>NC_069371.1:57615000-58240000 GCF_021730395.1 Mercenaria mercenaria | reverse complement strand
CAGTATGAACGAAACACAGCGGAGTTCGTCTTTTTTATTTCCTTTACCGCATATTTACAAACATTTATTTTAACAAGGAAACTAATTATTAGCATAATTAATAATTATAACATCTACGAAATAATAGCCGGTATGCAAAATGATTTTGCTTTTATCAGGATATCAAAAATTAGCAAGTACGTGATGCAATCAGCATGATCTCGGTGCCGCGACTATACTCGTCAATCGCCGTCCTGGGGAGTCCTGATTAAGCGCGTATAGTCGGATATCGTCGCTACAGGAGTAGAAATTATAGCGCCTTTAGTCGCATTTCGGCCCCAAGGAGTTAAGTATGAATTAAAAACCAAGTTTCATACGGTTTGAATAAAGAAATTCAAACTAAATATATTGAGCAAATCTTGTTCTTTTTATATTTGTATTAAATCAGTAACTTCTGTTTTTGTGTGTTTTTGTTCTTTTATATCTAACTCTGGCCTAAATATAGCTCGATTTCAAAATAATTTCACAGCATTATCCCACAAATCAAGGATTCCTCGCTTACAGGGCAAGTGCTCTAACGACTTAGCTAATCGGCTGCCTAGAAATAATTTCCACCTTTAAGTAATAAAGTCCTGAACCGTTTCATAATGAGCAATGGGTGACCATCAAATTCCTGTCAGATAATTCTGTTTTGTTCAAAATTAATTTCACTGTATGACTTCATGGAAAACACTTTGAAAATCTTCTCTTCAAAAACCACTAGCCCTGTTTTAAAACAAAGTTCAAAGCAATGTTGATTGTGGTCATCTACTAAATTCCTTCATGCTATGTCGATTTGTTCCAGGGGGAGGAGCTTGTTTTACCGAAAACCCTGAAATTTAAACTAATTTCACAGCAATATTCCTTAAGTAACTCTCTGCCATATTCCTTTAAATAATTTTGGTTTGTTAACAAACATGGCCGCCAGTTTTCCATGCATGGCTTATATATGGAAAATTTTGAACATTCTCTCATCGGAAATCGCTAGCTGGATTTCAAAATAAACTGACAGTAATATTTGTTAGGTGATCCTCTACCTTCAAGCTCCATCCCACATTACCCCACTCCAATTCCACAGATATAAAAGACCTCTAGTTTTCTGTGCTTACCCCAGTTTTACCAATGTCTTAACTTGTAGTTTATTTTGTTTCTTGATACTGACTCTTAGTATCACATAACCTCCAACCCCCTTCCCTATTGCCCACATTATTCCCATCCTATCCCCAGATTACAAAATACCCTTCTTTGCATCCTCAAAATCATTCTTCGTTTCTTGTTACTTAGTACCCTGTGTCATCATTCACTCCTGTATGTTAGTGGAAACATAAAAGAAGCCATGTAATAATAAGTTTTAGTATACCTGAGCATAAAGTGTTCATGGTGAGCTTTTAGGATCGTTGAATGTCGTCCGTTCCACGAACGACCTCCATATTTTCTTTGAATTTTTATAATGGACATTTTCTTCTAAACCGCTACGTCAATTTCAGCCAGACTTCACATGAAAGTTTATTGGGTGGCCCTCTTCCAGACGTCTTTAATCTGGATCATTCATGTAGAATTATGATTCTTCCCTGCATGACATTGTGGAAAATCTTCACCGCTCACATCGATAGCACGTATGTGAAACAATTTAACATTCCCTAAGTGACTTTTTACCAAGTTCGTTCAAATTATTCTGTTCCGTCACAAAAAACATGACCGTCAGGGGCCCAAACTTGGTTTTTCTATATTGCTTTATATAAAACTTCTTGTCTTAAAGATAAAAGGTAAGTGTAGATTTACCGGAAGCACAGAGCACCCCAAAGACAGCCATAGAGCCATGCATTGCAAAGTAGGCCCAAAACAAAAAGAAGCTGTAACGGAAAAACATTGTAGACGGGTTGCTTAAAAATCCAGCAACAAGTACATTTTTATTATATGGAAAATACAAAACCACAAATAGTCCGATTGAATATAATTTAACATCAATGTTTCTTGGGTAACCCTTCACCACCTATTTTTCACTGTTGGTTTCTGGTGTTTATTCATATTGTGCCTTAGCATCACGTCATCATCCCACCTCCACATCACGTCATCATCCCCCTCCACATCACGTCATCATCCCATCTCCACATCACGTCATCATCCCACCTCTACATCACGTCATCATCCTACCTCTACATCACGTCATCATCCCACCTCTACATCACGTCATCATCCTACCTCGACATCACGTCATCATCCCACCTCCACATCCTACCTCCACATCACGTCATCATCCCATCTCCATATTCCACCTCCACATCACGTCATCATCTCATCTCCACATCCCACCTCCACATCACGTTATCATCCCACCTCCACATCACGTCATCACCCACTTCCACATAACGTCATCATCCCACCTCCACATCACGTCATCATCCCACCTCCACATCACGTCATCATCTCATATCCACATCCAACCTCCACACAACGTCATCCCAACTCCACATTCCACCTCCACATTACGTCATTCTCCCACAGCCACATCACGTCATCATCCCACCTCCACATCACGTCATCATCCCACCTCCACATCCCACCTCCTCATCACGTCATCATCTCATCTCCACATCCCATCTCCACATCACGTCATCATCCCACCTCCACATTACGTCATCCTCCCACCTCCACATCACGTCATCATCCCACCTCCACATCACGTCATCATCCCACCTGCACATCCTCCCTCCACATCACGTCATCATCCCACCTTCACATCCCACCTGCACATCCCCACATTAAAAATAATTATTTTTCTCTTTCTTGGTACTGTATTTTAGTATTTTGTCTCATGAATCCCACGCCACCAACCCACAACCACAAAACACAAAATGTTATTACCCACCTATATCTACTTAATAGAAACTTAAAAGCTGCTGTCAGAAAGCAATGGGTTTATTTCAAAATAATTGCACAGCTGTTTTACTCGCGCGGCTCTCTACAAAACTGATCAAGCCTGCTGTGAAAGTCATGTGAACGATCTAGGGCCATCATGGCCCCTTTGGCTTTATTAAATAAAGACATTGTTATCATTATTGTTACCATTATTGATATTTTTAAATTTAACCAAATTCAGTCTGATGCATCTTGAGCTATCAAAAAAGGCTTGGACAGTGTATCGACACTCCTTGTAATTAGAACTAATCGTTATTATATGGTATTTGTAAAAGAAACGACATAGAATTAAACAGACAATTATTAAATGTTCTGCTTCTTTCCAACTGTTATCGAGTAACATTAAAGCACGGAAACATTTACATATTACAGAAAAATCTTCCACAGTCCGCCCCGCCAGCACACCCCGCCACAGTCCGCCCCGCCAGTCCGCAATAGGCTTTGTAAATGAAGTGTACCGATTTTTTACTATATCTTTTATTAGTCATCTACTAGTTGATTTTCGGGATCTATAGGATTGCGTTTTTTTCATCCGTCCGTTCGACCGGTATTCATCCGTCGTCCACACTTACCCTTCTCAACCATTTAAGGATTTATTATTACGTGGTACAAATGTTCTCCAAAATAGGACAACGTGTCATGTGCAAAACCCAAACCCCTAGCTCAAAGGTCAAGGCCACAATTGGAGGTCAAATTTCAACAGGGTTTTTTTTCTGTTCTGTCTGTAACTCAACTATCCGTCAAGAAATTTTGGCATTATTTATCATATTGTTTTCAAAAAACAAGACAATGCGACATGCACTTGACTTTAACGTCAAGGCCACACTGACATGAAATGTTAACATAGTATTTATAGGGTTTGATTCGTGTCCTATTCCTAACTCAGTCATCCATTAAGGGATTATATCAATACTCGGCACAAATATTTCCCCAGCTCAATGGTCGAGGTAACACTTAGAGGTCAAATGTCAGTACTTTCTTTTCTGTCTGGTCCATAACTCGACCATCAATCAAGAAAATTTAATATTACTCAGCACAAATGTTCCCTCATAGTGAGGTTATTTTTCACGCCCCAGCTCTAAGGTAAAGGTCGCACTTGGATGTCAAAGTCACAGTGTTTGTTTTCCTGTCCAGTCTGTAACTGTACCATTCATCAAGATATTTTAATATTACTTGTCACAAATATTCCTCATAATGAGGCAATGTTGTCTTGCACCACTTTCAGACCCATAACTTAAAGTTAAGGCCATATTCGGAGTCAAAAGTTAGAATGGTATTAACAGGGTCTGTTTCATATCCTGTCCATAGCTCAACCATCCATTGAGAAATTGTAAAATTACTTAGCACAAACATTTCCAAGATTAAGACAATGTACCATGCGCACCAAACAAGTGTTCAAAGGTCAAGGTCGCATTTGGAAGACTAGTGTCAATGTATTTTTCTTGTCTTTAATATTACTTAGTACAAATGTTCCCCAATACTCATACTCCATTCCTAGACCCCTAACACAAGGTCAAGGAAAATATGTCATTCACTTGTTTACATTGTCATGTAAAGATGAAAATATGAAAGGGGTTAAAATGAGTGTTTGTGCGCAATAAACCAGTTTAAACGCCCCAAATATGGGTTTGCGTGTGGCGAATCTTAGAAAACATAAACGTGTTGCCTTGTTTACGACTTTTTCAATGCTGAAATACTAAACTACAGTTTTTTTAAATCAAGATAAGCCTTTCATTGCAGCTCAAATTTGCATTGTTATCAAATAATTACGTATTCAGTTCTGAAAAACGAGGTAACTGTAGACGCTTTTGTGAAACTTCTTTTATGGAAAGCATGCAATGACTGCATGAATACTCCAGTATCATCTGCACCAACAGTTATGTTGTTTATTATTACTCATGAATACTCCAGTATCATCTGGATCAGCAGGGTGATATTGTCTTTTATTACACGTGCATCAACAGATGGTATTGATCGCATAACTTCATTGTTCTTTGAGATTCCCGTGTTCCTCTTAAATAGTTTATTATTGCCATTTCTCTTAAATAGTTTAATATTGTCACATTTTATTCAAAACTTCCAAAGTGGAAAAAAGTATTGATATTTAAAAAGTGGCAATTTAGTTTCCAAGCAAACATAATCAAATAACATAATGACTTAAATTTACAATCAAATAACATGTATTAATTAAAGTTAGAAATAGTCACACTTTACGTTGCTAATGAATTTTGTCGCTCAAATAACGTTCGAACGAGAGCTTGTACGTGTACGTGTATGTGTAAGATTCACTCCTTTTTCCATTCAGTGTCTGAGTAGTCAAAATTCAGAACATTACATACTGTTTACAAATATATTCGTACAGGCATCTGTACATGTAAATACAAACCGACGCGTTTTAGACTATAGCCAGCCATTCGATTATAGTTATCACTTAAGTAATTTTAGTAGACGCTTATTGTACAAGGATTTACTAAATATACGCGTACACGTACCCGTATGAACTCGCAAACTCTTACTCGAAAATATGGAAATGACATTAAAAACTTAAACATAGTTGCCTATAATACATACCTTCGAGCTTTTGATGCATGTTCTAGGTAAAATAATTTGTCATAATGTCAGAGAACCTTTATATTAAAAAAAATATTTGAAAACTTGTAACGTGAACACAAGTTTGATTTGAATTTTATAAGAAATAATAGAAGGGAAAAAGTTTGTAAATTCGTTCAGAAAGATGCCTCAATTAAACTCTAATTACCCCACCCATCTTAAATCGATATTGTATTTGTGATAAGTTACATATTATCATAAACAAAAATTACAACAGTTATCACACATTCACGTCGTGAGAGTTACATAAAGCCATGCGTTAAACATACCTCTACGCCTTTTGTCTTTTTAAAGACATTTCTTGTTCTATACTAAGCAAAACGTGATTATCGTTCATGAAGCTTATATTCGGAATACTTTTTATTTAGATATATAAAGATTTGGTTGTCGTTGTCGGAAAAGAGCATCAAATATCCGTTTAAGTTGTTACAGTCACAAGATAAATACATGCCAGATTTCGACCCATATAAAATTATATCCAGGTCTCATCTACTGTTAGGAGCTGTGAGATTCTTTGATAATCTTGAGAACTTTTCCAGCCTTTCTTTAGCACAATTGACCCTAATGGCAATTCGCTCCTCGGTTAATATGTTAGGCATCCATCGGGCACAAACCTTTCTTTAACTTGCTTGGTTAGAATCTCATGAGTTCTCCCCAGCTGACATGCCCAGAAAAGATGCTCTCTACGGCGTGTACCTGGCGTGGTCATCAATAAGACGACTTACAGCAGCAATGTTCTTGTCGTCACTACTATTTTGGGCCTGCAAGGATGACCAATTTAAGGTTGCCTGGTCATTTTGAAATTTACGTACCCACCTGTAAGTTGTTTTCTTTGATACTTTGGACGTCCCATATGAAGAATTCAGTTCACTGAGTATCTGCCTTGCAATAAGGTACTTTAATGTATGCTCTAGTTTCAGATTCTTGTTCGCTTTTCATAGCTACATGTATTTTGCTTTGTGTGTATGACTACACCTGATACAAAACTAAATATCTCCGAAACGGTAGGATAGTTTTCAATAAATCTTTGCAGGATATGAATGTGTCATTCATGTATCATCCATGTAAAACAAGAGTTTCTTGCATTTTAAACTTTTATGGAAGCGCGCGATTGACATTACAGTGTAACCTCTGTAGAGCAACACCCTTGGGGAGATACAAATATTGACTGATCTGTAGAGGTTGTTGTTCTGGAGAGGTAAATTTGATAGTATATTTCAGCTTAGGGAAATTGTGATGATGTTGTTATAGAGAGGCTTTTGCTTAAGAGAGGGTCGCTTTGGAGAGGTCGTATTGTATTTTTAGAATGACCCTCGTATTATTTACAAAATCGGATCCAGTGAGCCGATCTCTTTTGTGATACTTGAAGCGTGACCATTGTCACCTTTGAAGTTATATACATACTTGAAGCGTGATAATTGTCATCTTTGAAGACCTATATATACTTGAAGCGTGACCATAGTCTCCTTTGTAATTCTGTACATACTTGAAGCTTAATTATTGTCACCTTTGAAGTCCTAAACATACTTGAAGCGTGACCATTTTCACCTTTGAAGTCCTATACATGCTTGAAGCGTGACCATTGTCACCTTTGAAGTCCTATACATACTTGAAGCGTGACCATTTTCACCTTTGAAGTTCTATACATACTTGAAGCGTAACCATTGTCACTTTTGAAGTCCTATACATACTTGAAGCGTGACCATTGTCGCCTTTGAAGTCCTATACATACTTGAAGCGTGACCATTGTCGCCTTTTAAGTCCTATACATACTTGAAGCGTGACCATTGTCATCTTTGAAGTTCTATACATACTTGAAACGTGACCATTTTCACCTTTGAATTCCTATACATACTTGAACCTGACCATTGTCACCTTTGAAGTCCTGTACATACTTGAAGCACGATCATTGTCTCCTTTTTTGAAATCCTATACATACTTGAAGCGTTACCTTTGTCATCTCTGCACGTGTGACTTGTGTTTTAATAAACGTCATAAAATTTTATAGGGCGCACTTACAAAAATTAAATGTTATTACAACTTCAAGTCGAAAACAAACTCGTGAACAACCATTTTATCTGAATTTCCCGACTTTCATGAAAGCAAGAGTCTATTCATTAAAATCAGTATTATCAAAAGAAGGCGTTTCTAAAAATCATTTATTGAAAGGCTTTATAGTGACAATACCAAACATCAACCTGTAATTTCGTTATGGAAGAGCTGGACAGGCGGTGGCCCTTTGATTCCACGTTTGACATCACTGCGTGAACGTTTTAAATTACGTTAATATCCCTTAACTAAGTGTTTTACAACGAAAAATATTAAACTTTTTATGAGCCTTTGCATCGCGTTGACAACAGACAGTCGCTGTCAAAAGGTGACCATAAACCAGTTAATGCAAAAAAAACCCCTAAAATTCTCGAAAAGGTTTTGAATTCTGTATTCTTTAACTCAACGGGTACTATTGCACAAATTCCTACACCACCAGGAAAACCAGTCACTGGAAAGTTTTATAGAAACAAATGCGAAAATAAAGCCAGAAAATAATGCGTCCAAGAACTGGTCTTCGCGGTCTCCAGTTGATCCATGACAATGCTGCGGCTCACAAAAGTGATATCATTAGAGACAAAAAAGTGATAAAAATCAGTCATCCATTTTATTCCCCAGATCTAAGTCCTTTAGACATTTTACTCTTTCCAAGACTAGAAGAGATGCTAGCTAGGCGCAAATATTTATCGAATTAAGCACTTGGGAGAGGTATTTTCAGTCATTAAACTATGCAGCGTTCACATTTTCGATTGACTGCCGAAGTGTTTGGAACTCAATGGCAATAAACTAAGTTTGAAGTCTGTACACAGACTGTGTACCATATTCCAGCACATGTTGTCATTTTTGACGGATTGTCGAAGACAATTCCGTCCAGTGGAACCACAATAATACGTATACGAATTTCGGCTTAATCGATTTTTTGATAACCACCATAGATTTCACACTCCGCCGAAAGAAAATAGTTCTCAAATGGCAGCACATAGAAAAACTGAATTACCACGCTTCACTGTGCGCTTTCATTGAATGCAGAGCAGGCGATATGCCCGTTGACCAATAAACTAAGCACGCTTTATATACGAGACAATGTTCTTATCGTTGGATGACGGATTTTTCATTGAAGAATTTGCATCAATGGAATTCACAAATAAATTAGCTGTACTAAAAATACAGAATTTAGGGGAAGTAAAAACTCGGATATTTGTTATTTTCAATCACCACACAAAAGTGAAATAGAATAATAGAACTTTGATAGATGCTTTTGATAATCAAAAGAAGTAAAAGACTTTTCCAATGATTTATGATATTTGGAAATTTATTGAAACATGAATTTATCATATTGCCGAATAGAATATTTCTTAGCTCTCGGTAAATCTGTAAAAGTTATTACTATTTTAGAGCAAAAACAAAATATTTCATGCTCAAATGATTTGGCTATAACAGTCTACTTTAATTTGCAACACGGTAACCAGTGATATGTGTATTCCTTAAAAGTCTGATCGTCCCTGCTATAATTAGTGACCTTAAAAAAATGTTTCAGTTCTGTTCCCTATCTTATTATTGTTTAATGTATATTTGCCAAACAGTTATTACAAAATGTATGATTGTTTTGTAATTGTGTGTATGTGTCTACATGCACATATGTGCAGTCTGATCATGAAAAGTCTGATCATGAAAGTCTGAATTGTTAATATTTAGTCATTAAATTCACAATGAACATAGAAATGTGGGAAGGAAATGGTTACACTGTTGTAACCGAAAAAGACATTTACATGTTTAACAGTTACTACAGAAAAGGGACATTGCTGATCTCGGACCTGACAATACATTTCAAGACAATCCGTCCTCCAGTATTTACAATGCTTTGATTTTAGAATGGCCCTCGTAATATCGTAAGTTACAAGAATGAAATAATTGCCAAATATGGATTAATCCTTAAGTATAGGTAATCATAAAATAAAGAGGTAAATACATGGGATACATGGGACAGCGGTGACTTTCAGCGACAATAGCTATAGAAGTAGATGATAAATCTTGGTTAAAGATCGTTTTGCCAGGGCAATTGTCATTCAAAGGCAAGGCTCGCCCATTTATTATTCTATACGTCTTAACACATTGATATTAACATCGTTTTTTTTTGTATAGGAGGCGTTGATCGAATGACCTTGTCTTTAATAGGGAAAATATATTTTTAGCAGGAAATATTAACATGTGATGAGAAAGTATTACGTGTATGTCTGTCCACATAGGATTTTTCATACCCATTGAATATAATTGATAAAATGGTCGACCGAGCCATGCATTTTTACATTTCATTCAACTCGCTTACTAAATTAAATAGGAATAGACACTCATGTAATTTCCTCTATGTATTTTTATTTATGAAACCCGCTATAAAGTATGAATTTTATAAAAAGAATAACATAGAAATGTGTGACTTATCGTTAAAATCCTTCGTGTTTGTTTTTGCGGTGCGAGTTAGACACACTTTTTAACAGTACCTTAGTTAGGTATCTGTACTATATATCAATCTATCATTTATATTGTAAAACTGCCTTCATGGTCAAGGCACTGACCTCCAGATTTTGGCTAAAAATGATTATTCTTTCAAACTGAAGTTTGGACATATTATGAACATTAGAATATAAGTTTTCGTTTCAAAACTACCAAAAAATGCTTTTGAAAATAAGCCGGCCACACTTCACTACAGGCAAAAAGAGCTCATAAATTAGCCGACGTCAACATTTTTTTTGTATCAGAAATAGTATCGAGCTGACACAGTGGTCTGATAAAACTTACTTTCAAGTCAGGTAAAACATTCTATTAGCAAACTTATACAGGTTTATCCATTGTTAACAAGTTGCTGATATATCACAAATACAGATAAATATGGTAACCCGTTATGAATGATATAAACAGTTTGTATAAGAAAATACATTGACACAAGAGTACCATTCAATGCATAAGAAAATACATTGACACAGAGTACCATTTAATGTACAAGAAAATACATTGACACAAGAGTACCATTCAATGTATAAGAAAATACATTGACACAGAGTACCATTCAATGCTAGTTAGAGAATTTCATAAAGTTTATGCAGGCTGTATTTGTAAATATACAAATATTAGTATATCATATAGGCAAGTGTCTCGCCAGTGGTATAATTACATATACATTTCTTGACATACATTAGAAATAGCTAAAGTTTTTAAGGATGCATGATTGAATTCTTGTCTACACATTACTTCTTAAATCAAGTAAAATTGAAAACGGTGGTGGGGGTTGGGGTGTGTGTGTCGGGGGGGGGGGGGGGGGGGGTACTTTATAAACGACATAATATCCCATTTAATGATTCTTGGATTTCAAGTCTTACAGGTTACAAAGACTGTTGATATAATAACCTAAACTACTTTCTTCAATGTAAAAACGCATTTAAAAGTTAAAAAATCTACGGTTGAGATTTTAAAAATATTTTACTGTTTCAATGACACACAAATATGCTTCAAAATGGAAAAAAGAAAGTGTTCAATTTTCCTCTAAGAGCTATATTTAGAAAAGAAAACTGTAAAAACCTGTGAATTCTGATATTTTTAAGCTTTTTTTTATTTTGAGAGGTATATAAAGTGTTATATTTATTTTTAGTATAAGAAAATACATTGACACAAGAAGACCCTTCTATGTAAGTGCTACTTAGAGAATTAGAGAATTTCATAAAGTTTATGCAGGCTGTATTTGTAAAATTTAATATGCAAACATTGGCATATCATATAGGCAAGTGTCTCGTCAGTGGTATAATTACACACACTAGTACATTCCTGACATACGTTGAAAACAACAAAAGTTATTAAGGCTAAATGATCGATTTTTTTGTTAGTTAGCTTATTAATATATTTATCAGTTTGAAAAATGTCAGACCCAGTACTTTTCTACTTAAATGTATATCTAAAATTACCGACCCCTACCCCAATGTTCAATTTACATCAGATTAAGGCAAAGTCTGCCAAAAATAAGGGCCAAGTTTTGTTTTCGAAACAATTACAATTCGAAAGGTTAACTGTTATATTATTTGCCATATTTTGATGATTTACTATTTGATCTCGGAAGAGGAGAGACTGTCTTATGTTCGCATTAACTGTAATGAAAACTACAGCATGAAAATAATTGGATGGCGTTATAAAATTTTTTCGAGATACTATGTTAAATGCATATAATAACATACTTTGAAATGTGTTTCTCTGCAGATGGAAATCAAACTTCAGTTATTGGTCTATCTTGGATGCATTGTTGTCATCCACGGACACGATGATTTCAATGGAAAACAGCTTGGTGTGCAGATCGGGAAAGCATTAAAAAAAGGCGAGAGAGATGTGAAACAAATGGAAAATAACGACAAACAAAAACAAAAAGACGGTAAGGCTTTATGGCAATAATTGCTGGAAGATGTCAAAACTGTTTTTCTCACATAACAGATCTTGAAAGGAGATTTTTGAAATATGAAATTAAAGTAAAATACAGGTTATTATTATATATCACAAATATGTTAACATCAATATCAACCCAAAATATCATACGGGTTTCCCAGATGGTTGAACTTAGACATCATCACATGCGTTCACAATATACATGTATATATATATATATATATATATATATATATATATATAAGAAAGAAGCCACATACTAGGGGCGTTCAATATGTAATGTTACTCCGTACGTAGTTTCGTAACCGCTTGTTATTTTTAGATACGGTTTTCTGCACATTATAGAGCAATTTATTGGCAACACAATGTTATATAAATTATAAAAATTGGTAGATTCAAAGTAAAAATATAATCATTTGAGTGAGGTGTACTCGGGTATACTAGACAATTTTATCTCCAAAATATTGAGATTGTAATAAGAAATTCCTTGATTCTACAATTCAACAACTAGAACTATAATTCAGTTTTCAGTTTAAACAGATAAAACAAATCATGGTCTTAACAAAAACATATAAAAACTAAAATAAAAAAATTTATAACAGTTTTAAATTGAGTGTGTATATTTTTACTCAAAAAATGATAAGGTGAGTACAATAAGCCTCTGCAATTTTGTCAGGTGCGATAATCATCGTTTAAAAATTATTGTATTTTAAGTTGATACTAGTATCTTAATTCTCGATTGCGAAAAAAGTTCTTACAACTTAATTAATCGCTGTCAACACCCATTCCAGATGGAATCAATCTCGAGTTTAGATTTTTTAGTTGTGTTGTAAAATTAAAAATGCAATAGATAGTTTAAAACAAATGCAAACGCATCACAAACTGCTGTACCTCATTGAAAAATGATAGAATTTTGTGATTTTACAAGTTATTCTATATTTCTGAGATTCTGGATGCCCATGACAAACCTAAATTATAATTATGGTCCAGTATACCTGAGTACACCTTACTAAAATGATTATTTATTTACTTTGAACCTACCGATTTTTATAATTTATATTGCATTGTTTTCAATAAATTGCTCTTTAATGTGCCGAAAACCGCATCTAAAAATACCCAGCGGTTACGGAACTACATATGGAGTAACATTACATATTGAACGCCCCTCGTATATGTACGATGATGTGTGATTGAATATAATAGCAAATTCTGGCTTACAATACATGAAATTCTGATTTGCACGCTAAACCCAGATTCATTCTGTAGTAGTTTCAAGTTGTAATATTAAGTGTTTAAAGTTTATATTATCATTGTTTCATTATTTCAGTATATAAATGACGGGGTAAAGACGCATTTTGGAACTAATGTGTCCATATATCTATGTGCTTTCACAACATCCTGTGAAATATTCAGAGCAATGATTCAGCAACAGTTTAAGCCTAAGATATTAACAATTCAAGTAATACTGATGACTTTATATTGTATTTAAATATATGAGATTTTGTTGACTTTTAACATTCATCAATGTGTGTTTTGTAGCGTTTTCTGATATTCCAGATCTAAATCAGACCTGTCGACTGTTCACAAAGGACTTCCTTGATCTCCATTGCAGTCAAAGACAATCCCATTCATACAATACATTATTTTATAGTGCTCTATAGAACTCTGAGTGGGGTTGTTATCTTTTTTTTAAAAAATGGATAAGTTCATATTTATCATCAAAACAATTTTATGTAGGGTACAATCTGCGTGAAGTCAGCATACATTTCGGACTCAAATGTTTTTATGTGTTGACGGACAGTATCAAACTACAGAATATCTAAGCAAGCATAAATAACAGCAACACAGGTAAAAGCCTGTACATTTCCATCCATGTGTAATATATGGAGAATACATTTTCGTTATTGAAATTATTGAAATCGACCATAGGAAAAATATCTTGAAACCTAACCCCAGGAGATCTTTTGAATATCGGAATCTTGCGAAACAGAGTCGAAATTCATAAATAATCTTTTACAGTTTTGGAGAAAGATACAACAGTACTTATGTCCTTATAGATTACAAGATAGTTTTACATTGTTATATTCAGGCACGGACAAAACGAACAAGAAAACAGCAACAGACCTATTGGCATTGTTTTCTGCACCAGAAGAAGACACCAGAAAACTTGCAAAGGAAGCCAGTATCCAGCTGGCGGCTTTAAAGGAGCTCCTTTCAACGTAATAGGATTTAATACAATTAGATATGTAATGACTAGATTCATTCTACCAATTTTTCAAATCAAAACTATAGGGAATTATGTACAGTAACTACTGTCATATCTATTTATTCTTAAATTTTAACGTTTTTTTCCCTAATTATACTTATTTTAGTTCTATCATTAAGGATACTTAAACTGTTAGAATAGATCTACTTTATGTAACTTTTGTACTGTATGAAGTCCTTATGTAAGCGTGTTTTGTCTACCGTGACTCCATGATTCCGAAAGATCAGAAAATGGAACAGAATTGCGGGAGTCAAAATTTCGATTTGATTGTACAACCTGGTATTCTAAACTTTGGAGATAACCATCAACTTGGTTCTCTAATTCAACATCCACAGATAAACTGATTTAAACTGCAACATAGCTTGGCTACATTGAATAGATTCTAAAAAATCTACATTGCATTTTCAGTGAGAACCTAGACACGTACCGTTTAAAAGCAAATAAAAAGTACCTACGCCTTTGGAAGAAGAAGTTTCACGAATACTGTCCAGGAATTTACACTGTATGTGAACATTCAACACGTACTAATAAGATATAATAAGTAACATAATAAACAGTTTACATGTACATTCAATGTTGCAAAATATAAGAAAATAATACTAGTATATTTAAACTTACTCTTATGAAATGTAATTATTTCTCAATCATTTCTCCTGCATATCTTGCAGGGAGAAAACAGCAGTCCTGGTACTTTGTTTGTACTTTCCTTGATCTTTAGATCTAGGAATTGCAAAATTGCAAGAAGAAACGTTTTGATGACGATCACATGCACTTACATTACCCTTAGTTGGAAAGAAACGCAGGGAGTTTTGGTATCTAAAGCAAACAAAGCGTAAATATGGATTACAGTTTTCTTCGCATCACCGAAAGATAGGGTTTAACTTAGAAATGACAGTCTGAATAAAAATTTAAACAGTCCATAACAATATGAAATTTTGATAAAATGTTTCATCAAATATCTTTAGGGTACGGCATGTGATCCCAAAGCCTACTACAGAACTGCAGACGGCACTTGCAATAATCTACAGAATCCCACATGGGGCGCGATTTTGTGTCCGCAAAGTAGAGAAATTCCACCCATGTACTCCGACGGTAGGTTGAAAAGGTCTATGTATTTGCAAGTCTGAAATGGACAATGTATTTGCAAGTCTGAAATGGACCCTGTATTTGCAAGTCTGAAATGGACAATGTGTTTGCAAGTCTGAAATAGACCCCTGTATTTGCAAGTCTGAAATGGACCCTGTATTTCGCAATTGATGATTCATTGACGGTTGCTTTTAGGTCGTCAATCGTTAAAATTGCCTACTGATCGTTTAAATCCTTTATATTTACTGAGCATTAGATACATGTCAGGTATTCTCCGCGTATTTTCATTTTTCATAACCTGGTTCATAACCATTTATATAATGCTTTTCACAAGCACTTACAGAACATAACAGTTCGTCAAAACATTGTAATGAAATTTGTAAGTACAAATTACGATTATATTTCTTTTGTCCATTTTAGTTGCAAAGGATAGATTTCAAATGAACTCATCCAATTAATTTCAAAGTTTCAAAAATCATTTTGTTAAAATTACCAAACGCAAAGAAAAAATACAAAGCGATCAAAATGGCAAGTGAAACAAGCAATTCAAATGCAAAAAAAAAAAAATAAAAAAAAAAAAAAAATATATATATATAGGCATCTTTTAAATAGTTTCCCTAAAGTCAAGTAAAAACAACATATCAAAAAATCATACAGGTCTGACAAGGATCTAATTCATTTAACACATTTTTTGTTTCATAAGTATATTCATTACAGCTACATGAATGTAATTAAAGTGAAAATGTAGTGTAGTGGGCGTCCTTTGAAGAGGTTCAAAATAAACTTTGTATTGATTTATTTCAAGTGTCTTTCTATCTTCAGAAACAGAGTACACACTTTTCTCCGCATTCAACATTTATTATTACAAACCTAAAGTAAATGTTTTTGCAGGTATTGATGCACCCCGAGATCGCGACCGGTTAGGTCTTCCCCTCCCAAGTGCTCGAGTGGTCAGCAATGAACTGCACAAAGTCGAGGGAAAATCACCAAGGAACGATAAGCTCACGATGATGGTCATGCAATGGGGTCAATTCATCGACCACGAATTTGTAGCTACACCAATCCTTAAAGGTATAGTAATTATGTGTTACCATGCCCAAAAATGTCCCGCTACCTATTTTCCGGTTACTAAGGAAAATGCATGTAGCAGCTTTCGCCACAGTTTTCGTCACCGAAACGGAAGTACGGCAGTTTTCAAGTCTATAAAATGAAAATTTTAAACGCAGTCTGGTTTCGGGGTGGTATATGACCTATGCATTGAAAAAGAACACGCATTTCACTATGAAGAGATTATTATCAGGTTGGGCATTATTTATTATATTATCTGAATGAATTGATAGAACAAAAAGTGCGTTTTTTCCTATACGTTTAAAGCTATTCAGAAAATGTTTAAATGTTTTGAAGATAAGTAAATGTTAAATATGAAATTTTACATGTAATAGTAAACAGTGGAGTTGATACAC
The DNA here is from genome assembly GCF_021730395.1 of Mercenaria mercenaria. NCBI lineage: Eukaryota > Metazoa > Mollusca > Bivalvia > Venerida > Veneridae > Mercenaria > Mercenaria mercenaria. The sequence goes on along the minus strand of NC_069371.1, from coordinate 58,223,167 downwards.
TGACAAAAAACTAGATATATATACGAGTATGGCACTTGGTATGCCGAGAAGGTAGTCTAGATAATGAGACCTCGGGTAGACCGATTTTACATTCTGATATTTCCTCGGAGGGGGATATCGACCAGTCAAAAAATATAACGATATTCAAATATTGATTAAAATTATTGGACTAGCCGAAAAGGTCATTTAGTTTTCGGACAAAAAATCTGAAGGAAAAAAGGTCAGTTCGTAAAAGAAATGATACTAAAGAAATAAAAATTAATCTGCTGCTAAATCATATCATAATAATGCATACAGCCTACTTTGCCTGTCTTGGAAAATATGTTATAACCTCGCTGTGATACCCTTTCTTATAGATTCTTGAAATATATTCCAATGTGCTTCACACGATATTTTTCTGACTGTAGTTTCTTTTCAATCTAGGTGAGGAAGGAGCTAATATAGAATGTTGCGGCGAAGGAAACGAAAATAGGTCAGTTTCCTTAAATGTGATTTTCTCGTGTATTATATAGTTAACACTCGTGGCTACAACGTACTACTACACCATACTGCCCGGGTCTTCATATTATTTTCACAGACATGTTTTATCATAATTTATTCATAATAGGTTATGTCTCTAAATAAATGTAAAATTCAGAGCCGTTCTACAAATCAGCGTTTTCAGGGGAAGCATACCCCCGAGTACTAATTATGGCCTCGACGAATGTGCCTGAATATAAACTGAAGAATTGGTAATGCCCTTGTGTTGTATTTACATATGCATTTCTTGCGTATGAACAAGTAGACATATGCATAGAAGACGAGGACATACCAGTACATTGATTTATCTTTACAAGGCTTTTTACGTATTGATCCATGTAAACTAGTCATGCTTTTTAGGTCACAATAAAGCTAAATTAAGTTTCACCTATATCATTTCTATTATAAAATACTGACCTTTTGTCAAAAACTTAACCAACATAGCCCTAGACCCAATTTCAGATGACGAATAAATCCTTAACATCATTTTTGTTAAAGAGTTATGATAAATACACTTAATAAAACTGAGAGATAGTAGTTCATGTATCTTCTAACAGTAGAATTTTCTAGGTATATTTGTGTATCTATAAACTGAATCTAAATCACACTGACTGTGACCTGGACCAGTACACATACATACTAAAAATATTTGAGCTTGACTCACATAAATACCGTCTACCCTCCCATTTTTCTACATAATGTCAACATGTGATATAAATTCAATATGAATTTAAACAGAAACTAGCCTCAATTTAGACCTCTGTTGCCATGCCAAGTGAAAAATTAGTGTTCAAATACCTGGCAGCCATTACTAGACCAGATGGCTCCCACGCTGGTTCCTTTAGTTTAGTTAGGCCTTTACGGTTCAGTTTGTGCAAATGAAATAGAAATGTTTTATAAATGCATCACTTCAGACTCGTTTATCTACTGTTTCCATTTCTATTACGTATCGACAGCAGATACCGGGATTTGGAAATTTCTGTTAACCCATAACAATGCTTTCCAGAACAACATACGCACCAAAATGATGACCCATACCTATTTATTGAATTTGTGAACTGATCTCGGAAATTAATATCAACTTAATAATCGATTTTTTTTAACAGGACACAATGCTTTCCAATCCGTATACCAAATGACGACCCTTTCTTCAATAAAACATGTATGGGATTTGTACGTTCTGCACCCGTGCCAAATCACAATTGCGAACCAGGTAGAATGATTTTAGTGATATTTTGGTGGTTTATTTCTTTAATTACTTTATCTATTATAGTCTCTGTTGGCATGACTTGATTTGCATAATTTAGACGTGCATTTCCTGCACGCACTGCACGCAATTACAATCAGTTTACATGATCTAACAACATAATTTAAGTTCAGCAGAGCGTAAAGTCCGTCGTCCACTCTTCCGTCCGTAAACATTTTCTACAGCTTATATCTAAAATCACTTGGTGAATGTTAATAAAACTTGACATATATGATTTTTATATGGTTATCTATTAAAACTGTTTGAGAAATCTATTCCATGTAGAACCTGTTTCCATTGTAAAAAAGGAAAATTAAACAAAAAATGTCCAAAATAATATTACAGAAATTTACTTCGGGTGACCTCTACTAAGAATGCTCACATTGTGTTGACTGTATGCTTTAGTACAAATGTTCCTTGGGTGGCATTGTAATAAGATTGTTCAAATAAAGCATGACGGCCAGAGGGCGTGGTCAATTAGTCAGTTGATGAAGCTTTTAAAATTTTCTTGCCAGAAACTGTTTTTCCGGTGCTTAACTCAGCAGACACAATCCGCTGTCTATCCGTTGTCTGTCGTTCTTTTTGATGGGATCAGCAGGTGCTTTAAACAACTTCTTCTCTGACACGTTTTCGAGGATTTGAAACTTGGCGTGGATGTTCATTTGTTGATCATCTTCTAAACTGATTCACAGAAAACCATTTCATGCCAAACTCTTGTTGTCATGGCAACGGAAAGGGAAACAATGTTAGAAACCAAACAAAAGACTTCCATAAAATTCTCCTGGGTAACTCACTACCAAGATTGTTCAGACTAATAGAATTCGTCAAAAATATATGACTGCTTCAGGGCGTGGTTACTTTTCCCTATATTCATACGCTTAGAAGCTAAAAAAAAGTTCTTGTCAGAAGCTGATGGCCTGATTTAAAAATAATTCCAAATGAACATGCCCGCCAAAAGAGCGTAGTTACTTTCAAATGTATGTATCTTGAGGAAATTCAAAATGTCTTCTTGTGAGAAACTATTTGACCGATTTTATTTTTCTAAAAAATGTGTAAACAAATGGTCCTTGGTTGACTCTTTACATTTTTTTAATATTTCAATTTCTCAACAACAAAAAATTGAAATAAAAAATATAAACCGTGGACCTTCTGTAAGCCAGTTGTAGTCATTCTTCACATGCAGGAATTCTACAGCCTAAGCTTTGCGCCCTCAGTGGTGAGGGACATAACCACATACTAAGGGATGCCCCTTGCAACAACACGGGACTATTGATCATAGTAAATGACAAGTCAGATATGTATTTAAATACAACGACATCAAAATTAATATGAATGTGTATACATAACCTTTAGACATTTTGTACATTCTCCAGCAAAACAAATTGAATGTTCCTTAGCAGAATTTCCTTAACTACATTTTTTAATAATATTAGCATTCTGGTATTTTATGATTACCATTTGAGACGGGCACCACCACGCCTTCGACTGTCCCTTTCGTATGTATGTATGACTATATTTCTTCAATTGTTTCTTTATCTATTAATCTTTATTAAGGTTTCCGAGAACAGATGAACCAAGTGACTTCATTTATAGATGGCTCTGGAATATATGGCTCTAAAGTTAACAGCACCAACGCATTGCGTACAATGAAAAACGGTAAATGCTTATTTCTAAGTATTCTTATTAAATGGTAAATAAAATGGCTTTCCAGATATAGTGTTAATGCAGTGTGTGTGTGTGTGCGTGCGTGTGTACGTGCGTACGTGTGTGCGTGTGTGTGTATCCTACTACTGCTGTGCGTAATGCGAGGAAGCTGCTATAGTCGACTATAGTACCATTTATTACGTCTTTGGAATGGCGCGTTGTTAAGGTCACTGACTTTGAATCACAGCCCCTCACCGATGTGGAGTCAATAAAATCTGTAAGAAGATCCTTTAGAAAGATAGACTGCAACCAAGCAAAATGATAGCAGACTCGGTTTGATTAAGTCTGTTCATGAGAGGTAGTGGAAAGTGGAACACCCCTCACGCCCCTAGCACCAGCTTAAGCGGAACTATATTACCCATGCACATGGAGTGGACTCCATGATCTCAAAGAACCAGAAAATATAACAACACTGAACAAGCCTCGCAAATTCTTTATGTGGGGAATCCATCCAGATGAAATAATACACTTTGGTCTTCTTCCATCATCAAATGCTGGAAAGTCGCCATATGACCCATAATTGTGTCGATGTGACGTTAAACCCAACAGAAACAAAACAAAATAAAAAACTGGTATGACTAGGCCAGGGAGCGAACCCACGATCTTCTACACTCGAAGTGGGTGCTCTACCTTTAGACTACGGAGGCAGTTTGCTTTAATGAAATAGAAGACCCGAAGTGTCTCTTTTGGACACTATATTAGGCAAGGTCGGACATCTAGGTAGAAACAGCGTAAACATTCCCGTAAACCGTATCATGTCAATAAAACATCATGCACAAATGTCAACGGAAGGATTTTCCGTCTATGAATATCAAATGACATCATATCAGTAAAATCAATTTTGGCCGACTTCATATTTGTATAGGTAAGTACAAAATAGTTTAAGCCAACATAAGCTTTTACCGGTCTTCAGATTAATTTCAATTTGATTTTTGTTTTACTTTTATCAATTCGTATGGAGAACAAACGTCGTTGGCAGAGCATTTAAACATACAACATACACAAGCTATCAAACAAATTTATTATTCTAACACGATCTGATTCATTTTCCTATTAAACAAAGTAGGCAGAAAACAGTGAATTATTATACAACAAATCACTGTTCTGACGTCACAATTATTACGTCATGGCGTCAAACGGCATAGCGGCGCGCTGGAAAAGAAACCGATTGAAAACGGGCAAATATTTAATGCATGTCATCAAGGATGTACTTAAAAATCCTTTGTAACGTGTTAGAATCGAAATAATATATCTCATTTAGTGATTGGCTCTTGAATAAATCATTGTTTGTCGTTCAGATGCGTATAATTCCTTCGCATCTGAACTCCAAACAATGATTTATTCAACGGCAAATCACTGGATGAGATATATTATTTCTTAATTGTCAATCATACATTGACAGAAGTTATGTTACACATGAAAATAATTCTTGACCGGCAAACACTTGCCCAGTATGCTATAATCACCTTATAATCTGATTAGGATTGCAACACCTCTTAATACGATTAACATTGTTGACACTCGAAAACAGCACCTGTTACACATCAGATTACAGTAGCAGATTTCATATACATACGCTTTTAAAACACACAAAGTTCAGGTTAAAAGAGAAAATTTAGTTCAAATGAATGCGATAAATGATACTTGTCTGGTCACATATTTCCAACAACTGAACCATGTATAATTACATGTTCTTAAATGCACTTAGTTCATGTATACTTATAAAAATAGAATCTGTAAAAGGATCCTTTGGAAGCAAAGAATGCAACCAAGAAGAATAATAGCAGACTCGGTTTGATTGAGTCTGTTCATGAGTCTGTTATAAAGTCACAAGATATATTGTTAACTTCTTGTTGAAAAAGCTAATTTAACCAAAATCATGGTTAATGAAATGAATCTATGAGAATAAATTAAGGTAGCATATATATTATATCATGAATACCTATTGATATTTTTCATGTAGAGCAGAACTATCACATTTTCCTTAACCTATTTCCTTGTGAAAAGGTAAGGTTATAACAGTTATCAGAATTCATAAATAAAATAGAAAAAGTGGAAACTCCACAGGTCTCTCAACACGACAAAAACGAAAATGCTGCAGGCTCGGTTTGATTGAGCCTGTTCATGGACGGTAGTGGAAATGCAAGCCACCGTCCACGCCCTCTAGCCCCGGGTTGAAGACCATTTCAATATTAAGACCATTTGAGAAAGGTCCGACAGGCGCACTTGATATATAGGTGTCACTGTACTTGTACACGTTTGTCAATGTCTTCATGTTTTCTTGAAACTTACAGTGTCGTTAATCTTGTAAATTTGGATTGTCTCTGAATTAGCACAACCTACTACTAGGTTATTGTTGGCAACATTGTAAGCGATGGCTTTAATATTTTCCATCCCGTATCCAAGCAAAATTGGCATCAAATGTTTACCGTCATAATTCAGTTCGTATATCCCGCATGGATTCTTTGTGCATATAAATAAGTTGTTGTTAATATCAACCTCAACGCCAAGGTAGCTTTCAATATTCCGATCAAAGGAACGAGACACGATTTTCCCCATTTTGACAGAAAATATTCCTCCGTTTTGGTCAAGTATATAAATTAGACCATCAGATGCTTTCAATGCTATGCTTTTGGGGGATGGTATGGCATGACCTAGATCAAGTCGGAAGCTTACTATCCCATCTATGGTCAAAATTCGAATTTCTGTCTTGTATCTGTAAAGACACAACAGGTATATGTGCGACTCGTAGCTTGAAATTGCCTTACACACACAACCTGTTTTAAAACGTTTCTTGATCGAAAGGAATTGACCAACACTGACTACAAGCAGCCTGTCGTATGCTAATCCTGATATTACGGCAAGAATTGAATTTGAAACCACTGTAATATCATGAGGTGGCTCATCCAAGGCTAATACCGATGATTTCCCCCATCCAACGCGAAACATTTTTATTGCCATATTACTGTAGTCGGACACAACAATTCGTCCATCTGGCATGCAAGTAATACTATTAATCTCACATACCCTTTCATCATCGGGGAGTCGTATGATTTGTTCGTCAGTTAGGAGCAACTGAGACTTTGGACGATGAGCATATGTTTGATTGTTATATAGAGATTCTTCAGAATCGCTGGTTCTGCTCTTTGCAGACGACTGTCTTCCATCAGGATGTATAATTTTTATAATGGTTGCTTCTTTAGTCATTAAAGGAACTGTTTGCAATTCTTGCTCATCGATTTTAACGTCAAATTTATCATTCACATTGGCTGCATGAACTTTATAAATTCCATCGGTTTCTTTAACTTCATTTCCAGCAGATTTTGTAGATATTTCCGAGCGATCAGTTTTGTACTTCCGGTTAATTTCTTCTGTTTGCTTTATCCATTGTTTCAGTCGTTGTGCTTCGGTTTTCGGTTCATAGTTTCTCACCATATATGTTGAAATTGGTTCCGCTGACATTTTCTTTAATAGAAATGACTTCTTATATGGAAATGAAGTATTTTCTCGCCTTAATCTGATTTTGCGCTTGTTTGTATCATATTGTTTCCTTAATTTCTTTTTATCGTTTGATACAGCTTTAGTTGATTTAACGGCATTTTTTCCTGTTGCTGTACGATTGGTGCAACCTTGATTTACTAATGTACGAGACTGCATTTCCTTGAATTCATTACATTCGTTTTTGTATTCGACTGATTCAAGCATTTTTCTGTTTTGCCACTGTTCCAGTTTGCGACTTTCCAACACATTCATGCTTTTTGGCCTTAGAGCTGTTTCTTGGTTAGAGTTTTCTAGTCGTTCGGGCGGTGCGGACTGTAGCCGCAACACTCTTATCCCATCAAGAATGTCGTCGTCGTCGTCATTTAGATAATATTCTGTGACAAGACCGTACGTTTTCACGCGATCCTTGAATGGTTTTCGAAATACACTAGAAGTTACTGGTTTGCCCAAAAAAAAAACATTCTTTTTAATTGGTTGGGTTTTGTCCGTAGAGATTAAGACATCATTTGTAAGATTTTCAGACGTTTCATATTTGTTATGTTTGAGGTCGTTGTCATGTCCCTCGTCGTATTGAATTGTTTCAACTTCCTGAATTTCTAAATGGTGATTGTTCATTTTGTCTTCTTGGCTCTGTTCTTTTTCATGCTCTCCGTAGGCATGTAATATGACTTCGCCGATTACTGTTTTGTTTGGAAAGATATCTTTATTTTCTGTTTCATCTGGACTGGAAATATAATCACCATTGGCAGTGTTTAGATATTTTCCAGTGGATATCTCTTTCCTGTTGACATCTTTTCCCGTTGTTTCTCGGGTTGATCGAGTTTCAACATTTGTATTTGTCTGTGTCTGTTTAATGTTTTTAATGTCTTCTTGTGGAAGCGTGCTTTGTATTTCAGCAAGTTCTTGCAATTTTGCTTTTGCTTTCATAAACGTTTTTTTGTTCTTTTGTAACGCAACAAATGTAAATACTTCGCTGCCACTTTCCTTTGCATTCCGAATTTCTGAAAGTGCAATAGAAATGTTCTCATCTAATTCATTACATTTTGCTTGCATTCTTTTCAAGTTTGTTTCTTTATTTCTATCGGCTACGTTTGTTTCCTTCCCTTCCTTTTCCGTCTTTTCACTGTTCACACGTTGACTATTTTGTTGCGTAGAGTCAAGATACATTTCACATTTCTTTGCTATTGTAGTATTCTTTTCTTTGAGGTCTTTAAAAGCCTTTTCTGCTTTTTCTGTCTCATCACGAGCAAATATTCCATGCGCTACTTCATCAATTGGTTGAATAATACATCGATCATGGTTCTCATAAAGACACTTTTCACAACAAAGATCGTTATGCATGTTACAAAAGTTCTCAATAGCGTGTTCTGGGTGTTCGCCACATCTCTGCAATTTCACTCTTTCCACATCTAAGGAGATTTTTATAACTCTGGCAGTGCCACCTCTTGCTGAAAACTTCTGCCTTTTCTCCTTAGTCTTTTGGATTAATAGTTGTTTCCCCTCGTCTGGTACTGATTCATTTTCGCCTGAAGTATAATTTTCCTTTCTCCTTGATTTTAGATGTGAGGGTTTCTTTCGAAAATTATCGCTACTTTTGCGATCATGAGTTTTAAATTTATGATAACCTGTGCTTAACAGCATGTCATCAGGCACTTCTTTCATTTCATTTTTTTCACTAAGACATGTCATTTGGTCTTTAGTGTCATCACTCCAAAAACTGTGTCTTATATTTATTCTCGCATTATATGCACATATCTGTCCATGTGCCTTTGCACATGGTAAGCATAAATAGTTTTTGCATTGTGTGCAATAATTCTCTCCATCCTGGAATAGTCCTTTGTTGCAACAGGGAGCACAAAATCTATCGTCGGTATACATTCTACAAATTAAGTAAAAGGCTCAAGTCAGTTGCATTAAAGCTGGCACACCTTCCATTTCCACACTTTATATGTACATTTATATGATTTATACTTTTATAGTTCGTTTTGTTAAAATTTAATAAAACTGTGTCCTTTTACACTTTAAATCTTTAACTTTAACGACTTCAACGGTATTAGTTATTTTCCCGTAAATAAACGTTGAACGAAATAATGATCATTATAATTAACCTAATCTAGCGTTAAAAGCGAACAATTAATTAAGCAAACCATGTAAATAAATTCGTTTACATTGTTTAAAAAGTTGTCTTTTCATTACTAAAATATGAAAAGCAGTATTGATTGCAACTGTAACCGATACATAACAGGTTAAAAGTTGATAATAACGATAAGCGGGCGTAGTTTTCACATTTTGGTTCGGTGGTATGTGGTACTATGTACACATTGATATCTTGCGCTTTGAAATTATTGGCGAATAACAAATGTGATAAATCATGAAGTAATAGCTGTACTAAAAAGGTTAAATTGAAGAGATATGTTAAAATATAAGAAAATATCACTCACGGCACTAAATTATATTCATTAAAAGAGTATGTCTTAAGTTAAACGTGAAATCCAAAGTCCCTATCTTGAAGTCGATATTGAATGAGTTTGCTATAAAGAATGTCTAAATTTCTTCTACTTTATAAATTGAAAATGATCTAAACAGTGTTAACTCATGATTCTGTGACTATACAAGAAATACTGCTTATTATCAGTGGCAATAAAAAACTTTTGAAATTACTTTAGAGCTTTTTAGTTTGCAAAAGTTGAAATAAATATTGAAGCTTACCCTTTAATTTGAAATACACAATTCACTTTTAATTAACCGTTTCATTTGTAGGAATATGTTAGCCTTATTTGCACGTGTCGTTTGTGAATCACATTCGAATTCTTTTATTTAGTTCAGATACTACCCTAGAATAAAAGTTTGCTTAACAGTACAGGTGTGCATTTTGCAAGTACTCGTCGCAAAATATATATCATTGTCCTCTGTGCCTCACCTTCACAGAAGTTTATTTTGAACGGGTTGTTAGATCGTCGGACTGACTTTAAAATGTATGCAAAATACCTTAAACGTGATTTATTAGCACAATAGGTAAAGATCCTAGTAAAATCAATTCGAATCTATAGCTAAAGTATACCATTAAACATATTCTTTCTTTATTAATTTCAGTTTGAATAGTATTCGTTTTTTGTTTCTAAAATATCTTAGTTTACGAGATTTTTTCATTCATTTTTATTTTCTTTATATTTCATTTAATACTTATTCAATGCGTATCGATCAATTTCATACTACAATCGGTAATTCTAATGTCTACAGTTCATTTTGGCTTGCTATAACTGTCTGTAAATCGTGTCCAGTGTCATGATCAGAGACTGTTAGGCAGATTATAATTAAAACACACGCTTCAGTTTGATCTGCAGCAATATCTATTGAGTGGTACTTCTTTTCAATGGGTAAAAATGGAATTTCCGCGTAGCCGCTATGAACAAAACAATTACGTAAACTATTTGTTAAAACATCACAGACGGAAGTGAACCATGAATTTTTACATGTCTTTTGCATATTTGATCAATTTTACTTGCATACTTGCAGTCTGGGCATTTAAACGCTTCGAACAGATGACGCAGTTTTAACGATATTTGGAACTACATTTACCCTCATGTGTAGTCACGAAACCTATCGGGTATGGTAGGCTTTTACGCAAACATAATAACTACCACCTATAAAGTATCTGACCAGTCTTGACACTGGCAATAAGTAAATTGCTTTTGCAAGACTGCGACAAACCAAAGACCATTCATACCTGCTTCGTAGCAGAGTTAGAAGAGTTCAGCTCATGTACTTTACTCCGCTGTAGACGCTGAGGTGACAATACTGGTCGACAAGATGAGACTTGGCATAAAATCCAATCTGATATATACCCGAAAATACCTATGATTGTTCTTGCCGTAGCGGTTGCCCTACGGAACCTCCAACAAGATGGGTTGCTTGAATACGTGCATTCTGTTGTGGGATAGTCACCTTAGTCCTTATTGTGGTCTGTACACTTCCGAGCGGCTCGCTGCACGTGAATGTACATGTTTTGGGTTCTGATTGCTGACGTTTACCCGGATACGTTCATGCATGACATCTTATCCGCTTTTTGATGGTATTTATTTATTTATTTGGGTTTTACGGCGCACCAACACAGTATAGGTTATATGGCGCCAAACAGGACTAAAAATTTTGGTTTCAGTTTTCGGAAACAAGCATGACAAAAACGGGAAATTATCAAAATGCCATTTTATACTTTTGAAATATACAGGTTTGCTTAAGACATTCAATGACGGCAGTGGAACAGATAGTAAACTACTACCAAAGAATTCCAATGACAAGTGCACACTTGAAAAGCCAGAAGATCGCTGTAACCTAGCAGGTATTTGGTTTACTGTTTGTTTCATGTTTTCCTTAATGAGGTTTTCTTTAATTTCGTTTTAAATATAGGACTTTACCATTGACAGCTTGCATAATTCTTAAGAACTTCAATATGGCAAAAGGGCTATTTTAATTTTCAAAATATCTCGATTAAGTTTGAATTTATCTTCAAAACGATATGATAGGGTATTTTTTAATTGTTAATTACACCAGCTTGTGACATCAAAAAAATTAAATTTCAATACATTTTAGATTTATTTGTTGATGAATTGATATCAAACCTTAAGGATATCTTTATTTGAATGGAAAACTTGTAAAAACAGAATTTTAAATGAGAAATATAAATGTTTGATCATAAAATGTACAATGTACAAGGAGACACAACATGGGTAAACCTATCGTTTGATCCACGAAAACTGTAATAGGAGTTTTCGTGAATTTTACCTTTATTTTACAAGAGATTCAGATTTAAGTTATATGTCATTATTAGGGTCTTCATGAGATGTAGTATAAAATATTCCAATTACATCTTATGAAGATACTAATATTGACATACATGTATAACTTAAATCTGAATCTTGTGTAAAATAAAACTAAAATTCACGAAACAATTGACAATGGATGCTTCATTATAACAATTGGTAATGCAGCTAAAGCATTAACCGTTGAAACAACCGACAATGCATGCTTCTTTAAACAATTGGTAATGCAGCTAAAGCATAAATCGTTAAAACAATCGACAATGCATGCTTCATTATAACAACTGGTAATGCGCTAAGGCAATAACCGTTAAAACAATCGACAATGCATGCTTCATTATAACAACTGGTAATGCGCTAAGGCATTAACCGTTAAAACAATCGACAGTGCATGCTTCATTATAACAACTGGTAATGCGCTAAGGCATTAACCGTTAAAACAATCGACAGTGCATGCTTCATTATAACCAATGGTAATGCAGCTAAGGCATTAACCGTTAAAACAATCGACAATGCATGCTTCATTGAAACAATTGGTTATGCGCTAAGGCATTAACCGTTAAAACAATCGACAATGCATGCTTCATTGTAACAATTGGTAATGCAGCTAAGGCATTAACCGTTGAAACAATCGACAATGCATGCTTCATTATAACAATTGGTAACACAGCTAAGACATTAACCGTTAAAAGAATCGACAATGCATGCTTCATTATAGCAACTGGTAACTCAGCTAATGCGTTAACCGTTAAAACAATCGACAATGCATGCTTCATTGTAACAATTGGTAATGCAGCTAAGGCATTAACCGTTAAAACAATCGACAATGCATGCTTCATTATAACAATTGGTAATTCAGCTAAGACATTAACCGTTAAAAGAATCGACAATGCATGCTTCATTATAGCAACTGGTAACTCAGCTAATGCGTTAACCGTTAAAACAATCGACAATGCATGCTTCATTGTAACAATTGGTAATGCAGCTAAGGCATTAACCGTTAAAACAATCGACAATGCATGCTTCATTGTAACAACTGGAAATGCAGCCAAGGCATTAACCGTTAAAACAATCGACAATGCATGCTTCATTAAACAATTGATAATGCACTAAGGCATAAACCGTTGAAACAATTAACAATGCATGCGTCATTAAACAATTGGTAATGCGCTAAGAACAATCGACAATGCATGCTTCTTTGTAACAATTGGTAATGCGCTAAGACATTAACCGTTGAAACAATCGACAATGCATGCTTCATTAAACAATTGGTAATGCGCTAAGGCATTAACCGTTAAAACAATCGACAATGCATGCTTCATTATAACAATTGGTAATGCCGCTAAGGCATTAACCGTTAAAACAATTGACAATGCATGCTTCATTATAACAACTGGCAATGCAGCTAAAGCATTAACCGTTGAAACAATCGACAATGCATGCTTCATTATAACAATTGGTAATGCTCTAAGGCATTAACCGTTGAAACAATCGACAATGCATGCTTCATTATAACAATTGGTAATGCGCTAAGGCATTAACCGTTAAAACAATCGACAATGCATGCTTCATTATAACAATTGGTAATGCAGCTAAGGCATTAACCGTTAAAACAATCGACAATGCATGCTTCATTATAACAATTGGTAATGCGCTAAGGCATTAACCGTTGAAACAATCGACAATGCATGCTTCATTATAACAATTGGTAATGCGCTAAGGCATTAACCGTTAAAACAATCGACAATGCATGCTTCATTATAACAATTGGTAATGCAGCTAAAGCATTAACCGTTAAAACAATCGACAATGCATGCTTCATTATAACAATTGGTAATGCAGCTAAGGCATGAACCGTTGAAACAATTGACAATGCATGCTTCGTTAAACAATTGGTAATGCAGCTAAAGCATCATACAAAAATGCAAGTTGTTTCTAAACTAAACCAGAATCAATGTTATGTCGTTTTTCTACGGATTTATCAAATAAGTATGGTTACGAAAAAAAAACAACAAAAAAAAAAAAAACAACAAGAAAATATTCTTAAAAAATATATATTCGGTTTGGGGTGGGATTTATTGTCTCGAATATTCCTGTACAATGTTAAATCAATACTGCATTTCTGACACTTTTCGGTAAATAAACCAGCAAATAGACGGCATTTTATGATTCAGTCAAATCAAAAGCTTGCATTTATTTCTATCAGTTTAATTAAGCACAAGTACATTGCAGGGTTTACGGAAATAGCCGACCTCACAACGACCGTCAATTCTAACACGATCTGCAGCAATTGCTATATAAACATATAGCGAAATCGCCTATACATGAATCTACGATAAAATATGGTTGGCTGTTACATCTCACCCCTATGATTGTGGCATAAGAGATTCTATTTCAGTTCCATTACATACAAACTATTTCAGGGCCAAACGGTTGAAAACAACATTTCAAAAACATAAATATAATAAAAAGTCATACTGACTTATGTGTAGGACCGTAAAACACGTTAAAATATAGGAACAGATTTATTATTTCTTAACTACACTACACATTAATAGTTGCGCGAATTTGGATTCCCTAGACTGTAAAAGTAGTAATTATTCTAGTAAAATGCCAATATTACGTGTATAAATGCCCCCTGTCTACAGTTAAATAGGTCAAAAGTTGGCTTAGACAGCTACGCCGAAAATGATACATGGCATCCAAGTCGCGGTAAACGAATTTTGCCTTTACCAGACGAGTTAGCAATGAATTATTTAATCTTGAAAGCTGCAAATTATACTACTTACGATTGAAAGTTGCATATTTAATTTATAGTAATTATCAATTATCTTAAATAAATGTTTTAACTCCCGTTTCTATGCCTATATAATTATTCAATAACAAGAACACATTTTAATACCTATATCAATTATGTGTGGTCCTAACTTTCTGAACAGTAGTCTGGGTCATCTAAACTGTTTCAATACGAATTTGTAATCAGCGCTCCTTTTAATTCAGATTCAAAAACCAACAAACAACAATAAAAATCTAAATATCTAAAATCTAGAATGTAATAGAGCTATGCTTTAGACGGTAATGTCCACAGAACATTGTAATAAAGTATATCCGGTACTATTATTAAAGAGAGTCATTCCACACAATGGTGACGCAATTTGTATCGTCAGATGTCCTGAAACAAATAATATTTCTGTTGTTAAAACACTGATGTGTCATGTTTTTGTCAGGAGATGTACGTGTTAATGTGGTACCAAGTCTTGGTTGGAGTCACACGTGCTTTATGCGAGAACACAACAGAATTGCACGAAAGCTTGCAAAAGTGAATCCGCACTGGGATGACGAGATGTTGTTTCAGCAAACCCGGCGTATAATGGCTGCAATTATACAGGTGAGAAATGGCTGAGACATTCATCCAGCCAACAGTATTACCCAGAACATGGTTGAAATGACACTATCTATAAACAGTCTAATAGCATAAAGATTGCATAACGTACCATTAGAGTTGATGCAGTTGAAACAAACGGCAGAGTTTTCTTTCTGTCCTTCCATCGAACCAGAAAACATCTAAAACCATTATATTGATTTATCATACAATTCCTTAAATTATTTACTTTATTCTTCTCATTGCTGATTTATTTGTTTATCGCTTGTTAGTCACTCAGCAAGGCCTCTCATTTATGCCTGTGTAGTCATCATATATGTTCAAGCAACACTGATATTCTTATATTGCATCAATGGTTAAGGTGTGTGTGAGTGTGTGTGTTCGGGTTTAACGTCTTTTTCAACAGTTTTCATATAAACGACGGTGTCTACTTGCAGCAGTGAGCACAATGCCCAACTTTATAGTGCTGCCTCACTGGAATATCACGCCGTAGACACTTGGCATGATACCCAATCCAGTCATATTATACTGACACCGGGCTGACCAGTCCTAGCACTATCCTCTTAATGCTGAGCGCCAAGCGAGGAAGCTACTAGTACCATTTTTATGTCTTTGGTATGACGCGGCCGATGATCAAACCCACGACCTTCCGCACTCGAAGCGGACGCTCTACCACTAGGCTACCGAGGCGGTCTTAGATGCCTAATAGTAATGTTTACAAAATGGCATTTGCTTGGTATATTCTTAAAGGGGACCGTGTTTCGCACTGTTTTGCAAAACAACTTTTACCGTGCCGTTTTTAATAAATTTTGTATAACTTATGATATCTCCTCAAGCTCAAGTAGAGACAAATTTCAAAGTGATGACCACTGTCCAAAACGTTTGAAGAGAACTCATTTTACCATTAATTTTAATAAAAGAAACATCAAACTATTGGTAAACTATTATAAAACACAAAATAAAAATGTCAATATCATTTTTTCTAGGGTGTCTCAAATAAACGGATTCAATGAGACAGAATTCTAACTTCAACATTGAAAAAATAAGGGCGAATCCTGTGTTTCTGTTTTGAATTTTGCTTACTTCATTCAAAAATAACCTTGGGGCAGACGTAAAACCTACCTAAATTTCTTCCACGATATGTAATCTAAAGAGTGAAAGCAAAATAGAGAACTTTTACCGCATGTAACTCAATATATTTAAAGATGTGCAACTCTACTCCTTCTGTTTAAGTAGTAAGTTCACTTTGAACAGCAAGAAATCGCTTATCAAATTAATGTTTTTCCATTTTTGTACAATAAATCAATTATAAGTCTTGAAAGAAGTAAAAACTTACTAGAAAAAAGGAAAATAAGGGGAAAAAAATTGGTCCCAGTAGGGCTTGAACCTACGCCCCCCTGAGAATTGCAGTAAAAGTAGGTGTATGGTAGGAATTGAATACTCTTCAAAAAGTGGGTACTCTATTACGCTTCTAATACCTTAACATTTTAAATGTACTGTTTGATGTAAATCCTGTAAAAATTAAAGGCTTCGATAGGAGTAAAGCAGGAATACGAAAGAGTATACATTTTAGATATATTTAGTTTTCATCTTCTCTTATTTTCTGTATAAAAATATGTTATTTTTTATCCGTTGGTATAATACACTGGAACAAGTGATTTGTTGTCTCAGTCAAGTCAATGTGATATTTTTACATTATCAACACTGTCCCACTAAACACAGCATCATCTATTTTATAATATACGTAAACATAAAGAATATTTATGCGCATGATATTATACAAATCAATTTACTCAGTAGTGTAGTTTTTCAAACAGAAATAAAATTAGACTAGTTCCAACCAAAAAAGACTTCCAAATAACTAGTATCATCGACAATTGTTTGTTTTCACTAAAGATAGCTTAATTAAAATAAAACAAACACACTAATACAGATAGAAACAAGAGCTGTCACAATTGGTGACAAATGCCCCCGAAGTAGGCCCAAGAATGCCACAGTTGTATGCGCAAAAAAAATCACATATCATTTTGTGACCTTGACCTAAGAGGTATGGTAAGTTATTTCAAAATCCCTTTATGAATGGAAGATTTACAGCCCGGGCAAGAATTTACCGGGCGCACGGACGGACAGTGCGATTTTAATATGCCCACCTTCGGGGCCATAAAAATAAAACGTTCAATTGTAAGTATATGAAAAAAATGCATTGCAAAAATGGAACTATAGTAACTTCAAATATTCATTTTACATGTTTATTTGTAATTAAACAAAACTGCATTGGTACGGTGGTATGTTCATGACACTTATTTTTATGTCCCCTAAGGTGGACATATTAAAGCCGCACTGTGCGTGCGTCCGTGTCAACTCTTGTCCGGGATGTAACTCTACCATCCATAAAGGGATTTTAAAATAACTTGGCATAAATGTTTGCCATAATGAGAAGATGTGCCATTCGCAATACCCAGATCCCTAGCTCCAAGGATAATGTCACACAATAAAAGTCAAAGGTTAACAGGGCCTGTTTCTTGTCCGGTCCATAACTCTGCCGTCGATGAAATGAAGATTTGTAAATTATTCGACACAAACCATATTGAAAAGGTGTGTTGTGCTTATGACCCGGGTCTTTCAGGTATACGTCTAGATCAATGTTCCAAAATTATTCATACCTAAACTATTCTGGCATATTTTGCGCAGACAACTGTAGCATTCTTGGGCATGCTTCGGGGGCATTTGTCACTAATAGTGACAGCTCTTGTTTAGATTAGATCATTCCGAGATCTTTTATTGATTTAGTCCTCTTTATAAAAGATCAGAGATGACTAAGGGTGTGATTATTATTTTTATCTCATCGTCCTAGCTACCAAAATGACTATGTAAAATATCTAAAGAATTACCTTAGCTTAGAGTTTGTTTTAAGGCTTTTCCTCTACTATTATAGGGGAAAGCTGGTCTTCACTGTACGGATGATATAAAGCATATAATATTATACGTGTAAAACAGCAATTTCTTCGTTTATACAGCAGTAGTTTCGAAGGAAATATTTCAAACAGAAATATTTCTGCCTGAACACTACATATTTTATTTCAAAGGTATTAGAAAAAGTGTATGAATTTTTGCAACAGTGTTTATCAGGCTTGCAACTGCACAAGAAAAATAACTTTGTCTTCCGCAAAGTAAAGCAATAAACAATTATGGTTTTACATCGTGAAAAAGTTAATGAACACATTTGTATTACGATTATTTGATATTAATCACTTCTCCGCATATCTACTCCAGGAGAAGTGAACTATTATTTACTAGTACCTGTCGTTTTGTACTTGATAACTTCTTATCTGATTTTATTGAAGTTTGACACATTTCTTCATCAAAAATATTGTGGAGCGTTGTGCACAGAATTTGGTATCCGATTTTCAACGTCAAGGTCGGGAGGGTCAAAAACGGAAAAACAATATTACACTTTCTTTTCCGGGTCATAACTGTGTTATCCTTAACTTAACTTAACCTCTTAAATCTTCCGCCGTTTTGTATCCTGGAATACACTTGAACCTCCGTAGATGCAAGTTTACGCCAGACCGCCTGTTTCTAGACTTGTTTGCTAGTTTTAGGGGTGTATGATCATGATTTTAACCTTTTTATCATTCCATTACTAAAACAACTGTCTGATAAAGCCTATCTGAGAAAAGCAGCCTTTTTCAGGTCAGTGACCTGAGAACACTTTACACTGTGTAAACCTATGATAAAGTCCAAGGACATCAGATGTGTCTGTCTTGTATTTAAAAATCTATACGCCCTTATACTGCGCTTAAATATGTCTTTAAAATCCCAAATATTATAAAATAAAAGCGGAAAAACAAAAGGCTAACCTTGTGTTTTGTATCCGACATCTCTGTTCTGCTGAACATGAATGAATAATTTTAATTTGCTGCCACTTGAAGTTTTATCCGAAGTTCAGTTGCAAGACGGATACCCATTCTCACCAAGCAAACGTTAGACGTGACTTAAATATACATACCATAACGCCGCTTGGCAGATAAAATAGGCATTACCGTTTCCTCGATGATCTTATTCAATAACATTCCATTCCAGATGCAATATTCCTTAATGTAAGTGTAGAAAGCTAAAATCCTGAACAAACGTTTTACAGGAGTGATTTTCCGTTTCTACGAGCGTTTCCGTTATAACAACTGCATACGCCATACATTAGTGGCATAGTCTGACGTTCCTAATAAGAGCGCGTTTATAAAAATAATTGCGTAGATATGTCTTTTAGCAGTTATTCTCAAAAACAAGATGGCGTCGTTTTGAAAAAAAAATTAAAAAAAGTCCGGTAAAACAGCAAAATGTATTCTATACTACTACGTTTTGCCCTTTATTTCGCATGAAGGTAGGATAATTTTAAGTTGATAATAATGGCATGATGAATAGAATAACAGGTAACTGTCTTTTAAGAAAGGGGTTTCTCAGACGAGGCTAGATATGGTCCTAGAAATATTTTCTATGAAGCCGCTCCAGTTTGTCTGCTTGAGAAAATCCCCAAAGTTCAGAACAATATGACATTATAGACGTTACATATGCATCAAACAGATTATTACTGATATACAGAGGAATCTGCATGTCTCAAGTAATGCTTCTTAGCGAAAACATCGATTTAAGAGCTTTATCTGCTAATGCCTTTATTCCTTTGCGAAATGAACCACTACTACTAAGTACAAAGCCAAGATAGTCGAAGCTGTCAACAATGTCAATGTTCTGTCCGTTATATGTCCATGACAGGTTTCTTGATAACGGACCGCCCTTTTCAAATACCATAATTTCTGTCTTCTCGACGTTAACTGGTAAACCCTATTTTTTACAATACGCCTCTAATTTGTTTAAGTTAGCTTGTAGTCCTTCTGACGTTTCGCTCAGCAATACACTGTCGTCCGCGAAAAAGATTAAATAAATTAATAATTGGTCTAATGTAATGCCACAATCGATATTTTCATGTAAGCATATTTCAAGGTCATTCACGAAGTGGCAAAATTGTAGTGGCGAAGTTAGCTCCCCTTGAAATAGACCGAGGTCAATTTTAAAGAAGTCCGATAGATTATTTACGTGCTTTACACTTTACACACGATCTGACATCGCTATACATAGACCTTAACAATTAAAGCATTTTCCCATTAAATCTTACCTTTATCAGTTTGCACCAGAGGCCATTTCTGTATGTCGTGTCGAAACACTTTTGGCAGTCAAGAATTTTTATTTTGTGAAGTATACTTCTTTATGAGGGCTGATAAAAGAAATGCCTAACTTGCTTTACTTGTGAGAATTTCCATTGAAATATAAAACTGAGGTATACCAATAACAAAGTATCATATTTTCAGTATAATAATTATGAAGTATCATCTATTCTTCAGATTATAAACTATAAAGAATACTTAACTGCCATACTTAACGAAGAGACAATGAAGAAGTACAATCTCAACTTGAACACAAAGTCGTATTCATGTAAAAAATGTTACAAGCCGAAATTGAACCCGACAATTTTCAACGCCTTTGCTGTTGCAGCATTCAGGTATATATATATTTGTTATTCTGTAGTTAAATGACACAATGTTGTTATTTATCTATTTTGAATACCCTACATTTTTATACATGCATAGGAACTCCAAGGTAAAGAATATATAAAACAATCAGAATTATAATAAACTAAAAAGCAAATATGCTATAAAGGAACGTGGAAATATGTTGTTAGATATAGGTTGATACTGTGAGGAAGGTCACTGACAGACAATTCTAAGTTCTATTTTCCATAAAATTTCTAAAAGACCTGGATATGCGACATTTGAATAACATTGCAAATTGTGTTTACAAATCGCAGCATTCTATAGCTGCAGTTACTAAGCCACTTTGATTTATTTTGGTCAGGTTTGGACACTCACAGATCGCCGACTACCAGGCTTCGATGAGTAAACAGTACAAGTTTGTTGATAAGAAACCTATCGAATCAACATATCATCGTCCACATATGATAGAGTATGATCATGGAAGTGGACTGGATGGAATCGCTCGGTGGCTTGCAGCCGATTTTAGCCCTCTTGCTGATGGGTAAACACATTTATTATATCTTATATTTTATATTTTGGAGTTACCTGAAAAGAGGGCGGTAAAGTTAAAAAAGTCATATCTGCTGCAAGATTTCTGAAACAATTTTTGAAACAATACACTTTAATTCGATGATATACTATGAATATACTGAAAGCAAATTCCTCCATTCCATCTTTATCATATCAAAAATCTGTTTAATTTAGATTTTCTCGAAGTGTTTAATGTAGTAGTTTGTATCCAGAAAAATGCAAATTGTTTGCTTTATTTTTAGAATCTCACAGCATAAGTCTTTAGTACTGAAAATTAACTTATTTGACTTTTTCAGTAATTGAAAATAGAGATATAGGATCAATCAGAAATGCCTCATTACAGCTTAAAATTCAAAGTCTCGAACAATATTTTCAGGTATTTACGGGAATGAAATTTTAGTTTGGATGTCGCAAAATAATTTCATACTTGTCTTGTAGACTTCAACATGATCTTTGTAAATGGCGCCCATGACCCTAAGGTTGCATTTATTGATCGCGGCCGATGAGGCCGCGATCATATTGAATAGGTAAAGTATATGCGTGCTGGGGAAAATATTTCATGATGGACCTGTGAATTCTTTACTTATGGGTGAAACAGGTCTCATAAGCGTAAATACGACTAGCTTCTACTGATTATAAAACATACCGTAAGATTTGTTGTGAATTAACTGTTGTTGTACTTTTAGTAGTTCAACCGCCACCCTTTTCAAAGAGCAACATTTAAAAAACACGTTTTTTTCATCCTCAAGTAATATTTAAGTAGACTCGCACAGTTTAATCAATCTAGACGCATAATCTAACTCTATACATAGAGCGCCTACTTCACCCGATTTACATTCGGAACATTTTCACGCGTTTCGGGCTTTATCGTATGTTTAATCGTATGTATGTCCCAAAAGGCATACAGACACTAAATAGAAAAATTGCGCGAAAAAAATGGTAGTCGCATAATGGCGGACACAAATAATCCTCAGTATTTTTGCTCTGTAGAGCTATTTCCCTTATTTTCTTTGCAATTTATTTGCTAAAATCACATGACAGATCTATGCTTGACATGTAGGTAGCATTTTCGTAATGAAATAACAACATGACACAATTTTTCATGGAAACTTAAATCATACACCACCAGTATAATTTGGGGTCTCATTTTCTAGCTGATTTTGCAGTTTTTGTGTTTGACTGAAATTATTTTTCTTGCATCAAACATGACCCCCACTTTTCTTTTGCTTTCTAGTTAGCACTGACAATATTCTTCAAGAAAAGGTAAGTTACAGAAATTTAAAATGGGTCCTGATGTGTGCTGCGGTCATTGGAAATGGGTCAATTTCATATAGAATAAAGAACAACAACTATTTAGTGTGTTATAACCTATAAGATGACATTGGTAAAAAATGAAATCTGGCCAGATGATGGTGGGAATGGGCTAGTTTGATTAGAATTTGATAGAAAATGACAAATTAATTGAATTTTGTTGAAAATGAGGATAAAACCCAAAAATATCACATTTTGACTGTTTTAGGTGTATTTTTTTTCAAAAACTGCATATTTATAGGCTACTGATTGCTATTTTCTGGCCATCAGAGGTAAAAGTGAACATATATAACAGTTTAATTGTGTAATTTGCATGCATATCAGAGTAGAAAATGTCAAAACAGGGCAAAACAAGGCTGAATTTAGGGTAACTGCTTCAAAATTATGTCACGACAGCTATTTTTGACAAAATCTGATGCTTTGTCTTATGGTACTGAAAATGCTGTAAAAACTTGGAAACTGGTGATATCAAGCTAAAACCTTGTATTTCTTCATGCATTTGGGTTTCTTGTACATTTCAAATGAAACTGGCACACTGTCAGAGAAAAAAGTTTTTCTTATAGGCATACAGACACTAAATAGAAAAATTGCGCGAAAAAAATGGTAGTCGCATAATGGCGGACACAAATAGTCCTCAGTTTTTTTTTTTGCTCTGTAGAGCTATTTCCCTTATTTTCTTTGCAATGTTTTTGCTAAAATCACATGACAGATCTATGCTTGACATGTAGGCAGCATTTTCATAATGAAATAACAACATGACACAATTTTTCATGGAAACTTAAATCATACACCACCAGTATAATCTGGGGTCTCATTTTTTAGCTGATTTTGCAGTTTGTGTGTTTGACTGAAATTATTTTTCTTGCATCAAACATGACCCCCACTTTTCTTTTGCTTTCTAGTTAGCACTGACAATATTCTTCAAGAAAAGGTAAGTTACAGAAATTTAAAATGGGTCCTGATGTGTGCTGCGGTCATTGGAAATGGGTCAATTTCATATAGAATAAAGAACAACAACTATTTAGTGTGTTATAACCAAAATGCAAAAAAAATGAAGCGACCCGTATCTGAATTAACTGGTAAACACGCATTCATTCGACGCCGCCAGGCGGCGTCGTCGAGTATATGGGATACACTTTTATTTTGGACCATGTAAAGATGGTAATGAATAGTTTCGAAACGATAAACAGAACACAGTGAATAGTGTGTTAAAGGACCCACGATATTGCACAATAGATTTTAGTGAATAAACAAAAAATGGCATAAAGAAAACATCAAAAATGTATGTAATGCATACTATTATGTGATATAAGACAATGTTATTTGTCATTCCTCTCCTAATTTGTAGAGCAGAAAATATTTTTTTATTTAAACATTCGTCAAATTGATGATCCGATTTATTGATAAGAGAGGTTACTCTAAGTAAATTTCCCGAAAGAGCAATGTTTTCCAAATATCCAATGAATTACAATACCAGATCACGTGAAACTTTATAAGTGAATAGAAAACACTCATTACATTGTAGCACATTCTCTTATCAGCCCCTGTGTCTATTTTTAGAATGACCAGGATTCGGACAAACATTGAGAGAGATGTGTGTTGTTTATATAAACTCAATGGATGGTGTGATGATTTTATGATGTTATACATATTTTGTTCTGTATAAGAAATGTAAATGCATTTCAGACATGTCCTAGACTTTGGTAGACTGAATTACAGAAAGTATTTACTTTAACTGATGTTATTATTAGTTAACATGCATCTCACTCGAATTAGCTCCTGTTAGTTAGATTATCTTATTAATGTTGAAATTTACATTGACTTAGAGCTATGACATTAGTAATAATTAAGAAACAATATTTCAGGAAAACTTGATGATAAAATCAAATCACACATTGTTCTGTATTATGATTGGTGAAAGTAAACAAAAAATTACACCGATTGGAAAATAAAGCACCTTAGATTGAAATCTATATCAATCAAAAAGAAAACACAATTATGGAAGTTACATAATGTGATCTGTCAGTATAAAACAATTTTCCCTTTTTTGAGAACCAGAGTGGGGAGATCATGAACAACTTTCTTAATTTGTGAGAAAGTTTATTGTTTAAACTAAAACGTTATTAGTATTTGAACCAACTCAGTGGGACCAATGCAAATGTTGCGAGTTCGATCTCAGTGACAATTTGACTAGAAAGAGTAACTCTGAAATAACTCGTTCTCGACCCCAATTTTGTGGGGAAGTTGTATGACAGTTTATATTGGTTCACACATGATACATAACTTAAATACGGCTAAAATGATAATAATGTTGTGTCAAACAATAAAGAAATAAACAAGAAGAATCTGTCAGAACAAAAGTGTTCCAAATTTAAATACGTAACAAAAATGAAATAATATATTTAATACTATCATCTAAGATAATAATCTGTGTAAAAATCGATCAATTCAAAATTAATTCATCAAAGTCCTTCTTTCTCTAGTGGTTGTTACAAAATACAATCCATTTATATCATTAACATTTAATATCTAATAACATTGTGGAAAATAATAGTTGAAAGTTTGTCCTGCAGCTTCACTCTGTACATGCATTAAGTAGCTTAAAATATATACAACCAATTATATTTTTAAGTTATACTAGCGTACATACTGAATCATGCAGATGTTCATATTTTAACTACCTCTTTTCACTAAATGTTAAGACATTTCATGAGCATTTTTTTCTACAAAAAATATTGGCAAAAAGTTTCATAATCATGTAGATCTATACATGATCATTACTTCATTACATATATCATTCACGTTTATTGAACAAATATATGAACAAGTCAAATGGTTTATCGCGGCCAGAAATTTGTACAAACCGGACAGAAGTTGCGAAATTGTCATTTGTGCAGGAAAGAAGCGTTTACCATAATGTCCAGTACTGGACAGGTATAGTGACCATGCACGGACACAGCCAATTTTCTCAGAGGGGGTCCGATCCCCTGCCCCCCCCCCCCCCCCCACCCTGGAAATTTTGAAATTTAGCACTTCATTTTTTGCATTCTGGGACAGTTTTATGGACTAACCTGTTAAATTTGGGAAAAATGATAAAATCAAGCTTTCTTGAAGGTAAAATTCTTAGTTTCTTTTAGATAAATAATATGAATTATGTCGGGGTCGTATGTAGCAGCAGCCGCATATACTTTACATGCGGTCCTAATGTTGCCTTTTTCGAAAAACATTTTATTTCCTTCTTGTCTTCTTTCCTTTTTTAAAGATTTTCCAGAGGGGGTCCGGCGCCCCGGTCCCCCCCCCCCCCCCCCCCCCCACTCTGGATCCGCGCATGGTGACATATCAGGCTTTCTGTTTGTGCAGGTAAACTTGTGTTTGGTTAAATTTCAACAGAGCACAATTGTCTGAACAGTGTACAAACTCATTACTGTTTTTTCAGGCAAGGGTGGAAAAAAAGTGGTAGAAAATGAAAGCAGTAACATTTTTATTAAAAACAAATAAACAATGAGACAAACATTTCCAACATCTTTGGACGGTTCAAAAATCCCATGTTAAACATACGATAAAGCCCGAAACGCGTGAAAATGTTCCGAATGTAAATCGGGTGAAGTAAGCGCTCTATGTATGCGTCTGGATTGATTAAACTGGGCGAGTCTACTTACTTATTACTTGAGGATGAAAAAACGTGTTTTTTAAATGTTGCTCTTAAATAAGGGTGGCGGTTGAACTACTAAAAGTACAACAACACTTAATTCTCAACAAATCGTACGGTATGTTTTATAATCAGTAGAAGCTAGTCGTATTTACGCTTATGAGACCTGTTTCACCCACAAGTAAAGAATTCACAGGTCCATCATGAAATATTTTCCCCAGCGCACATATACTCGATCAATAAATTGCGCCAAACATTCAAACCATCTCAGTAAATATGCATTTTAGTACTTTAAATACATTTTCTTTTGCATCACTGGCCAGGTGAGATTAGAATGTGCAATGCAATCCTTACCGTACAGTAATTAACTCTATGTGCTATAGAATTCTACCGTCCGAAAATCGCTGGGCCATGAATGTTTGTTACTATTAATAGGGATGACCGCATTGAATGTAGTTCTGAAAATGTGCACAATTCTGATATAATTAACTTCAGCATTTCCTCATTTCCTAACAAACTGCATTTATGTAAAACTTCATACACATGCACCTGCATATAAGAACTTTCCACAGGTGCTGACCTTAGTTGGTGAAATAATTAATTTAATTTTGTATGTAAAGGGATCACCAACTCGCAATGTCAAGGTCATTGCAGGTAGAGGATTTGTGTTGCATGGTAATAATTCTTTATCATGTTTATTCTTGACTGTGTCTAACAGTTTATAAAATATATTGTGTTGCTAATGTTAATAATTTGTAACCAGCCGTCTAATACAATAATGATTAGGTAATTTCTCATAGTGCAGTAAATGTACTTCAGACACAACACTTGGCGGCGTTTTTGATGATTGCATCAATGAATTTCCTTGTACATTTTGTTGTGAACAGAGCATCTTTTCTATAGGATTGGAGCCGTGTACCGCTTAATGAAATTTTATTCGCTAAAATCTTCTACTTTATAATTACATTTAGAAAGTATGTAATTAGTATTGCTATTACCAAAACGCTTATTCAGCATAAACTTCGTAAATTGTTTGCTAACTGTTATCGCTGTAATGGTAATTCAGAATTAGTGTTTAAATTGGAAGTAATCAGAAGACTCAAGTCATTTACTTGGAAAGGTGTTTTTAATCTCTAGACAGACAAAACAAAACTGGTTTTAGACTTCATAATCGCAAAAAGATATAGGATACTAAGGGGAGTTACATTTATCATCCTCCAAGACTGACAGGCTAGGGTTTGACCCTTTGTACCCAAAGGTTAAACTTATTTAGTATTCACTGTATCACAAAATTAATTCAAATTATCTGCCTCTAAATTAATTTTGTGTCATTATATGTGCAGTGACAGAGAGCTTTACCCATTTAACCATACATAAAGGTCCAAGCATTAAAACAAATGACTTAAAACATGTCTATGGCATGGTTTCCTTAAAGAAAGAGATGCTCTTAAACAATCTCATTTTATCTGTTAAAAGATTTTAAAATTCCTTTCACCAAAAAATTGCTATATTTTCTAAATAAAAGATATAAACCTTTGATTTAGAGAATGAAACACATACCGCCTTAATAAAATCTACAAAACCATTGATCTCTAGAAACAACACCATGCCTATGCTTTTTTCAGAGTAAGGCACTGATATTTCAACCAATCTGGACGTTAAACGCAACATAGACTTGAAACTTACAAAATGTTAATGTGAATCAACTTTGACAGTCATAGAATACAATAAAATAAATATGAATCATCTTTGACAAGTCACAGAATGCAAAGAAAGTAAAAGTCATTAGAATGTATGAGATGAGAGTTCTTTGGATTTCTATCAAATATTTAATCAAAAGCATGTTTCACGTTACCTAATTGAGTTTAACGCGGTCGCTGGATTGTGGAAATTCTTCTACTGAAATATTGTGGGGCTAAATATTTAATCTGATTTACATTACCTTACACTTGCGTTGTTACTTAGATGAAAAATTAGTATAAAAAAACAGCAGAGAATTCGAGAATTGGTCTACAGCCTTGAGGAACGCATATTAAAAGCATTATTTCATATAATCAGAAAACATTATTTCATATAATCAGATTTCACTATATGTATCTCTAAACTAATGCATTTTGAAACTTCGTAATAAAAAAAAATATAAATTGAAAAACTAAAACAAAATTAGTTATAAACCATTTGTGACAGCAAACTGTTATTAAACAGTTTTCACTGTGTCCAGTAAAAATGCATACTGTTTTAGAGAAAATATTGAGCGGCAGTTTCTTCGTGTTTCATTTTGGAATAAGATGCCTTTGCCATACTCCGGGGAAAACGAGAGGCTTTGGTTTAATATCCGTGTAACATGTTGTGACTATTTTGCTAAATAAAGACATTTTCTCATTAAAGCGCTGACAGTTATGTCGAGATATTGTTAAACTCGAAGCGATACCCTCTGACACCCATCAATTTTAATTTGAAAGTTCTCATTGGAATGTTTTTGCTACAGGCTGATAGATTTGTCTCACAGTTTGAAGTTAACGAATGAGGTTTGGAATTAGTATAGAATGTAAGAAGAAATTTCGTTGTCATATTGTTCGCTGTAGTGAATTTAACTGATTACATTTAGAAAACTGAATGGTATCTTTGTGTAAGACTAGACTTATTAGTAATTTGCCGAACATGATTGCAGAGAAAGTGTTTATGCTAGAAACGCTCTGTATATGATTTCTGACCAGCATAAATGAGAAAAGTCAGTGGATTTACCGTTTTCCGCGCTTGGTACGAGTATAATGTCTTACATGCTCACTGAACTCGCAGTTTTCCGCGCTTGGTATAATGCCTGAAATGCTCACTGAATTCGTAGTTTTACTTAAATTATGTCGATGAGACTAACAGTTTTAAAAAAGAAGACAAACAACAAAAAGAAGCAAAAACGCACCATAGATTTGGAAAAAATTCTACATTGTACAATGAATACGGTATTAATGAATATCAGTTTTATTCGTGTCAGTGTCACTGTTTTTTTACACTAAATATAAACGATTAGTGTATGAGTGTGTTGATGTTTTGTTTGTTACAATATCAAATAGAGATTTATTTTTTTGACAGCCTATTTGAAGATGGTACTAGAAATAAGCTGTTTATGGACAAGCAGGGCAACAGCCTTGACCTTCCGGCGTTAAACATACAACGCGGCCGGGACCATGGAATCCCAGGGTACAACCACTGGAGGATCCATTGTCATCTTGGTAAGAGCTTTATGCTAGGCGAATAAGATATAATCATATCAGCTAAGTTTATATCAATTTCTTTATGTAAATTCTGGAATAAGTTCTACATCAATATATATCAATTGCTATTTGCGCCTCGTTCCTGATGGTAAACATCGCAACGAGGAAACGAGAGAACAGATACCAAACATAAAGGCTGAGCGGGATTTACAGTAACCGTTTTCGGTATAAAGCGACAAGGAAACGAACAACAGCTCCTGCAGTCGAAGCAAGCGCTCTACTGCTAGGTTACCGAGGCGACATTTGTTTAATTGTTTAAAGTAACATTTACCTTATAATCATTAAGTCTTCAGGTTGAGCAGACTTCCATTGATCTAAATGAAAACATAACAACACATTTATAAATTTCATTTTCGCCTTAAAATCGTAGCCTGGCTATCAGGTTTAATGGTTGTACACTAAGTACTTTAAACTAAATGTTTTTATCTTTTACTCAGTCTCTCAGATGACATTTTGGTGTATATAGTGTGCGAAAAATACAATACAGTTGTCCATTCTATTTTGAGACTCTATAGTTCTCACTCAGATTTATTAACGTTTCGGCCTTAAGGCCTTTATCAAAATGACGAATTCCGAGAATTACTCTACATCATGGCGTCTCATAATATAACAACATTTGAAATACAAAACCGGAACTGACGTAACATTATTAAACGTCAACGTCAAATCCCGCTACAAATCTGTCGTCAAGGATTCTAACGGAAGCAGAGCTGTCGCTCCTTTCAAAAGGCTTATCATTTGTACCAACCAGACATAGAGTAGATATGACAAAAATTCACAGTGACTTGGCTGAATGGGAAAGGAGAATGCGTTTAAAGGAATGTTTCCATGACAAGGAAGACACGTATAGTTTAGATCTCGATGAAGAACCGTGGTGTGAGAAGAAAAAAAAGTGACTTTACACCAGAACCAGGAAGAGATAAGTATTTAGATGCTTACATAGAAGAAGTAAAAATTGCGATTGTCAATGGCATTCATGACAAATGCACATCGAACATGTCCAAGTCAGAAAGGAAAGCGATGAAAGCACTCCTAAATGACAACAATATAATTATAAGACCGGCGGACAAAGGGTCAGGTATTGTAATAGTGAATGCGGAAGATTATATAAAAAATTTAGAAAAGGAAGTAAAGGACAATGCTTCTTATTTGGAAACTGATGGCGGAGCACAATATAGAGTGGAAAAAGAAGTAAAGAAGATTACCAACAAGATGTGTAGAGATGGTCTTATTTCCAAGAAGTTGAAAGATTATTTAATATAGGCCCCATGTGGTTCTGGGACGATCTATGTATGAAAATAATTGGAACCACTGCCTTACCCTTTCATGGTCGTAAGAGGCGACTAATAGGGTCTTAACACTTGGTTTTGCTGTAACTCTGTGATTCCAGCAGGTATGCAAATTTTGATTCCATACCTCGTGTTTTTATTACGATGTAAATGAGATGTGAAACCAAAATTTGTAGTCCTGTTTGGCGCCATATAACCTATACTGTGTTGGTGCGCCGTAAACCCAAATAAATAAATAAATAAATATTTAATACAGAAACATCCAGTTACTGGCAAATTGAAGGGAAATCCCAAAATTCACAAGCGTGAGAATCCATACAGAACGATTGTTAGTGGAATTGAAACTGCAACAGAGCGCATGGCAGAAGTAGCGGAGAAGGACCTTAATGAATATGTTGAAAATAGTCCCAGCTACTTAAAAGATACCACAGATTTCTTAAACAAACTGAAAGTGATTCCCCTACCTATCCCAGAAGGAGTGATTTTGTTTTGTTTTGACGTAGTCAAGTTGTACCCATCTATACCTAGGCGAGAAGGTTTAACAGCTTGTGAAGAAGCTCTCCAATGCAGAACTAACCAAAATGTCACAACAGAAGCGGTTATGAAAATAGTAAATACGGTACTAACGAACAATGTTTTTTCATTCAATAATAGCGAAGGAAGGAGTGGCGATAGGGTCAAAGCTAGGTCGTAATTTTGCTTGTTGCTACATGCGCAAATGGGACGAGAAGTTGATGGAGAATGAAAAAGTATCAATGTTTTACAAGCGTTACATTGATGACGGATTTGGACTGTGGCAACATGGACTAGAAGAGTTGTTAAAATTCAGAGATTTTGCGAATCAGATACACCCGAACATAAAAGTGGAATTAAGGTGGCATACAACAAGTATAGAATTTCTGGACACGACTGTCAGAATTGAAAGAAATAATGAAATTACAACAGTCTTATATTCGAAACCGACGGACAAACACTTATATTTAAACTGGAAATCAGACCACCCTCAAAACGTAAAAAAGGCAATTCCGTATGGATTAGGAGTAAGATTGAAAAGGATTTGCTCGACGGAAGCAGACTACGCCAAACACAGACAGGAACTAAGAGGCCAGCTAAGGAGAAGGGGATACAGTGGAAAGTTTATTGAAAATCAACTGAATAGAGTAGACAGGATAGACAGGGCTAAATTATTAACACCACAGAAACTCAAAAAAGAGAAAATGAAGAGGGTACCTGTAGTAGTGACTTACTCCAGACATCTCCCGAATTTACGTAATATTGTACGTAAACATATGAACACGTTACACAAATCAGAACGAATGAAACATATATTCAGTGACACCCTAATTGCGGCTTACCGCAGGGACACGAATATTTCTGACCTTTTGGTACATGGAAAGACAAACAAGGTTATGAAGCAATACCAAACGGGCGATTTGAAACCAGGATGTAACGGAAAGTGCGTGGTATGTGAAATGATAGACAAAGGGAGGCACAATAATGACAAGACTATAGCGGCACGGATAGAGCGAACTCAAACCTGCCAGGCATGGAACCTGGTATATGGGATAAACTGTAACCAGTGTGATAAAATTGTGTATATTGGTGAAACGTCAAGATCGCTGAAGGAGAGATTGCCAGAACATGAAGCGGACATACGGCTGAAACGTACGAAATCAGTGGCAGAACATTTCAATATGCCTGGTCATAGCATAGGTGATGTCGGTGTGTCGGTGTTAGAACACATGAAGGAAAACAGTAGATACTACCGACAGATCAAGGAGCTTGAGTGGATCCACGAGTTGCAGACAGAGGCGCCAAATGGACTTAACACGAAAGCGAAACTTGGGGTTCTTTGGAGAGAATATAAATAAACTCAATCAAATTGATGTTTAAGTAACATTTAATTTTCCGGAGGTATTGGTTTTAAGTAAGCGTTTTTATATTAATTTTGGATATTTGTCGTTGCGACCCTTTAATATGTTCTTAATATGTATTTCTTTCATATATATTATGTCCTTTTTTCTGCCTTTAACGCATTTTTGTGAGTTTCAAATATATACTTGTCATCAGTACAAATATTTCAGAAACCAGGTCAAAATGGAGATAAAGCAGGCCCACACAAACTACCTAGAGTATGTCCTAGAAGCACACTCAGGTGATCCAAATAACCCCAAACCAGGTCAAAACTTCTCCCGTAAAAAGCTCTTCTCAACCATTAAAAATGCTAAACAGGACACTCAAGGCATTGCCCCACTATCGGAAAATGATAACCTTATCACAGATAGCAGGGGCCAGGCAAATGTTCTCAACCGCCAATTCCAGTCCGTCTTCACTCCAATGAATCCCTTAAAACTAAGTCAGCTATGCCTAATGAAAACCAAATACCTGTTTAGCAGTGCCCCAAAGCCTCAGTACCCCAAAATGCCTGAAATTTTCATCAGTGTAAATGGTGTCCAAAAGCTTTTGTCCACATTACAGAGTGACAAAGCTTGCGGTCCCGATAACTTAAAACCGGTAGTCCTGAAAAACTTCAGTGTACAAATTGCCCCCCTGGTCACCAAACTTTTCCAAAAATCTCTAGAAACAGGCACTATCCCTTCCGACTGGTCCAAGGCGAATGTCACTCCTCTCTTTAAGAAAGGTGATAAAAGCAACCCTGCTAACTATAGACCCATTTCCCTGACATGTGTTCTTTGCAAAGTTATGGAGCACATTGTCGCATCAAACATCACTAAACATTTCCAGGTCAACAACATACTTATCACCTTCAACTTGGCTTCAGGTCAAAACGGTCATGCGAAACTCAACTATTAGGACTTGTCGAGGACCTACCCAGGAATTTAATTCAAGGTCACCAAACAGACTTAATACTCCTCGACTTCTCAAAGGCGTTTGATAAGGTTAATCACCTAAAGTTACTATATAAGCTGCACCAACATGGCATCCAGGACTGTACACTACAGCGGGTCAAATCATTTCTCATCGGTCGCCGTCAGTCCGTCTTAGTCAATGGTGATAAGTCGGATGAGGTCCCGGTCACATCTGGTGTCCCACAGGGCTCTGTCCTCGGCCCTCTCCTCTTTCTGCTATACATAAACGACCTGCCTGAAAATATTGTTTCACAGGTCCGGTTATTTGCTGATGATACTGCTGTTTATATCACAGTCAACAATGTTACACAACAACATACTCTGCAAGAGGACTTAACCAGGTTACAAAAATGGGAACACACATGGGACATGGAATTCAACCCATCCAAATGTAAAGTGATTAATATTTCCAAGTCTAAACACCCTTACAAATCCACTTACACACTACATGGGCAGACACTAGCAACTGTGAGTGATGCAAAATACCTTGGTGTTAGCATCACTTCAGATCTAAACTGGAACAAACACATAAACCAGGTCACTTCAACAGCTGGTCAAACACTTAACTTCATTAAGCGCAATATTCCCTCCAAACAGCAAAATATTAGGGAATTTGCCTACAAAACCCTTGTTAGACCACAACTAGAGTACTGCAGCTCAGTGTGGAGTCCACATACACAGCTCAACATACATAAAATCGAGATGGTCCAACGCAGGGCCGCTCGATGGGTCACCAGTGACTATTCAAACTACAGCAGTGTCACACACATGTTAAAGCAATTGGGGTGGCGTTCCCTTGCAAACAGAAGGAATGATGCCAGGCTACTGATGTTTTACAAGATTGTCCATGGACTGGTTGCAGTGCCAATGCAATGCCATCTTATATTTTACCTCCTACCCGGCTCACTAGACACATGCATTCCCTATCTTTCCGGCAAATTCAAACACCCTGTAATTATTACAAGTTCTCTTTCTACCCGGCTACCATCATTCTCTGGAATTCTTTGCCGGCTGACATTGCTCAGGCACCTACCCTGGACCAGTTTAGGCAAGGGGTAACCAAACTGGGCCAGGACTTCTGAGTGACCAGGCTCTTTTTAATCCTTTTACTGTACATTTCGCCTTTTTATTAGCACTATCAGCTTTGTCTCAAATTCTCACAAATACTTTATGTATTACTTTATTTCTCCTGTACATTCCTGCTTTTAAACTCTTATGCACTGACGCGCACCTGCATAAAATACTCGCAAGGGTGTCATGCAGTATTTATAGATAGATATTTTACTGGTTCCGATACTAATATAGATTTTTTTTTTTACTTTTTTTTGTAATTACTTCCCTTTATACGTAAAATTTGCCTATTTTCTATAGTTTCTATTTCGTTTGATGATAAACTATTCGTTTTTAAATTTATTTTTATTCATTTTAGTAAAGATCTAATGGTTGAATGCAAAATTTTATGAGGATCTTTGTTTGTTTTAGCTTTTTGTTTGTCATATATCTATGGTATATAAACTTTCATTGTCCTACCAACGAATTGATAAGGATATAATTTTAATTTGTCTGCCATAATAGCATTGGGACTTCACTAGCTTAAAGCCGTAATTTAAATAATAAAACTCCATTTCGTAGACGTAAAGTCCATTTCGCACTCTATCCCTACCGCTAGCTTGATGTGTTTCTGCACATTAAGTCTTTTATTTTTAATCATATCTTCATTAGGCCAGAAGACAGTCCTTGTGTATCATAAATGTGTATCGCTTTTTAGCGGGATTTGACGTTGACGTTTAATAATGTTACGTCAGTTCCGGTTTTGTATTTCAAATGTTGTTATATTATGAGACGCCATGATGTAGAGTAATTCTCGGAATTCGTCATTTTGATAAAGGCCTTAAGGCCGAAACGTTAATAAAACTGAGTGAGAACTATAGAGTCTTTAAACATTTGGTACCCCTTAGGGTAAATACTGCATTCTATTTTGTTAAAGGATCTTCTTGCAGATTTTATTCTTTCAAACAAATGGACACAGGGTTAAGTGACATTCTACGGGTAGAAGACAATAGTTACTGGTTCGGCAGTGTTTCACAATACTTCCATGTGTCCATTTGGTTTATGAGTTATTTCTGGGTAAACAACATACATTTTATCTAATGAATTAACAGTTCCTTGCGTATTTAATTATTACTTACATGTATAAATGTCCAACCCAACACTCCATTGACATGTAACGATACGTTTATGTGGAACACGGTACACCTTCGGTTTGGTAAATAGTAATAGTCTGATGATGTCTATCCGACCGTCCGTCCATCTGTCTACGTGTCTTCTGCGACATTTACCCAAGTATATTCGTTCCATGTAATGTTAGATTAACTTTATAAAATCTATTTATTCTGATGACATGTTACCTGAATGAGTATGTATCATTGACAAGTAATGATCTAATGTTTTCCGTCGGGACATCTTTTCGTACATTTAAAAGAGCATAATTTTTCAATCTGTCATAATAGTAATAACCTAATGATATGTTCATAACGTATTCTAGAGAAAGACTTCAAAAAGATTATTTAGTACATTTTTCATCTTCCCAACATTATTTGTCACAGTGTTGTTCATGTTATGTTCATTTACAGAAAAAAATTGTTTAAACTAAACTATATTCGAAAATGGGGATTATTAAAATTGTTAAAGTTACATCCTTTCATTGATCGCGGCTGCGATCATATTGAATAGGACAAGTATATGCGCGCTGGGGAAAATATTTCATGATGGACCTGTGAATTCTTTACTTGTGGGTGAAACAGGTCTCATAAGCGTAAATACGACTAGCTTCTACTGATTATAAAACATACCGTATGATTTGTTGTGAATTAACTGTTGTTGTACTTTTAGTAGTTCAACCGCCACCCTTGTTTAAGAGCAACATTTAAAAAACACGTTTTTTTTTCATCCTCAAGTAATAAGTAAGTAGACTCGCCCAGTTTAATCAATCTAGACGCATAATCTAACTCTATACATAGAGCGGTTACTTCACCCGATTTACATTCGGAACATTTTCACGCGTTTCGGGCTTTATCGTATGTTTAACATGGGATTTTTGAACCGTCCAAAGATGTTGGAAATGTTTGTCTCATTGTTTATTTTTTTTAAATAAAAATGTTACTGCTTTCATTGTCTACCACTTTTTTTCCACCCTTTGCCTGAAAAAACAGTAATGAGTTTGTACACTGTTCAGACAATTGTGCTCTGTTGAAATTTAACCAAACACAAGTTTACCTGCATAAACAGAAAGCATGATATGTCACCATGCGCAAATCCAGAGGGCCAGGGGGGGGGGGGGGGGGGGGGGGGGGGGTCCGGACCCCCTCTGGAAAATCTTTAAAAAAGGAAAGAAGACAAGAAGGAAAGAAAATGTTTTTCGAAAAAGGCAACATTAGGACTGCATGTAAAGTATATGCGGCTGCTGCTACATACGACCCCGACATAATTCATATTATTTATCTAAAAGAAACTAAGAATTTTACTTTCAAGAAAGCTTGATTTTATCATTTTCCCAAATTTAACAGGTTAGTCCATAAAACTGTCCCAGAATGCAAAAAATGAAGTGCTAAATTTCAAAATTTCCAGGGTGGGGGGGGGGGGGGAGCAGGGGATCGGACCCCCTCTGAGAAAATTGGCTGTGTCCGTGCATGGTCACTATACCTGTCCAGTACTGGACATTATGGTAAACGCTTCTTTCCTGCACAAATGACAATTTCGCAACTTCTGTCCGGTTTGTACAAATTTCTAACCGCGATAAACCATTTGACTTGTTGTATTTGTTGTTTTAGACAAGGCTAACATGACAAAGGACGGAGAATTTATATTACCTGACCACAACGATAATGAAACACACAAGTTAGAGCATACTTACAGGTAAGAGTACACTACACTGTGATAAACACAGTTTACAGTTAAAGAAACATTTCTAAAAATGTTTACAGTAATATTACTGTAAAATGGCAAAGAATATCTGTTATATAAGCAAGAGCATTCAGACAAAATTGGAATATCTTCATATAGGTATCGCTCTTCTTGAAGAAACACTTACTTTTCACTCACTGAACCGTCACAATTCGCACGTAATTCGCTGATTAGCACGTTTCACCCTTTGCACGTACTATTCGTGAGCCGCGGACATTACACAGTGGAAAATCATATCGGACAGATCCTTCACGTCGTTTTGTTCAATTCCATAAAAAATTGTTTGGATACTTAACGTCATGAAATGCCACGGCTACCCGAAAGAGACAGAGGACGCGCAGTTGACTTGTTAATGCAAGGTTTCTCACAGTCACGGGTCGCTAGGCAACTTGGTGCTGCTCAGTCAACCGTCAGCCGACTTCGGCAACGTTTACGTGCGACGGGGCACGTCCTCTACGAGGTCTGTTCACTAACCGCCCCGGTTAAGGTGAAAAGTGCTAATCAGCGAATCACGTGCGAAATGGTGACGGTTAAGTGAGATCGATATGTTGTTACAATTTGTGTACACAATATTAGTCAATGGGCAAATTTTAATTTGTTTGTTATTGATAGTTAAAAATTATGCAAAATTAAAACCTATGCGTTTCTATTTCCTTTCAGTATACTTTAAAAACACTTTTTTGTCATTGTATTGTAAAAAGTATATTATAGGAAAAAGTAGTCCAGTATGGTATATAGCGTCATATTTAGGACTGGTACGGTATATAGTGTCATATTTAGGTCTGGAATGGTATATAGTGTCATATTTAGGTCTTGAATGGTATATAGCGTCATATTTAGGTCTGGTAAGCTATATAGCGTCATATTTAAGTCTGGTACGGTGCATAGCGTCATATGTAGGTCTGGTACAGTATATAGCGTTATATTTAGGTCTGGAATGGTATATAGCGTCATATTTATGTCTGGTACGCTATATAGCATCAGATTTAGGTCTGGTATGGTATATAGTGTCATATTTAGGCCTGGAACGGTATATAGCGTCATATTTAGGACTGGTACGGTATATAGAGTCATATTTAGGTCTGGGACAGTATAGCATCATATTTAGGTCTGGTACGGTATGTAACATCATATTTAGGTCTGGTACGGTATATAGCGTCATATTTAGATCAGGTGCGGTATATAGCCTCACTTTGGTTGTTTTCACATACATTAAAAGCTTAGTATAAGGTATGTCTGTATAATATAAAAACTGGCAAACTATCTTG
Source organism: Mercenaria mercenaria (assembly GCF_021730395.1). Taxonomy (NCBI): domain Eukaryota; kingdom Metazoa; phylum Mollusca; class Bivalvia; order Venerida; family Veneridae; genus Mercenaria; species Mercenaria mercenaria. The sequence goes on along the minus strand of NC_069371.1, from coordinate 58,184,260 downwards.
CAAAGACATAACATCCTGAGTCACTTTAAATATTTGATGAACTGCTAAAAGCAACTAATACCTACATGCACGTTTTCAGACATGTTGATGATATAGATCTTTTTGCGGGTGCAATGACCGAGACTTTACTACCTGACAGCTCAGTTGGACCAACGTTTGCTTGTTTGATAGGTAAACAATTCAGAAATCTCAAGAAAGGCGACAGATATTGGCACGAAACACCGGACAAGATCATCAGATTCACAAAAGGTACACGATTTTGCCAAACGTCGTGTTGTTGTATTGACAATTAAACGCCGAAAAGAATGCAATTGTAGAGAGTTTGCTACGTTTTATTGGTACCTACATCATTGAGCGATTCGGCTCCTTGCATTACTGGAAATATCAATATTAATATCATCTCTAGTTGAACTGTCACAATGAGTTTCTTCTTTTTCTAACATATCATCACCTCTCTGATTTTCCTCCACAAGAGCTTAGCATCACCTCTCTAATCTTCCTCTACAAAAACATAGCATCACCAATCTAATCTTCTACAATAACACATCGCCACCTCTCTGATCCTCCTCTAAAACATAGCATAACCTCTCTAATCTTCCTCAACAATAACATAACATCACCAATCTAATCTTCTACCATTTTACATCACCATCTCTCTGATCCTCCTCTACAAAAACATAGCACATAGCATCACCAATCTAATCTTCTACAATAACAAATCGCCACATCTCTCTCTCTCTCTCTCTCTCTCTCTCTCTCTCTCTCTCTCTCTCCCCCCCCCCCTCTGATCTTCTTCTACCATAACACATCACCACCCCTCTGATCTTCCTCTACAATAACACATCACCGCCTCTTTGATCCTCCTCTACAATAACACATCACCGCTTCTCTGATCTTCCTCTACAGTAACACATCACCGCCTCTCTGATCCTCCTCTACAAAAAACATAGCATCACCAATCTAATCTTCTACCATAACACATCACCACCTCTCTAATCTTCCTCTACAATAACACATCACCGCCTCTTTGATCCTCCTCTATAATAACACATCACCACCTCTCTGATCTTTCTCTACAATAACACATCACCACCTCTCTGATCTTTCTCTACAATAACATAACATCACCAATCTTATCTTCCTCTACAATAACACATCACCACCTCTCTAATCTTCCTCTACAATAACACATCACCGCCTCTTTGATCCTCCTCTACAAAAAACATAGCATCACCAATCTAATCTTCTTCTACCATAACACATCACCACCTCTCTAATCTTCCTCTACAATAACACATCACCGCCTCTCTGATCCTCCTCTACAATAACATAGCATCACCAATCTGATCTTCCTCTACAATAACACATCACCACCTCTCTGATCTTCCTCTACAATAACATAGCATCACCAATCTTATCTTCCTCTACAATAACACATCACCACCTCTCTAATCTTCCTCTACAATAACACATCACCGCCTCTCTGATCCTCCTCTACAATAACATCTCACCACCTCTCTGATCTTCCTCTACAATAACACATCACCACCTCTCTGATCTTTCTCTACAAAACATAGCATCACCAATCTAATCTTCTTCTACCATAACACATCACCACCTCTCTAATCTTCCTCTACAATAACACATCACCGCCTCTTTGATCCTCCTCTACAAAAAACATAGCATCACCAATCTAATCTTCTTCTACCATAACACATCACCACCTCTCTAATCTTCCTCTACAATAACACATCACCGCCTCTCTGATCCTCCTCTATAATAACACATCACCACCTCTCTGATCCTCCTCTACAAAAAACATAGCATCACCTCTCTAATCTTCTTCTACCATAACACATCACCACCTCTCTAATCTTCCTCTACAATAACACATCACCGCCTCTTTGATCCTCCTCTACAAAAAACATAGCATCACCAATCTAATCTTCTTCTATGATAACACATCACCACCTCTCTAATCTTCCTCTACAATAACACATCACCGCCTCTCTGATCCTCCTCTATAATAACACATCACCACCTCTCTGATCCTCCTTTACAAAAAACATAGCATCACCAATCTAATCTTCTTCTACCATAACACATCACCAACTCTCTGATATTCCTCTACAATAACACATCACCAACCCTCTGATCTTCCTCTATAATAAAACATCACCAACTCTCTGATCTTCCTCTATAATAACACATCACCAACTCTCTGATCTTCCTCTATAATAACACCTTAACACCTCTCTGATCTTCCTCTACAGCAACACATCATCACTTCTCTGATCTTCCTCTATAATAACACATCATCACCTCTCTGATCTTCCTCTGCAATAACATAGCATCACCAATCTAATCTTCCTCTATAATAACACATCATCACCTCTCTAATCTTCCTCTACAATAACACATCATCACATTCCTAATCTTCCTCTACAAAACAACACATCATTACTTCTCTCTCTGATTTTCCTCTACACAGCTATAATAACATATCATGACCTTTCTGATCTTCATCTACAATAGTTGCACTTACTAGACCTCAATGCACATGTTTCAAACTACCGTCAAATTTCTCAACTAATCTATTACACATAGGGCCGTACGGTGTTGTAGACACCTGTTTTACCTGTTTTAGAGACAATATTTCAGTCATGAGCACTTATACAAACTCTGACTGACAATTTTAAATGTCTTGACTGGAGTGCAGGTATGATTTGATGGTTTACAATGGCATCATGTACTTTACATTCGATGGGAAGACAAGGAACACATAATGAGTTACTTATTTTTTAAAAAAGAAATATATATAATTGTTTGTTCACAATTACGGTAAAATTAAATAGTTTTGTCCTCGTTGATTTATTTAAAGTTGTGTGTTTTATATAAAGCAAAATTATAACAAAGGTACAAGAACTGTCCGAGCAGACAGCGTGGTCGACTATTCTAATGCTTGGTAGAAAAATAGTGTACATCTGAGGAAGCAAGAGCTGGAGTAATTTATACCTACACAATACTGTTTTGTTTTAGTAATAGTAATTCATAAATGACGATATGAAGAATAAAAAGAAATAGCTGGGAGGGGTAGGAGTCGTTGTAACCAAAATCAAATAAACATATTTGAGGACGGTGGATTTCTGGAGTTATAGACAATGTGTCGTACGATGACGACGATCATTTCGAACAACTATTTCAAGTTTGACTCTCGTTCATAAACTTAAGAAATAGAATAAAACCGTCTTAGTTTCATTCCGATAACGAGGCAAATAAAGCGCATGTCGCTGTATAAATATGCATATTTTTTATATTTAGATCAGCTGGCAGAGCTCCGAAAGGTGACCTTGGCAAGGGTTATGTGTGATAATTTTGAGATAGACAAGATACAACCAAATGTGTTCCGAGTACCAGGACCGTAAGTATAAAAATGACAGAACAATCTTGGGTTTGTGCCATGCATTATTGGCGTTACTACTACGACCGTGTTATATTCTTAGACTAAAAGTCGACGTACACAAATTTCAAACACTGCGTTCATACATTAAAAACAATCACTACGTTCATGGGCATATTTTTAAGTGTAGATTTATACTCTTCCAAACTGTATATCAAGTAAAGTTTTTACTCTATTATAATTAGTATTCAGTATAGCTTTATACTTTTACAACTATGCAGTACAGGTTTTATACTCTTTTATGCTGTGTATTCAGTATAGTTATATAGTTGTTCATACTGTGTGTCCAGTATAGTCTTTATACTATTTTATACTTTGTATCCAGTATAGTTTTATCCCCCACCCTGAGTACATGTATTAAATAGAGTTTTATACTTTTTCATACTGTGTATTCAGTTTAGTTTATGCTCTATTATACTGTCTGAAAATTTACAGCTATTTTTCTGATACACGGATTTAGATTTTTACAGTTTGATCCATCTTTTACGTAATATAGTATTTTCGTGATTTCTCTTCAAATATATATGACAAAGCATTTTAGATTATACATCAGTTTAAAGAACATCGATTGTTTTTAATTTTCAAAATCTCTTGCCGATTTTGAATTTATCATAAACGCGATTTTTGTGGTGTTTTTCCCTTTGTTTTCCTCGGTCATATTGACATCAGACAATTAAAAAAATGTTTGGCATTATATTTGATAGATTGTTATAAGACTTTCAATATATCCTGGTCAGATAAAAAGCAAAGTTTCCAGGCAAAGTATATATATATTTAAAACAACATTTTTCAAACTTGTGATTTCGCAAGATATTTACAATGGAAAAATATATTTTTGGCCATAAAAATTACATATTTTAAACATTGTAAAATGTTAAAAGGATCCTACTATTACCTTTATGAAGGATGTTAAGTTTATATAAGACCTTGTAAAACACAGCAGCCACAGTCCGCGAAAAACTCTATTACGGATTTGGTGGATCCAACATTACACGTAGATGGATAAAAGAGAATCTGAAAAAAACGTTTTATGCCTAAATCACTTTAACATTTTAGAAATATATTCCTTACTTTCTCAGTTTTGATGTTGTTTTGAGAAAACTCATCGTTTTGTCTATGTGACTTATAAGAAGGTCATCTTGGAAATTAGATAACTTTAAATGGGCTGTCTGTCTGTCTGTCTGTCTTCCTGCCTGACTGTTTGTCTGTCATGTCTGTCATCTATCTGCCTGTATGTCTTCCTGCCTGTCTGTCTTTGTTTGTCTATCCTCTGCTTCCATGCCAGTCTTCCTGCCTGCCTGTTTCTTAGTTTTATTTTGACGTTCAGCTCGGGGCGACCTCCTTCACCTGGTATAACATGTATATCGTTTTCCTTTTCACATGCAGCGGAAACGAAAGGGTGGACTGTACCCAACTGCCTGCAATCGATTTAGACAAATGGAAATCGTGTACAAAATTGTTACCAGACGGCAGGCCTAACTTCAAGAGGAACTGTGCGAAGAAAAGAAATGTTTGAACTGATATTCAATATTAAATATATGAACAGTAAAATGCTATAATAAAGTAAATAAAACATAAAAATGTGCATTTTTGAGACAATTGTGTAATGTACTGTACCTCACAATAATGTTTATTGAGACAAAATACAAGTACTCTCTGAATTCCGACTTAATTATATTGATAAACATGTAAAGAAAACTAAATTACACTTTGTCAGGAATAAAAAGAGATACTTAAGAGGTGTTGAATGTTATATAGAGGCACGGCATGTCATTCAGGTTATATAAAGATCATATTATTTACCTCCAACCATCATTGTTATCTTCCTGTTTCACATGTCCCTTGGGAAATATCATATGACTGTTTAAACCTGAAGTCTGTTGCTACGTCATTATGATAACACAAAGTAAACATATATTCAAAGATTTGTGAATTGCAATATCATCAAACTGCATTTTTATCAGCATCTCTTATAAAAAAACCTTGTTCAGCCGCCTTGGTGTTTAACACATAAAGACCCGATGCTAACAGAAAAAAAACATGAAAATGAATTCGTTCGGTTGTAAAAAATGCCACCCTTGTAAACTCACATAATTGTTAACGACTTGATACATCAAATGACCACCTCTGAAGCAATGAAGCAATGAGAGCACAACGCCCTTTCTTATTGACATAATATTATCAAAGCACTCGTCTGAATGTCACAAATATAATTAAGGGGCAACCCTGGGCAGTTGTCAAGATTGCAGACTTGAATTACTTTGTCTCTCATTCTGTAGATTCAAAGGCCCCGCTTTTGGAATAGAATTCTTTCATGTTGGGAAACACTCCAGCTGGCTTACTGAAGGCCGTTGATTCTAACCAGGTAAAAACCCTTGTCTGATAGAGATTACGAAGGGATACCTGGGGTCTTCTTCAGCCAGCAAAAGCTGGAAATTCGCTAAATTTTGTTGGTGTGATGCTTAACCTTAACAAAAAGAAACAAAAGAAACAAATATCACGTGTGGATTTTCTGACTTAATTGAACATTAACAAGATTCTAACTCGGACAAATATTCTACAGTAGAACCTCCGTGTGTAGCTGTCGCAGAACGTGTCTAAAGATGCGAAAATACGAGATATGTGCAACGAACTGTGCTGTTACTCCAAGAGAAACAAAAATCGTAAGCTAATCACCTTTCTGTCCAATTTTATTATCACTATTTTTGTAAATGATTCATGAAATGACTTTAATAAAATTTGTTCACATCAAATATCAAATAGTCCTTTGGCCGGTAAAACAGTTCGCTGACTTAAATGTACTAACACAGTGTTTATGTTGACGAGCTGAGCGGTATGATGTATTGCTCATTTATCGGACTCTGACAACATTACTATTTATTGGCATTAATGAAAGATAACAGAATGACTCCATGAATCACTAAAGGAATTCAATGTGGCTACCTAATGTGTGTTTGCGGACTAGCTAGGTCAACATTAATATTACTTGTATATATTCTGAAAGAAGAGTAAGAGCGTAAGACGTAGAGGCATTAAAGAGAACCAGTGTAAACCCATTAACACCATTTACCCTCATAATTCAAAAGTTGCCTGAACTTACAGCAGATATAAACACAAAACACAAGTTTAAGGGGACATAACCTTCGTACAACTACCGAACTCTTCACATAACAAGGTACCAATAAGTACTAAGATAAAAGTAGAGCCACTACTTCGGAGCAACCTTCAGAAAAGAAGGAAATGGGTTCACAGCGTTTTAGACACCAGTCTGTTAGTATTTGTTCAAATTGTAACGAGTACGGTACATGATTTCAATGATAATCTTTTTACAACATTAATCTATCTCCCTTCTGTTGGAATATTTGAATACAAGGACATATTGAAATGTGCCAGAGATCGTATACCAGTTTCTGAGAAGAATGTAATCAAAGTAAGTTATGTGTGACGCACTATTAAATATATTAATTTACCAAGTTATCCTACAACATTAATGTTACAGGAAAAACTGTGGTTTCCAACAATTATTCAGTTATGTACCGGCGGTTATGGATTTACTAAAGAAGGATATTGTCATCCCTCGCATGCTGTTTTCATTATTGAACGTCTACATTGCACTAGTAAAAGTTTCTGTAACGGCAGTTTCGTGAGTTAAATTTCCAAACGCATCGGTCGATGTGCAAATGAGCTACGGTATATGTCATAAAATTTGGAACAACTTTTTCTGAACTTTTTTGGTATGGTGTTAGACACTTAATGAGACCTTCAAATAGAATATATATTTTATATCGCTGTGAATTTTCGCATACTCTCTGAACCCATGACTCTTCTTAGAAAACAAATTTTGTAAAACATGCGGGAACATACAGATTCATGGAGCATGTATATTTCTTTCTTACGAAAGATGCCTCCTTGCCATACGAAGTAATAATAAATCGCGAGTAAATGAATGTTGACAGTGTGAAAATCGCGGTTATTTTCAATTATGTGTCCTTGAGATCAGCTGCAGCGAATTGACATGATAAGTGCAAAGTTTGGATCGTTGCTTATATCTGTGAAACGTACTACACATAAACTACAATTATGACAGAAGCTATAAGTACTTACAGACGAACTTTAAACAATCTGACAGGTATTAATCAATATAGCAAAGAACAAGATACTGAGAATGAAGAATTTAATGTTACCTTCAGGTCGCGGTACCTTCAGGTCGCGGTATTAATAAATATCATGTAACCTACACATCCAAAGAGAAAACATAACGGATATTTGTATTGAATGTATGAAGTTCAGTTACAAAGAAAATCTGTAAGAAGATTCTTTAGAAACACAGAATGCAATCACGCAAAATAATAGCTGACTCGGTCTGATTTAGTAAGTTCATGAGAGGTAATGATAAATGCAACACCTCTCACGCCCCCAGCACCGGCTTAATCGAAACTCTATTACAAAGAAATTAAATGGACTCCATGACCCCAAAGGAGCAGAAAATATAACAGCACTGAATCCAAGTACGAGGAAACTTTTTACAGGAGCCACACGACACTTAAAGATTGCTGTTGTGACAGTTAATAAGATCTATAAAAAGATCGGATATATTCTCACCAAACAAACGTCAGACCTTGGTTAAATTTATAAAAAAAAAACAACAACAGATAACCGTTTCCTCAACGATGAGATTCAAATACAAATGTAGCATTTTTTCCAAATGCAATTGCAGATATACACATTTCATACCGGTCTCCTTCCTAATAAAATTTCGGCTCAATCAATTGCATAATAGATGCCTTAAGTAGTTGTTCTTAAAAGCAGGATGGCGTCGTTTTGAGAAAAAGTAAAAAATAAAAAAGAAGTCCGGTAAAATTCCACAATTATTATACCCACATGTTTTCCCTTTATTTTCCACAAAGGTAGATCAAGAAAACAAAGAGGAAATATCTGTGTAGAAATCAATGTAAAACGTTAATGCAACCAGAATATCTGAAGACCCGCCTGAGACCAGTAAAGTTGTTTACTGTCTCCCACTTAAAAATAATTCAAAGATTCCACAATCAAGCTGAATGGAATAGTCTACATTCCTTTTTATTAATATTTGTATGGCTAAAATATTTCTGTAGCATCTGTGTGCTAAGTTAGATACCAGCTTAATTTATTTGAACATTTCACCAATAGTTTTATATCATACTAAATACTTAAAATATACGGCTTTTTTATCTAACATTTTGAGGGATTAGGACATTTGTTCTTTAAGAAGTCGAAGCGGTCATAATTGATGTTTTATCTAGAATCACACCGTTTCGAAACAAGGTTTTAAAATGACGAAACTTTCCAGTTTCAAAAAGTAAAGTCCATTTCGTTAGCGAGATATATGCGATACAGAAGCGCGAAATATCTGCTAATTTGAAAACAAGAAAAGTATTTACAACGCTCGGCATCACGATTCATGATTTTATTCCTGGCCATTGGCAACACAGTTTTATTGGAAGAGGTCAGAGAACGGCTGTGCATAATGAATCCACTAGAAGAGTTTTATTGGAGGTGGTCAGAAAACGGCTGTGCATAATGAATCCTCTAGATAGGTTTTATTTAAATAAGAAGTGTTATATTGGAAGTGGTCAGAGAACGGCTGTGCATAATGAATCCACTAGAAGTGTTTTCTTGGAAGTGGTCAGAGAACAGCTGTGTATAATTAATCCACTAGAAGAGTTTTATTGGAGTGAGTGAGTGAGTGAGTGAGTGAGTGAGTTGGATTTTACGGCGAATCGACACAAAATGTAAACTATATCGCCAAGAGTTTTATTTGAAGTGGTCAGAGAACGGCTAGGCATAATTAATCCTCTAGAAGAGTTTTATTTGAAGTGGTCAGAGAACGCCTGTGCATAATGAATCCACTAGAAGAGTTTTATTGGAAGTGGTCAGAGAACGGCTGTGCATAATGAATTTACAAGAAAGGTTTTTTTGGAAGTGGTCAGATAACGGCTGTGCATAATGAATCCACTAGAAGAGTTTTATTGGAGGTGGTCAGAAAACGGCTGTGCATAATGAATCCTCTAGATAGGTTTTATTTAAATAAGAAGTGTTATATTGGAAGTGGTCAGAGAACGGCTGTGCATAATGAATCCACTAGAAGTGTTTTCTTGGAAGTGGTCAGAGAACGGCTGTGTATAATTAATCCACTAAAAGAGTTTTATTGGAATGAGTGAGTGAGTGAGTGAGTGAGTGAGTTGGGTTTTATGGCGAATCGACACTAAATGTAAAATATATCGCCAAGAGTTTTATTGGAAGTAGTCAGAGAACGGCTATGCATAATTATTCCTCTAGAAGAGTTTTATTGGAAGTGGTCAGAGAACGGCTGTGCATTATGAATTCACAAGAAGGGTTTTATTGGAAGTGGTCAGAGAACGGCTGTGCATAATGAATCCACTAGAAGAGTTTTATTGGAAGTGGTCAGAGAACGGCTGTGCATAATGAATCCAATAGAAGAGTTTTATTGGAGGTGGTCAGAGAACGGCTGTGCATAATGAATCCACTAGAAGAGTTTTATTGGAAGTGGTCAGAGAACGGCTGTGCATAATGAATCCATAAGACCTAAACTTATATTTAGACATACTGAATAAGTAGGTTCTAATATTGTTTGTGGTCACATGTCTGCATTTTGCGACCTAAGAGCTCGCACTTATCTAAAAATATTTGATTCATGAAACTTTGAAGGAATTAAATTCAGCACTAGAAGCTATGTCCCTGAGGTTTCATTTGGGACTTCTTCAAGCCCTCCACCCCTGAAACACATTTTAGTTTCAATATATTGTGTTTCCTGCTGATGTTTTGTAGTATTCTTATCCTTAACTCCTCTTACCACTCCACTACATTTTATTTTCATTTAATTGGAAATACACCTTGTCTTTATACAGAGATATTGTAGTGAATTGCAAATTAATTGTTTAATTACCAGAAAAATATAGCAGTTCAAAAGGTCATGCTTAAAGGACATCGACCATAAAAACAGTACGTGTTCTGTTATTTTTTCTGTTAGTATTTCTTATAATTGCCTATAATTTTTCACAGCTGTGACTTTAATTTACATCTTTAATGGTATGTTGATCATTTATCTTTGTTGACCATCATTTTCTCCATATATCGCGTATCAGAATTTATGAATTTAATACCACTATTGAACAGCTCCAGCGTTTATTACTTTCAGTGGACATAGCTCTACCTGTGGCTGGAAAATACAGATATACTGCTAGGTAAAATAAGATAAATATTATTATACTGGGCATTACTTTGATTCTAACAGTTCAAAGGAATAAAAACAACATGTAACATTTATTAAATTATGAAGGTTGCATTTGAGAGCAGTTGTCCTCTTTTAGTTATTACTTGAAAAGAAAACGATTTTTGTTAAAATTAAAAAAAGGTTCCGTCAACAACCGTATACTACGGAAATTGTCACGGAAAATGACTGCGTTGTACGAACTTTACCGACTGCGTTATGGATCTAAATCCTTAACTAGAAATATAAAAATTCACAAGTTTTTAAACATTTTTTTCTAAATAAATTTCTAAGATGCACGGTGACCCAAACCTGATTTTGCCATTTTGAAGCATTTTTGCTGCAAATTATTTTTAAAATCTTAACGTCAGAATTTTTTGTAGATTTAAATACCTTTATTCCATTGAAAATAAAGTGGGTGGGATAATAATGTCAGCATGTAAAAATGAAAGAGATTTGTTAGTGATATGTATGCTTGTATAATACTGATATCACCTTGTATTCATAGTAACCGGTAAGACCTGAAATCCCTATAACATTTAGTGGGATATCATATGTTTTATAAAGTACCACCATTTTTTCAATTTTACAAAATTTCAGAAATGCTTAAACAGTGGGTGAAGAAAATGCCCTAAAAAATTAAAACGAGTTCGGTGACCTGTGCTTTTTCTTCGCTTTTTTGTCTTGTTCTTCAAGCCTACAGAGTATAAAAAAATTCTTAACGTTAGAAAAAAAACGATCCTACATCCTTAAAATGTTGCAGTTTGAAAACTCGGACGCGGTGGAAAAGAAATTGGTGCACTTGGGTTAAAGAAACTTTGTGCCCGATGGCTGCCTCACATGTTAACAGAAGAGCAAAATGCCATTAGGGTCAAATGTGCTAAAGAAACACTGGAAAAGTTCTCAAGATGATCGCACAATGTGACACACCTCCTAACAGGAGATGAGACCTGGTTATACTTTTATGAGCCTTAGCCGTGTTGGCAACAGACAGTGGCTGCGAAAAGGTGACCGTAAACCAGTAATTGCAAAAAGACCTAAAAATGTCAGAAAGGTTTTGTATTCTATCTTTTTTAACTCATTGCAATGGGTACTGTTTACAAATTCCTACACCGCCAGGAAAACCAGTCACAGGAAAGGTTTTTAGAGACAAAGTACTGACAGCGGAAATACAAAATATGTGTCAATGAACTGGTCTTCGCAGTCTCTATTTGATCCATGACAACGCTGCGGCTAACAAAAGTGCCATCGTAAGAGTTGAAAAAGTGGTACAAATCTAGCATCCCGCTTATTCACCAGACCTTAGTCCTTCTGAATTTTTACTCTTTCCAAGGCTGGAAGAGATACCGGCTAGGCGCAAATATTTATTGAATTAAGCACTTTGGAGAGATATTTTTCACTTACTTAAGACTATACCAAGTGAAGCTAGACTACTCTGCAGCGTTCACATTTTCGATTTCGATTTCTCGACTGCAATCAAGGGCGAATACTTTGAAGTGATAAACTTAGTTTGAAGTCTGTTTACAGACTGTGGATGATACTCCAGCACGATTACGATTGTCATTTTTTTTTCCGGATTTATCATACCCGTTAAATATAATTGATAAAATGATCGACCGAGCCATGCATTTTATATGTTATTCAACTCCTAACTGCACTATTAATCAATCTATAATTCATTTTATAGCACCGCTTTCAATGTTAAACTTCTTTGATAGTAAGATGCATGAATCAGTTTTAGATATAGGTTTGGGTGCAGTATAAAAAAGGTCTATGTAATAAATGTACAGACATAACAGTGTGGATTTCTGATTGATAAGCCTTTTGAGAAAGATTACGTTGGAAAGAGCAAAAACTGTTAAGCATGTATGATAGAATTTTTGTAAGCTTACTAATATATTTTACAGTTACCCCTATGTTCAACTTACATCAGATTAAGGGAAATTCGGCCAAAAATAAAGGTCAAGTTTTGTTTTCGCAACGAGTACAATCTGAATGGTTAAGTGGTATATTATTGGACACATTTTGATGATTTATTATTTATTTTCGGAATATGGTTTGTTTGAAACAAATTTTCAAAGAAACATTTTTCAAATTGGCGGATATTCTGGAGGAAAAAAAACCGCTTAAATATCCTTAAGACTGCGCAGGTAGGTCTTTCAAAATATTTGATGTCCTCTATATATGAGACTGTGCGTATTAACTTTTTAAATTTTTCTCGAGCTTCTATGTTAAACGCATACGATAACATACTTTGGAATATGTTTATCTGCAGATGGAAATCAAAATTCTGTTACTGGTTTATCTTGGATGCATTGTTGCAGTCCACGATGCTTTCAATGGAAAAGAAATTGCTGCACAAATCGGGAAAGCATTAGAAAAAGGCGAGAAAGCTTTCATAAAAATTGAAGATAACGAAAAGCAAAAACAAAAAGACGGTAAGGCTATATAGCAATATTTCTTGGAAGATACCAAAACTATTGTTCTCACATAATAGGTATTGAAAGGAGATTTTTGCAGAATATGAAATAAACGTAAAATACAGGTTATTATATATCACAAGTGTGTAAACAATGATATCAACAAAGCATATCATACTGGTTTTCCCGATGGTCGAACTTAGACATCATGACATGAGTTCACAATATATATATATATATAAAGAAGTCACATACATGTACGATGATGAGTGATTGAATATAACAACAAATGCTGGCTCTTAACTTGCAAAATACATTGAATTCTGATTTGCACACTAAACCCAGATTCATTTCGTAATAGTTTCAAGTTGTAATATTAATAAATGAAATTTCCCGTTAAAAGTTAATATTATCATTATTTTATTATTTCAGTGTATGAATGATGAGATAAAGACGCATTTTGAAACTAATATGTCAATTAATCCATGTGCTTTCACAACATCCTATAAAGTATTCAGAGCAATTATTCAGCAATGTTTTAAGCCTAAATAATTAGATATCAACCTAACAATGAGAAATACTCAATTTGCCATGACTTTATATCATATTTAGATATATAAGATTTCGTTGATTTTAAACATTCATCAATGCGTTTTGTGATACGTCTCCTGACATTCCAGAGCCAAGGTTCACGTAAATCAGAACTGTCCACTGTCCGCTAAGGATTTCCTTAATTTCCCTTGCAATCAAAGACAAACCCATTCATACAATACATTATTCTGAAGAACTCTGAATGGGGTTATGTGTTTTAAACATCTTAACTGGCTCATATTTATCATAAAACATTTTTAGGTAGGGTAAAAGGTGCATGAAGTCACCAACCCTTTAAGACTCAAATATTTTTGTGTTTACTTATTGTACGTACAGACTATCTTAGCTGGAATGAATAAAAGCAACATTTCCTTGATAAAGGCTTGTACATTTCCATGTGCGATAATTTACACAAAGAAAATACATTTTCGGTCTTCGAATCGACCCTGTAAAAGATATCCTAAAATACAAAAAAAATCTTACCATCAGCACAGGAGATCTTTTGAATGATGTATACTTTATATCAGGATCTTGCAATTTATATAAAATAATCTGTTACTGCTTAGATTACATAACAGTTTGATATTGTTTCTTTCAGGGATAGACAAAACGAACAAGACAACAGCAACAGACCAACTGGCATTGATTGCTGCACCAGAAGAAGACACCAGAAAACTTGCAAAGAAAGCCAGTATCCAGCTGGCGGCTTTAAAGGAGCTCCTTTTAATGTAATAGGATTTTATAAAATTAGATATGGAATGTAATGACTAGATTCATTCGACCAAATTTTCAAATTGAAACTATAGGGAATTATGTACAGTAACTACTGCCTTATCCATTTATTCTAAATTTTAACTGTTGTTTTTCCTACTAACTATACTTATTTTAGTTCAATCATTAAGAATACTGAAACTGTTAGAATAGATCTACTTTATGTAACTTTTGTACTGCATGAAGTTCTTATGTAAGCGTGTTTTGCCTACAGTCTATTTCACGATCAAACAGGCCCAATTTATGTATTAGACAGCATTGTATACATCGCAAAAACCAAAAGCAGAAATTCTACTATCAAATTCATAAGCAATATAATCTATCGAAAGATTCTTTGTTAGCATAAAACTTCGCAGCTTAGCAACAATCTCGATTGGACTGAGTCTGTTCATGACAAGTGACGAGATAAACACCCCTCACTCCCCTTAACCATGACTTATCTCCAGCTTTATTATCCATAATCATTGAATGGACTCCATGAATGCAAAAGATAAGAAAATGTAACAGAATATCGGGAGTCAAAGTATCGATTTGATTGTACAATCTGGCGTTCTAAACTATGAAGATTATCACCAACTTGGTTCTCCAATTCAACATTCACAGATAAATGTTAAGAAAATAACTTGATTTAAACAGTATGAAAGACTTTGAAAACGGATGATGCAACATAGGTCGGTTGCAGTAGAATATATTCTAAACAATCTACATTGCATTTTCAGGGAGAACCTGAACATATACAGTTTAAAAGCAAATAAAAAGTACCTACGCCTTTGGAAGCAGAAGTTTCACGAATACTGTCCAGGAATTTACACTGTATGTGAACATTCAACGCCTACACATAAGATATAATAAATAACATAGTTAAGGTTCTACATTTACATTCAGTGTTGCAAAAAAAGAAAATAATATATTTAAACTTACTCTTATGAAATGTGTATCTTGAAGTGCAGGGGTGGGGGTGGGGGGAGAGAGAGATAGACAGAGAGAGAGAGAAAAAAAAACAGCATTCTTGATCCCTGGAACTTGCAAGAAGAAACGTTTTGATTGACGGACAACTGCCATCACATGCACTTACATTACCCTAAGTTGAAAAGAAGCCAAGGAGTTTAGTATATAAAGCAAATAAGGCATACTTAAGTGAATTACAGTTTTCTTTCGCATCACCGAAGGATACGGTTTAGAACTTAGAAATGACAGTCTGAATAAAAATTTAAATAATCCATAACAATATGAAATTTTGATAGAAAGTTTCATTAAATATCTTTAGGGTACAACATGTGATCCCAAAGCCTACTACAGAACAGCAGACGGCACTTGCAATAATCTACAGAATCCCACCTGGGGCGCGCTTTTATGTCCGCAAAGGAGAGAAATTCCACCCATGTATTCTGACGGTTGGTTGAACCTTTGTATTTGCAAGTCTGAAATGGACCATGTATTTGCAAGTCTGAAATGGACCAAGTATTTCGCAATTGATACAATGATTCATTGATTTGTCTTAAGTTTCTTTCTATCTGTAGAAGCAGAGTACTTACACACTTTAACACGAATATATCCGCATTCAACATTTATCATTACAAACCTTTCGCAGCTAAAGAAAATAAGTGTTCTTTCAGGTATTGATGCACCCCGAGATCGCGACTTGTTAGGTTATCCCCTCCCAAGTGCTCGAGTGGTCAGTAATGCACTGTACAAAGTTGAAGGGAAATCACCAAGGAACGATAAGCTCACGATGATGGTCATGCAATGGGGTCAATTCATCGACCACGAATTTGTAGCTACACCTATCCTTAAAGGTAAAGTTATTATACAAAATGTCCCACTACTTATTTTCCGGTTAGGAAAAATCTGGTTTTTGAGTGGTATATGACCTATGTATTGAAAAATCACCCAATTTTCGGATCACTTTATTAAAAGATTATTATAACGTTGAGCATCAGTTTATTATCTGAATGAATTGATAGAACAAACAAATTGCCGTTTTGTTATATTTTTAAGATAAATAAAGTAAATAATAATAGAATAAAAATATGATTTTTTACATCTAATAGTACAGTTGAAAGCATTTATAAAGCCAAAGAAAAGTGTATAAAAATGAGTGCAGGTGATTCAATGACAACGGACTACATATGTCACTAGGTATGCCGAGAAGCCTATTAGGAGTTCGGACAAAAAATCTCAACAAAAAACGGTCAGTGACCGCCTATTGTGTCTGTCTTGGAAAGTATATTTAGCCCCAGTATCACCCGTTGTGATACCTTGTATCATAGATTTTTGCAATTCATTCCAATATGCTTCACACGATACTTTTTCTGACTGTAGTTTCTTTTCAATCCAGGTGAAGAGGGAGCTAATATAGAATGTTGCGGCGAAGGAAACGAAAATAGGTTAGTTTCCTTGCTATGTGAAATATTTCATGCATTATATCTAATTACCCATCACGGATAAAGGGTAGTTACCTACTGCTCGGGTCTGCATTTTTTTTTCACAAACATGTTCATAATCAATTATGTCTCCAAATATATGTAAAATTCAGAGCGTTCTACAATTCATCGTTTTCAGGAGAGCATACCCATGAGTCTTAATTACGGCCGCAAAGTATGTGCCTGCATATAAACTGAAGGGCTTGTAATTCCCCATGTGCTGTATATTTGCATTTACATTTCTTGCGTACGAACAAGTGGACATATGCCTAGAGGATGAAGACATAATAGTACTTTGATTTATTTCTTGTACAAGGGTTGTTTTACGAATTGATCCATGTAAACTAGTATGCTTTTTACGGTTCAATTTGTGCAAATGAAATAGAAATATTTTATTAAAGTTATAATCCTGTTAAAAATCACCGTTTAAATAAAGCAAATAACTTTGTAGGTTTGTAGAAAACAGTCTAATGAACAAATTCGCCCGTTAGTTAGACTTGGATGGCCAAATATTGTTGAGATACGAATGGATATAAAACCATGAAATATTTAATGACCAGCTGGTCACTAATTCACTCGCCAGGCTTCGCCGAATTCCGTAAACCAACGAAGAAAGTGTCACGTGACAAAAATTAAAACACGTCGAAAACAACAATGGCTGATCGGCCGTGATAGGATCTTGTGCAAAGACGGCGGATAAATACAGAAATTTACAAATATTTTGCTTTTCGATGCCATTTCTACAAACAATACATTAATGTTATAAAATTAGACTGTTGTTAAGTAAAAGGAAAGGCAATTTACCAGAAAATGTGATACGAATGTGCTAGACATGTTGTTGTTTTGTTTCTTAAAATAGATTAGCGTGGCTCTTTGTACGGTCCCGTACGAACAATCATTTAGCATGGCTCGTATTACGGTCCCGTACGTTTCACAATCAATTTGTCTACATCTGCACAGTAGTCCCTAGCTAAAAGTTCAGATGTTTATATGATATGCTGTTACGGATCTCTGAGCTAAAATGAATCCCGTACTGACACCTAACCAGGAATCGTTCCAGAAGTCTGTCACGCTATAATTTTATCAAATGCAATGGACTCACCTTTTACTACACAATATTTCTAATCAATTTTCCTTTTGATCTGGCATAAATAATTCATGCAACATATTTTGAACACAAGTTTCAAATTGGTACCCCTGTCTGCAATATTTTGTCCGTCATTGCAGTTGTCACCTGATCAGGGTACTCTTCATTTCGAAAAACCAATAGGTGGTAGAGAATCGTTATTTATTGACATTTTCTGAGAAATTGTATGTTGTTTTAGAGAAATTTATGTGATTAAATTAAATTCATAAATAGGTAAAATTTTGATAGTGATTTTCAAGAATAACCACGTGCTCTGAACTGTTGCATGACATCATGAGTTTCTCACGAGATACTGTGCGCGATGTTGCGGTTTGATACTTGTTAGCTAAACAAATGGGGTTTCGCCATAACTTAATGAATGCGACCATCAGAAAATAAAAACAGTGCCAGTTAAGTTATGTAAGCCAGAATTAGATAGTCCCCATTGTCAATGACTGACTGTGACTGGGAGGCGACTGTCTGGTCGACACTTTGATGATTAAGCCTTTATTGAAAACACAAATTAGTGTGCAATGTTAAAATCAGCACTATTATATTACAAGTTACAGGTTAAAAGATGATAAAACATATATTTCAGGTTTGAACATCAGCAATCTAGGCCACTCCTGAACTCATTAAGAGTAGCACTAGATTTAACATGATGTGGTAGGTTGTTTCAGAGTCTAATGGTTAGTGGGGAAAAATGAGTTCTTGTGATAAGGGATGCGACAGGAGGGAATATAAAAGTGAAGGTCCTGAGAGTCTAGCCGGTACTGGTGATCTACAAAAAAACAACAATGGAATGACGGATTTTAAATAAAAGAATCAGGGATGTAGGGATGTGAAATTTCTCCATGTTTCTAACGTTTGCCAGTACAGTTAACATTTCTGTGATGCTTCATCTACAGCCATAGTTGATTTGAACATATCTGGCGGCAGCCTTTCGTACTCTTTCAATTCCATATGTTAGAGATGGTTGAATGCCAAACAGTTGAGCAATATTCCAATTATGGTTGAACATGTTTTGTACGGAGTTTCTTAAATTTGTACATTTATCATTTGTTTGATCATTTCTTTTCGTGTATTTTAGGGTCTTGTTTGTCTTTTTTTGTGATCTAACACTGCTGGTTCGTCTAAATATTAAGCATTTTTATAGTTTTAAATTCATGGATATGTAGCTTATAGCGAAAAACAATGTTTTTTTTATTTCTTTTTATATACCCTAATCACTTCGCATTATCGGAATTTAACTCCTTTGACCGGGTCTTTTTCCAAAGCTCTAATTTATGGAGGTACTGCTAGAGAGGATCACAATCATGCATGATAATTATAGTGAGATAAACTACTGTATCATCAACAACGAGTCTTACGATGCTTTTAAGTGAGCCAGGCAGGTGACTGATATGTTAAGAAAAGGCAAGACCTAAGGACATACCCTTGCGGTTCCCCTGATACCAAATGTGGTATATCTGATTGAAGACCTTTTGTGTTCATATTTAAAGGAAATATTTAATCCACATGGATGCTTTTCTATGTGTACCTAATTGAAATAGCTTGTAGACCAGACGATTGTGATCGACTTTGTCAAACGATTTGATAAAGTCCATTACTATTAGGTCTGTCTATTTACTAGCTTCAAGGTAATCAAAAATTCTTGACTAAAATTTAATAATTGAGATTCACAACTGTGCTTTGAGCGGAAGCCATGTTGGAAGGAATAAAGCAAATTTTATTATCTAGATGATTAATAATATTTGATACTAAAACATGCCCCATCAGTTGGAAGCAATTGCAAGTAAGAGAATAGGTTTGTGATTGCTGGCTTTGCTTCGTGGGCCCTTTATGTATACAGGGACAACGATAGCCGTCCTCCAATCTTGTGGAACACTGCCGGTACCAAGTGAAGACATGTAAAATTTAGTCTCATTTTTATAGAGGAGCAGTGTTTAAGCTGTGGGCGGACATTGTGTTGTTAGCTGTTTCTTTTACTTTCCTGTTTTGTTTTGTTTTTGTTTGTTTGTTGATTTTTTTGTTTTGTTTTGTTTTTTCCCCTTCTGATGAATCTAAGTGAATTGTTTGCTTTTGATGTGATGTTATCACCATACTCTGCCCAAATGAGATACATGTATTTACTTAGTGTGACACTCAGATATTTAGCAGCGTCTCTAGCTTTCAGTGGGGGAGAGAGAGAGGAGATAGAGAGAGAGAGGGAGAGAGAGAAGACTTATTATTGTCAATAATTAGTTTCAGACTTATCAACCGAAATATGAAAGAAAAAGTAAGCATATTACTTGATATTCAAACGATGATGTGAACTTCTATAGATGACATTTTTATCATTCACACTTATTGCATATGTGTCATACGATGACAACAATATTGCACCCAGACATAAAATTAGTCTTTTTTTATATTCGAAATCATTTCCTGTTTATGTACGACTGAAAATTAAAGAAAAGTAAAGAAATCGGTTGAAAACATATCAGTTGAATGACTTCAGTACAAGGTAATACAAAACTGCCGTACGAATAGCCACCTGCGGTTGATTTCACTATTCATACGGGACCGTACGATTAGCCACTTCCTTTAGCGTAGTCACGGACGTATCCGAATGATGGCGGTTGTGTCGCTGAAACCGAAAGTAACATTTTTATATCTGTCTCCATCGGTGGAATCTATCAATTTACAAGTAAATTTATCCAGCCAATGTCTTCGTGAACGGATGTTTTATGCGTTGCTGTAAAAAAATGACCTTCCTATTACTTTCGCTACGTAATTTTATCTGGCCAGTATTATAACTTTAATGCATTACTCCAAATTCGTTCGTCTACTGCCTCCCAATAGCTTACGTACCGAGAGCAGATACCGGGATTTGGAAATTTCTCTTAACCCATAATAATGCTTTCCAATCCAGGTACGCACCAAATGATGACCCATACCTATTTATTGAATGTGTGAACTGATCTCGGAAATTAAGATCAACTTAATAATCGATTTTTTTTTGTGTTTAACAGGACACAATGCTTTCCTATCCGTATACCAAATGACGACCCCTTCTTCAATAAAACGTGTATGGGATTTGTACGTTCTGCACCCGTGTCAGATCACAATTGTGAACCAGGTAGAATGATTTTAGTGACATTTTGGTGGTTTATTTCTTAAATTACTTTATCTATTACAGTCTCTGTCGGCATGACATGTTTTTCATAATTTAGACGTGCATTTCCTGCACGCAATTACAATCAGTTTGCATAATTCTACAACATAATTTAAGTTCAGCAGAGCGCACAAAGTACGTCTATGTAGGATATCTCTAAAATGACTTGGTGTATGTTAATTAAACTTGACATATATGCTCTTTATGTGGTTATCTATTAGGCCTGTTTGAGAAACCTATTCCATACAGAACCTGTTTCCATTGTAAAAAAGGAAAATTTAAAAAAAATAAAGAGAAACTAAATAGTATCACAGAAATTTACCTCGAATAACTTTTACTAAGCATGCTCACATTTTGTTGTATGTTTAATGTACTTGCGAATGTTCCTTTGGTAGCATTCTAATGAAATTGTTCAAATAAAACATGACGGCCAGAGAGCGTGGTCAATTAGTCAATTGATGAAGCCTTTAAAATCTTTTTGTCAAAAACTGTTTGTCCGGTGCTTAGCTCAGCAGGGTTACTTTGATCACACACAATCCGTTGTCTATCCTTTGTCTGTCGTCCGTTTAGTAGGCGTCAACAGTTTCTTTAAACAATTTCTCCTCTCAAACGTTTTCGAGGACTAGATAAAACTTGGCGTGGATGTTCATTTGTTGATTCTCTTCTAAACTGGTTCAAAGAAAAACATTCTATGCCGAACTCTTGTTGTCATGGCAACGGAAAGGAAAAAAAGGATAGAAACTACTGGGTGTATAACAAAAGAATTTCATAACATGCTCCTGTTTAACTCACTAATAAGATTGTTCAGACTAACACAGTTCGTCAAAAACACATGACTGCTTGAGGGCGTGGTCACCGTTCGCTATATTCACACGCTCGGAAACTAAAAAATGTGTTAGAAGCTGATGGGCTGATTTAAAAATAATTCCAAATGAACAAGGCCGTAAAAGAGCGTAGTTACTTAACCCTGTATGTATTTAGATGGAAATTCCAAAAACCTTCTTGTGATAAACTATTGGACCGATTTTAAAGCAAGTGTAAACAAATGGTCCTTGGGTGGCTCTTTACATTTTTTTAATATTTCAATTTCTCAAATAAATAGAGAAATAAATAAATTAAAAAAATAAACCGTCGGCCTTCTGTAAGCCAGTTGTATAGATTCCTCACATGCAGGAATTCTACAGCCAAACTAGCGGGGCTATTTATTATAGTAAATAACAAGGCAGATATGTATTTAAATAAAAGGACATCAAAATTGATATGAATGTGTATATATAGCCTTCAGATATTTTGTACATTCTTCAGCAAAACAGAATTGAATGTTCCTAAGCAGAATTTCCTTAACTACATTTTTTAATGATATTAACATTCTGGTCTTTTATGATCAACATTTGAGACGGCCACCACCACGCCTTTGACTGTCCCTTTCGTAAGTATGTATGACTATATTTCTTCAATTTTGTCTTTATCTATTAATCTTTATTAAGGTTTCCGGGAGCAGATGAACCAAGTGACTTCATTCATAGATGGCTCTGGAATATATGGCTCTACACTTAACAGCACCAACGCATTGCGTACAATGAACAACGGTAAATGCTTATTTTTATGTATTCTTATTTAATGGTAATAAAATGGCCTTACAGCTATTATGTTAATGCAATGTGTGTCTGACTATGCGAGCGTGCATGTGTGTTCGCGTTTATCGTCTTTTTAACATTTTTTTAGTCATATAAAGG
This sequence comes from Mercenaria mercenaria, assembly GCF_021730395.1. Classification (NCBI taxonomy): domain Eukaryota; kingdom Metazoa; phylum Mollusca; class Bivalvia; order Venerida; family Veneridae; genus Mercenaria; species Mercenaria mercenaria. The sequence goes on along the minus strand of NC_069371.1, from coordinate 58,161,306 downwards.
ACGGGATCTGCGAGTAGTAGTGAGCGCAGTGCACAAATTTATAGTGCTGCCTCACTGTAATACCATGCCGTAGACACGTGTCATGATACCCGATCCAGTCACATTATACTTACACCGGGCTGACCAGTCCTAGTACTATCCTTCTTTTGCGCAAAGTGAGGAAGCTGCTAGTACCGTTTTCACGTCTTTGGAATGGCGCGTTGTTAAGGTCGCTAACTTTGAATTGACCCCCCTCACCGGCGTGGGGTCAAAGTCTCGCTCGGGGAGTTGATTTCTTTATGTGTGGAATCCACCCAGCTACTTTATGATAGGTCGGTGGTTCTACTCATGTGCCAACTCGTGATAAAATAATGCACTGGGGTCTTCTTCCATCATCAAATGCTGGAAAGTCGCCGTTTGACCCATAATTGTGTCGGTGTGACGTTAAACCCAACATAAACATAACAAATTTAAAAACTAGTATGACGCGACCATGGAGCGAACTCTCGACCCTCTGCTCTCAAACTGGGCGCTCTACCGTTCGGCTAATGAAATAGAAGACCTAAAGTGTCTCTTTCGGACATTATTTTTAGCACGGTCGGACATCTAGGTAGAAAAAGCGTAAACATTCACGTAAACAGTAGCGTGTTGATAAAACATACACAGATGTCAACGGAAGGATTTTCCATCTATGAATATCGAATGATTTCATATCTGTAAAATCAATATTTGCCTACTTCATATTTGAATAAGTTCAAAATAGTTTAAGTTAACCTAAGCTTTTACAAATCTTCAACTTTTGCAAAAGCTGATATTAATAACACACAAGCTATCAAACAAATTTATTATTGTAAATCATACATTGACAGAAGTTATGTTACACATGAAAATAATTCTTGACCGGCAAACACTTGCCCAGTATGCTATAATCACCTTATAATCTGATTAGGATTGCAACACTTCCTAATACGATTAACATTGTTGACACTCGAAAACAGCACCTGCTACAAATCAGATTACGGTGGCAGATTTCAGATACATACGCTTTTAAAACGCACAGAGTTGGAGTTCAGCTTAAAGGAGAAAATTAAGTTCAAATGACTGCGATAAATAATACTTGTCTGGTCACATATTTCCAACAACTGAACCATGTATAATTACATTGTTCTTAAATGTACTTAGTTCATGTATACTTATAAAGTCATATATCCTGCTTATTGAAAAAGCTAATCATGGTTAATGAAATGAATCTATGAGAATAAATTAAGGTAGCATATATATTAAGTCATACATGTCTATTGATATTTCTCATGTAGAGCAGAACAATCACGTTTTCCTATACCTACTTCCTTGTGAAAAGGTTATAAAAGTTATAAAAATTCATTAATAAGACCACTTCGATATTACGACCACTTGAGAAAGGTCCGACAGGCGCGCTTAATATACATGTATATGTTTCACAGTGCTAATACTCGCATGTCAATGTCTTCAATTTTTTCTTGAAACTTACAGTGTCGTTAAATTTGTAAATTTGGATTGCCTCTGAATCAGCACAACCTACTACAAGGTTATTGTTGGCAACATTGTAAGCAATGGCTTTAATATTTTCCATCCCGTATTCGAGCAAAATTGGAATCAAATGTATACAGTCATAATTCAATTCGTATATCCCGCATGGATTCTTTGTGGATATAAATATGTTGTTGTTAATATCAACCTCAACGCCAAGGTAGCTTTCAATATTCCGATCAAAGGAAAGAGACACGATTTTCCCCATTTTAACAGAAAATATTCCTCCGTTTTGATCCAGTATATATATTAGACTATCCGATGCTTTCACCGCTATGCTTTTGGGGGAAGGTCAAGTGGGAAGCTAACTATCCCATCTATTGTCAAAATTCGAATTTCCGTCTTGTATCTGTAAAGACACAATAGATATATATGTGACTCGTGACTTGAAATGGCCCTATACAAACGCAACCTGTTTTAAAACGTTTCTTGATCAAAAGGAATTGGCCAATGCAGACTACAAGCAGCCTGTCGTATGCTAATCCTGATATTGCTGCAAGAATTGAATTTGAGACCACTGTAATATCATGAGATGGCCCATCCAAGGTTAACATCGATGATTTCCCCCATCCAACGCGGAACATTTTTATTGCCATATTACTGTAATCGGACACAACAATTCGGCCATCTGACATGCATTTAATACTATTAAGTTCACAGACCCTTTCATCATCGGGGAGTCGTATGTTTTGTTCGTCAGTTAGGAATAATTGAGACTTTGGACGATGAAAATATGTTTGACTGTTATATAGATATTCTTCAGAATCGCTTGTTCTGCTTTTTGCAGACGACTGTCTTTCATCAGGATGTATACTTTTTTTTATAATAATTACTTCTTTAGTCATTAAAGCAACTGTTTGCAATTTTTGCTAATTGATTTTAATGTTAACCGCAACAATCCCATCCCATCAAAAATGTTGTCGTCATCTAGGTAATATTCTGTGACAAGACCATAAGTTTTTACGCGATCCTTTAATGGTTTCGAAATACACTAGAAGTTACTGGTTTGCTCACAAATTCAACATTCTTTTTAATTGGTTGGGTTTTGTTGGATTCGATGGGTTTTGTAGGAAGAGATTAAGATATCATTTGTAGCATTTTCTGATCGTCTTCGTATTGAATCGTTTCAACTTTCAACTTTAGTTTTACAATTTGTTTTGATTGAAATGTCGATATTATGATTGGTGACGTATACCCGGATACGTACATGCATGACAACGTATCTAATTTTTGGTTGTACGTTTTTGGAAACAAGCCAAAAAAACGGGAAATTTAAAAATGCCATTTTATACTTTTGAAATATACAGGTTTGCTTAAGACATTCAATGATAGCAGCGAAACAGATAGTAAACTACTACCCAAGGATTCCAATGACAAGTGCACACTTGAAAAGCCAGAAGATCGCTGTAACCTAGCAGGTATTCGGCTCACTGTTTGTTCCATGTTTTCCTTAATGAGGTTTATTTTAGTTTCGTTTCTGTACTATTGGTCCAAAATTGTGGAATGAACTGCCGTTAGAATTACGCAAAAATAAATCACTTGATGTATTCAAAAACTTATTTCAAGACACTGTAATTTAGAGATTTTATGGTATTGTTTGATATTTTTGAACAATTGTTTTATATGTTGATATGTTTAGGACATGAATGTTTTCTAAGATTAAATTATCTCGAACGCTCGACATCTTATCTCGTGCGTACGACATCTTATCTTAATGCGTACGACATCTTATCCCGTGCGCACGACATCTATATATATATAATGAAGATAGGATGACAAATTATGTACACTGCTTTTTCCAAATGATGTGATAAACTTGTACTTGTGGGAAGTTTAAATTATATCTGATTAGGTGGGACCCTAATTATCTACTTGTCCGTATGTTTTTATTGATGACTGAGATAAACATAAAGGACCTTAATATATATACATGTAGATAAGATGTCGTGCGTTCGAGATAAGATGTCATGCGCACGATATAAGATGTCGAGCGCTCGAGAAAAGATGTCGAGCGCTCGAGATAAGATGTCGTGCGCTTGATATAAGATGTCGAGCTCGAAATAAGATTTCGTTCGTACGAGATAAGATGTCGTGCGCTCGAAAAAAGATGTCGTGTGCTCGAGATAAGATGTCATGCGCACGAAATAAGATGTTTAATCAAATTAACCAGTTTCAGTTTCAGTTTATATATACATGCAACATGTTTTTATATTTAAGGCATACAGACACTAAATAGGAAAATGGCACGAAAAAATGGTAGTCGCATAATAGCTACAAATAGTCTTCAGCTATTTCGATCTGTAGAGCTATTTTCCTTATTTTCTATGCAACTTATTTGCTATAATCACATGACAGATCTATGCTTGACATGTAGGTAGCTTTTTCATAATGAAATAACAACATGACAGAAATTTTCATGGAAACTTATATCATACACCAATACTACAATTTGGGGTCTAATTTATTAGCTGATTTTACAGTTTGTGTGTTTGACTGAAAATAGTTTTCTTGCATCAGACATGACCCCAACTTTTCTTTTGATTTTTATTTAATACTGACAAAGTTCTTCAAAAAATGTAAGTTACAGACATTTTATATGGGTCCTGATGTGTGCTGCGGCCATTTGAAATATGTCAGTTTTATATAGAATAAAGAAGAATGTGTTGGAACCTTAAACAAATGTGCCAAAATGATATATTTTGTGAAAGCTAGCTGAAGTCAAAGTGGTTTTGTGAAAGTCGATTTCTATTTTATAACTGTTGTACTTTTTAAACAGTAAAAACTTACTGTATTAAAACAGTTGGCAATGCAGTTTACACATACTGCATTAAAACATTTGGCAATGCAGTTAAAGCATACTGCATTAAAACATTTGGCAATGAGTTTAAAGCATATTAAAACAAATGACAGTGCAATTAAAGCATGCTGCATTAAAACAAGTGGCAGTGCAATTAAAGCATACACTATTAAAACTACTCGCAATGCAGTTAAGTCATACACTGTTAAAACATTTGGCAATATTGTTAAAGCATACTCCATTAACACAACTGGCAATGCAGTTAAAGCATATTGAGTTGAACAAGTGGTAATGCAGCTAAAGCTTACTCCATTAAAACAATCGACAATGCATGCTCCATTAAAACGTTTGGAAATGCAGCTAAAGCACAAACAGTTAAAACAATTGGGATTGTAGCCAAAGTATTAATCGTTAAAACACAAGCGACAATGCATGCTTCATTAAAACATTTGTAAATGCAGCTAATGCATCATACAAAAATGCAAATTGTTTCAAACTAAAACAGAATCAATGAAATGTCGTTTTCCTACGGATTTATCAAATAACTACGGTTACAAGAAAACAAGAAATATTCATAAAAAAGATATTCGGCGTTGGGTGGGATTTAATATTTCAGAGTAAAAAGGAGCCTTGAACAAAAAAGCAAAAATAACAGACTAAGTACTGAAGGAAAAAAATAATAAAATTAAAAAAAAATCAGTGCAGCGCTGGAAAAAAACAGTCCTCGGAATAAGTAATCAATCTCTTCACTAACAAAGAGGCATATTCATTCCATATTTCTCTGAATTTATTTAATTTGTTATCTTTTTTGGCATTAAACATCTCTGTCTTCAATAGAACTTCCACTTGTGTTCTGAACATTACAATATTTGGAAATATATTACTCATTCTACATTTAAAGATTGTATATTTAGCCACTAAAATTAGATTGTTGTAGCTTGACTAAATTCATCATTTCCCAAAATTACATCTACAATAGACCAGTTTGTACTTAAATTGGCACATTTGTCCCTGAGCCATCTTTTTACACCATCCCAAAAAGCAGTAGTAAATTCACAATCCCATAGCAAATGTTTTGTAGTTTCACTTTGTCTGTTACAAAAACTGCAGAAGTTATTGTTTTTAATGCCAATTTTTTTCTAACGAAGAGTTTGTTCCTTGTATTCTATGGTTTATTCTGTACTGAGACCACTGTAACTTTGGGTCCCTAGATGCATAGATGTTCAATTTTTAAGTTAACATTCAGATTTAATTCTTGACACCATTTTCTATTGGAACGTGGAAACCTATTAGATTTTTACAGAAAGTCATAGATAAATCTTCAGCCTTTCTTCTTACTATTAACGATTTTGATTGACAAAGGTTTTATAGGATTGTCTTCTTTTCCTACATGATGACCTCTAAAAGTGGAAATTGTTCTGTAAAATGCCAATATTATGTGTATAAATGCGTCCTGTCTGCAGTTAAAGAGGTAAAAAGTTGGCTTACACAGCTACGCCGGTAAATGATACATGGCATCAAAGTCACGGTAAACAAATTCTGTCTTTACCAGTTAGCAATTAATTCATTTAAACTCCTTAGCTGTAAATTATACTACTCACGATTGAAAACTGCATTATTTAATTTCATAGTGTCAGTTATCTTAAAAAATAAATGTTTTAGTTCCTGTGTCCGTGCAAATATAATCATTCAATCACAGGAACACATTTTAATACCTAAACCAATTAGTGTGCTCCAAACTTTCCTGAACCGTAGTCCGGGTCATCCTGTTTGTTAACTTCATTTCAAATACGATTTTGTAATCAACGCTCCTTAAATTCAGATTCAAAATCCAACAATTAACAATAAAATTTAAGTATCTAAAATCTAAAATGTAATAGAGTTATGATTTAGATGGTGCTGTCCACAGAACGGTCTAGTAAAGTTATCCGGTACTATAATTAAAGAGAGTCTTTCCACGCTAGGGTGACGCAATATGTATCGTCACATGTCCATTCTGTTGCAAATACTAGTACACTAATGTGCCATGTTTTTGTCAGGAGATGCACGTGTTAATGTGGTACCAAGTCTTGGTTGGAGTCACACGTGCTTTATGCGAGAACACAACAGAATTGCACGAAAGCTTGCAAAAGTTAATCCGCACTGGGATGACGAGACGTTGTTTCAACAAACTCGACGTATAATGGCTGCAATTATACAGGTGAGAAATGGCTGAGACCTTCAAACAACCTTACCCAGAATATGGTTGAAATGACACTATCTGTAATCAGTCTAATAGTACAAAGTGAGCATACACCATAATATTGATTTATTATAGAATTCCTTAAATTATTGACTTTATTCTTCTCATTGCTGATATATTTGTTTATCGCTTGTTAGTTACTCAGCAAGGCCTCAGTCCAAACTACACTGATAATCTTTGATTGTTGGTTAAAATTTTGAATGATAGTACTATTTTATGTAAATCCTGTAAAAAATAAAAGGCTTCGATAGGAGTAAACCAGTTATACGAAAGAGTCTACATTTTAGATATATTAAGTCTTCATTTTCTCTTACTTTCCTATACATTCTGTAAAAAGATTGTGTTTTATTTTAATTTTTATCCGTTGGTATAATACACTGGAACAACTGATTTTTTAAAGTTTTTTTTTAATAATTGCACAATCGTTGTATAAGTTTGATTAATAGATACACTAAATGTTGTCTCAGTCAAGGCAAAGTGATATTTGTACATTGTCAACACTGTCCCACTAAACACAACATCATCTATTTTATAATATACCTGGACGATTAGAAAGAATACGCATGTGCATGATATTACACAAATCAATTTAGTGTAGTTTTTCAAACAGAAATAAAATTTGTATAGTTCTAGCCAAACCAGAAAATACTTCCAAATAACTAGTATCATTGGCAATTTGTTTGTTTTCACTTAAGATAAATTGATTTTACTAATACAGATAAAAAAATAAAACGATCACTTTTAAATATATGAAAAAACTGCATTGCCAAAATGTAACTATAATAAATTTTACAAGTTATTAAACTGCATTAATTTGGTACTGTGGTATTTTTAGGATATTTTTCTAGATTAGATCATACCGAAATCTTGTATTGGATTATTCCATTTATAAAATGTCAGAGGTGACTAAGGATGTGATAATTTTAGTCCATCGTCCTAGCTACCAAAATAATTATGTAAAATATCTAATGACGTACGTTTAGCTGGGATTGTTAAGGTTTTTAAGGTTTTTCCTCAGCTTTAGGGCAAAGCTGATCTGCACTGTATGGATAACATAATTAACAAATAATCTAGGCCTTCGAGTGGTTTATCGTCTGATTTACCACAGTTCAGAGTTCAGATGCGTAGGAATTGAACCACGGCGGCGTTAGCCCGAGTGGTTAAATACTGAAGCATCTGAACGATGAACCGTGGTAAATTAGACGATAAATCACAAGAAGGCCTAGATTATTTTCATTCTGACATGCTCATTGATATATTTTAATAAATATTATGCTGGACTTCATTTACGCGAGGAGTAACGTATCAGACGTCGTGCGGCAATTTGACGTCATAATTGACGTCATAATGCTCTCGCGCGTCAACCGTTGTTTATCGCAGAATATACAGAGCTTGATTTCCTTCTTTGTTTAACTGGAAATCAAACCGAGTCATGTTAGAAAGTACATTTAATTATAATATTATATCTCAGATTTACACATGTATGTAAAACAACATTTTCTTAGTTTATACAGTAGTAGTTTCGAAGGAAATGACAAACAGAAATATTTCTGCATGAGCATAATCATTACATATATTATGTGTAAGGTATTAGAAAAAAAAATTGTATACCTTTTGCAACAGTGTTTATCAGGTGATGAAAGTTTATAGCTTTATAGTTAAAAAGCAGCTTGAAACTGCAGAAGAAAAAGTAGCCCTGTCTTTCATAGAGTACAGCAATAAACAGCTATGTATGGTTTTACATCGCAACAAAAGTGAATGAACAAGTTTGTATTACTTAAAACCCTTTTCTCATCGAATTATTTGATATTAATCATTCTCCGCATATTTACTCCAGGACAAGTGAACTTTTATTTACTAGAGTACCTGTCGTTTTGTACTTTATTAATTTATGATCAGATTTTATTGAAATTTGACACATTTCTTCATCAAAATTATTGCGGAGCTTTTTGCATAGACTTTGGTATCTGATCTACAACGCCAAGGGTTACAACGGTAAAACAATATTACACTTTCTTTTCCGGGCCATACCTGTGTTGCATGTAACGTTTAATGAGTCTCTTAAATCTCCCGCCGTTTTGTACCCTGAAATACACCTGAGCCTTCCGTAGATGCAAGTTTACGTCGGACCACCTGTTTCTAGACTTGTACATGTTGTCTGTTGTGCTATGGCCTGACTTAAAGTCGAACTGGGCGTCGGATAGTTTTTCGTTGCTTTTAGTCCATGATTTGATTCCCTCATTCAATATTCCCGTAAATATATTACCGAGGGCAGCTTAGAAGTGTTATTCCTCTATATTTATGTGTGTTCATATATGAATAATAAGAATACCTAACTTGCTAGAATTGCCATTGAAATATAAAACTGAAGTAATAAAATATCATATCTTCAGTATAATAATTATGAAGTATCTATTCTTCAGATTATAAACTATAAAGAATACTTACCTGCCATACTTAACGAAGAGACAATGAAGAAGTACGAACTCAACTTGAACACAAATTCGTATTCATGTAAAAAATGTTACAAGCCGGAATTGAACCCGACAATTTTCAACGCCTTTGCTGTTGCAGCATTCAGGTATATATATATATTTGTTATTCTGTAGTTAAATGACACAATGTTGTTATTTATCTATCTTGAATACCCTACATTTTTATACATGCTTAGGAACTTCAAAATAGGTTATATCTAAAAAAATCAGAATCATAATAAACACCAACGTAGCTTTCATATTGTAGATATGGTTTCGTCAATGTGCTAAGGAACATGAAAATAGGTTATTAATTATAGGTTGGTACTGTGAGGAAAGTCACTGGTTCTTTTTATCATAACATTAGATATGAGACATTTGAATAGCATTGCAGATTATGATCACAAATCGCAGCATTGTATAACCGCAGGTATTACACCACCTTGCAACACATGTGCGCTGGACCTAAGTAAGTGTTGTAATTTATTTTGGTCAGGTTTGGACACTCACAGATCGCCGACTATCAGGCTTTGATGAGCAAACAGTACAAGTTTATTGAGAAGAAACCTATCGAAACAACATATCATCGTCCACATATGATAGTGCATGATCATGGAACTGGATTAGATGGAATCGCTCGATGGCTGGCAGCCGATCATAGCCCGCTTGCTGATAGGTAATTATTGTAGCGTTATCTGAAAAGGGGGAAGTCTTATCTGCTGCAAAACTACTGAAACAATACACTTTATCTAATTCGATGAAATATTATGGATAGTTTGTAAACGCATTGCTTTTTTTCATCTTTATCATATAAAAAACTGTTTAATTTGGATTTTCTCGGAGTGTATATTGTTGATATTTTGAATTCTAACACGACCAGCAAATAACCTACATACATGTAGAGCAAAATCTATCTCGGGGTATTCTGCAATAAACCACTCGCGTGCATTGACGTCAACCGATTCAGATGCGTAGCACGGTCGTAAAAAGTAGTTACCATTTTTTCTAACACTGTTGATACTAGTATGTCGTGTTAGAATCGAAATAATAAGTTCCCAAGTGTGATTTATCGTAGAATAACCAGAGTTTTTCGTTCTTATGAAAAATAATATATCACTCAGGCCTACGGCCTTCATGATAATATTCTTACGCATAAGAACTCAAAACTCGGGTTATTCTACGTTAAACCACGTTTGGGAACTTATTATTTCTTAAATAATAATAATACATTTGTAACGAATAATGCAAAGTTCTGTTTTATAAAACTGAACAGATATGCTTAGTTAATATTTTACCAGAATCCTTGAAAATTGTTTAAAAGACGTTGTTTTGCTAGCTTGATTTTTTCGCAATTAAAAACTTACGGTTTTACAAATTTGTGGAATTTTGTACTTCTGCAGATCTTGGCATAGTGAATCAAAGTCCCAATAATGAAATTTTAATTTTAATTTATACCTCGCCTGTAGAATAACGTATGTCTACCTCAGATTTGTCAACAGAATTTCCGTGTATGGTGCACATTACCCTAAAGTTGTACCCGAAAATAAGTAATTATTATACCGGTTAGAAACAATTATCGATTCCCGTACTCCTTATCTAAATTCACGTACGTGTTAGTTTCAATGTGAAGAGAGCACATTTTCTATAGGTGACATATACCGCTTTATGATTTTTATTCGCTAAAATCTTCAATTCTGTAAGTACATTTAGAAAGTATGTAGTTAATATTACTGTTACTAAGAAGCTTCTTCAGTATAAACTTCGTAAGGTGTTTTTAATCTCTAAACAGACAATACAAAACTGATTATAGACTTTATGATAGGACACTTTGGGGGAAAACTTATCCTCAAAGGCTGACGGCTAAGGCTAGATCCAGTGTATCCAAAGGTTTAACTGCAATTTATTTAGTATTCACTGCTTGAGGGCATCCGTGTCGCAAAATTAATATATGATCTGTCTCTGGTTTATTTTGTTGTCCTTATTTGTGCAGTGAGAGGTTATGACCTTTTCACCATACATAAAGCTCTAAAATTTGAAACATTATCTGTAACATGGTTACCTCAAAGAAGGAGAAACTGCCAAACAATTTCGTTTTATTGTGAAAAGATTTCAAAATACCTTCCACCAAAAGGTTAATATGTTTTCGAAATATAATATTAAAGATACAAACCTTTGAAGATTTAGCGATTGAATTATCATGGAGCGTAATATGCCACCTAAAAAAATCTACAAAACCATTGATCTCCGGTAACAACTTCAATTTTGTCTTCAAAACCAATATGGACGTTTATCATAACCATTACTTTAAGCATACAAAAAGGAAATGTGAGTCAACTTTGACAAGTCATAGGACACAATAAAATATGTATAGGTCATCTTTAACAGGTACAAGAATGCAGAGATAGTAAAAGTCGATAGTAAATATGAGAGTTTTTCGGATTTCTATCAAATATTTATTCAAAAGGATGCATCAAGTTACCTAATTGTGTTTAATACGGTCGCTGGATTGTGAAAATCTTCTGCTACTGAAATTTTCAAAGTGAGGCTAATGGTTTTGAACTGATCTGGATTACATCACACTTGTAATGTTACGTAATTGACAAATTAGTACAAAAAATCCAGCAGAGTTGGTACCGTTCGAGAAGTGGTCTACAGATTAAAATCGCTTCCTTTGAGGAACGCATGTTAAAAGCATTCTTTCATATAAGCGTATTGTCACTAAATGTATCTTGAAACTTAAATAAATTAAAAAAAGAAATGAAAAATTAAGACAGGAATCATTTGTGACAGCAAACTGTTATTAAACAGTTTTCACGGACGGTGTCCAATATAAATCCATACTGTTTTTAAATTAGCAAAAATCATGAACAGCAATTTGTTCATGTTTCATTTTGGAATAAGATGACTGCCATACTCCGGGGAAAACAAGAGGCTTTGGTTTAATATCCGTCTAACATGTTGTGACTATTTTGCTGAATAAAGACATTTTCTCATTAAAGCGCTGACAGTTATGTCGAGATATTGTTAAACTCGAAGCGATACCTTCTGACACCCATCAATCTTAATTTGAAAGTTCTCATTGGAATGTTTTTGCTACAACAACAAAAAAAAGATTGGAATGAATCGGTGTAACAAATGGTGAAATCGGGTGATTTGTTCACGATTTGATCACGATTCAAATGGTATGCAAATGAGCTAATGAATAGGTAATAAATCGTAAACAAATCGTTTTAATAAATCGGTAACAAATCAGGTCTTTGTTTTGCTAAATAATGAATCGGTAACAAATCGGGTATGCTGAAACTGAAATGAAAGGAATTTGGCACTAATAAATCGGTAATAAATCGTGCTAATTAATCGGTAATGAATCATACAAATAATTTAGCATTATTTTAAGGGACGAAAGCATGGGTACAAAAAATTTAAGGACGAATTGTAATTCTCTAGAAATGGTAGCATGCATTAACTATAAAAATGGCAAAATAAATGATCTAGTAAGTAAAGAACAACATGAGATATATAGATTTTATTTACAGTGTAGCAACTGCAAAATTCAGGAGTACGATACATATTTGAACATATGCATCAGATCTTGTTTATAAAATGTTCTTTAAAGTTGTCATGAAAACATATGGCAATTAATTTATCTTGTAATTATTTCCTTTAAACTTAACAGCTTCAAATATAGTGTTAAGAGTTAATGTATGTACTTAAACATGTCCTTTTACAATTATATTAGATAATCAAACATTTGTACTTACTCCATAACAGTATAAATTTCAGTATTTTAGAGGACGTACGTGGTGTCTTTGTGTATTTCAGTTATCCCGCCAAAATGCATTAAAGATGGCTGACAATACTCATGTTTCCCGCCTAAAAAGTTACAACTTTACTTTTAAATGAATCGGTAATAAATGGTACTGCATAAAATATCTGTTTCTAATGAATGGTAAACAAATCAATTATTTGCAATGAATGGGGGAGGGACTTTCTCTCCAAAACCCGATTTGCTTCCGATTCATTTAATGAATCGTAAACAAATGGTGGTAATAAATCGGCAAATCCCGATTTGTTCACCATTTATTCACGATTTTGATACCATTTGTTACTGGATTTTTTTGTTTGGGAGGCTGATAGATTTGTCTCACAGTTTGAAGTTAACGAATGAGGTTTGGAATTGGTATAGAATGTAAGAAGAAATTTCGCTGTCATATTGTTCGCTGTAGTGAATTTAACTGATTACATTTAGAAAACTGAATGGTATCTTTGAGTAAGACTAGACTTATTAGTAATTTGCCGAACATGATTGCAGAGAAAGTTTTTATGCTAGAAACGCTCTGTATATGATTTCTGACCAGCATAAATGAGAAAAGTCAGTGGATTTGCCGCTTTCCGCGCTTGGTGTAATGTCTTACATGCTCACTGAATTCGCAGTTTTCCGCGCTTGGTATAATGCCTGAAATGCTCACTGAATTCGCAGTTTTACTTAAATTATGTCGATGAGACTTAAAGTTTTTAAAAATAAGACACACATCAAAAAGAAGCAAAATCGCACCATACATTCGGAAAAAGTTTTAAAAATAAATAAACCATTGCAAAGGATTTGTGTGTCACTGACATTGTACAACGAATACGTGTCAAATTTGACATCAGTTTTATTTGTGTCAGTGTCACTGTTTTTGTTACGCGAAATATAAACGATTAGTATATGTTAGTTGATAAATACCGAATTTATTTTGACAGCCTATTTGAAGATGGTACTAGAAATAAGCTGTTTATGGACAAGCAGGGCAACAGTCTTGACCTTCCGGCGTTAAACATACAACGCGGCCGGGACCATGGAATCCCAGGGTACAACCATTGGAGGATCCATTGTCGTCTTGGTAAAAGCTTTATGCTAGGTTAATAAAATATAATCATGTCAGTTAAGTTTATATCAATTTCTTTATGTCAATTCTGGAATAGGTTCTACAGTTTATATCAATCGCTACTGACGCCTCGTTCCTGATGCGGCACGAGGAAACGAGAGAACAGAACGCCAAACATAACTGAGCGGGAGTTATAGTAAAAGCTTTCGGCATAAAGCGACAAGGGAACGAACAACAGCTCCCGCAATCGAAGCAAGCGCTCTACTGCTAGGCTACCGAGGCGACATTTGTGTAATTTTTAAAGTAACAATTATCTTATAATGTTGAGCAGATTTTCATTGATCTAAATGAAAACATAACAACACATTAATACATAATCAGATGGTTATCAGATTTAGTTAATCTAGGTACTAAACACTTGGTACTTTAAACTTTAAATTAAATCTTTTACTCAGTCTCTTAGATGGCATTTTGGTGTATATAGTATGCACAAAATACAATACAGTTGTCCATTCCTTTTGGTTAAAGGATTTTATTACATATTGTATTCTTTTAAACAAATGAACACAGGGTTAAGTGACATTCTACGTGTAGAAGTTCGGCCGTGTTTCATATACCTTCTTGTCTGGTGCCATTGTTCTGTACTTTCAATGTTCAACATGATATGCCAAAAAGTTAGGGTTAGGGACACAATACTTGTATGTGTCCGTTTGGTTTATGAGCTACTTCTGGGTACAAAACATACATTTTATCTAATAAATTAGCAGTTCCTCGTGTATTTAATTATTACTTACATGTATAAATAATGTCTATCCCAATACTCCATTGACATGTAACGATACGTTTATGTGGAACACGGTGCACCTCCTGTTTGGTAATTAGTAATAGTCTGATGATGTCTATCCGACCGTCCGTCCGTCTGTCCACGTGTCTTCTGCGACATTTACCCAAGTAAATACGTTCCATGTAATGTTAGATTAACTTTATAAAATCTATTTACTCTGACATGTTATCTGAATGAGTATGTATCATTGACAAGTGATGATCTAATGTTTTCCGACCGTTCGTCGGGACACATCTTTTCGTACATTCAAAAGAGCACAATTCTGCAATCTGTCATAATAGTAATAACCTAATGATATGTTCATAAAGTGTTCTAGAGAAAGACTTCAAAAAGGTTACTTTGTACATTTTTCCTCTTCCGAACATTATTCGTCACAGTGCTGCTCATGTTATGTTCATTTACAGAATAATGTTTGTTTAAACCAAACTATATTCGAAAAAGTTGTTGCAGTTACATCCTTTCATTGTATTTGTTGTTTTAGACAAGGCTAACATGACAAAGGACGGAGAATTTATATTACCTGACCACAACGAGAATGAAACACACAAGTTAGAGCATACTTACAGGTAAGAGTAGACTTCTTTCATACTTAGCCACTGTGATAAACACAGTTTACAGTTAGAGAAGCATTTCTAAAGATGTTTACATAACATAACATAACATAACATAACATAACATATATTTTATTTGGCATTAAACTGCAATTGCACATTTATAGCCATAATATTCATACATGAAATACATAATCAAGGTTCACAACTTCTATAACCGTTTTACAGAGAAATTGATGTTAATACACAGACTATATGTCATCGAAACTTTATGTAATGGAGATCTCAGTTCAGTACAACAAAAATAATAGGAATATTCAGTAAGATGTGGTTTATCGTATATGATGTTAATATAAGTATATCAAAATCAATAGAGAATTTCACATTATTACACAATATTAATATGATGTAACCCACTGAAGTCATATTTCAATGTATTACGACATTCATGCATGACGCTCTTTGAACGCAAAATATAAATATTTCGCAACACTATTTAATATTCTATGGTTTTTGGAAGACATCAATAATTCAAATTTCTTTAATGTTGGCCATCTACAAAAATAGGGTAACTGTTTAAGAAATTGTTTACGTATACTGTAATACTTTGGACATACAAGCAAAAATGGAATTCATTTTCTATTACATTCATATTACACTGCAATCATTTTCTATCTTCTCTGGGAATATTTTCATATCTACCTTTTACAACAGCTAGATTGTGCGATGAAAGTCTGAATTTTGTTAGAATTATCCTATATTTATTTATATTTACATGTTTCATATATTCCTCTAACTCAAAATCATGTTTATATATACTATATGAAGATAACCTGTTTGAATTTGTGATATTTGAATACCATGTTTGTTTGTAAATATCTAATATTCTTAATTTAAATAACCGGAAGTTAAGGTTAGAAATATATTGGTTTAACCACAAATTGGACATTCCGATATCATTCAATATAGTTTTTATTTGATAAGCCCAGTTATTACCGTCATATGTAATATTATCTGCATCTCGTTTTAGTAAATGATACATTTGTTTAAGTAGACAGTTATCGTCTGTTTTTAGTATTTTTAACCAGTATTTAATCATTATAAGTGTTCGTTGAATTTTCATTGGATGTCGTCCTAACTCCCCGTATAATCCATCAAGATTAATTGATTTTTTTACGCAGAGAACATTCCTTAAAAATTTACAATGTATAAGCTCTCTATCTTTGCCCTCATTATATCTGAATACTTCTGCACTGTGATTTAAAATAGATCCAACTAAGCTATCAAGCAATTTAATCTTGTCCTGAACAGATAAATCTAGTTGATGAAATACTATAAATAAGTTATGTTGAGCAAAAAGTGAATGTTTGGCAATTATTTTTCTGAGTGCGATGCCAGTGACCATTTTTAAACAAGTTGAAATATCCGACTTATATTACAGTAATAGTACTGTAAAATGGGAAAGAATATATGTTATATAAGCATTCAGACAAAATTGGAATATCTTCATATAAGTATCGCTCTTCTTGAAGAAACACTTACCTTTCACGGAGTTTCCGAAAAGACCATATATTTGCTCTCTTAGTTTATCCGTCGTTCTATTGAAAACAATTTGAACATTCAACTTAATATTCATCTTGTACAAGCAATATAAAGAAAAACAAAATTTGGATGATATTATATACCAGTAATGATAAGTCTTTATGTATACAAAAAATCGTATTGTTGTGTAAATATATAAGTCAGTATTATTTTTCATGAACGCCTTCTAATGAATAGTCAGCAAAATATTTCAAACGTACACACACTTAGAGGCGTACAAGTAGAGTTATTAAGAGTAGCATTATAAATTTTCAACAGGAAAATATGCGAGTTTTATTATTGTTTCTATACGTTATGCACAACGTGTTATTTAGATATAAAATTAGAGTCACATTCTACAGTTTTGTTCGTACATGTATATTCCCCAAAACTGAGCGATCTGTACGCCACTTGCATTGAATTTATTAATCGTCTGCTAGCCTAGTACACGATTACCTTTGTGCCAATAGCTGTAAACTTCAATGCACTTGCATGTACGTTCTTAGCGATAGTGTTGTAAAAATATATTATAGGAACAAGTAGTCAAGTCCAGTATGGTATATAACGTCACAATTAAGTTTTGTACGGTATATAGCGTCATATTTAGGTCTTGTACGGTATATAGCGTCATATTTAAGTCTTGTACGGTATATAGCGTCATATTTAGGTCTAGTACGGTATATAGCGTCATAATTAGGTCTGGTACGATATATAGCGTCATATTTCAGTACAGTACAGTATACAGCGTCATATTTAAGTCTGGTACGGGATATAGCGTCATATTTAGGTCTGGTACGGTATATAGCGTCATATGTAAGTCCGATATGGTATATAGCGTCATATTTAGGTCTAGTACCGTATATATAGCGTTATATTTAGTTCTGGCACGGTATATAGCGTCATATTTAGGTCTGGTACGGTATACAGCGTCTTTGGTCGTTTTCAAATTAAAAGCTTAGTATAAGGTATGTTTGTATAATATAAAAATAGACAAACTATCCAACATAAATCTTCCAAAACCATAGCTTCCTGTGTCATTTTACTTTTTGATGAACTGCTTAAAGCAACTAATACCTACATGCACGTTTTCAGAAATGTTGATGATATAGATCTTTTTGCGGGTGCAATGACCGAGACTTTACTACCTGATAGCTCAGTTGGACCAACGTTTGCTTGTTTGATAGGTAAACAATTCGGAAATCTCAAGAATGGCGACAGATACTGGCACGAAACTCCGGACCAGATCATCAGATTCACAGAAGGTACATCATTTTGCCAAACGTCGTGTTATTGTATTGACAAATTAAATCTCATAAACACTGCAATAGTAGAGCTTTTGCAAGGTATAACTAGTATCTAACCTTTACATCATTGAGCGATTCGGTTCCTTGCTCCACAGGACATCCCTCCTTAAATTGTCACAATTACTTTCATCTTTTTCTAACATATATGGAAACGTTAATTGGGCACCCGAATGTTGATACTTACCTGTGTTATGGTTTGTAGTATTGTCCACTGTAACACGGTATCTCATAAATTATTTGTCTACTTGATGCATTAATGTTTCTGCTTTTTCCAATTATTTTGATCCTTAATGTTGTTATGTTTAAGCAATATACCAGAAGTTTTTTTAATACAAAACTGTTCTTTATGACATGTAGATATAATGGAACAGGTCGTAACTCTACATCGCGGGACAACTTTACTCAGATTATAACGGCATTCTGTAAAAACAGATGTCGATATAACCCAATCATGTCGCCAGGAGGCGATCCTTTTTCTCGTCAAGACCTGTTCCATTATATCTACATGTCATAAAGAACAGTTTTGTATTAAAAAAACTTCTGGTATATTGCTTAAACATAACAACATTAAGAATCAAAATAATTGGAAAAAGCAGAAACATTAATGTATCAAGTAGACAAATAATATATGAGATACCGTGTTAAAGTGGACAATACTACAAACAACAAGACGATTTCAAACCACATTAACTCAACATTCGGGTGCCCAATTAACGTTTCCATACTAATCTGATCTTCTCCTACAATAACACATCATCTCATGTCTGATTTGCCTCTAAAATAACACATCATCCCTCTCTGATCTACCTCTACAATAACACATCACCTCTCTGATCTTCTCCTACAATTACACATAATCTCATGTCTGATTTGCCTCTAAAATAACACATCATCACCTCTCTGATCTACCTCTACAACAACACGTCATCACCTCCCTGATCTTCTTCTACAATAACACATCATCACCTCCCTGATCTTCTTCTACAATAATACATCATGACCTCCCTGATCTTCCTCTACAATAACACATCACCACCTCCCTGATCTTCTTCTAAAATAACATGTCATCAAAATATCTGATTTTCCTCTACAATAAAATAGCATCAACAAACTGATCTTCCTCTACAATGACACATCATCACATGTCTGACTTTCGTCTACAATAATTCTTCATCACCTCTCTGTTCTTCCTCTACAGTAACACATTATCACCTCCCTGATCTTTTTGTACAATGGCACACCATCATGTAATTGATCTTCCTATACAATAACACATCTTAACCTCTCAGATCTACCTCTACATTAACACATCATCACCTCTCTTATCTACTTCTACAATAACACATCATCACCTCCCTGAACTTCCTCTACAACAACACACCATCACCTCTCTGATCTTCCTCTACAATAACAGATCATCAACTCTCTGATCTACCTGTACAATAACACTTCATCGCCTCCCTGAACTTCGTATACAATAACACATAATCTCCTCTCTGATCTACCTTTACAATAACACATCATCACCTCTCTGACCTTCCTCTACAATAACACATCATCAAATCTCTGATCTACTTGTACAATAAAATTCAACACCTCCCTGATCTTACTCTACAATAACACATCATCTTCTCTCTTATCTTCCTCTACAATAACACATCAAGAACTCTCTGATCTACCTCTGTGATAACATATCATCACCAATGTGGTCTTCCTCTACAATAACACATCATGAACTCTCTGATCTACCCCTACAATAACACATCATCATCTTGCTGATCTACCTCTACCATAACACATCATCACCTCCCTGATCTTTCTCTACAATAGCACATCATCAACTCTCTGATCTACTTCTACAATAATACATCCTCACCTCTCTGATCTTCTTCTGCAGTAATAATACATCATCATCTCTTTGATCTTCCTATACAATAACACTCAGATCTTCTTCTACAATAACACTTCATTACATGTCTGATTTTCCTCTACAATAAAATAGCATCACCAATATGTTCTTCCTCTACAACAACACATCATCACCTCCCTGATCTTCTTCTACAATAACACACCATAATCTCTCCCATCTTCCTCTACAATAACACATCATCTCTTCCCTGATTTTCTTCTACAGTAACACATCATCACCTCTCTGTTCCTCCTCTACAATAACACATCATCAAATGTCTACTTCTATGATAACACATCACCACCTCTCTGATCTACCTCTACAGTAAAACTTCACGTCTCTGATCTACCTCTAATATAACACATCATCACCTACCTGATCTTCCTCTACAATAACACATCATCACCTCTCTAATCTTTCTCTACAATAACACTTCATCATTTCCTGATCTTCCCCTACAATAAGACATCATCACCTCTGTGATTTTCCTCTACATTTACACATCATCACCTCTGTGATCTTCCTCTATAATAACACATTATCATCTGTCTGATCTTCTTCTACAATAGCACATCACTACCTCGCCGATTTTCCTCTACAATAACACATCATCACATCTCTGTTTTTTTTCTCTACAATGACACATCATCACTTCCCTGATTTTCCTCTACAATAACACATCATCACTACTGTTATGTACCTCTACATAACACATAATCACCTCTCTGTTCTTTCTCTACAATAACACAATATCACATCTCTCTCCTCTCTGAGTTTCCTCTGCACATCTATAATAATATATCATGACCTTTTTGATCTGCTTCTATAACAAATATCCGTTTCTACATCTGTTTCAAACAACAGTCAAATTTCTCAACGAATCTATTACACATAGGGCCGTACGGTGTTGTAGACACTTGTTTTAGAGACAATACTTTCAGCTATGAGCGCTTATACAAGCTCTGACAGACAATTTTAAATGTCTTGACTAAAGTACAGGTATGATTTGATGGTTCACAATGGCATCAATAAAGAAACTTGCATCATGTACTTTACATACGATGAGAAGACAAGAAAAACATAAGAGTTACTTATTTTTTAATAAAAGAAATAGATATAATTGTTTGTTCATAATTATGGTAAAGTTAATTAGTTTTTTATCCTGGTTGATTTAATTAAAGTTGTATGTTTTAGATAAAGCAAAATAATAACAAAGGTCAGTACAAGAACTGTCCGAGCAGACAACGTGGTTGACTATTCCAATGCTGGATAGTAAAATAGGGTACATCTGAGGAAGCAAGAGCTGGAGTGATTTATACCTACGCAATAATGTTTTGTTTTAGTAAAAATATTTCATGACTGACAATATAAAGAATAAAAAATAGCTGGGAGGGGTAGGGGTCGTTGTAACCAAAATCAAATAAACATATTTGAGGGCGGTGGATTTCTGGAATTATAGGCAATGAGTCGTATGATGACGGCGATCACTTCGAACAACTATTTCAAGTTTGACTCGCGTTCATAAAATTAGGAAATAAAATAAAACCGTTTTAGTTTCATTCCGATAACGAGGCAAATAAAGCGCATGTCGCTGTATAAATATGCATATTTTTATATTTAGATCAGCTGGCAGAGCTCCGAAATGTGACATTGGCAAGGGTTATGTGTGATAATTTTGAGATAGACAAGATACAACCAAATACGTTCCGAGTACCAGGACCGTAAGTATAAAAATGACAGAATAATCTCGGGTTTGTGCCATGCATTATTGGCGTTACTAGTATGACCGTGTTATATTCTTAGACTAAAAGTCGACGTACACATATTTCAAACACTACGTTCATACATTAAAACAATCACTACGTTCATGGGAATATTTATACTCTTTCAAAATGTGTATCAAGTAAAATTTATATACTCTATTATAATTAGTATTCAGTATAGCTTTATATTTTTTCATACTGTGTATCCAGTAGAGGTTTAATACTCTTTTATACTGTGTATTCAGTATAGTTTTATACCCTGTGTACATGTATTAAATAGAGTTTTATACTTTTCATATTGTGCATTCAGTTTAGTTTATGCTCTTTGTACTGTCTGAACATTTACAAATATTTTTCTGATAAACGGATTTAGATTTTTACAGTTTGATCCATCTTTTACGCAATATAGTATTTTCGTGATTCCTCTTTAAATATATGATAAAACATTTTAAATTATACCTCAATCTAAAGAACATCGATTGTTTTTAATTTTCAAAATATCTTACCGATTTTGAAGTTATCATAAACACAAATTTGTGGTGTCTTTTCCTTTGTAAAATTCGGTTATATTGCCATCAAACAATTAAAAAAAATGTTTGGCATTATATTTGATAGAATGTTATAAGACTTTCAAATTTCAATATATCCTGGTCAGATTAAAAGCAAAGTTTCCAGGCAAAGTAACATATTTAAGAACAACATTTTTCAGAATTGTGATTTCGCAAGATTTTTACAATGGAAAAATATATGTTTGGCCATTAATATACATATTTTAAACATTGTAAAATGTTAAAAGGATATTACTGTCACCTTCATGAAGGAAGTTAAGCTTATATTAGACCTTGCAAAATACAGCAGCCACAGTCCGCGAAAAACTCTATTACGGATTAGGTGGATCCAATAGTACTCGTAGATGGATAAAAGAGAATCTGAAAAAAGTTTTATGCCTATATCACTTAAACATTTAAGAAATATCTTCCTTACTTTGTCAGTTTTGATGTTGTTTTGAGAAAAAAACCATCGTTTTGTCTATGTGACTTATAAGAAGGTCATCTTGGAAATTAGATAACTTTAAATGGGCTTGTCATTCCTCGAACTTTAGAAGGTTTGGTAATGTTTTAGAAATTGTCAGTAAAACTTAACACAAGTAATCCTGCAAGTTAAAGGTAGTATCTATCTGTTTGTCTGCCTGTCTGTCGTTCTGTCTGCCTGTCCTCTGCTTGCATGCCAGTGTTCCTGCCTGCCTGCCTATCTAAATTTAACCTCTGTAAGGTGTTGGTAACGTAGTAGAATGATCACATATGATATAGCAGTAATTTAACTTTATATCACACTTACTAAATATCAACCGAAATAACAGTGATTTGTAATCGTTCCACAGTCCATAGACATTTTAATAAAATTTGAACATTTTGATAATTTTTTACAATATTACAATATTTAATTTTTACGTTAAGCTTGAGGCGGCCTCCTTTACTTGGTATTACATGTATATCGTTTTCCTTTTCACATGCAGCGGAAACGAAAGAGTGGACTGTACCCAACTGCCTGCAATCGATTTAGACAAATGGAAATCGTGTACAAAATTGTTACCAGACGGCAGGCCTAATTTCAAGAGAAACTGTGGGAAGAAAAGAAATGTTTGAACTGATATTCAATATTAAATATATGAACAGTAATAAGCTATAAGGCCTAAAAAATGTTTGTTTCCGGTCCTGACCTATCCTTTTCTTTTGGCACGACCCTAAATGTTTTTATGGCCTTGGAGATTTTTTGTTTCAATTTTTTAACAAAAAGTTGCAGAACTGCACTTTTTATGCTTTAAACATGGTCAGTGATGTTAAAAATCAACTTACTGATGCTCTTAAGCTCTAAAGGCATAATCCTCGTATTTGTACTCTTTTTGACACAAAACTAATTACCGAAAAGTCCCACTTAATAAAAAAAAAAAAATAAAAAAAATAAAAATAGAAAAAAGACCTACCTACCCTAATTTATTAGAGCATGTTACCAGAAACAAACATTTTTTTAGGCTTAACACTAAAATGTGCTTTTTTGAGACAATTGTGTAATGCATCGTAGCTCACAATATTAATGTTTATTGAGATCAAAAATAAAAGTACACACTGAATGCAGACTTAATTATATTGATAAACAGGTAATGATAATTAGAGTTTGCCAGAAATTATACGAGTTACTAAAGGCCGCCCGCTTAGCTCAGTAGGTAGAGCGTTGGTCTACGGATCGTGGGGTCGCGAGGCGATCCCCGGGAGGGGCGTATGTACTCCGTGACGTTTTGATAAAAGACATTGTTTCTGAAATCATTCGTTCTCCACCTCTGGTAATTCATGCGGGGAACTTGGCAGTGACTTGAGGAGAAGAGATTTGTACAGGTGCAGAATTCAGGAACACTGGTTTGGTTAACTGCCCGCCGTTACATGACTGAAATACTGTTGAAAAACGGCGTTAAACCCAAAACAAACAAAAATAAGAAGTGTTGAATGTTATATAGAGGCGCGACATGCTATTCAGGTAATATAACGATCATATTATTTACCTCCAACCATCATTGTTATCTCCCTATTTCACTGTTTAAGCCTGAAGTCAGTTGCAACGTCATTATGATGACACAAAGTAGACATTTGCTAAAAGTTAAAGACTTGAGTATTGCAATATCACCAAACTGCATTTATGATAAAGAACCTTGTCCAGCCGCCATAGTATTTAAGACGTAAAAGGCCCGATGTTAACATAAACAAATCATGAAAATGAATTTATTCAGTTGCAACAGTTTTTACAAAATGACACCCTTTTAATACAAACTCACAGAATTGTTAACATCTTCATACAGCAAATGACCTCCTCTGAAACAATAAGAGCTCAAATCCCTTTCTTATCATTTACATATCAAAACACTCATCTCAATGTCACTAATATAATTAAGGGACCAGTGGTTAAGGTCGCTGATTGGAATCACTGTGTCCTTCATTGTGTGGATTCGAAATCTGAAATGGCTTTAATACAATTTGTTCACACCAAATATCAAATAGTCCGGAGGCCGGTAAGACAGATTGTTAACTTAAATGTACAAAAACATTGTTTATTTTGACGAGCAGAGCAATTAACATGTTTTGGCTACATGATGTATTTGCTCATTTATTGGACTCTGTCAACATTATTATTTATTAGCATTAATGAAAAAGGTAACATAATGACTCCGTGAAACACTAAAGAAATCAATATAAACACTGGCTATATAATGTGTATTTGTGGACTAGCTGAATCAACATTATTATTATATATTCTTAAAGAAGGGTAAGAGCATAAGTCGCAGAAACATTAAAGAGAACCAATGTAAACCCTTTAACTCCATTTACTCACATAATTCAAAAGTTGCCTGAACTTAGGGACTGTTACAGCAGATATAGACACAATCAAAACGTTTCATTAAAACACAATATTAAAGGGGACATAACTCTATCGTACAACTACAGAACAATTTACACGACAATGTACCAATAAGTAGCAAGATGAAAGTAGAGACACTGCTTCGGAGCAACCTTCACAAAAGAAGGAAAATGAGTTCAGAGTGTTTTCGACATCAGTCTGTTAGTATCTGTTCAAACTGCAACGTGACGTAGTAAGGTAAATGATTTCCATTATAATCAACATTAATCTATTATCTGTCTCCCTTCTGTTAGATCATTTGAATACAAGGGCATATTGAATTGTGCCAGAGATCGTAAACCAGTTTCTGAGAGGTATGTAATCAAATGTATGTAATCACAATGTACTTATAATATATATTATATTTAATTTAACAAGTTATCCTACATAAGTTAACCTTCGGCCTGCTGGCGGCAACTGATTCTGCCTTTGCGACCAGTGAAAAACCAAGATCAGCCGGCAGATCCGTGCTGATCATGGTCTGCACATTTCGCTTATCAGTCAGTAAATTTTCAGTGGACAACCCTTTGATACACAAGTGGTCTGCCCCAATTTAATGATGGACCAGTCCATTTTAGAAATTTAGCGGGCTAAAGGTTAATGTTACAGGTAAAACTGTGGATTGAAACAATTATTCAGTTATGTATCGGCGGTTAGTGGATTTACTACAGAAGGTTATTGTCATCCCTCACATGATGTTTTTATTATTGAACGTCTACATTGCACTAGTAAAAGTTTCTGTAACAGCAGTTTCGTGAGTTAAATTTCCAAACGCCTCGGTCGATGTGCAAATGAGCTACGGTTGTAAGCACACGGTACAAGTAATAAATACAGAATATGTGTTTGTTTTGAGTGAATATGGAATATACCTCACTGCGAAATGAGAAATATTTTCACGAGCGCGTAGCGTGAGTGAAAATGTGAAAATTTTCTCACTTCGATGTGAGATATATTCCATATCCACAAATAACAAGCAAAATTTCTTTTTATTTTATGCTTTATTGCGTTGAGATTTTCATTTTGCAACCATTTTCAATCTCAGCGCGGGAAACAGACGCGCGTAAACAGACATGACATCAGACGTGTTGTGATGTTAGAAAGACGCACACAACATAAAGTTCCATTTTATTTTAAGTTTTGCTGTATAACATTATGAAATTCTCGTTAAGTAAAATAATTTGAATAGAGAACAAAGTGCGACTAAAATATTCATCCTGTTTTAAGCAAATAATTTAAATTCATACACAATGTACAAGTAGATCGGCATTTACAGTGAGTGATATGCAGTGAGTGATACGGATTATATCTCACTGATAAAACACAGTGTTTAATCAGTTAGCATGAAATAAAATTTGGAACAATTCTTTCTGCACTTGTTTGGTATGGTGATAATGTGACCATCAAATAGAATATAGAGGATATTACATGAATGTCTTTTCATATTGAATTTGATTCAACGAGTTTAATAAATTCAATGTGGAAAGTCACAAATGTAATATTCTTTTTATCACATGTTAGCTTTTCCTGTCGAAACATAAAAAATTCTACTTTCTTTTACTATATAAACAAGCCAATTTGACTAATGTCTCGTATATTATAAACCGCGTCAACCTCAAAGCTTTATTACATAGAGGATATTTGTTTGTTTCAGTGAAATATCAATTTTATTTCACAAGTGAGCATCAAAAACAGATATTTTCACGAGTGGCGTAGCCACGAGTGAAAATGACTTTTTTGGTGCTCACGATTTCCTTTTTATTTCATGTGTAAAACTCTACTTTTGTTGCGTAATTTATAAAATGTCGAAAATCGCGGGAAAGGACAACAGAAAGCATAACACAAATGACGTCATTTTAACGACGTCATCGTCATTATGGTACCCGGTATTCATAACGCTCGGTATACAATTTGACGTCATTTGCGACTGAGAACTGGAACTAGTTCAGAAAAAACAGTAAAAAAAATAAAAATGATAATCTACTGTTTCAGAACTGTGGATTATCACTTTTATTTCACAGAGAAAACTATAATTCACTGGAAAGCATAAAATAAACTAGTGTATTATCATTTTTATGCAATGGCTTTATTACACTCCCGTGACGTCAAACATAATTATGATAAATATATTTTATATCGCTGTGAATGTTCACGTACTCGCTGAACCCATGACTCTCCATAGAAAGCAGATTTTGTAAAATATTTGCGGGAATAAACAGATTCATGGAGCATGTATATTTCCTTATTACGAATGATGCCTCCTTGCCATACACGCAAATTAACAGTAGTAATAATCGCGCGCTAAATGAGTGTTGACAGTGCAAACATTGGGATTATTTCAAATTATGTGTCCTTGAGATCAGCTATGGGAGAATACTCACAGAGAATTGACATGATATGTGCGAGTTTTGGATCGTTGCTTATATCTGTGAATTTACTACGCATTTCATTAATACTATGAACTACAATTATCAGAGAAGCTATAAGTACACTCAACGAAAAAGATACTTAGAATAAGGAATTTAATGTTACCTTCCGCTTGCGGTGAGAAAGAATATCATGTAATCCATACATCCAAAGAGAACGCATAACATTATATTGTAAAAAGGCGGATACTTGAATGTATGCCACCTTTCCCCTTAGGCAATAGAATGTATATTTGGAATGAGGCATCATGTTAAAACACCAAGGAGGATATTTATTAAAGAACGGAGAACAACTATACATTTCATATTGTTTTTTGTTTTTTTACCTAAATACTTTGGCATGTTCCATGTTAATATTATTGTAACAGTAACGAGTTGTTCAACTTGAATTCTAATATGGCTAACAATGCTTTAATCATCACAACAATGTTATGTTGACGTCACGTCAACGTGATATTTAGCGCCATGTACGCATCAAGAAATAGCCCTTTCAAATTCCATGAAATATTTTACTTAAAAACATGTTTTAAACGAAATGTCACATTGCACAAATGTTTTGATTAATTTATACACATACTGAATTAGTTATTCGCATTGCTAATTCGCAATAATTTTCACTCGAAATGAATTCTGCCGCAAGACGTGTTTTAACAATTACCTACTATTGGCGCCATTTTTGCGCGAAGAAACAGTTCCATCATATTTGATATAAATTTTACAATAAAGAACATATTAGAATCGAAATAATTTATAGCAAAACAGTGCCTGATCACTATTTATACATTCAGGCGGTTATACGTCGTCCGAAATAATTTCACTCGGGCTGCGCCCTCGTGAAATTATTACGCCCGACGTATAACCGCCCATCGTGTATAAATAGTGATAAAGCACTGTTTTGCTATACATTATTTCTAAAATAGCAAATTAAAAAAAATCTTTCAATTAAACTTGTTATTAAAACACCTGTTACAGACTGATATTTTAAAACACATAACCCTGTCCTACAGCACTAAATAACACTCCCAACTAGCCAAAAATAAAAAAGTGGAAAACCACGGGTCGCCCAACACGACATAAACGAAAATGTTGCAGGCTCGGTTTGATTGAGCCTGTTCATGGACGGTAGTGGAAGTGCAAGCTACCGTCCATGGAAAGTGCAATTCTCCTCACGCTTAAGCGGATCTCTGTCACAAAGAAATTGAATGGACTCCACGATCCCAAAGGACCAGAAAATATCACAACACTGAATCCAAGTACGGGGAACCTTTTTTCAGGCGCCACACGGCACCTAAAGATTGCTGTTGTGATAGCTGATAACATCTTTAAGATGATTGGATATATTCACACCAAACAAACGTCAGACCTGGGTTAAATGTATCGACAGGCCATAACGACGTTGGATAGAAAGAAAACTACAACAGATAACTGTTTCCTCAACGATGAAATTCAAATACAAATGTAGTATTCTTTTCTAAATGCAATTTTCCTTGATTTAAGTGTAGAAACCTAAATCTTTCGCAAACGCTCTGGATGGGTCCCCTTCCATTTCATTAAGCTATTCCGTGGTAAAGAAAATCTTGTGGTAATTGCATATAAACACATTTAGTGCCAGTTTCACCTTCCTACTAAAAGCTCGGCTCAATCAATTGCACGATATATGTCTTTAGTAGTTGTTCTCAAAAGCAAGATGGCTTCATTTTGGAAACAGTAAAAAAAAAGAAGTCCAGTAAAACTTTATTTCGTCACTGACCTTATGATGTTAATTCATAAGCCAACACAGTTTTGTGAAAACATGTTTCGCTTTAATAAGCTTCTTCAGTTGACAATAAAATACACAATTTTTATTTTCCACAGAGTCAGGTCAAGAAAACAAAGAGGAAATATCTGTGAAGAAATCAGTGTAAAACGATAATGCAACCAGATTCTCTTAAGACCCGCCTGAGACCAGTAAAGCTGTTTACTGTCTCCCAGATAAAAATAATTCAAAGATTCCACTATCAAGCTGAATGGAACAGTCTGCATTCCTTTTTATTAATTTTTGCACGGCTAAAATATTTCTGTAGCATCGGTGTGCTAAGTTAGATATCAGCTTAACATACGATAAAATAGTTTTTTTTATATATATATTTTACGAATATCATGTACCAGATATTTAAAATATATACTTTTGTGACCTAACAATTTGATGAATAAGAACATTTGCTCTTTAAGCAGTCGAAGCCGCTTGTTATAATATTATTGTTGTTTTATCTAGAATCACATCGTTTCGAAACAAGGTTTTAAAATGATGAATCATTCCAGTTTCAAAAAGTAAAGTCCCTTTGGTTAGCAAAATATATGCGATACAGAAACGCGAAATGTCTGTTGATTTGAAAACAAGAAAGGTATTTACATTGTCTGGCATCACGATTCGTGATTCATTTCCTGGCCATAGGCAACACAGTTTGCTTTGCCTGCGGTGTTGGTTGGCAAGTAACTGTCAAAAAAAAAATTTATTGCAAAATTTCTAACATCTGAATTGAAAGACAGCGAGATTTATGACTCAGTTACACAGTTGGACATCTTGCCTTTTTAACATTTGTTTCATTTTTATCGGGAAGAATGTCATTAGCCGTTAGAGACCATATAAAGTATCTCTACCATAAAATCCTCTAAAGACATTTTTGAACTTTTTATAACAGCTCTTATCTCTTATTCTAACAGTGAGATGATTCAAGAAAGAAAAGTAGTTTTACAGTGTCAATATGAGTAAAAAAGAAATAAACTGAATTGATGAAACACAGCCGGCATTTTAAGACCATTTTTACATTTTTGTGTGTTGTGTTTGTCTTCATAAATGCAACACAGTTTTAATGTTGTCGACAAGAAGGTCATGCGTGCATATTATTCAAATGTTATAGAAAATATGTTTGAAATGATACTCTTCCTTCTAGTATCGGCATTGTGGCAATCGTATGAACAAAACTTGATTTATAAAAACAAAGCACTATATATATGCGGGAAGTTAGTTACTTATGTTTCATAGTTGTTGCTTTTTATTTTTTTATATAACATACGTAAACATGGAAAATCATTTTACTTTTAACGCGTTTATTGTGCATCGAAATTTTAATTGTATATTTTTGTTCCACACAATGAAAGTAAGAAAATTAGTGAAAAGTCTAATATTTACATTCGCCCTATTCCTTTCCATTGAAAATTATGACGTTCTTTCGTATGAACAGCAAAAGAAAAGGCGCGAAATTTACGTCATCGCTGCTTAGTGATAACCGACCGCTGTTTTGACGACGTCCGCGTATGGTCAGGGAGAACGTTCCTTAGAAGACGTCGCAGTTATGTGCAATTTATAATATTTTCTTGTTTGCAAATGGAAAGGAAATATAATGTAAATATAAGAAATGAAACTATGTTTTTCGATGTTCATACGAAATGAACGACAGAATAGGATCGGCAAATTAAACATGAATCGCGATTCTGTCGTTCATTTCACATGAACACCGAAAAAAAAATTCCATTTCTGAATTAAAAGCCATATATATGGCTTTAAAATGTAAGAAAAAATACCATTTAAGATTTATAATTTAAGAAATAATAAAACAACTTCTTACTCTGCATACATAAAAATACACCTATTCATAAGACACAAGGGAAGCAGTACAGTTTATAACTAAAGCAACATTTGATAAACTTTAGATAGTACATTTCTGTTTCGATATAATTCAGCAATTACTTTAATTATACTTGCACATAAAATATGTGGTCTTTAATTTTACAATTTTTTTTTGTAAAACAAACCTTTGGTCATTTTAAATATGTTTCCCCAAAGATCAAATAAAGTCATTTTACTGCTCTCTCTCTCTCTCTCTCTCTCTCTCTCTCTCGTTGATATAGATTTATCTATTGAGAGGTATGGTAGCATCTGGCTGCTGAAATATAATTGGACAATTACTAAGAAATTACTCGCAGACGGAATGTGTACATTAAGATATTGATAAAAATCACATTATATCAATGTTGCATAATTGCTCTTTATGAAAGGACTTTTTAGCACTCGACTTTAGTGTAAAATAATTTGTTTCTCTTATTGGAGAGGTCTATTGTTTAACTGGCGGTTCGTTTGCCTCGTTCGATTTTGCGTCTTCCATCTGTGTCTTCCACCCGATAGTCGGAAGAGGTAGCAGATATGTAAATCACGTGATCAAAACAA
Source organism: Mercenaria mercenaria (assembly GCF_021730395.1). NCBI lineage: Eukaryota > Metazoa > Mollusca > Bivalvia > Venerida > Veneridae > Mercenaria > Mercenaria mercenaria. The sequence continues at coordinate 58,129,348 of NC_069371.1, read as the reverse complement.
GACAGCAATTCAACATATAAAACTTACAAACTGATGAATAAACTAGAATAAATAAAATGTTCAAAATTTCTTTTTCAAATAGCACATTAACAATAAAAATCTCTGAAAAAAATACGCTAAAAAAGAATGATATATTTTTTCTCTTCTGACAGACGTCAGTTCAATTGGGATTTTCTTTCAAGCTTTTCTAAAGCTTCTCTTGGGCCCAAAAGAACGGGGCAGTTGACAAACAAGCTTGTCAGGTGAGGTTCTCGCAAAAATTGTGAGATGCCAATCTGGCAGCTTTCACCAAGTTCTGACTTGGAGCCAAAGACTTCAGTGAACAATTATTGCAGTGGTAGCTTTTGAACATTTTTTAAATGAAATTCAGTAACTAGGAAATGCTTGGGTCTACAGTCCTCGGATTGACCGACGTTGATCATAAACTGAAGATGACATATTGATTTTGAGATCATTAGGTCGTGGTTACAGGGACTGGACCCGGGAAACAGTTTCCAGACTATAATCCAAGAAAGCTTGGGCCTAGGGTCTCTAAATTTAATACGAAGATTGGACATCACCAACAGAATGATAACCCCTAATAGGTCACAGTGATCTGCATCAGGGAAACCGTCTTCGTATATAGCACAACCTATCATATAATCAGAGACATAGATAACAGTTGTTATTGTTATCTATGTCCCTGATATAACTTTAAAAGGTATGGTAGAACTTACACATTTTAATGCTGCTAATCTTAAATGTATCAAACGACCAGTCTTACAAAATACCAAGTCTTATGTCATCGTACTGAAAACCCTAAATCTTTCATCGATAAACAATCTTCAATATCAAATTTCACCACTGATCCTTTTATACCTGAACGCACAAGATTCCACTGTCAAACCATTGTAAATTTTAAATTTTAGAATAATCAACTCATTTAAAAGAAAGTTATGGAAATACGACCAAGCTGACTTTGGTAGTTATCGAAAAGACCTGAATCAAATATTTAATATCGACTTCTTAAATATTGTGGCTGAAGACAACATTGTATTCAATGCAGTCTCTAAAACAACATTTATAAAGTCGTCATTATTCGTCCTGCATGGTTTCGTTCAGAAATAAAAAACAGTCAGACAAAGAAAAAGAAAAGCCCCAAAACGTCTTTAAAATTAAGATCGTTCATACGGCCTGACCAAATTAAAAAGTTGTTCTCGTATATTTTCAGAAACACAAAAAAAAATATTAATACTGAAAAAAATCAAGCCAAAATTTGTTGGTGCGCTACTTTTTACGGACGTAACAGTGTACAAATGCCTAAAATTCCAGTCCCAGATTGTTCTAAAATGTACTTTAATCACAATAATTACATACTACGCACACATCGTCTACAATATATCATAATACTTATATTTAGTTGCATTCAAGTCATTTCCCCTTTATGCAGTTACGTCATTTTCTTCAAATGTTTACCGAATTGAGTTGCTACAATATTAGATTTATTTCATTGAAAATTGGGTGAAAAACATACTAATTTATTTAATAACATCAATCTACATTATTTTGGTAAGGGTAATTACGTATTGATGCATGTCACTTTTCTGTTTTTCCTGTCCATTGATCAGCAATTGTATACGAAAGTGGGTGGGGTAAGGAATTTACATTATGAGTTGTCTGCAGACCAGTTTAGATTTTTAAATTTTCCAATCCTTGAGAAGAATAATGTAAATGCACGTTAATCTCCATTTCAGACCTTAATTGAGACTTTGTTTCAACAAATTTAATCTGTTAAGAAAGATTAAAGTTAGAGCAAGAGCTGTCCGTAAGACAGCATGCTTGACCTTTCTAAGTGCTGGACTCGGAGTTAGAGCTTTGTCAGTAAAAGGAGCATAAAAGTCAAAAGCTTTAAAATTTGAAAGTAAAAGTCCTATTGGATGCTATATAACTTAAACAAAAATATTCTAAGTTAAAAAGGGGCATAACTCTGTCAAAATTCAATCAGAATTATGGGGATTGTTTCTCCTGGTATAGACTTTGATAGTTAAGTAAAAAAAAATATATTACATATTTTCTAATAGCATATTCAAAAGCATACATTATTTGATTACACTGTACTGTATGCCAATGTTTGCTTTGTTGTGCGTCTGCAGGTCAAATTTTCTCAATCCCTGGTGAATTATTTTGTGTAAAATGGCTTTGCATTCTATTTTAAGCTTTTTATTAGTCAATCGAGAGCCAAATGAAGACAAATTTATTTCTTCGCTCTTCGCTCGCTCCTGATTTTCTCAAAAACAAAAACAAATATTTAAATTATTTTTTTCGCTCGCCGCCTCAGTTTTCTTTTTCAGAAAAAAAATCCGATGAAAAACTTTACAATTTGGTATGGCCTAAGCTTTATCAGGTTAATTTCTACGCATGGTTTAAACTTTCTAAGTAAATAACTAACAGATTTAAGTCAACTGTAATACTTGTTTTGTCTTATAACCGTTGTAGTATAACGTCTAATGAAAGACACAATTAACTTCTGTCAAACATCAACGACAACCATAACTTACCTGCTTACCCAAACCATCACATATTCTCCATCTATTCAAATCTCACATCAAGATGATACAGATGCAATATCTTCAAATGATCACGTCCAAGTCCTGTAGTCCTTAAAGAAGACTCCTCCGTCCTAGCCGCGTCACTTTCTTTATTTTTTAACAAACTACGTACCAAGTCGTACTTTCCCACAATCTGGAGGAAAGAAAATGTTACTCCAATTTATAATAAAGCTTAATTCATCCGACCCTCAAAAATATCGACCAATATTTCTGGCTGCAATGATTGGGAATATGACAGCGAATTAATAGTAATGTAGACCGCATTATCATCTGTAAAGAGTCGAATAGTTAAGGTAAGACATAGGAAGGAAGCTGATTAATATAAATAAGAAAGCAGAGGGGCCAAAATAACAGCATTTGGAACCATGGAAATAACAGGTATTGCGGTCTGTAGAACAATAATCCATCGATGACAGTCTGGCTTCTGCCGCGTGAGGAGAGATTATACTGGTGAAGAGTGTGAAGTAATCTGAGATGGATTACATTGTTGAAAGCGTTACTAAAGTCTAGGAGATTAAGATCAGTTTGGTTGCTACACGAGATGTTGTTAAAAAGTTCAATCAGTTAGGTTCATCAGGTCAATATCGCTTTTATTAGGTCGATAAACCCACATATCGACCGCAACAATTGTTTTATTATTAAATCCAGTCTACTATATACCTTAAATAGAAATATCTGCAGCCTTTGATCATATTCCGTGGTAATTGTTTTTACGTCAAACCATGATGACGTCACAGCTGGAGGTCAATACGTGTTTTTGACTCCGCCTTCGATTCAATACGATTTTTTTATCATGTGACTAATCTAGACCAATGGAAAAGACTATAAATATAGATTTAATAATAAACATGTATAATAACAAATTAATAAACAATAAAACCAATGGTTTTAAAGTCTGGTTATTGTGGAAACAACGAACTGTAGTCAATGCAGGGCTTAAGGTAATGTTCTAGAATTAAATATTTTAATCAAATTTTAATACTTTCAAAACTTTTTCAAAATAATTTTCAGTCATTGCTGTAAGAGTCATTCGTCGGCTTAATTTACTTACGCATGTATTGTTTTTTCTTCTGATTTAATGTGAATAAAGTTGAGGATACATAGCATAAAATATTTACGTATTTGTCCTAAACTTCTATATGTATGTTTTGCGTGAATAAAGTAGTTAAGATCATATCAATATCCTGCATTTCCTTTCCTCCGTTAATAATTTATAGTCTGGAATACATTCATACACGCATTGAAATGTAACCGAAACTAAGCAACTCCTCCCGGGAGTTCGGCGAGTAGTACTGATCATTTTCCACTCGGCATTAGGCATTACCAATGGTATACGATCATTCTAGAATTAAATGGAGACGGAAGGAACATATGCATAATGTGTGTTGTTTTCGGAAACGAATTTAGTCATCAACTTTTGTTGTCGAAGAATTACGTACTTTCGCAGTTATCGTATATCTTTATCATTTCATGAAATTACACATGGTTAATTTAGATATTACAAAAAACGTTTTCGTTCGAACTATGAAAGTAAGTTTGAATCTGTTCTTTAGTTTTAGTTTTTCAAAATTTTATACCAATTACATCTCCCCATATGCGGGGAGATATGTTGACTTTGTCTTGTCTGTCAGTCTGTCTGTTTGTGTGTTTGTTTTTCCGTCAACAGAAACGCTTGTTTGGACTACTCCTTTGAAACAACCGGTGGGATTTCAACCTAACTATGTAGGGATATTCAATTTTTATGCGTTAAAGGTCGCATGCTACACTGTTTCACATTAGATTATTTTATTATATATATTTTAGCCAGGTAGTATAAGCATAAAATTGGTTTTTGGCATTATCGTCAAGAAATGAAGAAAAAGTGTTTACCCTGAAATTTATATTTCCAAAAACATTTTAGTCTGAGGGAAATAATTCTTTTCTGAAATGATACATTAAACTTTGTCGTTTTGTCTGTCTCTAAACACCTGTCTTTGTGATATGGCTACATATGGCATAACAGTTCGCCCTTCCATTAAAAATGAAGCAAAATAGGAAGACATGTACTATCCTTAAAACTAATCTTTCAAAAAATTCAAGAGAAATATGCTAAAGGTATAGACACAATAATAAATAATTTATCATCTGAAACGGAAAATTTTGATTAAAGAAAAATAATAATTATTCTTTTTAGACGAAACGAGATAAAAGTCGATATTACATGTATGTATATAATTATGTTTAAAATAAAAAAGGTATTTTGAACGTTATGAAGATACATTGATTCAAAAACAGACACCATTACGACTTCCAGAGGATAGATGATAGAGTAGACAAGTTAAAACGATAGAAATTCTCATTTGATTGATATGGAGCAGATTTTGGTGCTTGTGATATAATTGCTATACTCAATCTTTTAATCAGTCTTGTAAATCATCTTACTGTAAATCATGTTTGATAGAATTGCTTTGTGCTCTGTTGTTAATGTCAAGTATTTGTTAAAATACAAAGCCGTATGCTGGTACAGTTGATGCAAATAAGTTGTGTTACATGGACAAAACTAGCCAGGCTGAATATTCCTCAGCAAACAGAACAGTTTATACAAGCCCGAATTGCACTACACACTCGTCCAAAGTTTGCATAAATTCACAAGTCTAAAAAATAAGCGGTGACATTGTAGTGTTTTTAACTGATTGGAACCAGAGAAAATATATATTGTCTCCCTTGAAGTTAACTGAATTACAAGGATACAATGAATTTATACAGTGTTGTATTAACAGATATAATTAAATTTAAAACAGTTAGCTTTCCCATATGTGAGATCCGCAATGATGCAAGTTCACACACGCACACGCACGCGCGCGCGCACACACACACACACGATACATCAGATTGAATACGACAGAGCGCGAGCGTGCATATTTCACAACTTAGTTTCGATGCTGCGTTAGTCTATACTCGCCCATATTGCACGGCGTTTATACATGTATATAATACCTAATTACTGGAAATGTACGAGTATATCTTTGCCACTGGAAATTATTCTGTTATAACAGATTAAAGAAATAATCATTACATGTTTGAAGTCAATTATTTACTGAAATTTAATCATGAGAAATATCCGACAATTTTATATTGAAAAATATCAAATATGTTTTGCACTGGACAATAAAAGTTATCAACATTTGGTTAATATCATTGAAGAAAAAAGAAATAAAAAGAAAAATGTGTTTCATAAAATAGAATGTGTTTTATTTATATTACAAATATCAGTATCCTAATGTTAACATGAAATCACTTTAAACCGCCGATTACCTTTTTCTCGTCACACTTTGTCCACGGTTCATTTATAGTTTCTGATATTTCACTGTAAATAAAAATGTAAATTGTAATTATTCTAAAGATTTCTGAAGATGGAACAAGTAAAATTTTCACAATACCTTAAAGAATGTCAGTTTTATTGCCAACTTATTTTTTCGATTATAAATATCGGACAATATCACAATGTCGGAATAATTTGTTTTAGAAAGATTCGCATGGAAATGGTGTTTTTATGCAAACTACGATATCCTGAAGGTTTGATAATAATCCATATGGAATTAAAAAAGAAATGGTGTACAAGACTGCCAGAATTTATGATGGAAAATACCCGCAAAATCGTCTTCAGTATAATAATTAATCAAAATATTTTAAAATTTTAAAAAATTCTATTACTATCTTTGGAGTTTCAAAGAATGACATATACTGTGAAATCATAATATTCACAGAGGACTTATTTTTGTGGAATTTGTGGTTGCCTTAATAAATGAAATTAAATCCTGACGAATAGGCAAATAAGAAATAAACGAATCCATGTCCCCACGAAATACTTTTTGGCAAAACCACAAATGTAATGGTTTTATAGTAATCACAATGAGTTAAATCTATTTGTACAAAGACATTAAGTAAAAAAACTTAATACGGAATGGACGGAATAAAAATTGTATACCAGGCGTGGATTTTCGGTATTTTGACCTGGAAAAATCCATCTTCGGTGTAAGATGACTCTCATGCTGTAAATAACGTATTACGAACTACATATATGTAGAAGATTAATGTAGTAATTTATGTTTTATTTCATGAAACAAAATAAAAATCCAATTACTTGACAGTTCCTTTTTGTTCCTGATAGTATATTTCTCGATTCAAAAAGGTTATTTTATCAAAAATACATAACGTACGCTGTGATTGATTAAACACAACCGGAACTAAACATTGTTATTTGTCGGACGTTGGTTTCCCGCGCTTTATTTAAATACGCTGCTAAAAGAAATAGTTGTAAAAAGAAAGCCATTCGATTTATTTTATTTTTAGTTTTATTTCTTGAATATAGTATGCAAGAAAAAGATTCTATTACTGGCTGTAGCTGCAGATGGGAATATCCGGCTTTCAGGTAACTGTTCACGCAGTAACTCGGCAGAGCCTTCTTACCACCTAAACGGAAATTACAATCTGAAACTACAAGTAAAATAATCTTATAATCTTGAAACACCTCAGTTTCATCGAAATTGTCTACGAAGAACTGTTAATATAGATTGAATGATATTTACGAGGAATTGTACAAATAGATATAACTTGACAATAATTGGAAATAACACAACGGACCAAATTATGACATATATAGTACTAAGCTCAAAATTATAAATCGTTCATTCCCTGAGTTATGAAATGTATTGTTGGCAATTTCATTAGTCTGCACAGTGTCATAATCGTATAAAGGATATTCTGTTAGAAGGTTGTCATTGGTGTTTGGAAAAAAAAATGTTTACTGTTTTGCAAAGAAGCACAATAAGGAATATGTTTAACGGGGCTCGCATAGTCCTCACTGAAGATGATTCAAATCCAAAGCTACTTACACTGCCAAAAATTCCTTTAAAAGTTACCATCCTCATCCCTCTCTAACTGAAGACAAAACACGCAGTATAATTAGATTGTTGCGTGTTTGATTTATAAGTCATGCGTAAATGGTATAAAATGTGATACTTTAATGCCATTAGATTCACGTGATCTATAATCAACAGACAAGACAAAACAAGTATTTATCTCTGGAGGATATACGATTATTTTACGGCGAAAAGTCACATTTATAAAAATAACAAAACAGAAATAATAGTTTCTATAATGCGAAACGCTATGAGCTCATAAATTGCTCATATTCTGCAGAAATGGTTTTCTCAAACAATAATGTTTTAGTCCTATCCTAAGGAGAAGCATCCATTTACTTTAATAAGTTAGATTTGCGAGGTACAATTTATTTGCAGAAGCACGTTTAACCACATATCAGACCATTTTTGTTTTACACGAGCTTGTGGAGTGGTATTTTTAAATTCATTTCACCTTTGTAGAAATGCACTTTTGACCCCTTTGGTTACAGATAGTGCAAAACGAAGTAAATCAAAATATCTGTTTGACGAAATCGGTAACCAATATACTGCATTAAACGGCCTATGTACATTGAAATAAAACCAATTCATATTGCATTTAGCAATGGTTGACTTTTCCCGTTTTTATAGAAATTATAGGTACAGACATTTATCTTCGATATGGAGACCTATATTCCCTTTGAGACAGTTAGATGTAACATATAACAGAAAATTTTGTTTAAAAGAAAACAAAACTTTTTTATGCGGAAAACGTCATTTTATAAATTAATGTATACATAGTAATTGTATGTTCTCCCCTTTACGTGAGTGAATTAAAAACATTTTTAGACCAAGGTACAAGCACGATTTTTCTTGGAATTTTAGGCGATTTCACAAGCTATGTTCATTGAAATTTTCAGTGCAATTGCTTTTGTTATAAGATGTATGTATAAAGTATTTTCTACTTTCTGTGAACAATTTATTATATTTATTATAAAAAAAATGGTCTTTGAAGTGTAAATTTACAAAATCAAAATTCATCTTAGGTATGGTCTCTATACACTTTTGATGAACCGTAAGCATGGAAGGAAATTAGGTCCTACATAAAGACGCGTTTTGCTTTGAATATACAATATTATATAATACCAGATTCATTTAGCGCGAAATTCATCCTCTATTAGTACAGACACAGAGCGATCTGATCAGAGGGACAGAGTGAGATAAAGCCCCCAGAACAGATAGAGAGAAATCCTTTTTAGATACAGACTTGTCCGGCTAACTTAGCCAAGTTCTTTGTGAAAAGACAGTCTGATTCTTTAACGTGCCGATGTATAGCACCGATACACGCGAAGCCTTCTTTCCTGGGAAGAACCAGTACAGGCCTGTCAGTTAGGTGAGAGACACTCAAGAGCATCTCAGAAATTTCCAGTGCCTGGACCGGGATTTGAACACCGGACCTCTGGATTGACTGCCAAGCGTGTTACCACTAGACCACCGGCCCACAAACCAGGCAGGTCCTGAAGGAATTTAAAGTTGTTTAAGGTGAATCTTCCCCATCCACAGCCACTGTTTATAGGCGGGTTAGGGTATTTAATAAGGGAGAATGTAAAGCCCAAGATCTACCTCGTAAGGCGCCCTTTCATAACATTGCTTCTGTAGCAGCTATGTGCAGCTACATAGCTGCATCAGCGGGCATTTCATCGGGAAGTAGGCATGAAATTCTGACAAAACAATTGCAATTATTAAATGTGTGTGCAAATATGCATCCCATCTTTTAACCAAAGATCAAGAAGATCAAATAGCCCAATGTTGCAAAAACTTCTAACATCTTACTGTAAAAATGCAGATGAAAGGAGGTTTGATTAACTTCTCCTGGCAGATCTATTACTAGAACTAGGGACACGTTTCTTAAATCATAGAAAACATTACGTTAAACGCCTCACAAACTGGTTTACAGGGCATCTTTTTTCATGAAAATGCATCTGCACACAAGAGCAATATCGTACAGCAGTATATACAAGACCAGCAGATCAGGCAACTACTACACCCTCCATATCCACCTGTAGTCCATGTGATTATTTTCCCTTTCCTTTGCTGAATACAAATGCTGGCTGGGCGTCACTACAATCCTAGAAGCGCCCTTGGTAGCGCAGTGCATTAGTGTCTACATATTATTCCAAGGGCAAACTACTCTGTGACTTTCAAATCATGGATAACACGGATGGAAAGATGCGTTTCTGTTAAGAGTGAATATTTTGAGGGACTGTTGTAAGCAGAATGCTAGAGGTTTTGCGGTTTTACTCTATTCTAGATGGACAGTCTTAAATTTTCTGAATTTCCCTTGTAACACCGGCTACATAAGTAATATGTTGGACTATTACTGGTCTTTGGTTTTATTAGCTCAACGAAACTTTTTATACAGGTGGATGATCACGCGTCAACATTTTTACTTAAACATCTTCTTCTCTGAAACTACTTATTAGAATAAAACCAATTTAGTTGATCAACATAGACTTTCATCAGGTTTGTTACACGGTTCAGCTTAGCCTGTTCGGGCCACCAGAGCTTGGGGCCACCAGAGCTAAATCTCATGAACATCTGTTCGTCTGTTGATTAATAGATCTTTGTTTTTAAAAGGACGTTAATACAACGTAAATTTGGAAAAATGTAAATTTGGAAAACTGGTTAGAAAGAACTGCTAGCTGCCCTCTTTGCAAAGCATTGCTACCATTGTGTGATTTATATTTTTAGCTTCTCTGCAGGTTTCCACCTGGTAGTAACTTATGTTAAACTTTAGTAACTGTAAATTAAATTTACACGTCTGAAGTCAAATATTTCAAAGTGTTTTGCTGTTGTTCTTTGGAAGTACTCTATCTATATCCGAATAATTGACTTGATTATCCGAGAAAGTAAGGTCACGGGAAGTATAATCTGAGAAATATAGGATAAATCTTACCCCATAAATATACTAGACATAGACAGAAGGATGTAAATCAACTGCCTAGCAAAGTGCACACCGGTTGGTGCATAGAACATATTTATTGTTAGCATCTGGATACTGAGATATAACTGGGCAATGACTTCAAAATTTCCCGCATACAGATTGTTTATCTTCTATATCTGAAATAAGATATAGAGAAAGAACACTATATAATTATATAAATATAACATCTCACTTACATGTAGCATATTTACTTTATCCATAGCATTTTGCTATGGAATGGAACTGGGGAAAAGCTTGTTGGTACTCAACTAACTACTGAGGGAAAATTCAGAAATGGTATTTCTACGGCGGGAACATAACGTTTCGTTTCACTAAAGAAATTTTGTTTGTACATGTATTCTTTATAATATGTATGATAATGATACAACTGTCAACACTTCCAACAACAGCCGCGAATAAAAACTTTTATTAACGCAAACTTGTCTCCATTCGTGCAAAGGAAGACACGTCGGCGTTTTGATTACTGATTTTGACTGCAAAGTATGATTTAAAAGATATTTCATCTTTACATAACTTTTAACTTACAATAGAAAGGTATAATAAGGAAAAAATAATTTCTAATTTTGACGACAGAAGGTCATAATAACACAGTACAGCTTTTCTAGAGCCTTGCCGACATTATACTACCTCATAAAATGCATGAAGGCATATTCGTTGTCAAAAATAAACTTTACATCACACATTTCATCGTCTAGACTCGTGGCTTTTTATTGATATTGCCATTTTGATTTTTCTGTTAATGTGTAAATCACACATATCATGTTTGTTGAAGTGTTACAGAAAATGATCTCCAACTATATTGCAGATCATGATGTCTCCATTAGACCTTTAGAAACATCATTTTGCTTGTTTTTAATGAGATGAATGTTTGCACATTGCCCTCGTTAATTGGTATGACCGATGAACATCCATGGACCAGAAACAATCAAAGCGTATTTATATGCTTGTAGGATAAAAAATAAATTATTTTAGTCCATTTATCAATACTGCATTTTCGTTGCTTCTGGAAATCGTTCTTCTCTGGATAATATTTTAGATACAAGTGTTAATATGTCATCGTAATTAGATAACTTCAGTTGTGTAACTTGTCTCTTCACCTTAATCAAAGAGGTTAGAGATCTATAAATGTTTTATTTGTAATTGTTCCCCTATAGACTCCACACAGGAATTCAGACGATCATTACTTAAACAAAGACATACAAAACATACTACCACAGGGAAAGATGTGTCCGTTTAAGGGACATATAAGGACAATTAAATAATTTATCTTTGTTCTGTTAGTCTTTTCAATTTTACAAATAAAATCAATAGAATCTGTTTCAGCTAAGACATACATTAATAACAAATTGTATCAATTACGAAATACATATTCCCCGAACAAAACAAAAGAGTTTAAAACGGCTTGTATCATGGTTTACCTGCAGTGTCATCATAACTGTTAACTTCTATCTGAAATATTCTTCAACTGAGGAAGAGGCGTGTCTATAAGCGGTACTCTAACTAAGTTATAGAACATGTCTTAGGTCCCGCCTACATATAGAATACTGTAGGGAAATGTTGAACTTTCTGAAACCGTTCTCCATTTCAGTAAGAGCACGCTTGTCACGTGATAGTTTCAACGCTTAAAACGGTATGTTAACTTGTCAATCAAAATTAGTAGCCGAATGCGTTGTTCATATTGGCGGACCATGATACAAAACAGAAAGCGTAGGAGTCACTCGAATAATGAGGTTATTTCTCGAAGGGTACCACTACTCTTTCTTTAACTTATACGCTGAGTGCCTAACCTTTAGATACATTTGAATAATTCGTACTTAATACGAATATGCAGACTGAAAACATCTGATAGGACGTACATGTACCATGTCATCTTGACATAATGGAGATTTTTTTGTTCATTTCATGTCTATAGTTAAACACTGGTTGGTAATTACCTTACTTTATTTTAAAGTGTTTAAGGTAATTCTGTACATTTGATAAACCAGACGTAATGGTATAACGCCTTTTATCCGGAAAACTTAGAATAAAGCCTGGACTCTGCAGACGGAAATGTAAATCATTTTATGAATAAATGGCTACCTGTGAGTAAATTTAATAAAACAACAAGTTACTATACTATCTTTTTAAAAATAAATAATGAAAATTCAGCTTGAAATATTTGGATCTCTTTAATATTGAGCAAATATTTCAAAACCTAGAACACGGACTGTAACATTTTGTTTTACCATATTATAGACCATATATTACGACTGTTAGAAGTATCATTAAAATCAACATTGTAGAAAAATGTCTGTTTGCGAAAATGTGAACAAAATTATGATTTAAGAAATAATATATCTCATTTAGTAATTTGTCGCTGAATACATCATTGTTTGTCGTTCAGATGCGAAGGAATTGTATCACGAGGGCGCAGCCCGAGTGATATAATAATACGCATCTGAACGACAAACAATGATTTTATTCAAGAGCAAATCACTAAATGAGATATATTATTTCGATTCTAACACGTTTACCAGCGACTTTAAAATACATCCTTGACGGCATTAATTAAGTTTGCCCGTTTTCAATCGGTTTCTTTTCCAGCGCGCCGCTATGCCGTTTGACGCCATGACGTAATGATTGTGACGTCAGAACAGTCAATTGTTGTATAATAATTCGCTGATTTCAGCCTTCTTTGTTTAATAGGAAAATGAATCGGATCGTGTTAGAATTTCCCATAAATTCTCTTTATGAAAATTTGTGTGAAGTCCAACATTTTCAGATCAGTCTAGCAAAATCAGGGTCTAGTTAAATTCAGCACTGTATTTTTATTCGAACGCGCAGAGCTACCTTAAGTGGTAATTTTACAGCATAGGTACATTTGTGTCAGTGGTACAAAGGTAATTCATATGAAAACGCATATCGGCGGTGTCGATCCCAAAACCTCTTAATTGCAAACCGGCAATGTTCAGGAGACACTAAACATATCAGAATCTGATATAAAGAGGGAATGCATTTAATGTGTTTCTTGTAATAAATGTATTTTTATAAAAGAAAAAAAAGAGGGCTCTGAAAGCCCTGTACCTCTCACTGGACATAGTTCTTACCTCAGATAATATAGTATCTAATTTTGTATCGATTTCATTTTGACCATGCTTTACGCAGATCATCAAACAATTTTTTTTATGATTTAACCTAGTGACATTGTGTTTTGGCCTCAGGTATCCTACTTTTGAACTTCACTTATAGAGACAAATATTCTGACTAAAATTTGTAATGATCGAGTGGAAATAGTGGCCTCTGAACTTGATGACCTAGTTTTTCCCAAGTGACCAAACTACAAGTCTATTCTAGATTTTAAACAGACACACATTCTTACCACGTCTAGGAAATGTGGCAATTTAAGTGCCAGCAATGTCTTTCTATGATTTGACCTAGTGACCTAATTTTTTACCTAGATAATGAAGCATTCATCTTGTGTGTAATGACCTAGTTTTCAAAGAGACAAGCATTCTGACAGTGTTTTATGAAGATATGAAGATCAAGTAGAAAATGTGACCTCTAAAATGTGAACAATGTTTTTCAAGATTTGGCCTAGTGATATAGTTTAAGACTTTGGATTACCAAGTTTTAAACTTGAACTAGATGTTTTAGAGAATTAAACATTCTGACAAGATTTATAAGGATCAAGTAGAAAATGTGGTCGTTATGGTGTTAACACGGTCTCTCAATGATTTGACCAAGTGACCTAGTTTCTGACCTCGTGTTACCCAGTTTTCAAAGACAAAATATTCAATATTGAATGACAATCGAATAGTGGCCGGTAGTTGTTTTTTTTAGCAAACTACAACTTGATACCAATGTTTTATATTAAATAATTGCTGGGGAATTCGGGCAATTATCTCCTAAAGAGTTTCAAGTACACTTTGCGTCCTGTGCTCCGTTTGTGTTCATTTATTCTATCAGTCTTTGAACTAAAGATCCAACGAATCGTCCTTACAAAAAATGGAACCGATAGTTTGATCAGACCAATCGTATTAGACTCAATTAACTCCTCTGATTTTTTATGTTTCAAAGCAATATGAATCTAACAGCTGAATGATTTACTTAACTGTAAAGTGACATGATTTACACAGTTAAGAATTACTAGCTGCACACACATTGCCTGATACATGTTGCAAAGATTTATCTAATGTATAATGCTATACTGCGACTGGTTGTCCAGTTGTAAAGACAAGTGAATTGCAATTGTTATCTCAAGTGCGTAGATGTATAAACTGTGAACCTGATTTCTAAATGCATATTTAGCTGATTTTAAGTCAGATTTCTAGAAGCCTCTGTGGCGAGACCTAAACCTTCGTGTTTTCTGTTTCCTATCTGACATTTACCGTTGTTTCAGTGCAAGGGTGTAAGATTTAGTCACGAGCGAAATGTATATGGTAGTATCCTATAGAACGATATACTACTTATTGAAGTGCTTTTGTTTCCTTATTTGTGTCTGTTTTAATGTTTCGTCGACGAAGTTGGACCATCCATGTTCCTTAATTGATTAAAAACAGATTGCCCATTTAAAATTGTAAAATGTGTGTAATTCAGTGGCCTAAACTAGACAAAACCAATCATACCTTCGTTAGTAAATTATATGTTACTACAAAATATTCTGTAACAAGTTGCACAGTTACCCATCAGATCCTAGAAAAGAAACATACAGCTGTTGTTATGTGTTCACATTTTCTTAGAAATATATATGCATTCGGAAATAGTAAAAAAATCATGTCTTTGGCAATATTGTCTTTGTACTTTCCCCCAGGTCATACTTACTTAACAAGAGCTGTCACAGGAGACAGCGCACTCGACTATTTCGATGCTGAATATTGAAACTGGACACATCTGAGGAAACTGGAACTGTCACTGGAGTGTTTAATGACTCCAATGGTGGATGAAGATATTGCACAAAAGCTTCAGTCTTTGTCAAAATATTACGTAATAAGAGAGGTAAAGATAAAGTGTATCAAATCACTATATAAGTATAATTCAAAGCAAAAAGGGGGCATAATTCATAAAATATTGGTGCAAGAGTTATGTACCTTGTGTCATATGATGTTGGTGATGATGTGGAACAACTATTTTAAGTAGGAATCAAATCCATTCAGTAATCACAGAGATAGAGTGAAAGTGCATCAAAACTTTAATCTGAAATTCTAAGTAAAAAGGGGGAATAATTTATAAAATATTTGTGTCAGAGTTATGTACCTTGTGTAATATGATGTGGGTGATGATGCTGAACAATTATTTTAAGTTTGAATCAAATCCATTCAGTAATAACAAAGATAGAGTGAAAGTGCATCAAAAGTTCTTTTAACCTGAAAATCTAAGTGAAAAGGGGGGATAAATCATGAAACCAGAGGTATGGCCCTTATGTCAGATGATGTGGGTGGTGATGAGGAATAACTATTTTAAGTTTGAATCAAATCCATCGATAAGAAGAAAAAAGAGAAAGTGTAAAAAACTTTAACCAAGGTGGGGACGCGGAAGGACGCCGACGCTGACGCTGGGTCCAGTAGGATAGCTCTCCTTATACTTCGTATAGTCGAGCTAAAATAATATTATGCGAGTATTATGTAAGTGTAAGGCAGTGCGGTTTGACATGTACTAATGCATGTACGTGAACTTTGTAATATCAGTTGTAAGATCAGTTCGCAGTAATACATTTGGGAAATTACTTCAAAACATTACGCAGACAAAAGAGAATAAATGGCCTAAATAGTGGCTATCCGATATTAAGATAGAAGAAATAATTGCTAGCGGCCCATCCACAGTCGATAACCTTGGCTATAAAATTATAAATATAGAATATTAACAGTCATACCGAAAGTGAATGGGCAATTGAAGATTTGCAACATATTGACGAAATTATGAAAGCGCAAATATCTATTTGCATATTGTCAATGATATTAGATGGTTCTTTTGGCACTTTATCAATATTGTGCAATAGTTCATTGCTGTTGTAGTCACTGTCCTGTGAAAATATCTAAAACTGCTGGAGCACAAGTTCGGATCAAAATTTGTTCTACAATGTAGAATTTGATTGAACCCTGACTTTTCAAAACTTAAGAACATGATTAAAACTTTGGCAAATAAAAAAGATACGGTCGTGTGCTCGAGTTTTTACTAGATTGAATTGAAATAAAAAATGACCTCATACAAGTTTTCATCATGGGAGTCTTTGGGAAAATCACAATTTTGATTACATTTTCACGAATAGAAATTTTTTTACAATGTAGATATTAATGAAATTTCTCACAGTTGTAAATAAACATACGGTGAAATAAAGTGTATAGGCCCGTGTACTTGTTTTGAAATATTTGTCCATGATTAAAGCGACATTCCATAGAAATGAAAATGAATAAAGAAGAAGTATTTTTTCTTATGACAATTACACTCGGCAATTCGTGTGACTGATCACCGATTGAAGAATAAATTGATCGATAAATAAGGGGTCGAAAGTGCCGTGAGATGAACGACACAACATTAATATTCATATATATTACGTAAGTGACCACGTGATCTCCAAACCACAACAGAGAAAATGTCCGACAGCGAAGCAACAGATTGAACCGAGGTAAGAAATTTAGTTATTTGAAGCGAAATGCTTTTAAAAGCATATAAAAACGAATTTGAATCAATTGCTTTTATAGTTACTTTGTTGATAACGTTGATTCTTCTAACTGTAAAAAAGACTTAATTTTTATGAGCAGAATTTGCGAAATGTGAATTTGAGGCTCCGATGGGGTGTAGTATTTGTATACGAAACTTTGTAACTTTTTGCGGCAAATAAGAAAAAAAGCAAATAAACTGTATTTGCCTGCAAAAGTAAAACTATTCACGTTTCTTTCAGCGGCGAATGATATGAATACAATAGAAGACAGCTGTTTCATTGATGTTTCGTCTGGAAGATCTACCTTTTTTCATTGTTTCTTGCTTACTTTTTTGTTCGAACTGAAGTTCTGCTTGCAACAGCAAGGAAAAGCTTTAAGGGTCGCCAGAAATTATGACACTGTAAATTATTATCGCATGAGCTGTGGTGTAGGGTAGAGCAAGGGACTCCAAATCCGAGATTGTAGCTCGAATACCAGATGCTGAAATTTGAGTCGTACCATAAGAAAACCAACATAGTGCATTGCGACCAGCATGGATCCAGACCAGCCTGCGCATCCGCTCACTCTAGTCCGGATCCATACTGTTCGCTAACGGCTTTGCTAATTGTAATAGGCTTTGAAAGCGAACAACATGGATCCTGACCAGACTAGACGGATGTACTATGTTGGTTTTCTCACGGTGCGGCTCATTTGTTTATTTTTGTTTGTTGCTCGGATTGCATCGTGGGTGACTGCGTTCGTTGAATGTGGCTTGTTTTTGCCGCAATACCTGATCAGAACGTCTGCACGCTTTCATTCGTCATAGTTTGTTTATGTAAAAGAGTTTGTTCTGCAGCTGATGTAAAATGAATAATAATTATAATAAAACTAATTATTGCAGGAAAGAGGGCGTGGCAGAGGTAGGGGGCGAGGTAGAGCCTAGAAAGAAAGCAGAGATGTTGGGTGTAGAGGTAGAGGTAGAGGTCGTTGACGTGGACGAGGAAGAAGTTAAAGTTCTGGTAAAGTGCCGAAGCCTGGAAAAACAGACCAGCAGCGCGTAACAGATAGGAGAGAAGAAAAGAAAAAAAAATGAAGGTAAAAGTGGTTATATGTTATAATGCTTTTATAAAAGTTAGATATGTTCCTGCTGACAACATTATCTGTCTTGAAACGACTGTTACTCATTATCAAATTTAGCACAAGTTGGAGTAGAAGAAGGTAAATAGCAGTCAATAGCTATTCATAGCTTATGTTATTGTTTGTGATAGAAAACTGAATGTAACCAAGAAACTTGGTGTAGGAACATGACAGATATAAAACAACCATCACACATATTTTGGTAACTCATTAACCAGGTAACATATATTAGGACAGAAGTCTGTGTTTTCCATGTAATCATGTTTGGAGTATTTCAGTAAATTCTGAGGTTATGATACACTGTTCGAAACTTTATGTAATAAGTATTTAGAAGGGTTATTAATGGACAAGTATAAGCAGGAGAGGAGATTTCGGACCATATTATGATATAATTTATTGCTATTTCAGGCAGTTGTTCATAAATGGACACAGACAAACTGAGAGAGCTTGTTCTAGCCTTAATTGAAAGAGAGCCAGCCCTTGTCTTTGATTTGTGTGATGGCATTTAGGACCCAGTACCTCCACCATCCCTCCACAACCATCTTGGTGCAAAAGTGGTAATTGTAGGGAGATGCCAACAGAACTGGAACGGAAATGCTGCAGCTACCTTCCACGCAACTGTATTTCAGCAAAAAATGTAAGTTTTCAGCTCTTGTAATAGTCATTCCAGTCATCGAATTTGCGGAAGCTGTCTGCATTTTTGTCTCAATTTAGTGTACATGTATTTCACTGTTCCTTTATATGGTCAGTATTTATGTTGAATGGAAATTATTCAAATTTTGAACATTATGGATTTCTTTTACTTATTTCAGGAAATGGAAGACCTATGTTTGAGTCCTCAAGTGCTGGCCCTGGGACAACGGTACCAAAGGAAGATGTGGGGGAGGTAGAGTCAATGAGTTGACAATTACCAGAAAATGGTGAGACATTCTGCGTATAGAAATTTTATTCTCTGGAGGCATGGGCGCCTAGGAACAGTAGTGAGAAGAGTTATTCCATCCTGCTACATCTGGGTTAATGGGGACAGATTTCCCAGCCCTAGTATACAGGCTTCATACCGAGTAGATTTGTTTGAATAGTTAACTATGAAATCATGGTGAAAGTTACATTACTGATTGGAAGTTGTCAGTTATATTAAAGTTGTGAATTACATTACTGATGGTGAAGTTGCCAGTTACCTTACTGATGGTGAAGTTGTCTGTTACAATACTGATGGTGAAGTTGTCTGTTACATTAATCATGGTGAAGTTGTCAGTTACATTACTTATGGTGAAGTTATCTGTCACTAGTGGAAAACTACAATAATCTGTTAGAATAAGCTAAACATTACATAACTTTATACTGATATTGTTGTAAACAAAACAAAAACTGCCAAAATATACATCTTTATTTACAAGTGGCTATGAAATATTTCTTATGAACAAACTTATGTACACAGTAACACTTGAAACACTCACGTAATATTATCATTATCACGCCTCCAACATTATTGTGTGGTGGGAGACATTTTGATTTACTCCTGTATGTATGACTGACTGTCTGTCTGGCACAAATCTTGTTGCACACTAAATTTAACATTTCTCATCCGATTTTCACCAAACTTAACAGTATGTGTTTGCCAGTAAGTCCTCGGCCAAGTTCGATAACGCACCAAATTGGGCTACGCACTTCAGAATTATGACCCTTGTAACACTGTTTTGATAATCAAAGCACTGAAAGTCTGATTGGGTTGTATCAACGCAATGTAAATCTAATTGGGTTGATTCAAAGCACTTCAAGTCTGATTGAGTTGTTTCTGATAACACAAAGGACCAAAATGATTGTCACTCAATTTATTAAGTCTGAATAAAAAATCTTTACTGAAAGCAACAAGAAATGATCTGCGCTCATCCTACATACTAAGTATGTGTTCACTAAAACATATTTGCTCATAATTTGGAGTAATGAACATAAACGGAAGTTAACAGTTGTGGATCTAGATTTTCCTGGTTGTCCTTAAAAATTTTGTTATTTTGGGAGGACATTTTCTAAATTAAGATGAATACAGCTTTTGTCCACTTTGTTCTCTCAACTATTGTACAAATCTAAACTACAGATGATGACTTGGGTGGTCAAAAGGATGAACTTGGTTTAGTCAGATTTGTTTACATAATCATATGTGACAAGATTTTTGACAGGAAATATCAAATAAAACATACAGTAGAGACATATCCAGATCGAAGTCTTCAAAGTCTGATAAATCATCTTCATCGCATGATTCTTCTTCACTTTCTGGAATGTATGAGCTGTCTTTATCATCCTCTGTACCATAGTCCAGTGATATCCTAACATACAAAGTTTTAATTGTTTTTATGTTATTTATATGTAAAAGACATAGGAAATAGAACATGACAGAATTGTTGAGTTATGAAGTACACTGTCAATACAATACAATATAATAAATTTTATTTAAAGTCGGCAAGACATCATAAGAAGAAACATAAGCTCGAGGAGAGCTTTTATAACCGACTGTCATACATTTACAAATTCAATTTTCCTACTTACTCAATAAAGAAATTGTCTGCCTCCTTTGCTTTCTTCATATACTTCTCCACAACATCAATATCTGATTCAGATCTGAAAATTAAAATCAAAGTTCTGTTAAACGCTTGTAAGGAAAGGTGCTACACAAATAATAAATATGGCCACATCAGTAGCTTTACTATATCACGACTTCAAAAAAGTGTTGCATACATTTTATAAACAAGGAACAGCCTCATATGCAATTTAATTTAAGATGTTGGAATAATATTACCCAAGCGTTCAATAAATGACCCAAAGCCAGGATTGTTTTGGTATTTCTCATTAGAATGAAATTTGCCAGATAAGAGCTAGAATGAAAAAAAAAGAAAACATGGACAAAATCTGTCAAAATAACAAAATTCGCTTTCCCGTGTGTCGCATAAAAATCATAAAAGTCTTTATATAAATGGATAAAAATGTATATCCTTCAGAAATATCTGATTTTTCTGGCAAAATGGGTAAAACTGGTCTTTGCTCTTCAAGAGGTGTTGAAATTGAGGGACCTGGTTTGGCCATTTTTGTCATTTTTTCCGGTGTTTTTTCTCCTTGATTCTGCTTAAATTCATGCCTTCCTCCTCAAGTGCTTGCTGAGCATGTTTCGACTCCCTGTCATAAAAATATTTCAAAATAGATTTTCTTTTTCTTTTGATAAATGCAGGTCAGAATGTGTAACGGTTATTGTAGATCTGCGCCCCGTGGGGGCCTCTTTACTCAACAAACTATTGTGATGTTCAAAAAAACGAATGGTATACTGAAAATTCTACATGCGGATAATTAACTGACACCTTATAGACTGACACTGCCTTGAAACATCCAAACAATAGCAAAATCTAACTGAAAGTAACTTACGGAAATACAACGATTATGCAGCAAACCGAAAATTGCATCTTCTCAACTTACCAAAGATTCAAGAATGCCGTGGCGAGTTCATCGTGTGTTTTAAATCCATTAGTTGATTTACTTTGTTGCCATTTTCCCCATACTTCCGTTTGCAACCTGAGTGTGTGGAGGCTTTCCTGATACTCCTTTCTTTCTGGATTTTTCGGACGTACCGTTACTATCGTTCGTTTTCCACCTTCCGCCATCTTATGTTGTGTTAAGTAATGTACGCATGCGCTTATATAATTAATGAGCTAATTTACATCTCTCATGAAACATCAACGTTTTTACGCAGTAATGATTTAATGTACATTAATATTCTGTCCAATGTATGTTTTCGCAGTTTTTTACTTTATTGTTTGTTAGGTATCTTTCCCTTGTTATTTACCCAATGACAGGACTTCGCAGGAATGTTTTTATACCTTCTCTGGAATGTCGCTTTAAAGAAATCCGCGTTTTTCAAGCTTATTGTATGACATTTTTTGGAATTGTCATAAGTGTCAAATGTTTTAAGGTATTAGACCCGTAATAGAGTACCTTATTTTTGAAAAGTAGTCAATTCCTACAATAAGCCTACTTTGACTGAAATGTTCCAGGGGGCGTAGGTTCAAGCCCCACTGGGAACAATTTTTGTCCTTATTTTCCTTTGTTCCTAGTAAGTTTTTACTTTTTTGAAGACTTATTATTGTTTTATTGTACAAAAATGGAAATTTTTCATTTGATAAGCAGTTTCTTGCTGTTCAAAGTTATTTTACCTTTGAAGCAGAAGGGGGCAGAGTTAGACATCTTTAAAAATATTGAGTTACATGCGGTAACAGTTCTCTATATTGCCGTTACTCTTTAGATTACACATTGTGAAGAAATGTAGGTAGATTTTACTTCTGCCCCAAAATTATTTTTGAATGAAATGAGCAAAATTTAAAACAGTCCCATAGGACACGACCATAATCTTAGAGTTAGAATTCTGTCTCATTAAATTCGTTTACTTGAGGCACACTAGAAACAATGATATTGAAAGTTTTATTTTGTGTTGTATTATTGTTCAATAGTTTAGTGTTTCTTTTATTAAAATTAATGGTATAATGAATTCTCTGCAAACGTTTTGGACAGTGGCCATCACTTTGTAATTTATCTCTACTGAGCTTGAGAAAATACAATAAATTACAAAAAAAATAAATAAATAAATTTATAAACAAGAGGGCCATGATGGCTCTATATCGCCCACCTGAGTAGAGTTGTTTGCTTGAACAAATTTCTTAGCTAAAGCTTTAAAAACATGAAAATTAGGAGAGTGTGTCAATGTAAAGATCATGCAAGATTACTTTTGAAATATGTAAAAAAAATATTACAGGTGGTCCAAATCCTTTTGCTGTAGCTTAGAAAACAAGAAAGTAGGTCAGTAGGTCACACTGATGATCACTGAAAGTCTGTTTAAAAATCGTCATGCAAAAATATATATGTCATCCAAATTTCAAGGCTGTTTTTAAAAATACAAGAAAGTAGGTTAGTAGGTCATATTCATGGTAAGTGAAAGTCAGTTTTAAGATCGGTGTGCAAAACTGTACATGTCTGTAAAATCACATCAAAACCACGCTGCTGTGACCTGGAAGTACCACTCATACTAAAATTGAGCTTCACTTCACCAAATACAACCTGCTCTCCCGTTTTTCGTACCAAAATGTCAAAAGTACATTCACAATGAAATTTAAACAGAAACTAGCATTAATTTTAGTCCTCTGTTGCCATGCCAAGTGAAAAATTAGTGTTCAAATACCTGGCAGCCATTAGGAAAATTTTTTTTATCAAATTTCATAACATTTTCATCTCTTTTTTCAAGAAAGATGTAATACTGAACATGTTAACCAGTTTCATTGTGAAAATTCGAGATTTTAGAGAAATATAGTCATTCAAGTGAGGCCACCCCTACCCATTTTCTTGGCTAAATTTAGGCTCCATGGTCGCTTCATTGTAAATTTTGGTAAAAGTTTCACCTGTATGCATTATTTTTCACTTTGATTCTGAAATATCATTCATTCTGTCATGAATATGACTCAAATGGATGCATTTTGTGCATTTTCACACATTCTGGAGACAAAATATTGGCCTTTCTATTGCAGAAATGGCTGCAGAAATAGGCGCATCTACTCAAAATATGGTCAAAATTCAAAAACTGTCAAATCTAATGATTATTTTGCATTAAAACATCATTTTATAACATATACAATCGATTTATGACTATTAAGACTAATGTGTTTCAAGAAAAGTCTTATTTCAGCTCTTATAGGCTATATACCAATAAAAGAAATTGTTCTTTGTTTCATATAAAATTCAGCTACTTCAGAACAATTTTGTTACAGTTTCTAGATTTTCACTCCGTCGTAGACCTATTTTCCACAAGATATCCATACGTTTGCTTCAAGAAAACGGAAAAAAGGGGTGTTGAATAGTATGCAGTGAAATGCAAGTCAACTGAAGTCAGGAACCCTTATATTGCCGCATTTCAGAAAGCGGTCCGCAGAATAAACACCCTACTTTCGTTTTCAAGTAAACAACTCAAAAACATGCGAATATTAGCATGAAAAGTGTCCTATTTTGTGTAAAATTCATTCAACGAGTGAAATATTGCCCATTTGGCCCCCTGTTTTCGCGCAAATGCGCGAAAAATGGAAAAATTAGGATCTATTTATTAGGGTCTTCTTTCGACTACACCACGGAAGCACATTTTTGACCGAATTACTGCATTATAACCATTAAGCTACCAGACCAGATGGCTCCCACGCTGGTTCCTTTATATCAGTTAGGCCTCTAACAGACCTGTTTATTACATGTATATTAGTAACCATATTTAGGACTATTAAAATCATCTATTATAAAAACATTTCCGACCATACTTGCAGAAATTTTAGTAGTTTTGTCTTTTGGATTATTGTCTATTTCTCATTGTTATGATACACATTTTGTAATTCAAAAGCAAATTGAAACAACGCGTGCATTATAAATGCTATAATTCATACAACAGTGAACATTCTGGGTACTAGCTAAGGCCCAATCAAAGCGGAAAGCTCCATACACAAGTATTTTAGTGTTTAGATTTAGATTTTAATCTTTATTCTAGTCTAATCCCCGTATATACAAATAAATAAAAAATCATCAAATATACATAAACTTTAAATGGCCATTCTACGGTAAGAATAACCAGGAACTACTATCACAGATAACTCCAAAATATCACATTCCTGAGTACACATCTTTTTATCAGTTATAAGACCTTGAGATTTCTTCATCAAACATCGCGCCCATACACACACCGCCATAACATCATATCCTAGTCAGCGACTCCTAATCGTTCAATGCACTATTGAACAAAGTTGTACGTGGAATACGATAGTTAATGCAATTTGATTATCTTAATTTAAACGATGTTTATTTTATGTAATGGTACACTTTTAAAATGTTGTAATATTATGTAAAAAGTGTAAACTTTCACAATCAAACAATAAGTACGTCTTTTAATTATCTTTGCAATAAGCAATCATTTTGAAAGGTATGCCCGTTTACAATTTTTGTAATCTTCCAGAATGTTTTTGGAAAACATTCTATCCAGTAATCGCAGAGGCATTGACCACAAGAGATGTTAATCAAGTTCCAGTTCTAAGTTCAAGTTTAGATGCACATATTTCTCGCTTTTTGATATATGTGAAGGTGCCTGACGACTACATGAATTACCATTTTTAATAAGAAACCTGTTCTGTCTTTTGTACGGTCTGAAAAACACTTTTGTCGGCATACACTATAACATAACGAGAAAAATAGCACGGGAGACGACAGGTACAATAAATAATTCACCGCAAAGTATACAACATGGAATCTTCAGAGAAGTTAATTCAAAGGTAATTACATATTTACGTTTCTATAACATATTACCAGACATCTGCATTGACCTTATGCTGGAATGTGTGTTGTATAGTGATGTGGTGTTGAGACAAATAAGACAGAAAGAAAAAAAACGTAAAACAACAGAAACAGTAATCCTATTACACTGACATCGCTCCATTTTATATATTATTAAGTGGAAGAAGAACCCGTACACGAGAATTGATGCCGAGCTAATTATATGAACTTATAGCAAGTAAGTTATGAGAAATATAAAGTCTCAAGTCTTCAGGGAAATTAAAGGAGGCAAAACCATATATATTCATATTTCTCTACAATATAGCCAAGCAATTACATTGGACTATGTTTGCCATTTCTAGTCTAGAGCTAGCACAACCACAGCAACGAAAATCAGAAACTATGAAATGCTTTTCACTCTGGGACAGTTTTCTTATTTCACTGCTTTTAACGCTCAGTTTTACAGGGATATTCGTAAAAGCCATACGGCTGACATTCAAATAGATATTCAATTTAATGGCATGTGTATGCATAAATAGATCTACAGATTGAAATTAAAATGAAACAAAAAAAGCACCATGCGGCTGAATTTAACTTTAAACGGACTGTAAACTTTAATTAAATATCAAACCAAAATACATTAATAACTAATTGATATAACATACATATATAGAATACTACAGACATAGTGTAATTGCAACAATAAATGATCCGGCAATTTTTAAGAAACTCCTTCAAAACCTGACAGATTAAGATACAGTACAGTTATTGTCGATTATCAAGATCACCTCGCGAATAAAGAAATAGACTTCTTTAAACTTTAAGGTAACAATCAGTTATTTTATGGTCTACCAAAGGTTCACATAAGTAAACTTATTCAGAATTCTCATGTGTTGCAAATTTGAAATTATGACCGATAGTTACAGGTCCAGTGTCGAACTCACGTTTTAGATGATATTTACGTGATAGTACAGATTTCTTTAACTCCCTTCAAGGAAGGATTACAGCAGCAAAATCTAGCGTTTTTATGTTGAACCTCTGTATTTAATATACAAGGGCTGTTAAAAAAATACGTAGACTTTTGCTATCAAACGCCTCTTATTCTGTAAAGAATTTGCTGATAGGCAAAGCGCGTAGAACGTTTCAATTACCATAGTCACGCATGATTCATTCCGTATGAATCAAAAACAGAGTATTATAATATTTAACATTTTCGAACATTACAGAGATAAAATCAAACGTTTTGATCCAAAGCAGATTAAAATAGGCACTCCTATCAAAAATTAGGCCGAAAACTACAAGTGTTATATTTACACAAAGACATGTTTTAACATGGGTTTCAACAGATTTGTGACCATAAACACTAGATGTGATGCCCTCCGACAAAAGTCATGTTGTAGCTTTAACATGGGTACAGACCACCAATTGTTTTCTCATATACTTCAATAATATTTATTATTAAAACGTGTACGGCCTTCCATGAATATAAATCGAAACATGCATATCTAATCACATGTTTTTTCAAGAACTACATATGTATTTTAGTTCCAACAAAAATGTGAATAGTGATAATTTGTTTGAGTATTTTTCGTGTGAATGTTATGACCCCTGTATATTATCGGAGTCATATAGGGAGAAACCCGTTTCATGAAACATTTTTAAATATGTATCAAATGTATCAAATACTTTCAAAATGTATAATAAACTACTTTAAAGAAAGGTTCAGTCTTGAAGTAAAAATCATTTCCAGGGTTTGTTTATACTACTGACCAATCCGAGCGGGCTAAATATTATATTATTTCCAGGTATACAAATAATTATATTTTTCCCAGTAAGTTCCCTTTACGGTTTTGAATTGGTGGTCTCTAACCATTCTCCAGATGATTCGTGGTAATTGTGAAATCAGTTGCGAATTTTAAGTTGCATTTTTGATATATTATATATTTGGCTGAATACCTTAAAATGCTTTTGAAGTCGTTTCTACTTTTTCAAAACAATTGGCCCTTCCTACGCTCTTATGCGATTAATATGATTGGCCAGTTAAGGTGCACAGAAATATTTACAATGGACTATTTGCCTACCAGATATGTGAAATATATTAAATTTAATATTTGTTCCGACACTTACAAGGGTAAAGCTTAAAATGTCGCTTTGCTAACCAGACAGAATGTAGACTATAGCAGATAATCTAACTATCGTTTTTCAGACAGTCAAATCACTTTGTCGCCTTAATTCAAAATTATTGCACGTTGATTGGAGATTATCCAGCTAGTTTGTATTCTATTCACACATAACCTCAATTATACACGGAAACAAAGACGTAATCTTCTTTATAGGAATAATAGTGTTTTGTTGTGAGGTTATTGCAGTTAAAAAGGCACTGAATGGTGTAATGGCATTTACGCGAAATTGTGTCCGAACTGAGAAAATATCTGCGAGATGCATTATCTTGTTAGATATAATTAGTATAAATTGAAAACGTTTTTGGAGAATCGTTTACTCTCTTCCTCAGTTTCTGAAATCAGATAGTGCTTATTCATAGTTTAGAACATCTATGTTATTGTGCTACATAAAGCAGTTCAATTCTTGAACAAAGTAATACTCTACGTCACCTCCATCACTCTTTCTAAAGCATTGATTGACAACTGCTAGAAGACTATTCTAAGTACACAGCCTTACGAAACATCGGTAATCTTAAACGTATGACAAACTATTAAGGGACCTAAGATACAATTAATCTATACTGCAATTGATTACTTATGCTTTATGACTGGAAAGCATGTGACAATAATGTATTTAACTTTATAATTACAGGGAAAATGCTGAAAAGCTATACTTAGTTCAAATGATTCATGCTAATGAAGTTCCATTGATTGAATATGTGTTTGTTGAAATGTCTGAGTTATTGTTGTGTTTTGTTCGCTTGTTCGTTCCTTTTAACAAAAAACTATTAAGAACCATGATTAGTTACTATTGACGGACACGAACACAAGATTGGCAGTCGTTTTTAAATAAACGGTAGGCCAATGTCAAAAACATTTTTTTGAAAACTTGTTTACAATATAAATTAGATCTTGTTATTTAAGATCTAAAACATGTTAACTATAGTCGAACGATCATTTTCCAAGAAGAAAAAGAAAGAAAAAAAAAACAGTAACAAAGTAATTATGCTGACAAATGGTAAAGGTCGCTGACTTATAAGCTTGCACTCCACACTACTGCTATCAAGGTTGTGCGCACTTTTCTGATTGCAAAATACACCACGCTTGCTTGAACAATGTCCGAGAGGGAATATTCTTAAATTTCGTAATTATATGCATTTCTGGACCTCTTAAAATTAAAGCAAAGAGAATCATGTAAATGCAAAAAGGTAACGGTCACTCAAGTAAATAAAATGTCAACCATCCTTTTATTCCCAAATGTTTAATGCAGTATATACAATTCTAATATGCTTGTCTCTGTTAAAACACTCTTACGCTAGAATGACGTCACGTAAACGTGCGGTGACGTCAAATTTTTTGTTGCGACCAAGAAAGAGCGCTTCTATATTTTATCTACTGTTTTAAATTAAGGGCATATTAGAATCGAAATAATTTATAGCAAAATAGTGTTAACACTATTTATACAATCGGGTGGTAATACGTCGTACAAATAATTTCACTCGGGCTGCGCCCTCGTGCAATTATTACGCCCGACGTATAACCGCCCATCGTGCATAAATAGTGTTAAAAGACTCTTTTGCTATAAATTATTTCTTAAACAAATGTATTTTATATAATAGCGCCTGTTTAAAGCTGCAAGCCTCCAGAACTTTGAGATTAAACAGCGAGAAAGGACATGGTACAGTTAAGCTGTTGATAGCTGATAAAAATACACATTGTTTGCTATCAGAATGTTTATCTCCTATACTGAATTTAGTTCTTCAAAACAGAATTATCATTTTGTTCAAAACATGTCAGTTAATTTTGCTGAAATCACATATTGTTTTAAAGTGTGGGAACTTTAACGCCATATTAAGGATATATAGAAACATTTTTAGTAGTAGCACAGCCATTGACCAAATGTTCAGCTTCTTTCACAGAAATTACGGTCGTTTTTGTTTTGGTCAACAGCTATGCCCAGTTAAAAAAAAACAAAACGTTTCCCATGTCCGTAATGTTCAATTTTCATTTTGTTTTTATTTACATCAGATATTTTCTTTATTAATGAATAAATTGTAAAATACTGCATGTATTTTGATAAAACAATACTTCTTGATGAAAGAAAACTAGGAATTTACTCCATTTAGAGACTTTCAGTTTTTATGCCATTTTAATTCGCTCCAGACGTATTTGCCCCGATACCATTATTCGGCAAGTCGTGACAAGCCTTAGGAAATCTCACTTTAATTACGTATACATCTTATTATTCTTCGTGTTAAATTCGTCAATATATTTTCATTTCTATATTGCACAATTGTCTGTCTTTTCTTTGTAAAAAAGACAACACAAAAACGTTACATAAAAATGTACTTTCCTTTTATTGTCATATTTTACTGCGTTCAGCAACTTTCACACACAATTGTATTATTGAATATTTCATTGCAATATATATTTCAATTTTTATTTCCCAGAAGACGATGGCTTAGGGTCAATTGTTTGGGTAAAGTAGCAATTCCCCTAACTGCATTTCATAATGCAGCTAGTGATATAAACGAGATTATAAAATATATGGCAGGGTATATCACTACAGCTGTATCCCTAACATGTATGAGCTGGATATCATAGTCTATGAGCTAGTCTACCGCTCTGTTTTTATGTTCCCATGTTGGAGTCCGTTGCGGATTGGAGCTACGAGTGGCGGATCATTTAATATGGATAACCAAAACAAAAGTAAAAGGCCGCACACCGAAACAGTCTCTGACGACTTAGATGGTGATAATTCTTCTCATCAAACATTTCATTTCCGCGATTCCTTCTGCATCTCACCTTTTTTATAATTGAGAATACTCTTGAAATTATAGCAGGTGTACCAATATCAATAAAAAGTTACGTGCGTGGAATCTTCTCGTTGAAGGTGATAGAACAGCACACGCTCAAATTCCACTTGGTATAACATCATTTTTAACTATCCATGTAAGTGTACTGCACACAGTACTCTGAACTCCTCAAGAGAGGTTATTCAATGTCCTGATCTTGCTGGGGTTTCGGAGACGGAAATTTGCAAGACCTTACTGCACAACATGTCACTGCTGCTAAACATTTCAAAATCAAAAGATCAGGCAAAGAAATCCAAACAAAAATTATTATTCTAACACTTGGCATTCCGTTTTTCCCTTCTTTATACAAGCGTTACTTAAAGTTACTACTTACACACCCAATCCTCTTCAATGTTGCAATTGTTTTAAGTTTGAACACAACGAGAAGAAGTGTTAAGGTGATAATATTTGACTAAAGAGCGGTCAAAATGGCTATTCTCATGAGCATGACACCTGCAGTTGTAAATTGAAGCGGGCCACATTCAGCCGATGGAAGATCAAAAAAGAAGTTCAAGGCATTGAATTTCCCAAAACTAGACAGATTGCCAATGCTAAACTCATATCTCCAGCACTCACATCAACCTATCCTTCAGTTACAAAATCTAACTCCGGTAGACGGGACAGGATGACAACAATCCACCGTTGATTCCTCCGTCCAGTCTTACTAGCATAAAAGAGATGAAGATCAAAAGGGTCCCACCTCCCGAGTCAAGACAACACGAATCTATTGTTCACATTTCCAGTCGTCCAATGTTTGTTTACCATTTTATATTGATTAACACTAAGCCCTCTTTGCACAAGGGAAATGACCTGTTTATAGATTATAATTGTTGAGTGAACACCGTTTGACAATCATAATCATGTCCATGTTATACCAGTGCAATAGAAAAGTAAGCTATGTTACCTGCTATACATGATAACACTGTCATTCATGTAACAGTCTTGAAATTGTTTTCTTTGATTTTCTCATATTTCAAGATATTTTTCCCATACTTTGACGCATATATACAGGTAGCAGAGATCATTCTCTATCCAGCAATAGCTTTCTCAACAAATTTTATCTTGTGAAATTCTATGGGTTTTAACATTAAAAAATCGTCAATGTCACACTTACCCTCAGGGCAGTGAATGATTTGCCCTTTGCATATTTTTCCTCTTTACAGTAATCGCTACTGATTATGCATGATATTTTCGTGCCTAGAGGAAAAAAGTGCATGAGATACTATGTACATAGCAACCTAAGCCTACAATAATGTTTTAGCGGAGTTGTCTCCATTTTATTCCAGAAATTTTACCCAGGATCACTTTTTTCAGTTCAAATGACATCTAAAATATTTTTCAGACTGCGAACTTTTATGCACTTTGCTATATATATATATATATATATATATATATATATATATATATATATATATATATATATATATATATATATATATATATAATATATATATCTAAAATAGAGAATAGTGTATTTTAAGTTACAATGCCTTTATTTCAAACCAATATTATTAAATGTTAAGTAACATTATCCAGTTGAATTGCCGTCGACGCAAAAGCTAATTATGATGGAATTCTCCTCATCTTATCAAAATACAATCCTTCACTTAAGTTTCTTAGTGAAATATTTTTAAAGGAAATCGACAAAATATTTTTAAAAAATTACCCATTGTACAGCTTCATTAATCCTAATACTGAAAGAGCTTATGTTGGGACATCTATTATTATTAATAATGCATCTCCACACAGGAAAAAATGCTCTAAATACTAATATTCAGTCGGTTGCATTTAACGCTACATTGCATCGACCAATAACGTTCTGCACAATTTATATACCTCTATAGGTCCCTCCTATTTAAACTTCATGTTGAAGATCTTGACCATATTATAATAAAATCTGTAAAAAGATCCGTTGGAAGCAAAGAATGCAACCAAGAAGACTAATAGCAGACTCGGTTTGATTGAATCTGTTCATAAGAGGTAATGAAATGTGCAACACCTCTCACGCCCCCTAGCACCGGCTGAAGTGGAACTCTATTACACATATGTAGAATGGACTCCATGATCTTAAAGGGCCAAAAATATAACAACACTGAATCCAAGTACGGGGAGACTTTTAACAGCGCCACGCGGTACTTAAAGATTGCTGTTGTGATAGTTAATAAAATCTGTAAAAAGATCCTTTGGAAGCAAAGAATGCAACCAAGAAGAATAATAGCAGACTCGGTTTGATTGAGTCTGTTCATGAGAGGTAATGAAATGTAAAACGATTATCACAGCCATATTATGTGAGATGGTTAAATGGTCATAATGGGTTTTCGGGTCGTTCTGTGTTCAAATTATTGAAAATTTTATTGAAAGAAATGCCCTCTGTTTATTAAATGATCAATCAAAAACATGTATTCATCCTGCAACAGGTTACTTTTCTTTACTCGATTTAAAAATTTGTTAATTGAACATTTTCTTGATTTCGAATGGAAAGTACTTGATGACTTGCATGGCAAGGAATATTTTCCAATTATTATTTTGAATACTTCTCATCTGCCGTCAGACCACCCTTCATATTTCAAATTTGATAAAGCTGATTGGAAGCAATTTCAAAAGTTGTGTAAAAATAATTTGACTCTAAAGAATTTGATAAATCTTTATAGTTATTCCCATACCAAACCCCGGGAAAGATAACACGAAACCCAATAATTATAGACCAATTGCCCTTACTATAGTCTATAGTTGTTTATGTAAAACTCTAGAACGTACGATTAATTCTAAACTAGTTTTGTATCTTAAATCTGAAGGCCTAATAACGAAATTTCAAAGCGGGTTTCGAAAGCAGCGGAGCACAACTGATCATCTTGTTCGACTGGAAAATTTTATTCGTGATGCATTTAAGAAAAATACTATCTCTGTCTTGTTTTATTTAGAAAAAAGCTTATGATACTACATGGACATATTTAATAATGAATGACTTTGACGACTTTGATTTAAAAAGTCCTCTTCTATCATTTATATCACAATTATTATCTGATCATAATTTTAAAGTACGTGTTGGCTCCCTCTCTGACTCTTTTGAGCAATAACAGGCCATTCCGCAGGGTTCTATTATTTTTTCTACACTTTTAGCATCAGAATTAATAATTTTGTGAAATCTTTATTACCAGGGACAAATTGTTCAGTATCAGTCGATGATTTTTTATATCTTATTGTTCAAAAATAAGCGTACAACTGAATGCGATTAAGAGCAGCGTTTGAATAAAGTTCAAACTTGGGCCATGAAAAAGCTTTTTTTTTAATTTTCCAAGTCAAAAACTCAATGTGTCAATTTAGTCAGTTACGGAAACAACACTGTTACCCTGAGCTTTTCCTAAATGGTACAAAACGGAACTAAATTTCTTGGTGATATTTTTGATAAAAGCTTTCTTTTATACCACTTATAAAATATCTGAAAGTCAACTATTTGAAATTATTGAATCTTTTACAAGTAATTTCAAATACTGATTGGTGAACTGATCGTAAGGTTTTATTAAGACTTTATATAGCTTTGAATAGATACAAGCTAGACTACGGTTGTGTTTTTTATGGTTCAGCAAGAAAACCTATTTTACAAATGTTAGATACCATCCGTAATCAAGGTATTCGTATTGCTCTTGGTGCATTTAGAACATCGCCTGTTGAAAGCTTGTATGTTGAAGCAAACGAACCCTTTCTTTACACACGCCGAGATAAATTCTCACTGCAATCTAATCCTGATCATAAAATCATTTTTAAACCCTAGTACTTCGATTCGCATGAGAGAAAACAAAAATATAAATGGATTTCGCGTAAATACATCTATGAATGAAACTGGCTATTTTAATATGATGATATAAAAGAAAATTCAATTCCGGATACACCACCATGGGCCCTTGCTTCTTCTACTGTTCTTTTTGATATGAAAAATATCTGCAGAAATCTTAAACGAACCACGTGCCTTTAATGGTCAGGAAGATCTCAGTTATGATGAGCTGGAGGCGACATGGGTAGAAGTTTTACTGCCGAAGTCAAAACCGATTGTTTGTGGTGTTGCATACAGACCACCGAAATAGTTAAATTTCTATGAATTTCTAGAATCTGTGTACTCTTCTTCTAGTCATTTTAATGAGTTTGACATATTTTACTTGGAGATTTTAATACAAATGTGGCGAGCTTAGAAAATTGTACTCTTAAAATAAATCAGTGCATTTATTGAAATGTTCAATTTATCCCAGTTGATAAATGAATTCACTAGAATTTCATCGTCAGTGTACTCAACGATTGATTTAATACTTGTGTCAGACACTGAAAGAATTTCTTAGAGTAGTGTTGTTGATATGTGTGTAAGTGATCTGTACTAGAAAAGTTTCTAAAAATATTTTGGTATACACAATACAGTGAAACTTCGTTAATTAAAGAACTATAATAGATAAGCCTTTCAGCAATATTTATTAAATGCTGACTGGAGTCCAGTTATCATCAGTAAATAAAATCTGGAATGAAGATCCCTCGAAAGCACCGAGAACAAGGCAAACAGTGAAACTTGCAGACTCGGTTTGATTGAGTCTGTTCACGAGACACTGTTGTTGATGCTTGGATTAACTTTAAATCAATTTTTATGTCAGTTGTGAATAATATTGCTCCAGTCAAACAAGTTCCTATTAAACAGCGTACTGTGCCTTGGTTAAATACAGAAATCTTACAGTCTATTAATGAAAGACATAAAGCTTATAATTTAGAAAATAGGTGTGATGAAACTTTTGCTCATTTTAAATTGCTAAGAAATAAAGCTCAGTCTCTTATTCATGTGGCTAAACAGAAATATTAAAATGGCAAATGTCACGGAACAATGCTTCGTTCAATAAACTTCGTCATGTTAAACCTACTTTTGCTGAATGGCACCAAGGGAACAGATCTGTTGGCAGGAAGGAAGCTTTTCTTTCTCGTGGTCGAATAGGTCATACCCGTTTGATTCATTCTTATCTTCTGAATAAAGACGATCAACCTGAATGTGTACCATGTCAAACACCGCTTACTATTAAACATATTTTAATCGGCTGTGTGGACTTAGCTCAACAGCGGATTACATACTATGACGTTCAATATTTGAAAGAGTTGTTTGAAAAAGTTTCAATCAGCAATATCAGATCATAATTAAAGCAGATAGGCATTCATCACAAAATCTGAACATTATATATTTTTACTTACATCTTTTGCAATATGATTTTGTTTACAACTGATATTTTAACACTATATATGTATATACGGTTTTACATAAATGAATGGTGAGAATGGTTGTGCTAAATTATTGTATTAAACTATTTCAATATCTAGTCGGAATTAACCAAAATGTTCTTATACAGTTGGACACGGCTAGTTGTGTTTGCATTTTCATGTGGAATATTTGAATGGCACTTTTCTGCGTGCCAGTTCATTCATTTCATTATTACAACTTGATGTTGCACGACTCATAGGTACAGTGGTGAAGAGCACATACCTTATGTGTCAAGCCGCCCTATACATAAACATAGAATGTTATAAAAGTCCCGCGTAATCTCTTGGTGAAGGCTAAAAAAAGTTTTTCTGCTGAGAGAGTGGGCCTGTACCGGGTACTAACATATGTATAAAACGTTCTACCCTTGAACATAATAATTTATAAATGTATTGAACTCCTATACAGTTTTGGTTAGTTCATAACACATTATGTCTATTATTTTTGTTGTTTTGTTTTTACTTTCATACAAGGTAGAATGTATCATATGGTAGTCATGCTTCTGCAACTATATAGTTTCTAGCGGCAGAAATGCGGATACAATCACTGTGACTGACTGAATTTTATCATATATACGGAAGAAAAAAATAAAAAATAAAGACAAAATAAGATTGTAGGTTGTTTTGTTTTTCTATATTCATTCATTCATTCTAACTCTGTATCATATCAGCCGATATTGTAAAAATTTCACTATTCTCCTTAATTCTTCATTAATTTTATACCAGAATACATTGATTATCGTCACAATTCGATAGTCGGTGAATTATAAGTGATAATGAACGGTTATAATACCTGATCCAGTATCCAGTTATGTCTTAAATAGTACTTGTACAACTAATTTTCTAATACAGACTGTATTACATTTTGCATCAGTCGGTTTTCTTATCATAATTTCATTTCCTAAAGATATTTGTAAAATTTTCATATAGACCCCTAGGTCAGTATACAGTTTACTCATACTGAAATACGGTTATGGTACGGCAGGAAAGCTACACTCCGTGCCTTCCGGTGTACGTAGCAGACGATAGAAATGATCCAAGTTTATGTAAAGTATTATGAATTGAATGGTATTATTATAATTTCATTGCTATTTGCTCTAATTGTTATAGTCAAATTTTCTTTAGAAATGTCTATTTAGACTGTGAAATGTACATGATGCCCCTGGGAACACTGCGCCGTAGTGTAGTCATGTTCGGATATAATCCGCCAAGAAAGGATACATTATAGAAATGGACTGAATGTGATGATATAGATATTAAGAAGTAAAAATGTCTTTGGAAACTGTTCAGAGGTATGTGCCATTTCATTTTTTAACTATTTAATTAGGGCTGGGATGAAATATTTATGTAAATATTGTAAGATTCAAGAATACAACAGGCTACATGGGTTACATTCGTTTCTCGGACATGTGTTTTAGTACAGCAGACTGGTGTTTAAGTTTTCATAGTGTCTGTGCACATGGCTTAAATATTTTAAAAGATAGATGGACTATTATTTATGCATTGTGTTGTACGTTACGGTTTAATCAACAACACTCCCCCCAGTCTTATTTTCTACAGAACTAAAAAATATAGATATTAATTTCAACTGTTATTACCCATAAAACTGGTAACTAAAATTAAATAATATCACAGTCTGCACTAAGATAATCTAAATTTTATAAAACAACACTCCCCCTGTTTATTTTCATGAAAAACTAAATTTTATAGACCAATACTCCACCCAGTTTTATTTTCAAGAGAACTAAAAAACTAAAGATAATAATTTCAACTTTATTGCACATACAACTGGGAACAAAATTTTTAAAAACTGCACAGTCTGCACTTAAATGAAACTAAATTTTATAGACCAACACTCCCCCCTGTCTTATTGTTAAGAGAAACTAAATAATATAGATGATAATTTCAACTTTTATTGCCCATACAACTGGGAATTTAAATTAAAGATGAACACATTCTTCACTAAAAAACTAAACAATATAAATAGAATCTTTACCTTATCAAATATTCCATTATCCTTTGTTTGTGTCTTCTCCTTAGTCAGTAATGTCTGTTGTGCTGATTGCATTTTGAATTTGTGACATTAGAGTGCCGAGTGTTTCAGCTGAGTAAAACATGTTTAAGGCACCACTACATTTTCACAAGGAATGTATAATGTCATATATTCTTGGGTCTTTTTTCCAGCACAGACTGAACCGAAAGATAGTGTCTGTAGTGCTGACTAAGGATGCATGACACCTTATTTTGCTTTATTTTTGTTTCCTCTTCAATTAATACTTTAAAAATATATGAAACTCACTGCCTTAGGACTGCTACTTTAAATATTAATTTCAATACTTTAAATATATGCAGATCGCTGTTGGTAAACCCCAACCTTTATAATTTTATAAATTTTGAATATTATATTGAATACTGAATTGATAGAACTGTTAATTCTGAATTAATTACATATTGTAACATTATCGGATTGTGGTGGTATTTGATGCTTTAGAATGGTTGTGCTAAATTATTGTATTAAACTATTTCAATATCTAGTCGGAATTAACCAAAATGTTCTTATACAGTTGGACACGGCTAGTTGTGTTTGCATTTTCATGTGGAATATTTGAATGGCACTTTTCTGCGTGCCAGTTCATTCATTTCATTATTACAACTTGATGTTGCACGACTCATAGGTACAGTGGTGAAGAGCACATACCTTATGTGTCAAGCCGCCCTATACATAAACGTAAAATATAACATTGTAATTCGCAATCTTTCTCTTGTTTGTTCACACATGTTTTTGTAAAGAATTTGCTGATAGGCAAAGCGCGTAGAACGTTTCAATTACCATAGTCACGCATGATTCATTCCGTATGAATCAAAAACAGAGTATTATAATATTTAACATTTTCGAACATTACAGAGATAAAATCAAACGTTTTGATCCAAAGCAGATTAAAATAGGCACTCCTATCAAAAATTAGGCCGAAAACTACAAGTGTTATATTTACACAAAGACATGTTTTAACATGGGTTTCAACAGATTTGTGACCATAAACACTAGATGTGATGCCCTCCGACAAAAGTCATGTTGTAGCTTTAACATGGGTACAGACCACCAATTGTTTTCTCATATACTTCAATAATATTTATTATTAAAACGTGTACGGCCTTCCATGAATATAAATCGAAACATGCATATCTAATCACTTGTTTTTTCAAGAACTACATATGTATTTTAGTTCCAACAAAAATGTGAATAGTGATAATTTGTTTGAGTAGTTTTCGTGTGAATGTTATGATTCCTGTATGTTATCGGAGTCATATAGGGAGAAACCCGTTTCATGAAACATTTTTAAATATGTATCAAATGTATCAAATACTTACAAAATGTATAATAAACTACTTTAAAGAAAGATTCAGTCTTGAAGTAAAAATCACTTCCAGGGTTTGTTTATACTACTGACCAATCCGAGCGGGCTAAATATTATATTATTTCCAGGTATACAAATAATTATATTTTTCCCAGTAAGTTCCCTGTACGGTTTTGAATTGGTGGTCTCTAACCATTCTCCAGATGATTCGTGGTAATTGTGAAATAAATTGCGAATTTTAAGTTGCATTTTTGATATATTATATATTTGGCTGAATACCTTAAAATGCTTTTGAAGTCGTTTCTGATTTTTCAAAACAATTGGCCCTTCCTACGCTCTTATGCGATTAATATGATTGACCAGTTAAGGTGCACAGAAATATTTACAATGGACTATTTGCCTACCAGATATGTGAAATATATAAAATTTAATATTTGTTCCGACACTTACAAGGGTAAAGCTTAAAATGTCGCTTTGCTAACCAGACAGAATGTAGACTATAACAGATAATCTAACTATCGTTTTTCAGACAGTCAAATCACTTTGTCGCCTTAATTAAAAATTATTGCACGTTGATTGGAGATTATCCAGCTAGTTTGTATTCTATTCACACATAACCTCAATTATACACGGAAACAAAGACGTAATCTTCTTTATAGGAATAATAGTGTTTTGTTGTGAGGTTATTGCAGTTAAAAAGGCACTGAATGGTGTAATGGCATTTACGCGAAATTGTGTCCGAACTGAGAAAATATCTGCGAGATGCATTATCTTGTTAGATATAATTAGTATAAATTGAAAACGTTTTTGGAGAAGGGTTTACTCTCTTCCTCAATTTCTGAAATCAGATAG
Source organism: Mercenaria mercenaria (assembly GCF_021730395.1). Lineage (NCBI taxonomy): Eukaryota > Metazoa > Mollusca > Bivalvia > Venerida > Veneridae > Mercenaria > Mercenaria mercenaria. Next base: position 58,089,285 of record NC_069371.1, on the reverse strand, counting down.
TGCTTATTTATAGTTTAGAACATCTATGTTATTGTGCTACATAAAGCAGTTCAATTCTTGAACAAAGTAATACTCTACGTCACCTCCATCACTCTTTCTAAAGCATTGATTGACAACTGCTAGAAGACTATTCTAAGTACACAGCCTTACGAAACATCGGTAATCTTAAACGTATGACAAACTATTAAGGGACCTAAGATACAATTAATCTATACTGCAACTGATTACTTATGCTTTATGACTGGAAAGCATGTGACAATAATGTATTTAACTTTATAATTACAGGGAAAATGCTGAAAAGCTATACTTAGTTCAAATGATTCATGCTAATGAAGTTCCATTGATTAAATATGTGTTTGTTGAAATGTCTGAGTTATTGTTGTGTTTTGTTCGCTTGTTCGTTCCTTTTAACAAAAAACTATTAAGAAACATGATTAGTTACTATTGACGGACACGAACACAAGATTGGCAGTCGTTTTTAAATAAACGGTAGGCCAATGTCAAAAACATTTTGTTGAAAACTTGTTTACAATATAAATTAGATCTTGTTATTAAGCTCTCAAACATGTTAACTATAGTCGAACGATCATTTTCCAAGAAGAAAAAGAAAGAAAAAAAAACAGTAACAAAGTAATTATGCTAACAAATGGTAAAGTTCGCTGACTTATTAGCTTGCACTCCACACACTACTGCTATCAAGGTGGTGCGCACTTTTCTGATTGCAAAATACACCACGCTTGTTTGAACAATGTCCGAGAGGGAATATTCTTAAATTTCGTAATTATATGCATTTCTGGAAAAATCTAAAAATTAAAGCAAAGAGAATCATGTAAATGCAAAAAGGTAACGGTCACTCAAGTAAATAAAATGTCAACCATCCTTTTATTCCCAAATGTTTAATGCAGTATATACAATTCTAATATGCTTGTCTCTGTTGAAACACTCTTACGCTAGAATGACGTCACGTAAACGTGCAGTGACGTCAAAGTTTTTGTTGCGACCAAGAAAGAGCGCTTCTATATTTTATCTACTGTTTTAAATTAAGGGCATACTAGAATCGAAATAATTTATAGCAAAATACTGTTAACACTATTTATACAATCGGGCGGTAATACGTCGTACAAATAATTTCACTCGGGCTGCGCCCTCGTGCAATTATTACGCCAGACCTATAACCGCCCATCGTGCATAAATAGTGTTAAAGCACTCTTTTGCTATAAATTATTTCTTAAACAAATGTATTTTATATAATAGCGCCTGTTTAAAGCTGCAAGCCTCCAGAACTTTGAGATTAAACAGCGAGAAAAGACATGGTTCAGTTAAGCTGTTGATAGCTGATAAAAATACACATTGTTTGCTATCAGAATGTTTATCTCCTTTACTGAATTTAGTTCTTCAAAACAGAATTATCATTTTGTTCAAAACATGTCAGTTAATTTTGCTTAAATCACATATTGTTTTAAAGTGTGGGAACTTTAACGCCATATTAAGGATATATAGAAACATTTTTAGTAGGAGCACAGCCATTGACGAAATGTTCAGCTTCTTTCACAGAAATTACGGTCGTTTTTGTTTTGGTCAACAGCTATGCCCAGTTAAAAAAACTAAACGTAGCCTATGTCCGTAATGTTCAATTTTCATTTTGTTTTTATTTACATCAGATATTTTCTTTATTAATGAATAAATTGTAAAATACTGCATGTATTTTGATAAAACAATACTTCTTGATGAAAGAAAACTAGGAATTTACTCCATTTAGAGACTTTCAGTTTTTATGCCATTTTAATTCGCTCCAGACGTATTTGCCCCGATACCATTATTCGGCAAGTCGTGACAAGCCTTAGGAAATCTCACTTTAATTACGTATACATCTTCTTATTCTTCGTGTTAAATTCGTCAATATATTTTCATTTCTATATTGCACAATTGTCTGTCTTTTCTTTGTAAAAAAGACAACACAAAAACGTTACACAAAAATGTACTTTCCTTTAATTGTCATATTTTACTGCGTTCAGCAACTTTCACACACAATTGTATTATTGAATATTTCATTGCAATATATATTTCAATTTTTATTTCCCAGAAGACGATGGCTTAGGGTCAATTGTTTGGGTAAAGTAGCAATTCCCCTAACTGCATTTCATAATGCAGCTAGTGATATAAACGAGATTATAAAATATATGGCAGGGTATATCACTACAGCTGTATCCCTAACATGTATGAGCTGGATATCATAGTCTATGAGCTAGTCTACCGCTCTGTTTTTATGTTCCCATGTTGGAGTCCGTTGCGGATTGGAGCTACGAGTGGCGGATCATTTAATATGGATAACCAAAACAAAAGTAAAGGCCGCACACCGAAACAGTCTCTGACGACTTAGATGGTGATAATTCTTCTCATCAAACATTTCATTTCCGCGATTCCTTCTGCATCTCACCTTTTATAATTGAGAATTACTCTTGAAAATTATAGCAGGTGTACCAATATCAATTAAAAAGTTACGTGCGTGGAATCTTCTCGTTGAAGGTGATAGAACAGCACACGCTCAAATTCCACTTGGTATAACATCATTTTAACTATCCATGTAAGTGTACTGCACACAGTACTCTGAACTCCTCAAGAGAGGTTATTCAATGTCCTGATCTTGCTGGGTTTCGGAGACGGAAATTGCAAGACCTTACTGCACAACATGTCACTGCAGCTAAACATTTCAAAATCAAAGATCAGGCAAAGAAATCCAAACAAAAATTATTATTCTAACACTTGGCATTCCGTTTTTCCCTTCTTTATACAAGCGTTACTTAAAGCTACTACTTACACACCCAATCCTCTTCAATGTTGCAATTGTTTTAAGTTTGAACACAACGAGAAGAACTGTTAAGGTGATAATATTTGACTAAAGAGCGGTCAAAATGGCTATTCTCATGAGCATGACACCTGCAGTTGTAAATTGAAGCGGGCCACATTCAGCCGATGGAAGATCAAAAAAGAAGTTCAAGGCATTGAATTTCCCAAAACTAGACAGATTGCCAATGCTAAACTCATATCTCCAGCACTCACATCAACCTATCCTTCAGTTACAAAATCTAACTCCGGTAGACGGGACAGGATGACAACAATCCACCGTTGATTCCTCCGTCCAGTCTTACTAGCATAAAAGAGATGAAGATCAAAAGGGTCCCACCTCCCGAGTCAAGACAACACGAATCTATTGTTCACATTTCCAGTCGTCCAATGTTTGTTTACCATTTTATATTGATTAACACTAAGCCCTCTTTGCACAAGGGAAAGGACCTGTTTATAGATTACAATTGTTGAGTGAACACCGTTTGACAATCATAATCATGTCCATGTTATACCAGTGCAATAGAAAAGTAAGCTATGTTACCTGCTATACATGATAACACTGTCATTCATGTAACAGTCTTGAAATTGTTTTCTTTGATTTTCTCATATTTCAAGATATTTTTCCCATACTTTGACGCATATATACAGGTAGCAGAGATCATTCTCTTTCCAGCAATAGCTTTCTCAACAAATTTTATCTTGTGAAATTCTATGGGTTTTAACATTAAAAAATCGTCAATGTCACACTTACCCTCAGGGCAGTGAATGATTTGCCCTTTGCATATTTTTCCTCTTTACAGTAATCGCTACTGATTATGCATGATATTTTCGTGCCTAGAGGTAAAAAGTGCAAGCTTTGCATGAGATACTATGTACATAGCCACCTAAGCCTACAGTAATGTTTTAGCGGAGTTGTCTCCATGTTATGCCAGAAATTTTACCCAGGATCACTTTTTTCAGTTCAAATGACATCTAAAATATTTTTCAGACTGCTAACTTTTATGCATTTGGCTATATATATATATATATCTAAAATAGAGAATAGTGTATTTTAAGTTACAATGCCTTTATTTCAAACCAATATTATTAAATGTTAAGTAACATTATCCAGTTGAATTGCCATGGACTGAAAGCTAATTATGATGGAATTCTCCTCATTTTATCAAAATACAATCCTTTACTTAAGTTTCTTAGTGAAATATTTTTAAAGGAAATCGGCAAAATATTTTTAAAAAATTACCCATTGTACAGCTTCATTAATCCTATTACTGAAAGAGCTTATGTTGGGACATCTATTATTATTAATAATGCATGTCCACACAGAAAAAAAATGCTCTAAATACTAATATTCGGTCGGTTGCATTTAACGCTACATTGCATCGACCAATAACGTTCTGCACAATTTATATACCTCTATAGGTCCCTCCTATTTAAACTTCATGTTGAAGATCTTGACCATATTATAATAAAATCTGTAAAAAGATCCGTTGGAAGCAAAGAATGCAACCAAGAAGACTAATAGCAGACTCGGTTTGATTGAATCTGTTCATAAGAGGTAATGAAATGTGCAACACCTCTCACGCCCCCTAGCACCGGCTGAAGTGGAACTCTATTACACATATGTAGAATGGACTCCATGATCTTAAAGGGCCAAAAATATAACAACACTGAATCCAAGTACGGGGAGACTTTTAACAGCGCCACGCGGCACTTAAAGATTGCTGTTGTGATAGTTAATAAAATCTGTAAAAAGATCCTTTGGAAGCAAAGAATGCAACCAAGAAGAATAATAGCAGACTCGGTTTGATTGAGTCTGTTCATGAGAGGTAATGAAATGTAAAACGATTATCACAGCCATATTATGTGAGATTTAAATGGTCATAATGGATTTTCGGGTCGTTCTGTGTTCAAATTATTGAAAATTTTATTGAAACAAATGCCCTGTTTATTAAATGATCAATCAAAAACATGTATTCATCCTGCAACAGGTTACTTTTCTTTACTCGATTTAAAAATTTGTTAATTGAACATTTTCTTGATTTCGAATGGAAAGTACTTCATGACTTGCATGGAAAGGAATATTTTCCAATTATTATTTTGAATACTTCTCTCTGCCGTCAGACCACCCTTCATATTTCAAATTGAAAAAGGGCTGATTGGAAGCAATTTCAAAAATTGTGTAAAAAAATTTGACTCTAAAGAATTTGATAAATCTTTATAGTTATTCCCATACCAAACCCGGGAAAGATAACACGAACCCAATAATTATAGACCAAATTGCCCTTACTATGTCTATAGTTGTTATGTAAACTCTAGAACGACGATTAATTCTAAACTAGTTTTGTATTTTAAATCTGAAGGCCTAAAAACGAAATTTCAAAGGGGTTTCGAAAGCAGCGGAGCATAACTGATCATCTTGTTCGACTGGAAAATTTATTCGTATGCATTAAGAAAAATACTATCTCTGTCTTGTTTTATTTAGAAAAAAGCTTATGATACTACATGGACATTTTAATAATGAATGACTTGACGACTTTGATTAAAAAGTCCTCTTCTAACATTTATATTACAATTTTTATCTGATCATAATTTTAAAGTACGTGTTGGCTCCCTTTCTGACTCTTTTGAGCAATAACAGGCCATTCGCAGGGTTCTATTATTTTTTCTACACTTTTAGCATCAGAATTAATAATTTTGTAAAATCTTTATTACCAGGGACAAATTGTTCAGTATCATTTCGTGATTTTTTTATATCTTATTTTTCAAAAATAAGCGTACAACTGAATGCGATTAAGAGCAGCGTTTGAATAAAGTTCAAACTTGGGCATGAAAAAGCTTTTTTTAATTTTCCAATCAAAAACTCAATGTGTCAATTTAGTCCAGTTACGGAAACACCTGTTCCCCTGAGCTTTTCCTAAAAGGTAACAAAACGGAACTAATTTCTTGGTGATATTTTTGAAAAAAGCTTTTCTTTAATACCACTTATAAATATCTGAAAGTCAACTATTTGAAATTTTTGAATCTTTTACAATAATTCAAATACTGATTGGTGAACTGATCGTAAGGTTTTTTATTAAGATTTATATAGCTTTAAATAGATACAAGCTAGACTACGGTTGTGTTTTTTAGGGTTAAGCAAGAAAACCTATTTTACAAAGTTAAATACCATCCGTAATCAAGGTATTCGTATTGCTCTTGGTGCATTTAGAACATCGCCTGTTGAAGCTTGTATGTTGAAGCAAACGAACCTTTCTTACACACGCCGAGATAATTCTCACTGCAATCTAACCTGATCATAAAATCATTTTTAAACCCTAGTACTTCGTTTTGCATGAGAGAAAACAAAAATAAATGGATTTCGCGAAAATAAAATCTATGAATGAAACTGGCTATTTTAATAATGATTAAAAGAAAATTCAATCCGGATACACCACCATGGCCCTTGCTTCTTCTACTGTTCTTTTTGATATGAAAAATATCTGCAGAAATCTTAAACGAACCACGTGCCTTAATGGTCAGAAGATCTCAGTTATGATGAGCTGGAGGCGACTTTGGGTAGAAGTTTTTACTGCCGAAGTCAAAACCCGATTGTTTGTGGTGTTGCATACAGACCACCGAATAGTTAAATTTCTATGAATTTCTAGAATCTTTTGTACTCTTTTTAGTCATTTTTAAAGAGTTTGACATATTTTACTTGGAATTTTAATACAAATGTGGCGAGCTTAGAAAATTGTACTCTTAAAATAAATCAGTGCATTTAAATTTAAATGTTCAATTTATCCAGTTGATAAATGAAAATTTACTAGAATTTCCATCGTCAGTGAAATCAACGATTGATTTAATACTTGTGTCAGACACTGAAAGAATTTCTTAGGTAGTGTTGTTGATATGTGTGAAGTGATCTGTACTAGAAAAATTTCTAAAATATTTTGGTATACACAATACAGTGAAACTTCGTTAATTAAAGAACTAAAAATAGATAAGCCTTTCGCAATATTTATTAAAAAGCTGGGCTGGAGCCCGTTAACACAGTAAATAAAATCTGGAATGAAGATCCCTCGAAAGCACCCAGAACAAGGCAAACAGTGAACTTGCAGACTCGGTTTGATTGAGTCTGTTCACGAGACACTGTTGTTGATGCTTGGATTAACTTTAAATCAATTTTTATGTCAGTTGTGAATAATATTGCCAGTCAAAAAAGTTCCCATTAAACAGCGTACTGTGCCTTGGTTAAATCAGAAATCTTACAGTCTATTAATGAAAGAATAAGCTTATAATTTTGAAAATAGGTGTGATGAAACTTTTGCTCATTTTAAATTGCTAAGAAATAAAGCTCAGTCTCTTATTCTGTGGCTAACAGAAATAATTTTAAAAAGGCAAATGTCACGGAAAAAATGCTTCGTTCAATAAACTTCGTCATGTTAAACCTACTTTGCTGAATGGCACCAAGGGAACAGATCTGTTGGCGGAAGGAAGCTTTTCTTTCTCGTGGTCGAATAGGTCATACCCGTTTTTTATTCATTCTTAAACTTCTGAATAAAGACGATCAACCTGAATGTGTACCATGTCAAACACCGCCCTTTCTATTAAACTATTTAATCGGCTGTGTGGACTTAGCTCACAGCGGATTTACATACTATGACGTTCAATATTTGAAAGAGTTGTTTGAAAAAGTTTTTAATCAGCAATATCGATCATAATTAAAGCAGATAGGCATTCATCACAAAATCTGAACATTATATATTTTTACTTACATCTTTTGCAATATGATTTTGTTTACAACTGATATTTTAACACTATATATGTATATACGGTTTTACATAAATGATTTTAGATTTGTTTTACAATTAACATCTTCTCGGCGGAATATGACCTTTTTGTGCCAATTCACCGTAAAATCCAACACACTCAATCACTTATTTAATACTACTTCTTTAAGTAATCTCATTTGATATTGTTTATAATAGAGAGCTTTTGGAGTAACACTTCTTCCTGGACTTTAGTGGGAGGCCTCCAGTGTAAGTCAATAGATATGTCAATCTGAATAAAATTATATCCAATTCTTCGTTTAGGAAGATCAAGTACATTAGTCACATTGATAGATATGTAGAAATTACAGAACCTTTTTTCTTGCTTGAAATAAAAATAATAAATGCCTTGCCAGATACATGCTCTGATGATGGTGGTAATGTTCATCAATCTTCGTTCATTTAATATCATCTTGGTGTTCTCTAGTCTTTCAAAATTTTCTATCATACTTAGAGTAATACATATATAATGCCCTTTTCAAGCAATACTACGAAAATGTCAAGTATTCAACAAAAGTGAATTGTAAATTTCTATCCAAGGGCTTAGTTGTTCGAAACTTTAACAGACTGTTAAACCTACCGCCTGTTAAATTTTGATTCAAAATACTAGTTTTGGTGGGAAACACTAGTACGATGTTTTAATGTTACCGTAAAGACGTTTTAGTGTTCATAATCCTTAAGTCATACATTTGTTTTTCTAAGTTTTCTAAAATGTTGAAATATTACTTTAAAAGTTATTCGACTGTTAGCTTAATCAACTGTTAAAGTTTCGAACAACTGAACAACTGGGCCCAGGACATTTGTTGAAACGATATTCGGGGTTCATGCAAATGAAAACGAATTCGTGTAAAAAAGTTGTTTTTGTAATGTAAAAAAAAAACAAATATTGCGTCTGTTTTAGCCTGACATTGTATACAATTTTTGATGAAATAATAACCAACATAAACAGTTTAGTCGACGCTTCTTTAAGAATTTTGTAAATGAATTCATTGAGATAAAAGAAATTGCAGGTACCAATTTAGGCACATAACGAACTGTTTTGTACCAAATTGGTCCACACATCAAATAAAAATGATTAGCGTCAGATGTAATAAGGGCATTTGTATCAATTTCATGGACTCGAGGGATCGCGATCGTTTTGTTTATTGCATAAAAAGTCTCTGACAAATCGTTTTCAATTAGTGATGGTTAGTTCTCGGCTGTACAAGACAAGTTTCGATTAATTAAGTTCTTATAATCGATTTGTGTTAAAACATACGAGTGAATGAGCTGCTTTTATAAAATATTGATATGGAAAAATAAGAAGCGCGCGTAAGTTTCAAACTGGGAATTTCAATAATACAGATATTTCATGTGTGAACTTAAAAAAAAAACTACTAGAATATATTTTGAGAGTACAGAACGCAAAAAAAGAGAAAAAAATGTTAGGCAAGAGTCTGCTTATGGTTGAATAATAACTAAAGAAGAAGGAAGTAAAACTATGCAGGAAAATACGTTACATGATTATATCCCAAAGTATAGTGCAATATATAACTTTATTATGTGAAATATATTATATAAAAGTAGTCCTTCAGTGAAAGACTGCGCAGTAGTACAACGCTTAGATGTTAAGGATTTAACTAGAGTTGTCACAGGAGTGTCGAATTATACCCCCACAATATGGCCTTGTCACAAACCTAAGCCAATGTCGAAGGTGAACATGCTTGACCTTTAACCTACTGACCTCAAAATCAATAGAGGTCATCTGCTGGTAATGATCAACCTCCCTACGAAGTTTCATGATCCTCGGTCCAAGCGTATTGTCTGGAAAAGGTTTAAATGTTCCGGGTCACTCTGACCTTTGACCTTTGGAACTCAAAATCAATACAGGTTATCTACTGGTCATGACCTGCCTACCTATTAAGTTTCGTGATCCTAGTCCCAAGCGTTCTGAAGTTATTGTCCGAAAACCGTTTAAATGTTCCGGGTCACTGTGACCTTGACCTGTGACCTACTGACCTCAAAATCATTAGGGGTCATTTGCTCATAACCACCACCCTATCAATTTTCATTAAGCTAGGCCCAAGTGTTCTCAAGTTATCATCCGGAAACCGTTTAACTGTTTCGTGTTATTGTGACCTACTTTTGACCTACTGACCTCAAAGTAGAACTTGACCTGTATTTCATGATGTTACACATGTGTACCAAAATTTATGATCCTAGGCCCAAGCATTCTTGAGTTATCATCTGAAAACCATTTAAATGTTCCGAGTCACTGCGACCTTAACCTTTGTCCTACTGACCTCAAAGTAGAACTTGAATTGTATTTCATGATGTTACACCAGTGTACCAAAATTCATTATCCTAGGAACAAGCGTTCTCGAGTTATCACCCGGAAACCATTAACTGTTCTAAGTCACTGTGACCTTGACCTTTGACCTACAGACCTCAAAGTCAAACTTGACCTGCATTTCATGATGTTACATATGTGTAACAAGATTTATGATCCTAGGCACAACCGTGCTCAAGTTAGCATCCTGAAACCTTTTAACTGTTTAGGGCCACTGTGACCTTGACCTTTGACCCCAAATTCGAACGTGACCTGTATTTTCTGATGTTGCACCTGTGTACCAAACATTATTTAAATCGGTCAAGTCTTTCATGAGGTATCATCCGGAAACCATGAAAACCAACGGACCGACCGTCCGACCAACCGACCGCCAAGCTCACTCCTATATACCCCAACCCCCAAACTTCGTTTTGTGGGGATATAACTTCTGTTGAATCCGTCTTCTCTATAACAAAATAATTTATTAATTCCCCTTCGAATATCTGGCACAGCCATTCATATATACTGAAACAAAGCTAACTCTCCAATTCCTAACTTGTAAATAGTTGAAAAAGTACTGAAAGTATATTTCTTAAATTAAGGGGACAGTTAGATCGATCTATCAATATTAACATGATATAAAAATTTCAAGAGTATTAAATAAAGCAAAAATAAAAATTATTCATTTTACTACCAAAGCCCGTTTATAAAAAAAAACACATGAAAGATGCGTCTATAGAAAATAAATATATACAATTTATAGAAATAATGAAGTGCAGATTTTGATTTTTTAGTAGAAAATATTTAAATTTCATAAACATATTAAATAGGCATTACAACAACACCATTATTTTGTTTTTGCTGGCTGTCATTTTCTTCCCTCAGAACGTTTTCCGCTAGTTTGTAAATTCGAGATGTTTTATTGTGACTTTTCAAAGATGGATTGAAGTCGTAAAATTAGCGAATTTATATGATAGCATAATTTGATTTTTTGTAATTGTGAAACGTATCAACAGCATATTGTTGTAAGCATGGACAAAATTTCAAAATTCAACGTGTTTTCGGTTTCGATTCATGGCAGTCACAACAATCTACGCTCGTAAAAAAACTTCAAATTATGTGACTTTCTATATAAAGTTGGACTGTGTGATGTAGAGACAGTATACAGAAGCATTCAGGTGACATCATATGAAATTTTGAAGTATTGAACCAACTAAAACTTAATAAGCAGAGTATGAGTTTTTTGGAAACTGATTTGGTCATAAATTCCCGCTAAAGAAAAAAAAACTATACTTCTCAACAAATGTAACGTGCCACCAATTATGACCAATATGACAATGTGACACTATGTTGAGGTGGAACCATAATGTCGGAAAACACAGATAACACAGATTAAGTATCTAGTACACCATCGTCTTCTTCAAGTAAAAAACGTCCAGTCTCTTCTCCTATCAATCTACTGGAGTCTAAAAAGCACAGATTTATTGAAAACTTAGCAAGTATTGACGAAGTGATTCCAATATGGCGAATAAATCTGAAAAAAAATCACAGTCAGTTTTGTCCAAAGATGACCTTTCTAATATAGTTGAAACAATAAGAACCTCTCTGAAACAAGAAATGAGAGATTTCACATATGAAACTCTAGAGAAAAAGTTCGATGAATTCTCTAAACGAGTTATTGACGGAGTTTTAACCGGGTTTCAGGATCAAATAGATTGCCTTGAAATAAAAAATAAAAAGTTGAGTGAAAGTGTTAAATACCTGGAAAATAAATCGGATCAGGCTGAACAGTATAGTAGAAGGAATAACCTTCGAATTTCAGGCGTAGATGAGAGTGAAGATGAATGAATGAATGAATGAATGAGTTGGGTTTTACGGCGAATCGACACAAAAAGGTCATATATCGCCGAGAAAAAGTTAAATGGATTACGTTAATTGCAAAGCATATATAAAACTATTAAAGTAAAAGTGTATATACATATATAGTGTAAAAAATTAATTGCAAACAGTAAAAAGTATAAAAGCTGTGAATAAAAATCAAATAAGGTTCAGATTTTATGATATATACCTATTTGTTTCAAAAATTGTAAAATTTTGTCGGCTGAAATTTGCTCGAACAGCTCTTTTAACGATTTAACATTACAGTATGAATTGCGTTGTGGATCGAAGTCTATACAGTTGATTAAAATATGTTTAATAGTAAGCGGTGTTTGACATGGTACACATTCAGGTTGATCTTCATTGTTCAGCAAATACGAATGAGTCAACCGAGTATGACCTATTCGACAACGAGAAAGAACAACTTCCTCCCTGCGAACAGATCTATTTCCTTGGTGCCATTCACCTAAAGTAGGTTTAATTTCACGAAGTTTATTGAACGAAGCATTGTTCCATGAGGACTGCCATTTAGTTAAAATGTATTTGTTGATATTTGACCTAAAATCAGTATATGGTAATTTCAATTTAGATTGATTTAATGAAAGTGATTTCTTTGCTGCAGTATCAGCATCTTCATTTCCATAAATACCAACATGACTAGGAATCCAACAGAATATGATAGACTTTTTAAAAGATAGTTCATGAACCCTGAGAAGAATGTTTTGAATGAGAGGATTTTCTGTATTACGGTTGTGTATTGATTGTAATACAGAAAGTGAGTCGGAAAAGATGATAAACTTTTCTTCATTATATTCTGAAATAAAATTAAGGGCCAAATCAATAGCTTTGCTTCTGCTGAAAAAAATGTACCGTTATTTGGCAAACGTAATTTTGATTGATGCAGATGGCTAACGGCGGCACATCCAACCTTTGAATCATCTTTTGAACCATCTGTATAAATTGGAAAATGATCTTTGTAAGTCGACTTGATTTCGTAATATTTGGACTTGAATATTTCAGGGTTTGTTTCAGCCTTTTTCAATGCGGTTTTTATATCAAAAAGAACTGTTGGCGAATTAAGAGTCCATGGTGGTGTATTCAGAACTAAGTTTTCTTTTATATCATCAAATTCAAAATCAGTTTCCTTCATAGAATTGCTGATGCGAAATCCAAAAGGTTTAATTTGTTTTGGTTTTCTGTCATACGAATCGTGGTACTTGGGTTTAAATATGATTTTATGAGCAGGGTTGGATTTGTTGGCAGCTACCCTCAGAGCATATTGCAATGGCAGTTTTTCTCGTGTAAAGGGAGGGTTCGTTTGCTTCAACATACAAGCTTTCAACAGGCGGTGTTCTAAATGCGCCAAGAGCAATACGAAGACCTTGATTATAGATAGTATCCAAAATTTGTAAATACGATTTTCTGGCTGAACCATAAACAACACAACCGTAATCTAGCTTGGATCTAATCAAAGCTCTATACAGTCTTAACAAAACCTTGCGATCTGCTCCCCAATCAGTATTTGAAATTACCTTTAAAAGATTCAATGATTTCAAACATTTGGCTTTCAAGTATTTTATGTGTGGTATAAAAGAAAGCTTTTTATCAAAAATAACACCAAGAAATTTTGCTTCGTCAACAACGGGTCTTTTTGTACCATTTAGAAAAAGCTCAGGGTCACAATGTTGTTTCCGTTATTGACAAAAGTGGACACACACTGAGTTTTTGATTAGGAAAATTTAAAACCATTTTCCATGGCCCAAGTTTGAACTTTATTCAAACACTGCTGTAATTGGCGTTCAATCGTACGCATATTTTTTGAACGATAACATATTAGAATATCATCAACATATAATGAACAATCTGTCCGTGGTGACAAACATTTCACAATGTTATTAATTTTGATGCTAAAAAGTGTGACAGATAAAATAGAACCTTGTGGAACTCCCTGTTCCTGCTCAAAAGAGTCAGAAAGGGTAGAACCAACACGTACTTTAAAATTGTGATCTGATAAAAATTGCGATATAAATGTTGGAAGACGACCTTTTAAACCTAAGTCGTTGAGATCATTCATAATACCATATTTCCATGTAGTGTCATAGGCTTTTTCTAAATCGAAAAAGACAGACACTAGATGCTCTTTTTTAACAAATGCATCACGAATAAAATTTTCCAGTCGAACAAGATGATCAGTTGTGCTGCGCTGCTTGCGAAAACCGCTTTTGAAGTTTGCAATTAAGCCTTGAGATTCAAGATACCAAACTAGTCTAGAATTGATCATACGTTCTAGAGTTTTACATTAACTAGTAAGGGCAATCGGTCTATAATTACTGGGGTTAGTGCTATCTTTCCCGGGTTTTGGTATTGGAATAACTATAGCTTCTCTCCAGGAATCTGGAAAAATTCCAGTTTTCCATGTAATATTATAAATTTCAAGTAGGAGGTCTAATGATTCTTGTGGTAAATGTTTTAAAAGTTGATAATGAATTTGGTCTGGGCCAGGTGCAGTGTCGTGACATTTGTCTAAAGAGTCAAGCAATTCTGTGAGTGAAAAAGGTTTATTATAATCTTCATCATTATTTGACTCAAAATTTAAAGGTTTATTTTCTTTAGTTGATTTTATGTTTTGAAATCTTTTATCATAATTGTTTGATGAAGAGTTTTTTGAAAACGTTTCACCAAGTGTATTGGCAATGTCCTCCTTGCTAGATGCAATAGACTGGTCTGATTTTGTTAGATGGGAAACATTTGAAGTTTTTCCTTTTCCACTTATTTTACGAATCATTTCCCAGACCTTTTTAACCGATGACCTAGAATTAAGTTTTGAAACGTATGAATGCCATGATCTTTTCTTTGCTTGTTTTATTGTTCTGCGAGCTTTTGCTCTCAGAATCTTAACTGCTTGTAGATTTTCTTTTGTCGGCCGTATATTGAATTTTTTAATGGCCGCTCTACGTTTTCGAACAGCGGTCTTACAGTCATCATTATACCAAGGCTTATTTTTATGTTTACCATTTCTTGAAGTTTTAGGAATGGACTTGTCAGCAATATCGGACAGAAGAACCGAAAACCGATCAATAGGATCATAAAAATTTGTAAAATTCTCCAAAGTCAAATCATTTTTACATAACGTTTGAAACCGCTTCCAATCAGCTTTATTAAATTTGAAATATGAAGTGTGGTCTGAAAGCAAATTAGAAGTATTTGAAATAATAATTGGAAAATGGTCACTGCCATGCAAGTCATCCAGTACTTTCCATTCAAAATCAAGAAAAATGTTCGGTTAACAAATTGTCAAATCAAGCGAAGAAAGGTTACCTGTTGCAGGATGAAGATACGTTTTTGATTTATCATTTAGTAAACAGAGGGCATTTCTTTCAATAAAAGTTTCAATAATTAGTGTTGCTGTCAGAACAGCCCCAAAATTCATGATGACCATTAAAATCTCCCATAAGCAAAAATGGTTGTGGTAATTGTTTTATAAGATCATCAAGACCTTCAAGATTTAGTTTAACTTTGGGAGGTATATAAATCGAACAGACAGTAATTGGTCGATTCAATGTAACATTAATTGCAACTGACTGAAAACTTGTATTTAAAACAATTTGCCTATGCAGACATGCATTATTAATAATAATAAATGTACCACCAGAAGCTCTATCAGTGTTAGTATTTATGAAGTTATACACTGAATAATTTTTGAAAGCTATTTTGTCCGTTTCCTTTAAATCATTTCGCTAAGGCACATAAGTGAAGGATTATATTTTGATAAGAGAAGGAGAATTTCATTATAATTTGCTTTAAGTCCACGGCAATTCCACTGGATAATTTTACTTTCCATTTACAATGGCAAACAAAAATTGAACGAGTGGAAATTTAAAGTATTAGTGTTGCATTGACTCAGGAGGTGGGAACCTTTTGATCTTCCCCTCCTTTGTGCTAGTTACACTGGACGGAGCAGATAATGGCGGGTCGTCATCTTTCTCCCCCGTTAACCGGTTCATATCAAGAGGGAACCGGTTATGGGTTTGTATGGGATCAGTTTTCAAGTCAATTTTTTGTCTGGGTGTTTGACTCACCCCACGTTGATTAGAATTTGATGTAACATTTTGCTTTGACGATTGCGAATTTGCGTAGTTGGGAACATTTTGTACAGCTGGTGACAGCCTTGGTTTAGCAGCTGCATTTTGAACTACTGGTGTCTGAACAGGTTTTGCTGCAACTTTTCGCTTTTCGTTTTGAGGATTTGGAACAGGCACGGAATCAGTTTGCGTAGACGCATCAATACATTGAGTTGATTTGTTTGAGTTAGATTTTGTTATGGAAGACTATGTCGATGTCAGTGATGGAGATACGTATTTAGCATTGGCAATTTGTCTAGCTTTAGGAAATCCAATGCCCTGTGTGAATTTGACATGGAGAACTTCCTTTCCGATCTTCCATGTCTTGCAGTCTCGAGACTTGGCTGAATGGGGCTCGCCGCAATTCACACAACGCAATGAATATCTGCAGGTGTCATGTTCCTGAGAATGACCATTTTGGCAGCACTTTGGGCAAATGTGATCAGCTTTACAGTTGTTTTCATTGTGGTCAAACTTGAAACAATTATAACATTGAAGAGGATTTGGAATGTAAGTGGAAACTTTTGTACGAAGATAGCCAATGTTGATAGCAGAAGGAAGAAATGGAACGCCAAATGTTAGAATTATAGTGTTCGTTTGGATTTCTTTGCCTAGTTCCTTTATTTTGATGCGTCTAGCAGCAGTGACATGTTGCGCAGCAAGTTCCCGCACAATTTCCGTCTCCGATACTCCTGCAAGATCTGGACAACGAATGATCCCCCTTGAGGAGTTCAGAGAACGGTGTGGGATACACTTACATGGGTGGTTAAAAATGGTCATGCCTAGTAAATTATGTGCATGCGCTGCTTTGTCAACCTCCACGAGCAGGTCCCCTGTACGTAGTTTTTTAACTGATTTTGGAGCACCAGCGACACTCTCGAGTGTTTTCTCAATCACAAAAGGAGAGCTACTTTACATTTTAAATGTTTCGTCGGTGGACTGAGTCAGAAGAAATCTAGGGTAAATAGTGTTTGAGCCAAATGGTCGGTGAGAAGAATTCTCACCTTCCTTGCCGTCAGAGTCTGTTTCCGAATGCGTTCGTTTATTTTTATTTGTATTTTCCATGTTTAAATGTTTCAGATTCATCACTAGCAGCCCCCACCCGCCGCGGAGTCCAACAAGGGAACATGTAAACAAAGCGGATATCCAGCTTATACATGTTAGGGATACTGTAGTGATATACTCGGCCAGATATTTTGCAATCTTTTTATATCACCAGCTGTATTGCAGAAAACAATAAGGGGATTGAAGGGATTGCTACTCAACCCAACCAATTGACCCTAAGCCACCGCCTTCTAGGAAATAAGATGGAAATACATATTACAGTGAAGTGTTCAATAACTGTGTGAACGTAGAATGAAATTTGCTGAGCGCAGTAAGATATGAAAATAGAGAGAGACATTAGATTTTGTTTAACATAAATTTGCAAAAGCCCAGAAAAAATTGTACAATCTAGCAATGAAAACACATAGATGTAATTTAAAGTGAAGAACAAGAAGATGCAAACGTAATTAAAGAGATTTCCTTGGGCTTGGCATGACTAGCCGATTGATCGTATCGGGCCAATACGACCGCCAAAAACGTCTACACCGAATCAGAGGCCAAAGATGTGTATTGGCAGCCACATACCGGAAAGAGGATGTATACATGTAAACAAGTACACATCATCTCCCCGAGATGCTATGGGGTACCTCAACATCCAGGACCCTCTTCTCCGGCTTACGGGCCGCCACCCACGGCAAACAGGTGGCTCCATTTTCGGGGGAGTCGTGCCCCTCTGCATGGAGATACAGCCGGCATTTTCTATCCCCCCCCCCACCCCCGCCGGCAAGGGTTGAGGGTGAAAATGAAGACACTGATCTAAAAGTCATGAATAGTGCCAGCAAGTTAGGTCTTCACCTAACTTACAATGAAATCAATTGTTCACATCGTGTTGGACCCAGGCATCTTAAGATAAAACGGGATATATTAGTAAAATTTAATTATCACGCCAGAAGAAATGTCTTTAAATCGCGTGTTCAGTGCAATGATATGAAAAGCATTTTTATTAACGAAGACCTTACTAGGGAAAGATCGAAATTACTCTTCCAGGCTAGACAAGTTGTTAAAAGAGGCCTAGCCAATAGTGCTTGGTCCCACGATGGAATCATTCTGGTGAAAGATAAATCGAATAATGTCCGTCGGATCCATAGGGAAAGTGACCTGAAATATTTTGTTACTCTGGTCGTTCGGACGCATGACGTTCTGGCAATGGATTTGAATTAGAGATGACCAATACTGATTGACACGTATCTTTTTGACGCTCAGTGTAGTTTTGCCTTATATACTTAGGGCGATTTTCTCGTGATCAATCGTTTCTCGTCTACACTAGTGAAAATATACCTCCGATAAAGTTTCGCGTCAGTGACTGTGTAACATGATCTATCTATATTTTGCTGTGTGGCTACTATGCCCCAACGATAACTTGATATTTATAAACATGACTATAAATAGATTAAAATGGAACATAGGGAATTCAACATTTTCCTAACATCTTACAATCTTAATATTTCCGGATTTTGTACCAGTTACGAATTAGCTCAGTGGTAAAGCATACAGTCCATGTTTTTTTGCCGTGTGGGTTCGAAACTCAGCATCGACATTTTTTTTTAAATTTTTATTTCACTTTTGCATAAAATTAAGATTCCTTCATGAACTCTGTGACAACACGACAGAGGTATCTACATGCGAGATGGCAGATCAGAATAGTTTAATACATAACAAAGATGATATTGATTAAATGCATGCACTAAGCCATGCAAATAATGAACATACTAGTGTGTTATATAAAGACATATATACAAATACAAGTATGCCCACGGGCAGAATGTCGAGCCCACCAGCACCTTTGACCTCTAAGTGTGACCTTGACCTTGGACCTAGGGACCTGCTTCTTACGTATGACACTCCGTCTTATAATGGTGAACATTCATGCCAAGTTACATCAAAGTCCTACCATGCATGAAGGAGAAATGCTCCGGACAAACTTCAATTTGACCTTTGAGGAACATGGGGTTTGCGCAAGACACGCCTTCTCATTGAGTTAAACATTAATGCGAAATATAAACAAGATTGGTCCATGCATGTCAAAGTTATGGTCCGGACAAGATCGGACGGACGCACGCACGCACATACACCGAAAGTGGCGACTATATCGAGCTCACCGCAAGTGTGCTTGACAACAAACCATCAAAGAAAGAAACAAAAAAACGGAAGCAAAGATGAAAACGAATAGGAAAAACAAAACAAAAATCTGAAGGAAAAAAAACAACCCTCGTGAGATTCGAACCCACAAAACGATCTGCTTACACCCAATTATTATCTGCATTTTACCCAACTGAGCTATGTTGCCATATACTTAGTGGATATTTGAAATGAAAACAATACTAATATTTGCTTGTCAAGTAATGTGCAAGCATTATAAATGGTTATTTCATCAGTTATCATGAATTAGACTCGCCCTCTCGTTTCGGCGGGAATCACGTTATCATTGGGGATTAGTACTTACTGTTGTATTATGGAAAATTGGAAATTGAATTTTAAATACACAAGTGACATATGTATACCACAATGTAATGTACTAAATACGCGCCCTACTTATGATTTTAAGTTCGTGAAAAATAAATTTTCTGTTCTACAAAGAATGATTAGATAAAATTATAAATGCACTAGCGTACTTTACATTATGTTAAATATTTAATAAAAACTGTTTATGACTCCATATCAGCGTTCGTGACAGTGCATTAGTGTGTATTATTACTGATTATGTGTCAATACATAAGTGTTTTGTATACCTGTTTACATGGTAGCGCATATGGCACTATTTTAGAGTGTATTATATTCGTGATAATGTTCAAATACACAAGTGTTTTTTTCCTTCTGCATAATGCTGGGGTAAATAAAAAAGTTATTAAATATGTGAATGTACATGCGTGCTTACGTTGGAGGTATTAATGAAACAATATTAATATTTTGACCTTATGCGTACGCACTGAATTATCAATGAAACATTGTCAAGTAAATTTAAATGCGCGCTAGCATATGGTGCATTATTTTCATATTTACAGCCTGTTTTTGTAGCAACAAAGTTTATTAATTCTTGTGTGTCTATACGTATATGCAGAAGTACAAGCTATTATTTCAATTTGCGTGCTAATGTGCGCTGCATTGTTTAAGTGATTTTAAAAACAGATTGTATTACTGGCTTTGTGTTTATGTGTACGCTATACCGTGCGCTGCATTGTCCCTACTCAAGCCAATAACTTATATTGCTATTTGTGCTAGCCGAAAATGTGCTGTCTGTTTAGTTAGAAGCAAATCCATATGATAATAGGGTAACCAAAGCATTATGTTTAATAGTGTATATACATATTTTTGTGCGTTTGCGTATTTTTTTTTTATGATTTGGTTGCAAAAGTATATAGCTTCTAATTGTGTACATATAAATATTTGTGTTGTTCTATTTATCTTATTGCAGCCTGTCACTGGTGTTATATAAGTGTACGTGTAAGCGTACATTCGAATTCACAGTTGTTTTTGTTTTGTTTTTTTTTTTGCGGATAGCAGTAGTAACCAGAATATTGTATATACTGCGTAAATATGAATTTGTATTTGTGTATTATCTGTGTATTTCTATAAATGTGTTACTGATGTTTGCTCACTGTTGATGATGTATAGTTGGCATCGTCACATTAGATAGTTTTGTTTCTGAAATAGTAGTATTTTTCAACACACTTTTTTATACAAAAACTAAATCGATAAAACACATCACACAGACCTTCTACAACATACCCATCACAATGTCTATTTCTTTTCTTCTTTTTCTTTTCTGTACATATGTTCATAATTTACATAGTTATTCCAGACTAAATTCTAGAAGTTCATATTTGGAGGCTTTTCCTACTGGCAAGTCATATATTTTTAGTGTCAAACTCTAAATGAGCTACACTCTACACATGACGGCGTTATCTCTGTTTTTGCTTTTCATCGTGACAATTACTTAAAATGAGAAAATACACACTTAACGTCGTCATGTTGGCCTGCAATTGTAATAGAAGACATTTTGTCTGGCTTCACTTCATAGTACTAGTATCCATTTATCTCAATGCCCTATGTACATACTCGATACTTAAATACATGCTGATGACCTCAAATACATCTCAAAGTATACATTTTCCTAAAGTCAAATTTTCTCCTCATACACAACTTGGATTTTACAAAACATTTCATTTCCTCTGTTATTTCAGTTACTGTTATCTTATGGCTACATATCATTAAGAGTGTGTGCGGGGACATTCGTCCTAATCCTGGACCTGATCCTAACATTTCTTCCGTGAGTTCAGCGTCATCAGATTCGATATTAGATGACTCTCTGCAAGATCTCTTGGAAAGTCTCAAACTACTTAACGATTGTACACTATAACGTTCAAAGTATCTCTCCTAAGCTGGATATCCTGTATGCCGAATTGTGTAACATCGATATCCTTGCTTTTACTGAAACATGGTTAAGGGACTCGGTGGCTACAGCTGACATCCTGTTTGCTGGCTTTCATCAACCTGTTAGAAAAGATCGCGTCAATGACAATCATGGAGGTGTTATTGTCTATGTTAAGGAATCTATTTCCTTTGTTCGAAGAACTGACCTAGAACTTAGCCGTTTAGAATGTATTTGACTTGAATTGAGATTGACTGGTGTTAAAAAAAGTTTTGTTAGGTGTATTCTATCGTCCTCCAAGTTCCGACATTATTTATACTTCACTTATCGAAGACTCTCTTGGATTAGCAGTGGATACAGGTATTTCAGATGTTATAGTTACTGGAGATTTCAATCTGAATATTAACACTTCTTCTTCCTTCCGTAAAGTACACGCACTTTGTCAACAGTCTGGACTCACCCAAGTTATTGAAGACTATACTCACTTCACAGAAACCTCTTCTTCAACCATTGATCTCATTTTTACCAGCAATATCGAGCATGTAATTAAGGCTGGTGTTGGTGATCCATTTCTCCAGCAGGAGGTTAGGTATCACTGTCCCATTTTTGCTGTTCTTAGTTACACTAAACCTAAAATAAAGACGTTTGATAGAACTGTGTGGCTGTATGAGAAAGGCGACTATGATTTGCTACGAAGTATAATGGATCAAGTAAACTTTGACGACCTTCACGATGAAAATATTGACATCTATGTAGATAACATTACTAAAACTATTTTTGATATATCTAAGCAATGTATTCCTAATAAAAATGTGAAAATACGCCCTCTTTAGAGGAATGATCGAATAAAAATGAAAATAAGACAACATAAACGTGCCTATAGAAAGGCAAAATCTACTAAAAGTATAAATCACTGGTCAAAATTTCGAAATCTAAGGAACGAAGCAGTGCAACTAGTTAAAGAAAGTAAAAGTAACTACTTCCTGTCACTTTCGAATAATCTTAAATCTAATACAGTATCGTCAAACGATTGGTGGAAAATCCTGAAGTCTTTTATAGTAACTTCTTCTAAGAAAAGTGTCCCTCCTCTTGTAGACCCGGTTTCTATTTCCATTGTCACGGCAGATCAAGATAAAGCTGACTTATTAAACAATTTCTTTAGAGACCAGACAGTTATTGATGATTCTAATAGAGAT
Organism: Mercenaria mercenaria; assembly: GCF_021730395.1. Lineage (NCBI taxonomy): Eukaryota > Metazoa > Mollusca > Bivalvia > Venerida > Veneridae > Mercenaria > Mercenaria mercenaria. The sequence continues at coordinate 58,066,654 of NC_069371.1, read as the reverse complement.
CCTCCAAGATTTTCTGGCACTGACAACCAAGAGACTCTTGATATATTCATCATCTCATCTATAGAATTGAAGATGTATTAAAATTGCTCCGGACTGACAAAGCATCTGGTCCTGACACAATAAGTTATCGTGTTCTTCGTGAGGCTTGTCGCCAACTTCCATTCCCCCTTTATCAGTTATTCAACTTTTCACTAAGAACACAGAAACTTTGAAACTCCTAGAAACTGTCTAATGTCTGCGCAGTCTTTAAAAAAGGCGACCTTTCAGTTATAAGCAACTACAGACCTATTTCTCTACTAAACACTATTGAAAAAGTATTTGAAAGAGTACTTTTTAAACATATTTTTAACTTTTACAGAGATACCTCCTTCTTCACTCCCTCCCAGTCTGGATTTATGGAAGGCAGGGGATTCAATTGTGAATCAACTAACATACTTATATAACACATTCTGCAAAGCTCTGGATGACGGATTAGAAGTTAGGGTTGTATTCTTTGATATTAGCAAAGCATTCGATAAAGTTTGGCATCAAGGTCTTATAGTTAAACTTTACGACTCTGGTATTCGTGGAAATTTACTCCAATGATTTTCTGATTATTTAACAAATCGTAAACAGCGTGCTGTTCTTCCTGGTACAATGTCGGATTCTGTAACAATAGCCTCTGGAGTTCCACAAGGATCAATACTCGGACCTCTTCTATTTCTCGTTTATATAAACGATATTGTTCAAGATATAGGTTCCAATATTAATCTTTTTGCTGATGATACTAGTTTACATCTGATAGTTAATAATCCAGTTGATACAAATAGTATTATGCAGGCTGATATACAAAAAATATCACGTTGGGCAGATAATCAGATAAATCAGAATCAATAATCATCTCCAGAAAAGTAAATAAGCCCAACCATCTTCCCTTTTTCATGTCTGATCAACAAATTCCACAAGTCTCTGAACATAAACATCTTGGAATCTTCCTTGCTGATGACGGATCCTGGCATACCCATATTAGCTACATAAAAGAAAAGGCATGGACTAGAATAAATATCATGCGGAAACTTAAATTCAAATTAGACCGCCGAGCTCTAGAAATTATTTATATATATCATTTATCCGTCCTATCATTGAATATGCTGGTATCGTATGGGATAATTGTACAACCTACGAAAAGCAAGAACTCGATAAAACCCAGAACGAGGCAGCACGAATAGTGACGGGTGCAACCAAGCTTATATCTTTAAACGAACATTACCGTGAGGTTAACTGGGAAACACTTTCTGAGCGGAGGAAAAAACACAAGCTTATTCAGTTGTATAAAATGAAAAATGGTCTCACACCAACCTACCTTTCATCTCTTGTTCCTGATCTTGTTGGCCAGAACTTTACCTATAACCTCCGTAAATCTAACAATATTAATAATATCCATGCAAGAACAACCCTGTATTTTAACTCCTTTCTTCCCTCGGCCATTCGAGAATGGAACTCTTTGCCAATAGAAGCTCGTCATTTACAGTCTCTAAATTCCTTTAAACACTTTTTAAATGCTGACAAAACTAAAACGCCTCAACACTTATATTATGGAGATCGACGCTCTCAGATTCTTCTCACATGACTTCGACCGAAATGTAGTTTATTAAATCAGCATCTGTTTCATAAGAACATTGTTATTTCTCCACGTTGTAGTTGTGGCTTAATCGAGGACGATCATCATTTCTTCTTTGTTTGTCCACGTTATATCCAACAAAGAGCAGAACTCTTCGACACTTTGTCGCCAATTTCTTCTATTGATCTTCACACTTTACTTAATGGAGACGTCTCGAAAGACTTTCAAACTAATGTAATGATACTTAATGCAGTATTTAGGTTTATTGATCGTAGCGTTCGTTTTCGTTAGGTACATTCTGTCTCAGCTGGACTAGTACTAAACTTCATTGTTTTGGCTTCTAAAAAGGCACATTGTTTCCTGTTGAACTATCTTCGATAAGTCTGGAATCCTAAAATATCTCAATATTTTTTTTATTCTTATCATTCTTTTTTGCTGCTTAAATTTCTTAAACTCTTTATCACACCTGTTTTACTTCTGTTATATATCAATGACACTTATCAATGAAAAGCTTGTCTTACTTTTCATTATCCTAATTCCATAACTTAACTTTTAAACTGAATGAAATGATAATCCGCCATAGATGTAAATGTTTTTATTTGTTATTTAGGGAGAGGAACTATATAAGTTCTCTTTCGTTCTTATCCCTTTCGTATTTGTGTTAAGTATGTATACCTATAAAAATTTTAATTTAAATATGTTTAAACTAAAATTCAACGTTCAGTGATTTTAAATAACTGGCAAAAGAACAATTGACGGGTCAGCTGTTTTGTTCAGTATACATCAGAATACCGAGCTCCTAGATAATGAAAAAAAACTCTAGGAAACTCCTACTACCACCTTAATATCATCTGGATCGGTTAAGGTAGCAGGGTACACTTCGAATTTTGGCCCCTGTCAATATTTGTAATAATTAGAACTTCGTGATTTTGGATGTCTGTAAATTAAGATGAGAGATGATGATTGTTAATTCTTTAGAAAATTTAAACAGCAAATACATGTAAAATTCTGATGTCAGTTGTAAAATTAACTGCTGCTAGCTTTGTATGAATCGATGAGTCACCTTGGCGCGGGAAATTCAAATCATGGAAGGGTTCCGTGCTAGTTGATTGACACTCAGGAACATTTTTGCTATTTTGTGAAAACAAGAGCACCGCCTTGCGGGTGCTGACGCTCATCTGATTTTTTGTATAATAGAAAAATTGTCCTACCCATGATTTTATAAGTCCAAAAAGGGCTATAATTCTTGCAAAAAGCAGGATGGAGTTATGTTTCTTGATGTACAGAGTCAGTTTATGATGATGAACAACAGATGTAAGTTTCAAAGCTGGCTGTTCAAAAAGTGCAAAACTGATGATTTTGGCATGCTATTTTTAATGGATGGTGTAAATTTTTCGTTTTGATAACTTTCTGTATTCTTGTATGAGAGTCCTGATCTTGCCATTAATTAAAAGCACAAAACATGCACGCAATTTAAAAAAATGGCCACCCTGATTCTGCTCATTAGGGAAGCGCAATATTGCGACTCGCTACATGTAAGCCTGGCTGTGCCCAAAATTTTCGATTATAAGTGTACCCTGCTACCTGCAAACTGTGGTCAGATGTTCATGGAAACTCTCTTGCGGATTTAATGAAAGTTTCAAAACGAGGCCGGAGGCTGCACGATAGTAATGCTGATCACAACCAAAATAAATGTAAGCATCCGCTGATCACAACCAAAACAAATGTAAGCATCCGCTGGTCACAAGTAGTCCAAATATAAATAGTGCTAATCTTTTTTCCTTTCCTAATGCCTTTTCTCAACAGCAACGTGTTTACTTTTACTCTATCGCGTTTCAGTATGTATCACTGTGTATTCTATCGAAATCAACATGTTCCTAGGTAGCAGGGTACACTTCGAATTTTGGCCCTCGTCAATATTTGTTATAAACAGAACTTCGTGATTTTGGACGTCTGTAAATTAAGGTGAGAGATAATGATTATTAATTCTTTAGAAAATTTATACAGCCGATACATGTAAAATTCTGATGTCAATTGGAAAACTAACTGCTGGTAGCTTTGTATGATCAATGAGACACCTTTTCGCGGAAAAAAATCAAATCACGGAAGGGTTCTGTGCTTGTTGATTGATACTCAGAAACATTTTCGCTATTTTGTGAAAAAACGAGCTGGATGGGCCCCCATTCCGTTCATGTCCTGACGTTCAGTAAGGACTATTAAATTGAGAAATGCAATAAAATTGGGCATTGTTCTTGCAGCGGGATCATTGCAGGCTGTTCAGAAAGTGCAAAATTGATGATTTTGGCATGCTATTTTTCATTGATGGTGTAAACCTTTCGTTTATATAACTTCCTTTATTCTTGTATGAGAGTCCTGATCTTGCCATTAATTAAAAGCACAAACCAAGCACGCAATTTATAAAATGGCCACCCTAATTCTGCTCATAAGGGAAGTGCAATATCGCGACTCGCTACATGTAAGACCGTCCGTGCCCAAAATTTTCGCATCTAAGTGTACCCTGCTACCCTATCGCATGCTAGGTAGAAATGGAAGCGTAAGAATTTAATGTCTAGAAAAGAGAAAATGAAAGAAGCAGAAAATAGAAAATTCAGCGGGTTGTATTTAACGAACTGTAGCTTTCTTATTTAAAAGTTAACACACCCATTTTCTCTTTGTTTTTTTTTAAAGTAGCGATATAGTTCTTTATGGGAATATAAGTCTCTGAAAATCTGAAAGATACCAAGTCTCAAGACCAGTTACCATCTTCTGGTGGCCTGACAACCCCCACCCCACAATTTATTGCTAAAAAATATTATTCTCAGAGAAAATAATATAGTCCATAGAGGTTCAATTACTAGCCAAAAGCATGTACAGTCATTAAATGTGTGTCTTCCGAACATATCATTTCATTAAACTTACGAGTACATATAAAGTCATTTGAATTCTTACAATGCAGTTATATCTTGACGAGACTATACTAGTTAGTATTTTCTAAAAGATGTAATGCTTATACAGCTAAGAATATGTCATGAAAGCGTATTTAATAAACAATCGGATAGGCTTAACAGTCCCTTTAATTTTTATGAACGCAATGTTCACTTTGTAGTCATTGCAAGAAATATGTGCGTAAGAAAAAATTGTAAGCTGAATACCTATATCGAAGTACCTATTATGAAAGCTAATGTGTTAGATGTAATTATCAGTTTTATTCAAGCCAGAAAACGGACGATTCTTCGTTCTGTAATTTTCAGTGAATTTTATAGACAAAAGAGTGTGTGTGTGTGTGCGTGCATGCGTGCCTGCGTATGTGTGTGTGTTGTTCGTGTGTGTCTTTGCGGAGGCTGCGTTTTTGGAACGTGGCTTTCTCTGTTGGATATTCTTTCTTGTTTTGATGCATTGAATACTTCTACCACATATATATGACCTTATATTGACTAATGCACTTTGGATAGATAAGGATTACATAAGCCACCAGGTAAATGAGTTACAGTTCTCATCTACAATAGAATTGTTTGTTTCTTTTTTTTTGTTGAGTTTAAAGTCGCACCGGCACAATTATAGGTCATATGGCGACTTTCCAGCTTTGATAGTGGAAGAAGACTCCAGGTACCCCTCCGTGCATTATTTCCTTACGAACAGGCACCTGAATAGATCCAATGACCTTCTACAAGCCAGCTGAATGTAAAATTAACGCTCCGGGTGAGGCTCGACCCCGCATCTGTGAGGGGCAAGTATTTAGAAGTCAACGACAATGACCACTGAGGCCCCTCTGTTTACGTTTCCGATACAAGGATCGATTAATCATGTTAGATATAGGTCACTTTGAAATGATTTATCACTTTAACACATTTACAGCAAAGATAATATATCTTCTTCGATATGATCCCAATTTAGCCGACAAAGAGGACATACAAGAAGTATATTCACATATCACGCAAAATTTTGAAAAGCCAAATGTATGAATAAAATAGTATAGGCCAGACGCAGACAAATTCGTGTGTGGTCGTATTAATACATTGCAGCGTATCTTATGTGGCATTGACAAATTAGGTGCCATATGGTCTTCTCTGAACTTCATTTTCTAAGAGAAAATGCTGGAACGTATATAAAATATTCATTTGACAAAGAAATATGGGCTAAAATTCGCGGAGCATGCTCTGTCAACTTGCCTTTTCATGAGATATTGAATTAAAACATTCTGTTGTAAAGGTTCAGTCAGACATAAAATGCGATGCAAACAAGACATTATACACACAGAAGAAACTGGAAATATCAAGCATATTTACATGTATATTGATATTGGTGGTCAGTTATATACTGATCATACGACATAGATGAATTTCTACCGGTCACTTATATATTGATCATGACATATAGGTGGGTTCTTGATGGTCACCTATAAATTGATCATAATAAGGATCTTAATTATTGATTTCTTAAACTATCTTAATAACAGTCCTTAACTTAAGTACCCGTCACTGTCGAGATATTTAAGTATTATTGTAATATACTAAAGGTATTAAAAGTCTATATATTCTATTATTAGATAAGTCCACACTATGTGAAAAAAAAACAGATTTATTTTGTCTAATTGCAACGCTGTAAATGGTTCTAATCGCTGCCAGGCGACTAAAACAATATGAATTCTTACTTGATTTGGACAGAGGAAACAGCAGTACGTTAACAGTATGTTTTTTTTTTTTATTTTTAATTTATGAGTCATAAGCTAACGTAACAACATTAATCTTTATTTTTTAACGTCAGCTGCATTGTAGGATAAACTGACTTTTCGACAATGTACATTTGTTTGCGTTAAGAGTACACAAATTTAGATAAATGTCTCAAAGAGGTACGCCTATGCTCATATATCGTGATTTTCTGATCTGTGTTTCCATCATCTCCAGACGGAAAATGTCACCCATACTCACACGTAATTGCACGGTTACATTTAAGAGAAATATGAAGATATGGGCTCGTCAATAGCAATTTCCTTAGAGGTGCATAATAAGATTACATAAATTGTCTTGATTTATTTATCATACACTTGATGTTATTAGCTCTCAGTTTGCATTTAAATGTCATCTTAATTTGGTAATTGTTTCAGAGTGATTTTAAAACGCCTTCTTCATTTAGATTTACTACACGTTCCTATGATATACAGAATTGCCAACATTAAAAATAACCTAAATATACATTTTCTGTGCATTAGTTTGCCCGAAGGTATTTGGGTATATGTTTTTGAATTATTTAATGTATACGTCCTTTCATCTGCTTTTTTAAGAGATATTACCTATTGTTTTTAAAACATATGTAGTGAAATGTAGGTAATTTTCGTTTAAAGAAAACATATAATCTAATTTTGCCAACATTTTTAATCTGCCAAAACAGCCCAAATTTCTCAGACGTGTTTTTTAGAGTATGAACTTACTAACTAGTAGTACCAGTGAAATATAACAAACACTGATTCTTTTATATTTGCACCTTTAGCAGCAGAGACAAAGACAAAGGCAAAGACAGCGAGCTTTGTCAAAATTTAAGTTTCGAGGGGATTTCAATTGATAAGAAATTACAATGACAAACTAAATACCTTTTTGTATCACATAGTCATTAGCAGTAGTATATAGTGAGTTCATAGCAGTCCCGTATCATGTCCATGTACCAAAGTCAGTGACCGTCACATTTATCGTCACCTCCGTTCTAAAGGTTAGTTGGGTTTAACGTTAAATTGACACAATTATTGGTCATATGGCGACTTTCTAGCTTTGATGAAGACCCCAGGTGCCCCTCTGTGCATTATTTTATCACAAGCGGGTACCTGGGTAAAAACGCATACCTTCCGTACGCCAGCTGGATGGCTTCCTCACATGAAGACTTCAACGCCCCAAGTGAGGCCCACATCGATGAGGGGCAAGTGATTTGAAGTTAGCGACCTTAACCACTCGGCCACAGAGGCTCCTCTATTCTAAAGATAGAACGTCCATGATAGTAGTAAAGATTTAAATATCCCGCTTAAACATTTAACGCTTAACTGAGAATAAAGAAGTATATGTGAAGTGTAAATATAAACATGTAAACTTTTGAAAACTTCTACATTTCGATTTTTAACAAGCTTTAAATGCAGAATTATATCGTGGGGATTTCTATATGTAGATCATTATACATGTATATACATTAAGTAGGTCATACTACTATTCTTCGCGTGAAAAATAAACCTTAAGGTTAATATATAAAAATGATTAAAAAAAAAATCAGGAACTACTTGGGTGGTGTTATCTCCCTTTGCGCCGCTTCTTGAAAGACTGCGAGTCCTTCTGAACGTGTCACAGACCGTTTAAAGGGACTTAAGATGAAGCCAGAATGTTAAAATGCGGGCTTTTCCATCGTTACCGCTGACCGATTCTGTACGTATTATGTCGTTTCAGAAGACTGATCGTTGACCTCTTGCACCATCATGAGTACCCTCTCGGGCAAGAGGAGGTAGGAATAGGCAGTGAGGAAAAACTCCTCTTTGTATTGCGGCATGATGAAAATTTTTCATTTTCTAGCTAGACGCCGACATGATCACATGCAACGTTTGCGGGAAAACATTCAGTAGACGAGATAACATGTTACGTTATAAGAAGATGAAGCACGACGACGAAAGCGGCGAATCGGACACTACAAAAGAAATGAACGTTTCAGATGACGAGAGCGATAAAGAACTAACGAACAAAAATGGCCATAGAAAGGATGATGTGGATTCCTCCGACGAGGAAACAGAGGACCCATGGATTAACATTATAGCCTCAACGTTTAAAATGAGGCAACCGGAATACAGTGAAAGAGTGCAAAGCTACATGGAGGCGGGGTGCCACCGCAAATGACGCTAGGAATTATCATATTCTGTAACATGAGAGACAAAAATAGGAAGACGATGGCCAAACACGCATGTCCTCAATGTTTTTGCAGAAGACAGAACATCAAGAGAAACACCCTTAACGGCCCGACGAAATAGGTCAGAAGACAAAAATTAAAACAGTTCAGTCCCTATAGGATTTAAAAACTGCCTATCAAAGAGTCCTCAACACTCAAAGTGTACATGCACATCAAAATCAAAACATCCGGTTAAACAACAGGGCAATCAAAGGCGTTGTAAATATTTCTAAACAAAAATGCAAAAATCAGTAACGCATTTACACAATTATATTCTAGAAGTGTCTCGGAAATAAATTGCAATTGATTATTTTATAACTGAAACAAATTAGCATTTTGCAATTGCCAAACAGGATGCATTAGTATTAAACACACAATTCTTGACTGACACCTCTTTAGAAACAATCACCTAAGTACGAACAACTTTAATTTAAGTATACAACCATTTTTCATAATCTATCTAATAGGGCGAAAGATGTCATGATATAAAAAAGAAAATTCTCGACAATCAAGAGAAGCGGAGCAGTATACAGCTCATCATTTAAATCAACAAGAGGGCCATAATGGCCCTATATCGCTCACCTGAGTACCATTGCTCTTAATGATAAGATCAAGTTTTGAAATAGATCACATAGGCTTACACATTAAATATCATCAGGAAATATAATTTTCTTGTAACAGTCCCTTTTAACCTATGGGTCACATACTAGTCAGGGCCAATCTCCATATCCTAGGCTCAAATGCTGCAATTTTGTACTAGCATGACTATTTCTTACCTTGGAAGACTTAAATAACATTTAAAACCAATCTCATTAGAAGCTGCTAATGTATATTCATTTACATTAAAAATAAAGGGAGGTAATTTGCCATAAATTCAGTCAATATGTATCTAAACGGATTGTACAAGTCCATGTGATGGCATAAATGAAATTTCAGATCAGTATCTTCATTAGTTATGGAGATATACCCATTTTAATTTGAAACAAAGGGAGGTAATTTGAAATAAAATCAGTCCATATCATCTACCCTGATTGTCTCAGTCCAGCTAATGACAATAACGAAATTTCAAATGAGTTCAATAAATACTAACTGAGATAAATCCATTTTTATTAAAATCAGGGGAGGTAATCATGCATTGGTGTATATATGTAGAAGATACAGAGTACAAGCCTTAACAACAATATATTAGAAAAGTAAGTAAAAGTAGATACTTCTTACCATGAAAGACATAAATAACGGTTCAAACCAATCTCATTAGAAGCTGCTAGGTGTATTCATTTACATAAAAAATAAAAGGACGTAATTTGTCAAAAATTCAGTCTTCACTGATTGCCCAAGTCCATCTGATGGCATAAATAAAATTTCAGACCAGTACCTTCTTTAGTTACGGATATATACCCATTTTACTTTGAAATAAAGGGAGGGAATTTGATATAAAATCAGTCCATAGTTATCTGTCCTGATTGTCTCTGTCCAACTAATGACAATAATGAAATTTCAAATGAGTCCTATAAGTACTTACTGATATAAATCCATTTTGATTAAAATCAGGGGAGGTAATCAGATATAAAATAACTCCAGAACCTATGACTGCATCTGACAGATTCATCATGGAATCCAAGATTTATTGTTGTTGAAGATATTTTGCAAGTTTGTATCAAATCAAACCATAAATGAAGTCTCTATATGGCTGCAAAAGCCAAAATAGCAAATTTTGGCCCTTTAAGAGGCCATAACTCTGAAACCCATAATGGGATCTGACCAGTTTTCGAAAGGAACCAAGATATTATGCCAATACAAGTTGTGTGCACGTTTGATTAAAGCTGGTTGCAAAATGTTGTATCTATTGTGTTCACAAGCCAAAAATAGAAAATTTTGGCCCTTTAAGGGGCCATAGTTCTGGAACCCATGATGAGATTTGGCCTGTTTTCGAAAGGAACCGAGATATTATGCCAATACAAGTTGTGTGCAATTTTTATTAAAGTTGATTGCAAAATGTGGTCTCTATCATGTTCACAAGGCAAAAATGGCACATTTTGGCCCTTTAAGGGGCCATAACTCTGGAACCCATGATGGGATCTGGCCAGTTTTCGAAAGGAACCGAGATATTATGTCAATACAACTTGTATGCAAGTTTCATTAAGGTTGATTGCAAAATGTGGTCTCTATCATGTTCAGAAGCCAAAAATAGTAAATTTTGGCCCTTTAAGGGACCATATCTCTAATACCCATGATGGGATCTGGCCAGTTTTCGAAAGGAACCGAAATATTATGCCAATTCAAGTTGTGTGCAAGTTTGATTAAAATTGATTGCAAACTGTGGTCTCTATCGTGTTCACAAGATATTGTGAACGGACGACGGACGGACGAAGGGCGATCACAAAAGCTCACCTTGTCACTACGTGACAGGTGAGCTAATAAAAAGGTATTCTCTGTTTCAGAACACAAAACCATTTACAAAACTGATCTCCGCTTTGACTCACGCCTTTTGCTATTAGTTATCACAAAATGAATGACTCGAAAGATGACACAATGGTTACACTTTAAAGAGAATTAACAAATAATTAGATATCTTCAATAAGTATTGTTTGTATCTGTTTCATGATACACTAAAGTAGCATGAATGTATATCCTAAATGATATATTCGGATGAAGTTGACGAGTTCTTCCGGACAGATTGCAAGCTCATTGCAGGCCAATGTTTGTTGTTAATACAGTAAACATGTCTAAAAGTAAGTTCACAATAAAAAATGAACCTACCTGTATAATCTATTTCAACTGTCTATTATTGACTACCCTACGAAAATGGAGCTAGGCATGATTGCTGAAAATAATGACAGGTATGCTAATGTTGTGCCATACGTATTTTGTGTGGTATTGTATGATAGTAAGAACATTGTTCCAAATACGGAAGCACTGAGCAAACAAATTACGAATAGTGTCAAATAGATAAAATTAAGTTACAGACAGGCAAACGTTGCTCTCAGTACAGAAGTTATAAAGTCATTTGTAAGGTTGCAAAATGGTTGAGACAAATATATGCAAATAAACGTGGATGCCTGAAAACGCGTTATATTCAGCTATAATAACAAATTTTGGATAATTCAAATATGTTATAAACAAAGTAAGAACATTCGAGTGTCAGATAAGCATATGTATAAAATACTTGCTCGAGATGGTCAACCAAATCATGACATGCTTTTGTACAGTGCACATGCATTTTGTTCAAAATGATTCTTGTGTCATGAAATATCAGAACAATTACAGAAGGTTGCAAAACCTATCTAAGTGAAGAAAAATATTAATGACAGTGCAGATAACCAAAATCCAGGAACATTGATCAACACCTGACTGGTTTGGTGATACCAAGCGTTTAACATAAAGTCATTGACCTTGATATAATTGTTTCAAAAAGGGTGTGTGTGTTCTGATGTAACGTCTTTTTCAACCATTCTTCAGTCATATAAACGACAGTGTCTACTTGTAGCAGTGAGCAAACTGTCCAATCTCATAGTGCTGCCTTACTGTAATATCACGCCGTAGACACGTGACAATGGTACCCCAACCACTCACATTATACTGACAGCCGTCTGACCAGTCCTAGTATTATTCTCTTAATGCTGAGCTCCAAGCGAGGAAGCTACTAGTACCATATTTTACGTCTTTGGTATGACGCGGCCATGGATCGAACCCGAACGGGCGCTCTACCACTAGGCTACCGAGGCAGTGCTGTTTCACAAAGGGGTCATTTTGATAAAAGGTATAGGAGGCAAGAAACAGTCCGGTTATAGCAACTGTCAGAGAGAGGTGATTATGAAAGGATCACAAAATATAAAATAAATGCAATTGCTAAAATACCTGGAACAATATACATTGTACATGCGTTTTATCCACATTGCACTTCTATGAGCTTACTGTATTCACCTTACGAGAGTAAATTCATTTACACTGTCTCATGTAGGAACACGGAAGGGCTTATAGAGTGAAGTTTGGCGAAGTTTATACTCATTTTAACTCCCCAGTGGTGTTTGTGCCACTGACCGTTCTAAGGCGCCATCCTACTATTTCTTTCTTCATGTATTGGTACATCTTTTTTATTTACTGCGTTCGTTTGTGTTACTGTGTACATGTGCCCAGCCAGTGTGCGTGTATACAGTTGTACATGCCCATATTCCATGCAAAGTGCTGTATGGGCGGCTGCGTTCTTTAAATGTGTTTTTTCTTATATGACTTGTGTTCATGTTTTCTACGAAGTGGGAGCATATGTCATAAAAAAAAACGAAGCCAACAGAGATGTCTTAGCTTTATTTCCAGAGAGAAGTATACATGAGCAAAACAACGCTACTACATCTATAGAAACAATTTATTTATTTTGTATGGTTTATGTGGCACCGATACAGTTAAAGATCATATAGCAACTTTCCAGCTTTGATGGTGGAGGAAGACCCCAGGTGTCTCTCCGTGCACTATTTCATCACGAGCGGGCACCTGGGTAGAACTACCGACCTTCTAAGCGCATGAAGAAATGAAGAAAATGAAATAGTGTACAAGCAAACAATTGTGGAATAAACAAATGAACAGAACTCTCACATGAAACGTTTTACAAAAGATCGTAAAGTTCAATATCAAACTGACAAATGATATAATAGTGATAGAAAAATTGAAATGTTATGTTCGTTAATAGGTACACACTGTCATCCTGTCATCAGTTTCAGTGAAAAGTTAAATTGTGTACTGCTGGAGTACAAAAACGTGCTAACCTAAAAGAAACAATAGATGTAGCGTACGTTAACAGGTGTTGGCAAGCAGAAGAAAATGACTGGTATCCAAAGTAAAAACGTATGTGTTTGCAAGGAAGTACTAATTGACACATCTTTTGTTGAAAAACACAATAATTAATGGCCATTTCAAAATTTGTCTAGTGAATTCTCCTGAGTATTCCGCTCGAATTGCAAGCAATGAACGGCACACATATTCGTACAAACATATAATTGAACTTTATATCAACAAATCAAAGAAATGTAAAAGTTAGTGCATGGAAAGAAAATGCATGGAAAGAAACTGAGTTGTCGTGGAAAAATTATTTATCACCTACTTTGTAGTATAGAATGCCGGAAAAAATAATGCACCAACAAAGAGGTCCATATGTCAGAGCTATGTTCACCGTAAACGTAGACGAGCAATTGACAGAAAATGAAAATAACGACGAAGCAGTGTTCTGTTAATTGTTCAGAGAAATGCATAATATTTTACTGGAGACTGTATCTACGATTGTTACAAAGAATTTTATGTGTAAGTTTGCAGAGCACTTGCGAAATCATCATAGCATTCCCTTAAAAAAACTAAAAAAAAATATCTCCACTTTCTCTTGCACAATAGGCAAGCAGTTACTGTCTAATTTTTATTAATCAAAATCAGTTTTACCAAATAGTTTTCTTTTTCACTGATGACCGCAAAAAGTATTTTAGTGCATTTCAGTAAGCTAGGGACAAATAAATATATTGGCTTAAACGGATTCCATCTCGTTTATTTAGAGAAACGTGATTTGTCACATTCTACACCAAACAACTTCTGGTTATGGCCATCATCCAGTGTCATTTTGATTACTCTTGTTGTTTCTGGTGTCTTGGTCTTACTAAATATTGGAAGGATAAAATTCAAGTCACCCATAATAAATTAATTAGGTTTACTCTTAATCTTGCTCATAGGTCTCATATTGATTATGAATATTTTAAGGTTTTAAATTGGTTACCTGTTAAAAATAGAGTGGAACAAATTACCATTTGTAATGTTTTTAAAATAACAAAATGGTTTTGTTCCAGAATATATGAGTGAAAACTTTATTGCCCTTGACTCTATTCATACTTATGGGACCAGGATTCGTGAAAGTGTTACCCTTGGTATGACGTTATTGACATGGTTTCATTTCTCATACATGTTTATTGTTTTTAAAAATCTGAGACTGGTGTAAATTTGGTGAGAAACCCAGAGGTTTGCGGTAGGTAGAGTAAACTTGAAGTGGATGAAAGTATACTGATGGCATATTTGAGTTATAAAGGATATGACTTATATTGCTTGTGCACAATTACATGGATAACTCAATAGCAAAGCGGACTTGTTTAATCAGTTATTGTCGAATGGAAGTATTTAGTATCATTTATCAGTGCAGCAACAGAGAATAATTGTTTAACAGATATTACAGTAAGATTTTCTGGAAACTGCAAAAGCACGACCCCGCGATCCACAGACCAACGCTCTCCCTACTGAACTAAGCGGGCGGGCTATGTACTCTTGTAATGGCACATCACAGCTATTTTCATGTGTCTAGTTAAACTGTTTTTCGACTTGTTTGTTTTGTTACAATTGGCACGCCCAGATCCATTTTCCTCTGACGAAGTTGATGATTTCATTGTTAGTGTCTAGTAGTCTAAAATATAAAAAAGAAGTAACGATATTGTTCTTTTTTAATGATTATTTTTTCAAGAAAAAAGTGTTCTTTGAAAAAGGTAACATGATATTTTTGAAAGAGCAAGTTCGACTATTATTATCATTATTATTATTATACCACATTTATATAGCACCTTTTCATATAAAATATGTACGTTCAAAGGTGCTTTACAAAGACATTAAAGAATACATACATATACATGTGAATATATTGGTAAAAGATTAAAAGGAAAAGTAATTAAAACAAGATCATCCTTAAATTTTGCTCAACGTTAAATCACATTACATACACAATTAAAGGACAGCAATCCCTTTCCCAACACGAAACAAACCTGTCATGATTTTGTTATTTTTGTCTGTTTTGGGTTTAACGCCATTTTTCAACAGTATTTCAGATTGTGTTATTTTATATAACATGTGTGAAAGAAATGTGTTTTCAAAGACTTTTAAATCTCTGATGCTTGCTGGGAGGGCATTCCAAAGCTTTGAAGCTGCATGCTTGAAACTTCTGTCACAACACTTTACTGTTCGACTCCTTGGAACAACCAAAGACACTGGGCCATTTGCCGAACTTAAGTCTCTACGAGGCTTGTACACGTCCAGCATATCGACAATATACTTGGGAGATTCATTGTGGATGGTTTTGTATGTAAGTGTCAAGATTTTAAAATCAATTCGGTGCCGCACCGGAAGCCAATGCAACTCCGTCAAGGCTGGTGTGATGTGATTGTATCACGGAGTCTTGGTATGATACGGGCCGCTGTGTTTTGTACACATGGAAGATTTTGCAGTGTCTTTGGAAATTCCATACAGTAGGCAGTTACAGTAGTCTACATTCGATGAGTTCGCAAGGTATTTGGAGGCATCATCTGTGATGTACTACCTAATATTGCCTATTTGCCGAAGTTGTGCATAACTAGTTTTACATAAAGAGTTAACATGCCGTGTCTTGACCATGTTTGAATACATTCTAGGACCAAGATCCTTCACACAAATTGAAAGTTTACTTCGAGAGGGTCCTAGTTTCACGCAGATATCTTCGGGTATTTTTGTGTGATTTATGTGCAACAAAATGACCTCTGTTTTGTCAGTATTGAGCTTCAGCATGTTCTAATGCATCCAAGAGACTATGCCATTCAGACAGATCTCAATTCGAGATAGGGCTTCACGTTGGTAGGAAACATTTTTTGGCTTCAACAATTATAGTTGAGTCATCAGCATAAAATTGATGATTCAGTCCATGGCTATTGCAGATTTGTTATCATGATATAGTTTTTCGTCCTAGGACAGATCCTTGTGGGTTCGAGCCTCACTCGGGGCGTTGAATTCTTCAAGTGAAGAAGCCATCCAGCTGGCTTACGGAAGGTCGGTGGTTCTACCCAGGTGCCCGCTCATGATGTTATAATTCACGGAGCGGCACCTGGGGTCTTCTTCCACCATTAAAGCTGGAAAGTTGCCATATGACCTATCATGTGTCG
Source organism: Mercenaria mercenaria (assembly GCF_021730395.1). Lineage (NCBI taxonomy): Eukaryota > Metazoa > Mollusca > Bivalvia > Venerida > Veneridae > Mercenaria > Mercenaria mercenaria. The sequence continues at coordinate 58,050,217 of NC_069371.1, read as the reverse complement.
GTGCGACGTTAAATCCAACAAAAAAAAAAGATCCTTGTGGTACACTGTATTTCGTGTGGACTGGAGTAGACAGTTCGCCATCTACTGAGACTGTTTGGTAGCGGTCATTCAGATAAGAAGTCATCCACTCTAGTGGTTTTCCAATGATCCCGAGGTTCTTTTCCAAGCGTTTTAGCAACGTTTCATGGTCGATAATATCAACGCAGCTGTTAAGTCAAGCATTACCAAAATTGTGATTTCGTTTTGATCCAGGGATTGAAGAATGTCATTTTGAACTTTAAGAAATGCAGATTCTGCCGAGTGATGCTTCCTGTATGCAGACTGGCGCTGTTTATGTGGGTTCTTCGACGTCTCGATGCGTTTATATACTACTTTTTCCAGCACTTTGGACACGAAAGGTAGGTTTGATACAAGCCTATAGTTCTTTAGTTCATTGGAATCAAGGTCTTTTCTTCAAAAGATGTCTTACATGAGACTTTTTGAATTCTTTTGGAACATATGCAGTTTTCAGTGATGTGTTGATTATCTTTGTCAAAGCTGGAAGGTGCTCATCAAGGCATGCCTTTAAGAACCAAGTTGGTAATGGGTAAAACTGTTTAGCCAGTTCTCCATTGGTGGTTGTTTTTCAGTGCCATCTGAAATGTCAGATACATAACAGGATGCTATGTTTGTCCGTACTTTGTCTATTTTGTTTATGAAAAGGTCAATAAAGTCTTGTGCTAGTTGTTTGGAAGATATAACGTTTGGCAAAGTGATGTCATCTGTAGCACCTAACAGATGCTTTGTGATTTTGAAAAAGACTCTTTGAAACTTTTTGGCATGATTCTACCTTATCCGAGTAGAAATTTATTTTTGCCTTTTTGAATAACCTATTTACTGGTGCACACTGTTCTTTGTACAGCTGGTGGTCTATTGTCAATCCTGATTTGCACCATTTCTATTCCAACTTGCGCCTTAAATGTTTAGCATCATGAAGTTCCTGTGTATACCAGGGGCAAGTTCGTCTCTAAATTATGGTTTTTGTGCGCAGTGGTGCATGTTTATCAATAACTGATGCAAGTTCTTGTGTGTATGTGTTAATTAACTCATCAACATCTATCATTTGCATTACTGCCTTCAAAGACTCAGTGTTAAGAAGATCCCCTTTGAATTAGTCAAAATCAATTGCCCTAAGTTTTCGAAAAAGTTTTTCTCACTGGTGGACGTCTGGCAGCCTTTGCTTTGAAAGTCGCTGAAAAATGATCGCGAGAGACCTTACTGCTGTTGTCAGACCTGGATCAGTGACGTCAATGTTTGACACGATGTCATCGTTATCTTTTGTAATGACAACATCCGGGATGTGCTCACCGACGTGAGTGGCTACATTCACATGCTGTCTCATTCCGTGTGCACCCAAGTTTAAATCTTCTACAATGAGGATTTCTTGTCAGTTGTTCAAGAAAGTCTCCTGTTTTATGTCCATTTCCCCGAGACGGTGTTGGTCTGTAAACGACAACTAGGCCGAAAGTGACATCTTTTATGCTCAAATTGCAGTCCATGTATTCGAAATTTGAGAAATCTTTGTCTCGTGTTGATGCAAGAAGGCGGACATCTATAGAAGTTCTATGCATGATTACTATGCTAGCGCCAAGGCTGCCATTACAGCGGGGGACGTGCTTGATTTTGCAACCATCTGGAACAAGTTCACTTAAGCATGTTTTATCTACAGCACTGCCAAGCCAAATTTCTGTAACAGCAACTACATGAAATTCATTCGAATTGATATAGTCTCCAAAAGAGAGTGCTTAATTTTTAACCGTTCTTAGGTTGATACTACATACTGTAATAGAGTTCTAATTTCAACTAGAGAGGGAGGTTCACGTTGTACATGTACAATATTTTTTTTTATTTTGTTGATAAAAGGCACAGCTGATATTTTACTTGCACCATAATGAGTTTCTCCAAGTATGGGGATTATCTCAGACAACTCTTGACCGTTATTGAGATTGACCCCTTGATCTAAAACTACTGAAACTTAGCATGCATTTTGATGACTCTGTGAAACTACAGGAATTGCTTGCGGTAGTTCCTGTAGATTGTTTATGTTAACCCCTTTATTTGTGTCCCAAACACACCTAATTTAGGAATTCCCTCTCGGGTACCCCTGTACTGAGAGTAAGCTGATTGTCCGAAGTTCAATAGAGCTGTCTTAATTTTGATAATAGTAACTGATATAGTTTTTCGACATTGGTTGATTTGTGTATAAAGGAAAGATCACATCTATTGTACTGTATAATCCCTGCATTCTCTGCCAAGTGTTAACCACCTGTCACGGATATGGCTGGAGGCATGTTTCTTGATTTTAAAATCCAAATTATGACACTAATTTAAATGATTTTAAAACTTCAAATTTCATGCAAACAACTGTAAAATTCTTCATAAAAAGTACACTAATCTATTTACAATTCCTCTCTGTACAATCTTGTCAAATTCCAGAATTTTAGTAAAGTATTTCCACTTGTACACATGAAAATATTGCGAGCACAGAAAAATGCAGCCGACACATCGGCGCATATCAATATCAACTACTCGACAAATATCAACTACAAGACAGCTTTCAAAAAAACAAAACAAGACTGAATGGGAAACGAAACATATGATAAAACAGAAGAGAGCATGACCTTTGAGGGACAAGACTATACATAATCAGATTCACATGTCGACGATATATCTTTTTAAACTTTATCCACAGTGGTTACAGCTTGAGATACAATATTCGACTTTTATTATTTGGAATGCCAAGCCAGTTTAACATTCAATTTTCTTAATGTTCCAAATGTCGATGCAGAGCTGGTCAAGATGCAGCATTAAGCATTTATTATTTTTGCTTAGGAAGCTAAACTAAGATATTCTTCGACATGTCATTTTTTACGTTTTCCTGAATTTGACCTAGTGGAACAGTTTTTAAAAGTACAAAAAAATAAATGTCGAACTATAGCTTAACACACAGGGTTTCTGATAAATAAACTGCACTTTGGGAAAAGACTGCATAAAGGGGTCACACTTTTGGATAGTTCAACGCCTTTTACCATTTCCCAAACCCTTTGACAATCTATTTGTTTGTTTTGGGTTTAACGCCGTTTTTCAACAGTTTTTTTTCAGTTATGTAACGGCGGCAGTGAAACTAACCAGTGCTCCTTGATTCTGTACCAGTACAATGCTGTTCTGCCAATTTCCAACATGAATTAAAGGTGGAGGACGAATGATTTCAGAAATAATGTCTTTTATCAAATCGTCACAAAGAACATACGGCCCGCCAGAGGGTCGAACTCACGACCCCGCGATTCATAGATCTGCGCTGTCCCTATTGAGCTAAGCGGGCGTTTGACATGTCTTTGCCTTTAAGCATTTGCAATAATATCCCAGTGCTGACATTTCATGCACCTAGGTTTAAGATTTAACCTAGTTTTCATCAATTACTTAAAATTATTTTTGGGGAGAAAGCGAAGCCTTCCTAACGTAGCTAAACTACCTATGCCGACACTGGTGAAATTTTACTTACACATGCCGTTACTTCCTTTCTCCGTACATACGCTATAAAAGTAGTTCAGTTCTTCTATGAAATTCAAGGGTCTGAGAGTAAACAGATCGATACCATTTATTTAGCATATGCAATAGATGTGAACACTTACGATTTGTAAATGAAAAATATGGCAGCTCTCTGTTATCCTTTCAGATAGCATTAGAAAATTTTACATAACGAAGGTAAATCAATTCGCCCCCTATGAATGAAATATCCGTATGAATGGAACTATTTCGTCTTTGGTAAGGTAAAACTCAATGACATAATATACAAAATATGTAATATGCACAGATAAAGCTAATAAATCATGCGAAATGTAAGACGTATTTAACAAAAATATACATCGAATTAAAAAATCGAAACACTTAGATAATGTTTATGTTGTTTAAGCTGAAACGGGATTCCAGCGACCACTTCGTTATATAGCTTATGGCCTCGGTCTATAAATAGCTCATTTAAACAAGCGCTGGTTACGAGCAGTTTCATTCATAACAAATGTCGACATGAATTATACTGCGTTTTATTGATCATATGTTTAATAAAATTGTTACTTTTACTAGGTATGAATTTTTGCATATAATGCAATAAATAATGAGAACAAAATATAATTAAGGTAAAGGGGAAGCTTAAGTTTTAAAACTAAATTCTCCCAGATTAGTTGCTATAGGTTCTAGGGGAGGTAAGTGCTATGTGGAATTGCCACAGTTATGCGAGAAGAAACAAATGACCACATTCTACGGTTTGTATACTGAAACAGCTTACATGTTATTGTCCGTAAGTATTGACCTGGCAATCATGAATATTCCGTATATTTCCGTAAATTAATTTTCGGTGTCCGAACATAAATAGCGATATATAACTAAATATTACATATATAATTCCTAACTGATATATTGTTACATGTGCAGGTAGCTGTGCGGACAAAGCGTTTACCTGTCAATATCAGGATTGTGGGTTCGAGTCCTACGCCTTACCATATCTTTTTTTCCCAAATTTTATATGCAGACTTACTACTCATTTGATCAAACGTATCGTGATATTTATGGTTCATTTATTAAGAGTAATCATATCTACCCGTTGTAAAAAGTGGAATAAAATTGTTTTAAAAGTATCTTAGATAAAAAGACAAATTACCTGTCACCAGCGTTCCAGAAAAAATACAACAAGAGAAAAAGAATTAAAATTAATGAAATATGATACAAAAATATAATATAAACGATAACAATACAATACATTAAATTGAAGAAAAAAGCTCAATACATTAAGTGACTTCGAACCCGTGGTAACGTGCGTGGAAGTCAGTCCTTACCTCTACGCCACCGTGTCATCGATTAACTTTACATGTTACTTTAGTAATGTAGATACTTTCAGGATACTAATATTGCGTAAATTAACGAAAACGCCCGAAAATATTAGCGAAGATAAATGAGTGCCAGGTCAATACTTACGGACAATATATTTTGCTATATAAATAATGTTTACATTTACAATAGAAACTAATAATATTATACAAGTTCGTTTTAGAAACATCCTCACAAATGCTGAAAGTAATATTGAATATACTGAATATAACTATCATATATCATTGTTTCGTACTAGGTTGCATTTTTAAACAACTATTACCGCGTCCTTTTTCAATTTCGTATAATTTATGTTATTTTTACGTTATTTCCTCAAGCTAAAACAGAGCCAAATTTCAAAGTGATAACCACTGCGCAAAACACTTGCAAAGAATTCATTATACCATTTTATTTTATAAAAGAAACCTCAAATTTATTTATTTATTTGAGTTTTACGGCGCATCAACACAGTATAGGTTATATGGCGCCAAACAAGACTACAAATTTTGGTTTCACATCTCATTTACATCGAAATAAAAACATGAGGTATGGAATCAAAATTTGCATACCTGCTGGAATCACAGAGTTACAGCAAAACCAAGTGTTAAGACCCTATTAGTCGCCTCTCACGATCATGCAAGGGTAAGGCAGTGGTTCCAATTCTTTTCATACATAGATCGTCCTAGAACCACACGGGGCCGCATAACAATTATAAAACACAACATAAATCTCTGTATTCTTTTTTTTATTTATTTAGGTAGTTTTTATTGTAGCCCTCATGTATATAATGAATGTATTTGTCTCATGTTTTGTACATGTGTACGAACTGAGAGTTAAATGAAATAAAATTGAAACTTGAAATCTGCCGAGAACATTTTTTCTAGGAGCCTCAAATAAAATGATTCAAACGGACAGAAATTAAGCTCCAACACTGAAAAAATAATACCTTGCTATCTGCATTCAAAAATAATCATAGTGCAGAAGTAAAGCCTACCTACATTTTTTCCACAGAATAAATGCAAAATAAAGAACTTTTACCAGATGTAGCTCTGTATTTTCAAAGATGTCTAAACCTTCACCCTTCTGTATCAGAGGTTACATTCACTTTAAACAGCAAGAAATGGCTAATCAAATGATTTTTCCCCTTTTGTACAACAAGTCAATAATAAGTCTTGAAAAAAATATTTTAATAGATAAAACAACAAATATAATGAATAAAAGGTTGGTCCTAGTGGGGTTTGAACTTACGCCCTCCTGAAAACTTAGTTAAAGTAGGTTTATGGTAGGAACTGAATACTCTTCAAAAAGGCGGTACACTATTACGGGTCCGTCAATTTTCCTAACTATCGCATTTTTTTGAAGGAAAAGGACTAGATCATAATCATTAACAGTCCGGTTGATAGCGGGGTTCGAGCCAAAAATTTCCCTCAGACCGACAAGCAAATCGCCTCGTCAGTACTTCAGTGCATTGATTAAATAAAAATTTAGTTTTAATCGGATACACTTGTAAATTTTATAAATGTAGTGATTGTTGTTTACGCGTTGAACTACGACTTTAACAACTTTAATTACGCGGTAAATATTTGTCAATGCCACACGGAAAACTATATTAATCCGCTAAAATGTCGTCGGTAGTACCAATCTTTATAACCTGAAAATCACAGATATAGATTATTTATGAAGTATTTGCAAAAAAAAGTTGTCACTCATAATTTAAAATGCCATTAGGGCCCCTTTCTTACATATTCCTGATATGATGCTAGTCTTGCCAACCTTCTTGTGGTATTTTGTTGATGTTCTGCTAGTCTGGCACAACTATTTTCAAGTGCGCACAAAATACTTTTAAGTGAAAATCCGTTAGATTTCTTGAAATATAGAAAATATTGGACTATAAACATACTGAACGTAAAATCTCACTTTGTTTTTGTAAGATTTTTAAAAAATTGTAACACAGGTTTGTAAGATTTCAAAAAAAAAACACACACAGTGAAGATAAATATTTTCACATTTTCTCTGTTTGTTGTCTTGCCTTTATGCATTGACATCTCACTTTGGAAGGTCCTGTCATGATTGTCTATCGAACCTGCGTTCAGTCTAGTCCGTTTGATTTTCTTATAACCTTGCCAAAGACATGAACAACCCCTTATGATTTTGGTGTCGAGGTAAAAGCGAGCTTTAAAACCTTAGTCTGCTTTCACTGATGATCGATTTCATACAGACAGACATTGGTTCCCTATTAGATCTATTACATCTAGTCAAGTCAAAGATTATGATTTGTTTGTTTGTTTGGTTTAACGTCGCACCGACACAATTATAGGTCATATGGCGACTTTCCAGCTTTGATGGTGGCGGAAGAACCCAGGTTCCTCTCCGTGCATTATTACATCACGAGCGGTCACCTGGATAGAACCACCAACCTTCCATAGTACAGCTGGATGGCTTCCTCACATTTAGAATTCCACGTCCCGAGTGAGGCGCAAGATTATGATTAGAGTAACCTTTACCGACTTTGGTCTGGATGTAGGTTACTTTTTTGGTTCAATGAGTTAAAAAAAGAACCAGAAGCATTTAGTGAAATATTGCAAAATGATGGAGTCTTTTTTTGCCTGGCTTCTCTATTAAAATGCATACCTGGGCAGCTTCGCTTCCCTACAGTCCTCTCAGGGCTTTGATTTTCAGATGTCATCCTTTTTTGACGGGGACAACTTTTTGATACTATTTTAGCTATTCAGTTGCACGGGGCAATACTACACTATGTATAGGACAGGTCGATTGTTAGTAAAAATGTTGTTCGTTATAATATGAATATAATTAAATAATATAATTATTAAAATGTTGTTTGTTATAATGAAAATTTTTCTGTCTATGATTTAGTGATATACTTCTAAACCTTACGACAAACTTTTAATATGCTAATCAAATGTACAAATAAGAAAGTCGCTAGAAAGTGACCCAGTTTTGAATCCAACATCAACCGGTTTAGAATTTGATTAAGATATCAATATGGGAACAGCCTTTGTGTCATGTGAATAAGAATGGCTTCTCAAGTATAAACAAAGTACTTCTGCGTACTATTAAGGAGCTGTTGGCTTTTCCAAAGTACCTTGCCTTAAGTCACTTAAGTCACGCCATTGTCATTTAATAACTGTCTTATACTGTTCTACAGTGTTAATGGAAAGTGCCAAAAAATCCTCACTGATGCATATATGTTGGCCAAAACACAAGAACAGACACATTTTCAATGAGATTTATTCTAGCAAAAGCAAAAGAATGTTTTCCTCGGCATTAACTGAAGTGAACAATCTGGCCATCACATTCTTTAATACTTTCCACACCAATTCTAAAACTCATTATCATAAACTGTGACACCAATCTATCAGCCTACAGGACAATTTTCCAATGAGAACTTCCAAATTAGAATTGATGGTTGTTGGAAAGTATCACTTTGAGTTTGACAATAACTCGACAAAACTGACAGTGTTTTTATTACAAATAATTTTACACACACATTAAAAAAACACTTTATTTTAAATGAAAGTTGACGGTTCCTTGTCTGAGTCTGATAAAATAAAAAAAGTGGAAACTCCCCAGGTTGCTCAACACGACAAAAACAAAAAATGGTTCCGGCTCGGTTTGATTGAGCCTGTTCATGGACGGTAGTGGAAATGCATGCTACCGTCCACGCCCTCTAGCCCTCAACATTTACACACACAGATGTGTTCATACGGCGGTGCACATGAAACTTTCAGTGATACACTAGCGTGTAATTCCATGAAAAGCGGCGTATGGTCCCCAATTTAAAAAAATGGGTTTGTCCTAAACGAGAAACAATGCGCAGAACTAAACAAACTGGAATTTAGAGGATCTGAGGTTATGGAGCCTGCATATCACAGGAACTGCCAACAGACAAAATTAAAAAGCAGGCAACATATCCAAGAGGTGATTATACAATACCCAAAGATATGAAAGCGGGAATACTGGAACACCCAGGCCGAAATGTTCATGCTGAGAAACTAGACAGTACTAATAACATGACATAAAAGTCGTGCTGAACGATCTGAGAAGACCGAAATATAACAGCCCTGACTACTCTGCTATTATAGAATAAACCAAATACAGACTTATGTGAAGAAGATATGATTTAAGTGTTCAGGGAGATTGCCATCGATGCATACAGTTTGGTAGCGGTCTGTTAGATATGATGCCACCCATTGAAGAGGTTTATCAGCGAATCCAAAGTTAAATTCGAGTCTATGAAGAAAGGTGTTATGGTCAATGGTGTCGAATGCAGCCGACAGGTCCAACATCACAAGTACTGTGACGTCACCTTTGTCTAGGGATTCGAGAATGTCGTTCTGAACTTTTAACAATGCGGTTTCAGTTGAATGAAATTTTCTGTATGCTGACTGGTTTATTTCATGTAATAGATTGTTTGTCAAATGTTCCTCAATTCTTCTGTTTACCACTTTTACGAGGGTTTTTGGGAGGTATGGCAGGTTGGAAACAGGTCTGTAATTCTTGAGTGTGTTTTGGTGAAGACTTGGCTTTTTTAACAATGGTCTTATTCGTAATGTTTTAAATTATTTTGGCACGATTGCACTTTGTAGAGAAATGTTAACAATTTTCTTCAAAACTGGGAGAAGTTCGTTTATACACAATTTCAAGAGCCATGTAGGAAGAGGGTCTAATTTACATGACTTATTAGCTGACTGTTGAACAAAGCTTCCCCTATCCCCACCACCCATCCCCCATTCTGTTGCTGGACTGAAACGCGCAGTATCACATAGTTCTATGCGTCCGTCTTCTGGAGTTACTGATTCACTCTGATCCTGGGATGCAATATTAGTCCTGATTGTTTGTATTTTATCTATGAAGAAATCGCTGAACTCCTGTGCTAGTCCTTCTGGGTTCTTGCCTGATGGAAGTGCAACTTCGCTTGGACCGTTCAATAAATGTTTCGTTATTTTGAACACATTTTTTTGGGATCGTTCACTTGATTCTACTTTCTCTGAGTAACAATCAATTCTTCTTTTTTTTATTAATTATAATAGTTTATAAATTATTAATGCTTTTTTTAACATTTTGTTAACGATTGCGCATTGGTTCCTATACATTAAGTGGTCAACAGTGATTCCTGAAGTCTGCCATTTACGTTCTAGTTTACGCATCAAATGTTTGGCATCGTGGAGCTCCTCCGACAACCAGGGATAAGATGGTCTTAATGTGATGGTTTTTGAACACAAGGGTGCATGATTGTCAATTAAAGCTGAAAGTTCACTATTGTATTATGAGACAAGAGTTTCTGCATCTGATGTACTCTATGACAAATTCAAAAGATCGGGTGATAGAATATCAACTTTGAAAGAATCAACGTTAATCGAACGGAGTTTCCTGTATGCCAATGTTTTCTTTACCGGAGGGGGTTTCGCGGCAAGTGCATTAAACATTACCGCGAAATGGTCTTTGGCTATTTTTCCAGGCCTCGTGTTCACAAAACATTTTTCGATCTCAGCTGAGTTTGAGTTTGAAATTTTAATATCAGTTTTACCAAAACTTCAAGGTTAAATTTCAAATGAGACTGACCATCAATACCGAATAGTAACTTTGAAATAGTTATCAACTTAAAATTTCGTTTTAAACATGACATTTAGATATAAATGAGAAATTAAGTTTCATTATCAAACTCAGCTGAGACTGAAAATGTTTTGTGAACACGGGGCCAGAGCTATCTGATAATCCAGGATCAGTCACTACTACTGCCGATACTGTGTTATCCATGTCTCTGGTGATGACCACGTCTAGGGTATGACCGTTGACGTGGGTGGGCCCTTTCACATGTTGATACATGCCACAAGATTGTAACACACTGTTAAATCTGATGATGTCACGATCAGAAAGAATGTCCAAATGAATATTCAGATCGCCAGTAATGATGATATGCTTATCAATTGCGGCGAATTTTGATAGGAAATCTGGCCACTCGTTATCCAGAAAATCAATTGTATTCAAACCATTTTTCTTTGATGGAGGAGGTCTGTAAATAACGGTCATGAGCAATGTGTAGTTGTTGATACTTACATTGCACACAGTATGTTCAAATGTTGAAAATGTATTGTCACTAGTTGAAGAGACTATTTTTACATCTATCACCGATCTATAAGTCAGGGCCACCCCACCTTCACGCTTACTACCAGGGCGTGGCACGTGCTTTATTTTGTACCCATCAGGTTACAGTTTACATAGACATGCTTTATCGATGGAGGCGCTTATAATAACCATGTTTCAGTCACAGCAATAAGATCTAGATCATTCGGGAATATAAAGTCACAGAAGGATGTTGTTTTGTTTTTCAAGGATGTTTGGTTAATGCAACCATTTTTTATATTTTTCTGGCCTTTAACAATTGTTTGAGATTCACACAAAAGATAATGAGATATTTTTTATTTCATAAATTTAAGCTATTTCATTTATTTCAGCTATGATGCATCAAGTACCTTTCTTTCATTTTAGTTACCATGTGTAAGGACAATTACAGTAAAAATTATAAAGATAGAGCTTTTCTTTCATTTTAGTTTCCATGTTTGTTGCCAATAACAGTTGATCTATATCTTTTAGTTTCTCCGTTTATAGAAAGTTCAAGAAAATGTTACATCCATCTAATGACTTCAGCTGCTCTCAATACAGACAATGTCCTTTATTATTTTGTTTCTTTTTAGCTCGACTTTTCGAAGAAAATGTAGAGCTATTGCACTCGCCCCAGCGTTGGCGTCGGCGTCGCCGTTGATTAAAGTTTTTGATAAAGTCAAATATCTCTGTTATCATCAAAACTTTGATTTTAATTTTTACAGAGGTTTTTCCCTTTTTAACTTAGAATTGTTTGGTAAAAGTTTTTTATGAAGTCAAATATCTTTGTTACTATAATATATATAATGTATATAATTATTACCACTAGAAGGTGCAGAAGCATGCCAATCATATGACACATCCTACCTGAACAAAAACTGGAAACTAAAAGGGATGTTGCGGGGTATGGTATGTAAATAAAAACATTACTAGTAGAAAATCAAATTTAAAAAGGAAACCAAAAATGGGAAAATTGAAAAGTCCAGGAATTTGAAATAGACTAGAGAATATATGGAGAATATTAGGTTACTGTCTTTCTCCGCCAAGTTGAAGAAAAGTATATTCACCCCGACACTTGCCGACGGGGGTAAACTTTTCGGAGACGAGGCGGATAAGCTTAAGAAAGACAGCAACCTAATATTCTATTTATCCTGCAGTCAGTAAAATCTGTGTATAAGATATATTTATTTGAAAACTTTTTTTCAGTACAAAAATAATCCGCACAGATTTTTTACTCATTTGTAAATTCCTATGCCCTTGCTTGATTCAGTTACACAAGATTCTTTACAATAAAAAAAAAATCCCTTACCTCATACTTTGCCTTTTGTGTATTTTAAATCATAGATGTTAACAAAGCATTCGTGTACAAAGCAAGCAAAGTGGTTTTTTACTCGGATAAAATACAGCCGAAAACCACGCCTGAGATTAATTTAAACGCCCGCAGTATCTACCTTAAATTTATTCCATGCAAGACAACGTAAGGTAAATGAAATTCCGTCCACCGCGAATGGTTTAGATGTAATAATTACAATAAACGACTTCTTAAAACTTACCTGTCTAAATTTCTAGAAATGTGAAACGCCACAATACACAAAGTCAAGGTCGATTCACCTAGACTTTAAAACCGTCACTGTGCCATTCCGTATTGAGATATCCTAGGATAGAGTCAACTATTTTTTTTATTTTTACCAAGGCTGTTCTCATTAAACGGTAAAATGTTTGAGCTTCGAACTCTTGACCCAGTTAACACGGCCTGTATAACAAATACTTGAAAAAGTAGTCCGTCAGCTGTATTGACCTCTATTGACTGAATAGACCCCCAAGTTCAGACTGGTATCAGTGGTAGGATAAAACGGTGTTTTCGCGAAAAAATCACGAATTACCATGCCGGCTATTTAAGCAATAATAAGTCTCAGGTAAAAGACTTTATGCAGATGTTAGTAGCTGTCATAGCGAAAAACACTCCTAATTGTCGTCCATAAGCGATTACGCAGGAAAAATTTGTTTTTACGTATATATGTAGCTTGGCAGCCCTTATAAAACAAGAAATAATGTTACCTTTAATTTAGATGAAATTTTCCGGTTCCCTGACGAAGTATAAAATGAACCAGACACAGACTTGTGAGAAGAAGATATGACTTAGTGTTCAATATATACTGAAAACAGTACAAATTGTTCAGTAACACAGTTGAGCAATACTGAATTCGCTTTTTTAGAGTTCTTAACTTTCGAAGGTTAATTGAAAATTTTCTCAATTGCAGATAATGATAAACTACTAAATATGAAATAACCTTTTTAATTCTGTTGGTACGTTTAAATATAGAAGAAACCACGAGTAGCTGGATTTCTGAGAGCCGAAGAGTTAAGCGCATTAATTTTCTCGACCTACAGTTAAGAGTGGTGGTTTCTCTGACCATTTATGTAAATGTGTTTGACTTCGTAAACGATAACTACTTTAATAAAGTAACAAAGTGTACTTTTAAAAAAAAATGAGCCATACAGACTCATTCATTTCATAGAGACACATGGAATTGAAGTATTAACCTGACACTCGTTAATCTTCATCAATATTTTCGGGCGTTTTCGTTCGTATATATTTAGTTTAAAAATTTTATCGTGAAAGAATGTATATTTATTTCAATAAAATAACTTAATAATAAGTAACCGATGACATGGTGGCGTAATGGTAAGGTGTCTAACTTTCACGCACATTCGAAATCAACTCAGACTACTTTTTTTTTTAAATTTAATGCTATAATGTAATGTTATCGTTTATTTTCATTTATGTAAAATATTTCCCGAATTTTCTCTTGTAGCATATATTTTCTGGAAACGGTGGAAATTTGTCTTTTTATAACATCTACCTGCACATGCGACATTATGTCAATTAAGAAATGCAAATGTAATAGTTATATCGCTATTTAGGTTCGGACACCAAATACAGAATATTCTTGAGTGCCAGGTCAATACTTACGGACAATATCAGTCGGTTCACATTTGAGAACATTTAACAAGTTTAAAAGTGTAACGTGTTTGCTTTTAAGATAAAATTATGTCTTCCAAAGCCAGAACTTCATCGCTATATCACCTAGCGTCGGCAATTCCGACCACTTTGCCAACTATTGCCTTAGTTGTAATTTAAATCCCGAAGAAATGTAGTGCGCCATTAACTTGCCACCCGTTTGAATATTCATTTGTTTTACCATGATAACGCATCATGTCGAAATGATTAAAATTATTTGACATAGAAAACGCTAAGAATACAAGAATTTTACGTATCTTCCACGTCTTCCTGTATAATTCTGTAAATTGAGGGACAACAGGAAATGAGAAATCAATTCAATTTCCTCGGGAATAAAAGTACACTGCACTATACGGACACCGTAAGCAAGTACAAAATTTCATTTCCCTTTACTTTAAAACATAACTTTTATTAATACAATTAATAGTATCCCTATTGCGAATCTTACTACAATATCTGTTAATTGCGCTTTATAAGTGTAGCCCCCATATAAGATGTATCTCGATTGCATAAAATAATAGAGAATATAGACTGAACCTTGCAGTAGGGTAGTTCCAAGGTTGTATTGATAGGTTGTATATTACAGAGAATTTAATCATCAAATATTTAACCTCAAGCAACGACGCTAATTTTTATTATTTACATATACTCCGACATCATTTTGATCTAATCCAGTGTATTTGAAATAAACAGAGAAAACGTACTCTATAATAGTCTGTATTGGCAACCAGTTTGGATATCAATAACCCAAGAGATATGGAGCAGCATCGTTTAGATATTGTATATGTTCTATCCAGTGAATACTTTGAATAATAAAATATATAAGAAGACCATGCAATACTATAAGAATATCATTTTGATTCATAGAATACAACCGAGCAAAATAATAGCAGACTCGGTCCGACTAAGTCTGTTCATGAGAGGTTATTCCTTGTGCCCACTAAGACCGGATTAAGTATAATTCTATTTCAAATGTGTTGAATGGACTCCATGATCCCAAGTGTCCAGAAAATATAAATACATTGACTCTATATACGTGGAGACTCGCAGCACGTCACTTAAAGCTATAAATGTTTTACATACTTAACTTTGATGATTCCTTATATAAACATTGAAATTTGACAATATAGCCCCTCCAATATAACAAAGGACATCGGACATTATGCTAGGGATTTTGCCCAAATTTCAATGCCGTCTCATGACTTCTATAGCTGATAATTTTATATAATGGTTTCAAATACTCATAAATAAGTTATATTCATATCAAAATGTCACAAAACATTTTATTTCATATTTCGAACAGTTTGTGACTAACGGTCATATATTTTGAAAAATGTTAATGTGTATTTTTAGTGAAATAAGCCATTGAACTTCAGATATGTTTACAAGTAAATGTTTTGAATTAATAAATAAACGTTTTCAATGCAGATTATCCGTTTAATTAACATTTTTCGAAATAACTGAAAAGCGAAAACTTAAACTTTTAGCACACATCTGTACCTCAGTTCTTTTTCACCTGAGCGCCGATGATTACTTATGCAATGATTATTGTCTGTTTTCTTAACATCTGTTGTTGTACTGTATTGACACATTCATGTACAAAAGTGACCGGCTATTATAGGGAGGGTTATATATTGAATACATGCAGTAGTGTAGCTGGCCTCAAAATTTTTGACATATATTGGCTTGTAGGGGACTGCCTAGGCCACTGCGGGTCCAGGGGTGCTTGGGCATTTTATGACACATTTGGGCACGATCTAGATGCATCGCTTGCTCTTTCCAAGGTCCCTTAATATTGCATTTTTTTGGTGTGTTTAGCTTTTCAGTTTCCTAAATTATATGTAGGCCTAGACCTTCTGTGCTTCAATAATACACAAAGTCATGCACATTTAGCCTATATTTTTAATGCCTAGCAGGCATTTAAATGTGCTTTTTGGTATTCCAATATAAAAAAGAATAAAACAACATAAAAATACATGTAGTAATAAAAACCGACTGGTCCAGTATATCAGTGGAACAGAACTTCACTAGCTAGTAACAAGATTTATGTAGATATTCTTGGGACGTCAGTGTTAGTACTGGGGACGTCAGTGTTAGTTCTTTGAAGTTCGTTACTAGTATTTCGGTCGGCTTCGGAATAAGTTTCAGACGTGTGAGTGAATTGATGTTAATTCTGGGGGTGTAAGTGTTAGTTCTGGAGGCACGAGTGTCAGTTCAGGAAGCGTCGGATTTGGTGTTTGGTGTAGTTCTGTTAGAGTTGAGGATGCTGGATCCAGTAGTTCTTTGGTTCGAATTAAAGCAAAGGTTGTTTTAAAATGCATTCTAGGTGTGCCATAACTGTGTTCGTATATATCTCTTTGTCATGTTTAGGTTGAATTACGTCTAAGCCACTTGCTTAGCTCATGTCTTGCGACAGACGCAGTTGTCTCAATCCTAAGGACACTCAATCGGCGGACTTCGATTGTCAAGAAGCAGCAGACCTGATTGAAAAAGTCATAAGATATACTTATCAGGATAAGTCTGCTTTCAAGCTCGACTTTCTATGTCAACTATATTTATTACAGTGTTTTCAAAATGATGGTTTTAATAATATGTACTTGTGCGTATCACAGAGCAAATTGTTTACTAACACCAAATGGTGAGAACGAAGATAACAAAAATAATAGTAACGGAGATTTAGGTGGCACCGTAAATTACCTTTGTGGAAAATGAGTTTATATCAACTGCCTCTGCGCTAATTAGACCATTTGTTGGAAAACATTGGGCAGATGATGTTGAGAGAGATAAAAGTGATCATTCTGAATATTTCTTCTGTTATTCCATTGTTTGTTTTGAAGTCAAATACAACCACAAGAAGTACCAAGAAAATGGCTAAGGTTTATGATACCGCAAGGACAAAGATACAAACTAGAGGTAGAGCAAGGAAAAAACTTGTCTGCTACTTCTTGGTAACGTATAACACAATCAACGGCATTAATGATGTGTAAAAAGAAGGCGTGGGCAAAGCGAATGATGAGGCAAGATATTCTGGATGAACAAGCTTTTAATTAGTGCCAATTCTAGCCTTGTTCAAAACATAAAATGTATCTGTATCTTTTTTAAAATATTTAATAACAAAGTATGTTATTTGATAACAGACTAACATACAAACTATGTTAGGCAGAGGGGAAACCATGTATTTTTCTAAGTAATTAACGAAGCTTCCTTAATTCTAGTAATGCTACTAACGGAATATTATATATTACCAAGGAGGCGTATGTATTCGGAGTAACAAAACAAATCAAGAAGTGAATAAAATGTAACCTATCTCAAAAACAGAATCTGTGTTATGAGATGGCATCACGCATTGCTTTATTCCTGGAATCGTTTTAACAATGTCCCATAATAGAAGTAGTATTGCCCGAAAAAAATAAGCACACTTACATAATTGAAAAAGCTGGGCCTTCATAGTTGCCCCTCTGTCTAGCATAGCTCATAGTTTGGTACTTGATAAAATAACATATTTCATCGTCAAAAAAGTTCAGACAAAGATATAGGTTTTATTTTTGTTTAGGTGAAGACGTGAAGACTGGATACATGGAAGCAAACAAATTTCGTGTGTTCTCCTTTGATATATCGCAGTATGTATCTTATGTGTCATTGACAAATTGCGTGCCAAATAGTCTTCCTATGCCTTCATTAACTAGGAGACAGGGTTGTTTACATCTATAAAATATTCATCTGTCGCTGAAATATCGGCTGCAACGCGTTGCATACTTTCTGTTTCACAGCTTTTTCACCATTATTAAAACGGACAGAAATAGAGTTTATATTAATGCAACTGCTATTAAAGCATTAAAACGTAAACATCCGCTCACCTTGTCTTTTCTTGTAGATTTTACACAAGCGTTTTGGACCAAATAGTGTAATCTTTTCTAAGAATCAAATCAAAATTTTATTATAAAGAAATAAAAAAAATATATAAACTGACTGTTAAAAGTTTTAAACATTTACATGTTGTTTTTATCTCACCCGAGCACAAAGTGCTCATGGTGAGCTATTGTGATCACGCTGTGTCCGTCGTGCGTGCGTCCGTGCGTCAAGTCGTCAGTCCGTCGACAACATTTGTGTTAAAACGACATCTCTAAAACCAATGAATGGATTTTGATCAAACATGGCCAGGATGTTCCTTGTGTGGTCCTCTACAAAAGTTGTTCAAACGGTTCCGCTTGGGGCTACCAGAGCTAAAAATGAAAAAAAAATTCAAACGACATCTCCTAAACCGAAGGTCCGATTTTAAAATTATTTCACACAAATGGTTCTTATGTCACTCTCTACCAAGATTGTTCAAATTATACCGATTCGTCAAAAACACGGCCGCTGGAGGGCGTGGTCACTTTTCCCTGTATGTATTTAGTGGAAATTTTAAAAATCTCCTTGTGTGAAACTGCTAGCCAGATTTCAGAATAATTTTACACACATGGTCCTTGTGTGACCCTCTACTAAGATTAATCAAATTATTGTGATTCGTCAAAGAACATGGCCGCCAGAGGGCGTGGTCACTTTTCCCTATACAATGTATGTATATAGTGGAAACTTTAAAAATCTTCTTGTTTGAAAATGCTGGCCCGATTTTAAAATGATTTTACACAAATGGTTCTTGTGTGACCCTCTACCAAATTTGTTCATATTATTCCGATTCCTCAAAAACATGGCTGCCAGGGGGCGTGGTCACTTCTTCCCTGAATCAATAATAGCTAGAGCCTTGATATTTGTTGTGTGATATCAAATTTGTGATGCCTACCATAATTGTTCAAATTATTGCCCTAGGTTCCAAAGTGTGTGTGACATGTATATAATATAGGCTAACATAGAAGAAACCTAACTCTGTACTTATACAAACACACTTGAAGCCTTGTACACATGTGAGCGCTTTAGGGTCAATGACCCTCTTGTTTATTTTTTATTTTATGCAATATTCAAAACGAAACAAAAAAAATAAGTTCTTTTAACACATTATAATTTTATTTAAAAATCTTTAGTGGTTAATACAGTATTTAATGACATTATTTAACAATACACAGGACTTTATTTCTCTTCATTACCCCTGACTTGACAAATAAAAATGTGCGAAATGTTAATCAAAGCCTTGAGACGTCTGGTGGTTGCGGGTTTTGGTAGACATTTTTTCTTCTTAAATGTCAATCTATAAATATACATGAATGAGAAACAAATACAAATCTCATTTTGTGAACTCTGCCTGACCTAGCTTGTGATGTAACCGTGGGCTGGAAAACCTTATCATTGATAAATCCTATATAATCTAAATGGTCAGTGTGAATGGATACAGGTTGAATCAGAATCGCTTGATCATTAATAATTCATCCGCATTGTTCTTGAATTGGGACTATTTTGTGTAGCACATGAACATCCTTTGGATGTGATTTGGAATGAAATAAAGATGCTATATGATTTTCAGAAATACACTTGTAACTTTGGTAAATCAAAGCCCTGAGAGGACTGTAGGGAAGCGAAGCTGACCAGGTATGCATTTTAATAGAGAAGTCAGGCAAGAAAAGATTCCATCATTTTGCAATATTTCACTAAATGCTTCTAGTTCTTTTCTTTTTAACTCATTGAACCAAAAAGGTAACCCACATCCAGACCAAAGTCGGTACAATTTACTCTAATCATAATCTAGGGCCTCCGTGGCCGAGTGGTTAAGGTCGCTGACTTCAAATCTCTTGCCCCACATCGATGTAGGTTCGCGCCTCACTCGGGACGTGGAATTTTAAATGTGAGGAAGCCATCCAGCTGGACTACGGAAGGTCGGTGGTCCTACCAAGGTGACCGCTCGTGATGTAATAATGCATGGAAAGGCACCTGGGGTCTTCCACCACCAACAAAGCTGGAAAGTCGCAATATGACCTATAATTGTGTCGGTGCGACGTTAAACCAAACAAACAAACAAATCATAATCTTTGACTTGACTTTAGATGTAATAGATCTAATAGGGAACCAATGTCTGTATGTATGAAATCTGATCATCAGTGAAAGCAGACTAAGGTTTTAAAGCTCGCTTTTACCTCGACACCAAAATCACAAGGGGTTTAGAGTTTACGTTCAGTATGTTTAAAGTCTTATATTTTCTATATTTCAAGAAATCTAACGGATTTTCACTTAAAAGTATTTTGTGCGCACTTGAAAATAGTTGTGCCAGACTAGCAGAACATCAACAAAATACCACAAGGTTGGCAAGACTAGCATCATATCAGGAATATGTAAGAAAGGGGCCCTAATGGCATTTTAAATCATGAGTGACTACTATTTTTTGCAAATACTTCATAAAAATCTATATCCGTGATTTTCACGTTATAAAGATTGGTACTACCGACGACTTTTTAGCGGATTAATATAGTTTTCCGTGAGGCATTCGCCTTTGTCACATGACAAATATTTACCGCGTAATTAAAGTTGTCAAAGTCGTAGTTCAACGGGTAAGCAACAGTCACTACATTTATAAAATTTACAAGTGTATCCGATTAAAACTAAATTTTTAATTAATCAATGCACTGAAGTACTCACGGGGCGATTTTCTTGTCGGTCTGAGGGAAATTTTTGGCTCGAACCCCGCTATCAACCGGACTCTTAATGATTATAATCTAGTCCTTTTCCTTAAAAATGCGATAGTTGGGAAAATTGACGGACCTGTAATAGTGTACAGCCTTATCCACACCCAGCCAATTATAACAGAGCTATATTCAGCTACATTCGCAAATGCTCCTGCTCGCGAAAATGATGCGACTTTCGGCGGTATGAAGATACCTGCTCATATAACGTTACGGTCACGTCACCGGCCTAGGATACGTGAAAAACAGGCGCGAGTTTAATTTTGGTATAATGTATAGAGAAATAGCAGCCGCTAAGGATCGCAAAGAGCGCGAATATCCTCGAAGATACAGTCGACGCAATTACTGCGTTTTTTCGCGTTGATAATTACGACACATTAGCGGGCGATGATAACCCTTTTGAGCAATATGTTAAAAAAGAACAAGAAGATTCTTTGTGGGTGGATTTAAACCTACAATTACCGATTCAAAAATTGCAAACCTCATCAGAAATCGCGGTCCCAAGATAACCAAAGTCTCGATAAGAAAATACAACACGGCAATGTTTTTATATAGATTAAGATTATGAAAATGTAAATGACTTCATTCATGATCCATATTTCTGGCCAAACGGTGTATCATGTCGCCCTTGGCTTTCTCGCAGTGCTTACAGATCATCTCAAAAAGAAAAGAAAAAAGACTATCAGTGAAAGGTTTATTAAGGAAGGGATAACTATGTTGATGCTTGGTTAAACCACGATTACAATGATTATAACAAGTACTCAGCAGTAACTGGCGATGACGCTGGTATCAAGAGAGGGCTTGTACATGTCATGGGAGATTATAATGTCGAAATACCAGCAAGGCAGGAGCAGCATTTCCATGTAGATAGTCGTGGGAAATTACTTGTTGACATTATGTTTCGCGATCATCTAGTGCAATAGATGATATGAATCTCTGTACCGGTGTACATTGTACGATAGTTTGAAAGAAACTCTAATCGATCATATGTTAATATGTCAAAATGACATTGAGTTTGTTTAACCCTTGACGAAGATTGTTTGAATGTTTCAAATCATCGCCCTCTCGTCTGTGTATTTACCCTGCCGATAACAGTAAATACACAAAATATTGATACCTATAACGTAATAAGCTGTAAAAATGTTAAACCCCTATTCGTACGCATTACTTTAAAAAACATGTTACTACGTGATATGTCGTCGGCAAAGGACGTAAAAGACTTGTACTCGGAAATTGTTCTAGCTATTCAATTAGCATCGGATCAATGTATTCCGAAATCGAGATTCAAACCGTTTATTAAGCCGTTTTCGACTTATGACACAGAAAAAAGCCATTAAGAATATGCAATGTAGCAGACGCATGTGGGTAAAAAAATAATCGTCCAAGAGAAGAAAATTGTTCCAGTTTCAAAAATTATAAAAATTATAAACGGATTTTTAAACAATAACGTGGATTTGCAGTCCACCAATTTGCCGAAAGTATGAAGGAAGAGATTGACATTGCTGTCGAAGTAGATAATAATGAATTCTGGCGATTTATAAATAAGGGGAAAACCAACAAAAGAACTGTCCAGCTTTAGTAATATTTGCGATACCCCTCAAGATATAAACCATGACTGGAGATATTATTTTGCGGAACTTTACAAACCAACATGTATAGGTTAAAGGTCAGGGGGTTATGTAGTTCCTAGTGAAATGCCAGTCAGTTGTGGTCTGCTACCCTAAAAATGGCGCATATTTGCTCTCGTCCGCGCAATAAACACCTACTTCCGGTTTCGATCTGCAAAACTTGCCATGTGGGGTGTATGAACATGAAAACCGTCTCATTTCATGCAGAATGTATTCTAGTAGTGAAAAATGGTGATTAAAGCACTCGTTCTACACGAATTTGCGCAAAAAATGGGAAAATTAGGATCTATTTATTATGGACTTCTTTCGACTACACCACGGAAGCACATTTTCGACCGAATTACTGACCTTATTCGAGGATTTTGACGACGATTACCTTTCAGCACGAGAGACAGAATTGTGCGATATCAATGCGAATCTGTACCAGTCCTGAATGATTGTAGCAAAGTTCAAATTGAATTTATGGTTTGAAAGCAGCTTAATTAACACGACGGTGTTAATTATGAACATATTAAAACGGGGGCGATTTACTTATATCAATTTTGACAAAACTTTTCCTGAAACAGTCAGATCTTTGTCACGTTCAAGATGATTTCCCCCAAGTACTGTGAAATCATTAATATTCGTGGGGAACTAATTTTCGTGGATTTCATGATTGAGTCAATCCACGATATTTAATTCCAACGAAGAAGTAAAATTCCCTTCATTTTATGTTCAAAAGTTGAAAGCCACGAATTCATAATTATCCCCATTTGCCGTTTTGAACAAAACCACGAAATTTCATGCCCACGAAATTAAATGATTTTATAGGCGCTTTGGTCAACTCTGGAAGGGACTATTTGCCTTATTGTAGGACTGTGGTCGTAGTCAGTAAAGTTTTTACCACTAAGTATAATGCATGTTGTCCTAAATTTAAGTGTGTGATAGAATCAGTTGCTGTACACCTCATTTTATTTTGTCGAACAAATGATATCTTTCATAAATCCATCCCTGGATGTTGTTATCTTCAACAACCTATTTAATATGCCTTACATAGATCAGGTAATTGAAGTGTTATCAGGGATATTTCTCGCTGATTATGGATGATATAAAGTGGATTAAATGCATTCGACATAGATTTTTCTGTATCAAAATAATTACAAGGGCAATGCGGAACTCAGCAGGCCTATAGATTCCCTATACCTTTCGCTTTCCACATGTGGTACTTACTTACCCTCCCTCCCTCCCTCCATGCATTTTTTATCTATCCATCTATCTATCTCCGTCCGTCCGTCCGTCTGTCTGTCTCATAACTTTGTTACATACACCTGGCACTAATATAATGCTTTGCCGTTATATTGCAACAAATTTACAGGGAATGGTTTTCCTGAGCTACATGTATGGAAAACAATACTGTCCCTGGTCGTTAAACACAAATAACGAGAGCTTGTTTGTAATTTTACAGTTCTTAGAAAGAAACGTCATATTTTGTTTAAAGTACATGCCTTGATCTAATCTCATTTATCATTATATTATTTTCCGCTCTTCGGAATATTAAATTACCCATACGTCTGCAAATGGTTATATATTGCTCTCATTACAAATCCGATTTGCAAATACTTGACTGAAATTGATACTCCAATATTTTGTAGAACTTCCAAAGAATTATGAGGGACGAAGGGTCTCCGTGGCCGAGTGGTTACGGTCGCTGACTTTGATTCACTTGCCCCTCATTGATGTGGGTTCGAGCCTCACTCGGGGTGTTGAATTCTTCATGTGAGGAATCCATCTAGCTGGCTTGCGGAATGTCGGTGGTTCTATCCAGGTGCCCGCGTTTGTGATGAAATAACGCACGGCGGGCCACCTTGGGTCTTCCTCTACCATCAAAGCTGGAAAGGTCGCCATATGACCAACGCAAATTTATATCTAGAAAACACAAAGTTCAAATGTTAACAAATATAAATACTTTGGCAAAAGGTTAAAAATGTGCTATAAGTATTACGAAATTATCAAAAATATATGAACATGTCGTAAAAAGGCCGAGTGCATACCCATTCGCGAGAAGTATTTGCGGGATGTTCGCAGTTAGCCTGGGACATGCTGTGATTGATTTATTACTTGTTCGCGTGATATCTGCGGCAACGGTTGCGGTTTATTCGCAAGACAAACTAAGATTATCAGGAAATTGTTGATAAATTAATTTGTAACATAAACTTCAAGTTTCTGTAAGTTAACTATAAGCAGATATATTTTAACAATGTTTAGAAACTATTTTTTACAGAGTTCATACTTCAAATCTTACATTGTTTCAGCGTATAAGAAGAACCATGCTGTTTGTACTTTTGGTAACTTAGAAGAAATAGTTCTAAAAATATAATTATGTACTATATAATTATGCATAAATAAACATGGTACATTTTAAAAACAATTGCAAAAAGTCACAATGTTAAAAATCTTGACTTAAGATAATTCAGACCAAGAAGTATCTGTTGCTTAGACTTTGACAGCAAAATGAGAATATACAAGTAGCAAAAATGGAATTTAATAACAATACAGGTAAGTGTATTAACTAAGCGGTAACATTTACTCTGTGAGGGATCTGATTTTTAAATTTTCATAAGCCCTATGTTGCATCTTAACATATGCCAAGCACTATGATATGAAAACACTGTGACATCGGTAATTTGAATTTATCACTGGTTTCGTTAAATGGATTTTTTAATTTAAGTATTTGGTCATAATTTCATGTGTCGACTTGATTTCCACACATTTTTGAAAAAGCTTGTTCATGGGCATTTCGATGGACTCAGCTGCAAACATGTTTGCGGAAGTTTACATTTCTGTTTGTAACAAAGGTAGTAACATATAGGAAGTGAACCACCAAAGGAATGCATTCATTCCCGTAAGGGCGAAAAAAAACCCGTCTTACAGGATTGTTCTTTTACATTATGATAAATAATATGAAAAATAGTGCCGACGAAATTAAAGAGAATAACCATTATCGGCCAGTGTGTTCTTATGTGCATATAGTGGACATAATGTGTAGTCTTAGAAGAAATTATCAAAACAATGGTGATGTGACAGAATCCATTAATTTGGATCATTAAGAGGCTGGTGCGTGTGCTATGGGTATGAAAAAATAATGAAATATTACTTTTGACGGTAATTACTAGCTCCCTAATTACATGTTTTCATGCACTAGTTTGTTTATGTTACTATTTTCGAAACTGTTGTCTGGAAGTATAGAAAACAGTTCCAAAAATTGCTTCTGTTGTTTTCAAGTAAATGATAAAGGTTGTTAGATTAAAATTGTCAAGCTATTCAGTTGTTTTGACATTTCTTGCAATTCAGTACATGCATTTTACTCACGTTACAAGTCACAAGGTCACTGTAACCTTGACCTTTGCCCTATGTACCATAAAGCAATGGAGATCATATCTACACTTTTTGGGTCGGGGCTTTGTTCTCGGTGCTTCCGAGGGATCTACTTTCCAGATTTTATTTACTTCACAACAGCGTGTGTTAAGTGCTGTGTGGCGGCCGTAAAAAGTCGCCCCGACTTCATCTCAGTGTTGTTATATTTTCTGGTCCTTCGGGATCACTGATTTCAACTCATTTAGATTTGAAGATTGAATACTGCTTAAGCCGGTGCTAGGGGGCGTGGGCAGTGTTGCATTTTCCATTACTGCTCATGAACAGACTCAATCAAACCGAGTCTGCAATTTTCACGGTTTGCCTTGTTCTCGGTGCTTCCGAGGGATCTACTTTCCAGATTTTATTGATTACACCCGAATCCGTAACTTATAATTGCAGATTCGAATGCTCGCTTTCATTTCTTAAACCTAGCTTATTTTGTTGCATGTACATCTTAAAGAGTTTTAAGACAGGAAAGTGCAAAGACTGGAAAATATACACTGTTTTTCAAAGACCCTACTGACTTTACTGTATTTGAATGGTACTAAAATTTCATTTTCATTTTCTTTATTGAATGGCTGCATAATGTCTCTAAAGCAGCTACGGAAATCTTCCTTTTTCTTGTAGATTAACAAGTCATTTTGAATTTAAGATTAATCAAATATATGTAGCAGAAAACAAGTTTTGCTCATGTGTTTTATGTCAAAAGCTAGAACATGAATTTAACACCCTATAAATCTTTATCACTACATTTTATGGTCAAACGAACAATCGATTTGTCATTCATTCACATATGTATAAGTTCTATTATCTGGTGTCCTAAGTAGCTCAGTTGGTAGAGCGTTGGCGCATTAAGTCGTAAGTCCGAGGTTCGGGTCTAGGTTGCACAACTTTTCCTTAGACTGTTACATTTGGATGTTCTACTGAGATGTTCACCCTTGGAGCCCATGCGGAACAAAGCAGTTTGACTGGGGTGTGCATCTGAATTCGGTTAATAGTCTGCGTCAGACATTAGCAAAGAGAGCCAATTTTCTTGCAATAAGTGGAAAGGTGTGTAGCGGTTCTCGTACTGGTCGGCCATTGTAGCTCAATTGGAAGAGCGTAGGCATAGTAAGCCGAAGGTTCGAGTCCCGGTCTAGGCTGCACATTTTTTTCTGAGACCGTTTCATGATGATAAACATGACTTTCATTTGTTATCAAAACTGACTAAAAAAGTGTTTGTTGCATGTGTCCGTATATCATGTATAATTTGTTTTTAGACTGCAAACCACGTACTTAGTTTGCAAAATATGTTTAATTCAACCACGTACTTTGTTTGTAAAATGTGTTTTCATCTTATGAAAATAGAATTTTTGTGCAGCCAGCATGTAAACTTACTTGTGAATTAGTTTCATTACATAAAGGCTAGGGGTCTGGTAATGACAATTGAGCCATGGGGCCTCCATGGCCGAGTGGTTAAGGTCGCTGACTTCAAATCACTTGCCCCTCATCGATGTGGGTTCGAGCCTCACTCGGGGCGTTGAATTCTTCATGTGAGGAAGCCATCCAGCTGGCTTACAGAAGGTTGGTGGTTCTACCCAGATGCCCGCTCTTGATGAAATCATGCACGGAGGGGCACCTGGGGTCTTTCTCCACCATCAAAACTGGAAAGTCGCCATATGACCTATAATTGTGTCGGTGCGACGTTACCCCCCCCCCCCCCCACCCCCCCAAAATAAAATAAAAATAAATAAAATAAACAAACAAACAAACGGACCCCTAACAGTGCGGTAATCAAATTATGTACTTGTAGGTGTACTGCTATGTACCATGTTAACAATGTATATGATATTTGCTGAGGAAAAGCTATGATTTATTGTCATAAACATAGTTTTTGTTAACTATTTTATGTAAACAGCTCTCACTTGGTGACATTAGTAACTGTTATGATCTACTCTGTTAGTAGAATGAATTAAGCAATGCAGCAATTAAAGTATTAAAAGTAAAAGTTTAACTTTATTATTCTAATCGCAATAACAAATGCGAAATAAATGTTGTTATTAATGGATCGCGATAATTTTATTTTAACGGTCATTCTTGCAAGAGTTTTCTTTATTCAGTTTGCAATGGTAATAGATTTAATATATATTTTAATGTTAAATCCTCTGAAAAATATCAATAAGTAATCAGTATAAGTGCACGAGAAAATCCTGATAAAATAGTTACACCTTAGAGTGTATTCTTCTCTAGGTAAAAACATGTTAGAAATTTTTTTTAAAAATGTAGCTCGTACTGTATTCGAACCAGCACCGTAAGCTTGCAAATCATACGTGTTAACCACTATACCACGCTGCTGCATACATCGGTTTTAGGATATAAGATATTTGTCATGTAATGTGTCCACCTGTTTCCCTATTTCATTGTTATGGGTTGATCCGGTATTAGTAAATAAAGGTCACAGTTATCGCGTTTTGTTAATACCGCTTTTGTTGCCTGTACATATATTTTTATTTGAAACCAAAATTGAACCATTTGACCGAACATGTTATTGATGAAAAAATGGAGCTCAGTATCTCAGTTAAAATACTTATATAAGATTCCAGAAACATAAGTTTCAAATATTGTGACTGATTTCCTATAAGATGAAAAGTGTAACTTTATCAACCACTTGTCAAGTTTATCATTTTAGGTGTTTGGAGTGTATACCAGTAATAATGTTGGAGGATTTAAGAGAGACATTGTTATTTTTGTTGACAAGGGAAGTGGGTACGAGCAGAAAGTAAGAGACATTTAACAGACTGCGAGAAAGGAGTTGAACGACCATTCCAGTTCTTCCAATAACAGCCTGGATGATACAAGCGCTTTTGTTATTGATTGATATATGGAAATATTATTGAATCTGCAAAAGTGACTGTTTCTGTTATTCTCTGACAGACTCGGTGAAAATGATGAGAACCTAAACAAGGATTTCCATAAACGTTTTTCTTTTTTTTTTAAATACGAAAAAATGCACTACATGTATGAATTTAATGTACTATGTAAAATAACTGCATTTAAGGAAATTTTGTTTGTTTTTATTGGCCAAGATAAAATTGTATTGTCATACTACCGTGCATATTTTGCAGTACGGCGCTGTCGCATGTTTGGCAAAAATCTTTTAAAAGATGAATTTAATTTACATGCAGGTTCTTTGTTTTCTTCACAGAAGTGCTTATTTATTTAGCAAAGTTGGTCTAGCACTTTCTATTTTCTTATGATTGCACGAGAGATCCGTAACAGCACTTTGATAAAGGATATTATAAAGGATATTACATAAGTCTATTTTCATATTGAATTTTTAAACAAGTTGAATAATATAAAGAAATGCGAGGCTCTGCCAAGCATTAATTATGGTACATGTTAGCGTTTCCTATTGAAAGAAAAAACACAAAAAAATCTACTTTCTTTCACTATAGAAACAAGTCAATTTGACCAATTCTCATTTAAACAATATCGACATCAAAACTTTAATACTCTAGTGTATTATCATTTTATCCATTGGTTTTATTAGGCCTAACTAAACTAAAGGAACCAGTGTAATGGCTGCCAGGTATTTGAACACTAATTTTTCACATGGCATGGCAACAGAGGTCTAAATTAAAGCTAGTTTCTGTTTAAATTTCATTGTGGATGTATTTGTGACATTTTGGTAGGAAAAATGGGAGAGCAGATTGTATTGTGAATCTCAATTGTAGTATGAGTAGTACTTCCAGGTCACAGCAGTGTGATTTTGATGTCAGTTTACAGTAAGCAAATGTGGCCAGAGAAATCTCTCTTAGAAGATACATGACCCCTAATTTTCTCTTCATATTATATCAGTTTTATCATAACCCTTTAAAACGAAGTAAGGATTTGTTCTCTGAAATGGGTCTAGCTATGTTTGGTAGCTCTTTAAAAATGTCAGTTTTATATAGAATATATAGGAAAAACTATTTAACTCTTTGTGACCTATTACACTCCCACGAAGTCAAACATGTGATCAATTAACATCTCTGAATCTGAAATGTTTTAGCTGTTATCAAAGGAATCCGAGAAAAATAAATAAAAGAAAATAAATAAAAAAAGGAAACAAAATTATCACTAGTTAAATTATCATATTTTTCGTATGAGAACAAATTTGTTTGGGTGCAAACGAAAAGAATTCAAAAGCATGTACTCTGATGACTTATATTGCTGTTGCATGAAATATAATACTGGCATTACAGGAAAAGAGTGATTGAATTCAAGTTTTTGAACTCTGAAATGTTTTTGGGAAGTTCATGAAGTTGAATATTGGGGGGAATATTTGCATGAACCCTTTGAAATTTACTATTTATGCTGCTGTAACATAATAGGGGAGTTAGATGCACGCTGTCACTATGGTCATGTTCCACATTGTCGTCCTGTTTACCCTTACCCTGCTCAATTTAAATAATCAATATTTCCATCTTTGAATCTGGAAATACTACCATTAATTGTAAAAATAAATGCTAACAAAAAGATACTAACTGAATGGCAAACAGTACAGATCATTATCAGACTGTTCAGATGTACATACTGATTATGATCAGACTGCACAGTTGTGCATGGTGATTGTAATCTTCACTGATTGC
Source organism: Mercenaria mercenaria (assembly GCF_021730395.1). NCBI lineage: Eukaryota > Metazoa > Mollusca > Bivalvia > Venerida > Veneridae > Mercenaria > Mercenaria mercenaria. The sequence continues at coordinate 58,019,931 of NC_069371.1, read as the reverse complement.
AAAGGCAGAATCAAGCATAATATTCAGCATCAAATGGTTTCTGATACATATTTTATTTTCACATATAAATTTGAGATGCTTACACTTTATCTTTACGTCTCTTAATATTTAATACTTAATATTTTTGACACAGATTCAAGCTATTGTGCAATATCTTCATCTACCATTGGAGTCATTAAACACTCTCCAGTGACATCTCTTGTTAGCTTTCGTAATATTCACTGCAAGTCAATAGTCTTAATCTGGGACTGGGTTTTCCCAAATCAGTGTAGGTATACATATCGCAAATTTGTTTAAATTAAATATGTGAGTTTAACCTTTAATATACTAAAATTCTTTGAATTGACAATCCAAACTGATACTATTTACTAAAGACAGATATGTTAAAGTCATTATGTATAATAGGATTCATACAATAATGTTGAATTTGCGTTCGTTGTGTGTTTAATATTTTGACATATTTCAAAGCTACAAAGTTCAGTCTATTTATAAACTGGTTTGTTTTTTATTTGTACCTACAGCGCGTGCATGAATCTTGGAAATGCCAGACATAAACCGATTTCTGGCGTAAATCTTAGGGTTCACACAGGCCTTGAAAAGTGCTTGAAATGTCGATCGAATGGTAGAAAAGTAAATTTACTGATTCCTGTTGTGATTTACTGACAATTGATTTCAAAACGGCAAGTGCCGTTTCAAACCGAGTTGGCTAAAGGATAAAAGACTATGCAGAAAGGAAAAAGTCGTCCACAAAGCGCATTGCTGAGTTTGTAATAGTGCCATGGGCGAAAGTTATGAATACTATTTATGGTTTAAATAGTTTGATAAATGTGTTTCAAAGTAACAACATCAAAGAAAAACTGTAACAGTCTCAAAAATTGGAGCGCGGTACAAGTCCTTGAAAATGCCAATTTGTCCTTGGAAAGTCCTTGAATTCAGTTCCCAGATTTCTGTATGAACCCTGGAGATTATTCTGCTATGTTATAAATGCAGCTGAATTGCCCCGACCCATCAGTACTCTCAGTGCTTTGATTATATATGTACTAGCAATGAGTAAAATAAAACTTGAAACAAAAAAAAAACGAATTATTAGTTTATGTCTTAGTTCTGACTGAGCGTTGGTGTTGTGGTATTAAACGATGGCACAAATTCTTACGGAATTAAGTGTTAAAGGTGCCACTTATAGCGGCAAATGAGTTTGCGACATTTAACACCAATCTAACGACTTTAACAGTTATTGGACCAGTTATCGATGGTGCGGCATTTAACGGTGCCATAACAGTCAATACCAAAGAATGAATACTAGTAAGTCACAGGTCGAACTGAAAACAACTGCAAAACTTATTTGTACCTAAAGTCAAATGGATTGAGTAAGACACAAATATATTAATATAATATCTAAATTTCCTCTAAAAGAACATGAATCACGTGCATGAACGGGTAGTAAGGTGAACATAGCCGCAGTGTAACTTATTATGCTTCAACGATTTACTGTGTCCGTAAGGAATAATGTCATAATAGATATTTTAACCCTTCAAGCAGTGATGTTTCATATATGTTTTATGGTTCCTTTCTAAGAGGATGAACATTTTCTCAAGGGATGTATTTCCATCCAGTAAATAACAAACTACTACTAACGTAATTAGGTCAGTACTGAGATTTATTCTCAAAGGAGTTTTAAATATGGACTACTGTGACAAACTGTAAGGCTAATTGAAATGTATTTCCAAGGAATTTCTCTCTAACAGAAGACGAAAGACTCAGTGGACTAGATTAACTTTCAAGTATGACAAAGAGATAAGATCTACTACCATGGCATGGTTTGAAAGAAAAACATTGTTTGCAAGAAACAACTTTTTGTACCGTTTAGAGTTTTTCAAACATGTACAAATATTTTATTTCGTAGTGTATGTAAATCTAGCAAAAAATAATTGGTGAAGGAGATTTCGCGGAAGCACAGAGTCCCACCAACACAGCTTCGGAGCCACGCATTTGCAAAGTAGGCCCACAACAAAAAGAAGCTGTAACGGAATAATATTACAGACGGGTGGCTTCAAAAGTCCAACAAGTACATTTTAATTTTATACAAAATATATAGGAGTGTGGGGAAAAGTAGAACAATGATGAATATTCAAAGGGAATGCTACGTTCCTTAATCACAGTTACACTACAACGTAAACCACAGTAGCGCAGACATTCATGTACCAAAGACTAACACACACACACACACACACACACACACACACACACACACAACTAAACACCATAGATAAACAGAAAAGTAAGATATAACAACACTGTATGGCACCGCCCAAGACGCACAGCACACAAACGTACACATATAAGCAGGAAAAACAACAATCGGGCACCGCCTTAGGATTCCGGCAGCCAAACTTAAGGCGGGCATGATGACTTACTCATAGTAAAGGGGGAGGGGATGCCAAAACTAGGGAGCGCAATTGCAAGGGGAAGGATGTGGGCGATAGGCGGATTGAGGAGAAACGCTAAGAGGAAAGAGGAAAGAAACGTTAACAAGACAATATACGCAACACAAAATATAAGACAGACAGAAAACAAGTTGTAAATAGGAGCACCGCCTTGGAACGGTCAGTAACCTGTATAAAGGAAACTGGGGGGGGGGGGGGGGGGTTTAAACGCGTTTAGGGCATGCCAACCACGCACTTACCCGATTTTCAACAACACAATATAAATAAAGTCCCCGCTGAGAAAGGCTCTAACATTAGCAAGAAAAAGTCTTATTGAGGCACGAGTACGATCATTCTAAAGGTTAACAGAGAAGTATTTTTGTGTCTAATGTCTTTATATTCCGTGTGTTTAAGGTATATTGTAACTTTGAATTCCGCTTAAGTCTGATCTAAAGGTGTGTAAGGTGTGTTGCACATTTAATTGCCTCTCATGAACAGACAGAGTCATGGCGAGTCTGCTATTATGTTGCGTTCTGTGCTATCAAAGGATCTTCTTATAGATTTCAGCACGTTCCTTCCAAAATATGCAGATTGCATCACACTGATTTTCGGACCATTTGCCGTAATTCTGCCACAACTCGCAACGTTGCAAGCAATCCAATAAAACAAAGAGAAAGGTATCAATGTCTGTATTACAGCTGCACAAATATAACGATAAATGCTGCCACTAGACTAATCTAAATCAATGTCATTTATCAGGCTGAAAAGTGATTTAGGTTCAGGTGACACTATGTTATCATGCAAAAAGGTGTGCAAGATTTAGAAACAAGAGTTTCACATCACTATATGCAAACACATGCATTCTAGTTTGAAATAATTCATAAAAATGTGAGCTGTACGCTGGTTGATATTAGTGCACATTTGTTTATAATGTCTTATAACAGTACATAGATAAAAAAGATAAATATATAGATGAAATTTGTTTCTAGTGAAACAAGACGCAAAGGCAATGACAGCATATATTCCGTCTAGTTGAAGTATTATTAAGTATAGAAAAGATTAGTAATTGGACCAGTTATCGATGGTGCGGCATGTAACGATATTAATCAATAATTCTTACTCTGTTTGATTGTTTTTGCAATCTTTCTACTTAATGTCAATCATGCTTAAAAGATTTCATTTTTTCTATTCATGTTTAATCTTATCTACATTTGCATTACGATATTTGCCCGCCCGCTTAGCTCAGTAGGTAGAGCGTCGGTCTACGGATTGCAGGGTCGTGAGTTCGATCCTCGGGCGGGGCGTATGTTCTCCGTGACTATTTGATAAACGACATTGTGTCTGAAATCATTAGTCCTCCACCTCTGATTCATGTGGGGAAGTTGGCAGTTACTTGCGGAGAACAGGTTTGTACTGGTACAGAATCCAGGAACACTGGTTAGGTAAACTGCCCGCCGTTACATGACTGAAATACTGTTGAAAAACGGCGTTAAACCCAAAACAAACTGAATTATTTCGGCGACAATCGCTAAATTCAAATAAGGGCCAAAAGAATAATCACAAACACTCCTCTATCGACCAGTCATAAACAACAGAAAGCTGTTTGGTTCTCTGTAAATATTCTGGTAATTGTTTGACCGTATATAACTGGTCATCGACAACGTTATTTGTCTATATCAACAACTGAATTACATAAAGTAAATACCATTTTCTGTAGGCCTTTAGTATTGCATAAAATATAACTAATATTTATTCAGTGATAGTATGTAAACAATAAGCATTAAAATATCGAAAGTGATGCATAGGTACGAATGTTTAAGGTGTAATTCTTGATATATCGAAGAGGTTGTAACCTACGCTATAGCCTGAAAAGAAGAAGAAACGCAAGTTAACGTTATTTATTTATTCAGTTGTTTGGTTTAACGTTGCACCGACACAATTATATGTCATTTGGCGACTTTCTAGCTTTGATGGTGGAGGAAGACCCAAGATGCCACTCCGTGCATTGCAAGTTAACGTTAACAATGCTGTCTGAAGAAAGTAATACTTACGTCATTATATATAAACCGTCTGGATAGGTATGTCTATAATTATACCCTTAAATGTGTGTATGAATTATATTCATATGACTTCCCCTCTTGTATATGCTAAACATTTCGTCCTGTTTATGAAAAAAAAAGAACTTTGTTTATCTTGGAATTTCGCACATGAAAAATGTTCAATTGTTCTTAAGGCACGTAGACGCTACAGATATATGCTTGCTTTAATGAGAAAGGAAAGCCATGGTTGTTAATATCTTTTCCAAGTCTGACAATAGAGGGAAGAACGTGTATTGGCAGAAGATGTTATATATATATTCCAATTTCCGTCAAAAAAGATCAATTACAGATATACGATATATTTATGTGAGGTTGATAAACGGACAGTTCTTGTGTAAATGGAAATAGTTTTTGAGAAATGGAGAAAACATCATCAATACCAAGAAATAAAACCAAAAAAAAAACGGTTTCCGTTTTTGTGACTCTGACTTAAAATTCAATATTTACATTTTGTTCAACGTCATCAGTTAAAGGGTACATTATTTTAAAATTATGTTGGCTGCGCATAATTGCTGTTTCTCCTACTGGAAAAAGTAGCAGCTGCTGTATAAACCATGGGATCGTGGAATTGTTGCCATAAGTGATATTCATTGGTAAAGACACTACAGCTGGGTTACATGCAGACGAGATGAAACACGGATGGCTACAGCTAGGGGCAGTTACTGGATACAATGGCGGCTGTTGTATGAATCCAGAAAACGTTTGAGCAATGTCATTAGCTATATTAGATGGTGAAGGCACCAGGTACTGTTTCATGTTTGGTGAAGGCACCAGGTACTGTTTCATGTTGAAATATTTACATTCGTCCTATTCTTTTCCACTGAAAATTATGACGTTCATTTTGTATGAACACCAAAAGGAAAAGCGCCAAAGATACGACAATACTGCTTAGTAATAACGGACCGCTGTTTTGACGACGTCCGCGTGTAGTCAGGGAGAACGTTTCTTGGATTTGTGTAAATTGTTCCGTCAACAGAATAGCCGGGAAGCTGATTTTAATGTCAAATGCAACAAAATGTATGCAATTTATAATATAACCTTGTTTACAGATTGAAAGGAAATATAATGTAAGTATAAGAAATGAATTAACCATTTTCGGAGTTCATGCAAAATGAACGGCAGAATAGGATCGGCAAATTAAACATGAATAGCTAGCTGGAGTTTGAAACACGAAACTCTGTAGCTTTCCATATTTTCACTTTTAGTGTTGTTAATGTTAGCATAGTTATCAACTTAACACCAGGAGAGACCACACAATATTTTGTCAATTGCAATTTAGTTGTATCACCAACTGCTAAAACGTGACGTTAACACGTGGAGCTTTAGTGGTCAAAGATCTGGATACAGGATAAGATCAATTTGAGCCGTTGTGTCCGTTGACCCACCATTAGGCAATGTGTTTGGACGTTGCTGTCGAGCCTGGTTTCAACAAGATGACTCGCGTTGCTTCCGGTGGCGCTGTCTCTACCAGTTCCCTTACTGAAGGCCGTCCTTGTTATCATACAAGTGTAAATGATATGAAATGCAAGAAATCATATAAGCTACATATTTTGTATAACTAGAAGTCTAATTTATAATTATTTTATATTATAATATAAGGAATTCGAAACTAACAAACATGTGATCGCTAGAAAATATAGGTTTTAAAACTTAATGAAGTCTTAAATACATATATTTGAAAGGTAGATACACCTCTTGAAATATATATATACTTTACAGCATTCAATAAATGAGCCATTTATCTTACAAACATGTAAAAATATAAAGATTTTTTTCTTTCACCTTACGTCAGTACAAAATATTTGATGATGATGTCAAAAGCTTACGGTAATAACTTCCGAAAATAAAAATAAGTGTAAAGAGTTATCTTCACCTACCAATAATGACACGCATTTAAAGCCGAGCTTGAACTGCCAGTATTATATTACTACATGTATTCTCATGAGATGCAAATTTGTCAATAAAAGCAAACTGATCTAAAATTATAATGATTCCTGTACGCAAAAGTGTTTTACCGTCCAGGAAATACAGGCTTTATTCTAGACTATAACGTGCTATTATGCCGGTTTTACCAATGCATATTTATCATGACAGTCAGGTTCAAACTCTATCATAAAGTATTTTTGTGCAGATATTGTTAACAACCTGAACAATGAGTTTTCATTTGGGGTGTAAAAGTTATATTCATCAGAAAGAATACCCAATGACTGATATAAATATTTATTCAATGACACTTATTTTGCATAACATAATACAGTGTATTTTAGGAAGTAAATTGTCACAATGAATGATTTTCATGAAGCACACATCTCGTATGAACGCCATTTTGAAGGTCATTCCTTTCATAAAATCTGTTACAGATTTGACTAAAACTTTTCACAGTGCTGTAAAATATGTTCACTGGCTCATACTGTTGCTTTACATGTCTGAAGGTTGTGAAAAGTGTTCTTACTAGAATTTTGACCCCAAAACTATTTGCTAGTTTTGTCAAGAAAGATATTAGAATAATATGGAACAATCTATGCATGCAGCTATACGAGATGTTTTGTGAGAGCTCTCGGAAATTGCTCATGCTCTCGTGTTCAAGTAAATTAAAGAATCTCTGGCAAAATGGCGTAATATTTTAAGACGCTTTTAAAGTAAAATGAGATTCTGGCTAGTATTTCAATAGCTTTGACATACCATGCAATTCCGTTCAGACATTTAGCTCACATATCTTGTCTGGCGGAAATACAGGAAATTACGTGATACTGCTTGTTACATGAAACATACTTTAGACGATCCTTTATGCAAGACAATTATGGACAAATTACTTTCATATTGTCTAGTTTAACCTTATCCGATTTATCACATGATTATGTTATATACTCTTCAACAGCACATACACAATTAAACGAATGTAACATCTTAACAGTATGCGGCTACTTCAAGTATATAATAGCGAACTCTCTTCTCTCTGTTGAAGTATGAATATAAAATATGAAATTCGCTAATAATGCTGAAAGTTTACGACCACAATTTATATTGCGGTTACTATAAGACGAGGGCCCGTATTCATCAATACTCGATCCATTAAATCCGTAACAGATTTACAATTTGTCTAATTTTGAAAGAAAAAGCCCTAGGAAATGCTCTATAATATTATGGGAAAATGTATTCTAAATTCAGACTTAGACTGGAAATGTCTCAATGTTAAATTAGTATGTAGTGTTACGAAGGAAAGCAAAACTTCATTTAATAGTAAACTTTGATATAGACTAAAGTTTTTGAACATCGATCTAATAAATCTATATTTTAGACCTTGAATGTTAATGACACCAAACGGGGTCAAAGGGTAAATTTTAGATATCAAAATAGACCATTTAAATCGCAGAAACTACACTTAAATTGTAAACCCCACCTTTTGGTGGAAATAATGAAAAACGTTTAGGGCATTCTGCACGTTCGGATCTTTTTCTACAATGTAAAATTTGATTACACCATTCATTTTCAGAACTCCAGAAAACACTTAGAAAATTCGGTAAATAACGAAGATAGGGTCGTGTGCTTAATTTTGCTAGACTGATTTAAATAGTTTGGACCTCATACAAACTTTTATAGTGGGCGACTATGGGAAAATTACAATATTGATACCATTTTGAATATTAATTTTTTTCTGCAATGTAGATTTTAAGTAAACTTCTTACAGTTGTACATATAAATATGGTCTATAACATGGTTTGCCCATGATTAAAGAGATCGATACGCACATTGGGCGCTAATTTTATGACAATAATTTGAATTATTTAACGTGTCGAAAGTTCTAATATTATATACGATCTTCGTTGCCGGTTTGTCATTAATTTATGAAACGACTTTCATTTCCGTATACCGGGTCCAGTCTTTCTTCCACGTTACGCAGATAAATGACATTACGTGCAGAACTTACTTAATAATAAGAAGAAATCAGTTTTTGCTACATGTCTTTATCTAGTCCTCGTCATCGTTAAATGAAACAGAATTGACGTAAAAAAAAGGATTTAAATTCTGTATAGAGTAATACCATTATATTCAATGATGATATAATTATGTAAGTACATTTATACCGTTTGCGTCATTGGAACGAGATGTATGAACTTTACAAAAATACATTGGCGAACATTGTCGCGATTATACTTATTTTATTTCCACTTTTGAGACAAAGGATCCTATTCCATTGAATAATTTATCAGTAATTGTTGTAATTGATTTTTTTACCCTGACAACAACAATGTTTCACGTATGTTTTGCCTTACGCTTTCCCAAGGGAGGTATCTTTTTCCAGTAAATAGCAAACTACTTAAGTAATTTAGTTGAGCAATGAGTTTTTTTATCTCGGGTATTAATTACAGGGTGAATTTTCAACTAGTTCCACTAATTGAAACGTTTTTCCGAGTAATTATTCCCTAATGAAAACAAAATACTTTTCCCTGGAATAGTTCTTAAATTTGACAATGAAATTACAAGAATATACATTTCATAAAAAGACCAGTTTTTTTAGCTCGGTACAAAATCTCTTCTTAGCTGCACGTTCTGTGTGTGTATAAAAACACTAAAGAGAATGTTACGTTAAAGATCATTTCGTTTGAACCTTCGAGGGAAGTCACTTTGAACAGCTTTTTTACAGCACAAACTTTCTACGGGACACGTACATGAAGCAAGACTAAGATGATACTTCAGTCTACATTAAGAACAAATAACATAAGTTTTTCAACGATACTTTATAACTTTAAAGTCATGTAATAAGTGAAATTTGAAACTTGAAGATTATGGGAAAAAAGTAACTTACCGTATTATTACTAAACAATTCTAGTGTGCATTAACACTCACAACTTCGCTACTTCCGTAAGAAAGCACTAACACTCACAACTTCGCTACTTCCGTAAGAAAGTATGTGTAGATGTTAAAATTGAAATCAAAACAAATGTCAACCTGCACAATATCATAATTAAAGATCTTCCTCTTTGACGTGTATGAATAAATTGGATGTTCATTTATATCATTTGGTGGTACCTTAAACTTACTATTCAGTGTTTTATTTGTTTAACGCTTGTATTTGCAATTCCTTGTTGATTTCTTAAAAATAATTGAATATGTCTCATCAGTTATTTATGGTGGTCCTCATCTTTTATTTTCATATTATGTAGCTGTATTGACTATACTAGTATTGTAGAATGCTGTGATTTTCTATATGATTTTGTTGCTTTGTCTTGAAGACAAAGAAACTCAGATGATGTCGTATATTGACTAGGGTTTGTAACAGTAGTGTCCTTCTGGGGTATTACTTTAGGCACAGTCGAATACTGGTTTATACGTTAGAATTTCAGCCGTATATTCAACACTCCGTGCGGCGACCTTTAACGCTCGGTAATAAAGATAAAATCGAACGAAAGTTGATACAAATACAAAACGAAAGTTGATACAGACATAGCCGTCAAATGATATTCGGAATTAATTATTCATGCAAATTTATATACCACTGGTCCTTCCGGGAAATTAGCTCATAGAAATCTATACATTTATATTTCTCCAGAATATTTATTACTCGGTGTGGATAATTACATTGGGCAATAGTTGTCTTTTCCAGTATTCGTCGGAATTATGGACAGACAAACAGAAGGCTGGAAGAGCAGCCTCAAACCACTTTGGGACTATTAATATCTAATTTTGATAACTGGGTAACGCTCGTTTCTATACAAAACAATTGTGAAAATGTTATATATGCTTGTGATTATAGCTATTGAAAATGAGTCTTTGTTTCTATCTATATTCTCACTGGTACCTTTTTATCAACATGCATAAACATGCAGATACATGTAGGCATTACAACTGGGAAAATACTATATCATTTACTATTTATTCTATGCGTCTTCCGAAATAAAGTCAACGATATATTAAGCATAGCATTTCCGGCGACGTTATGAATACAGGTTTGTGTACACCGAGCTCATACATTAATTCCTTTTTAACAAAACGTTAGTAATGTGTGTAAATGTTTTAGATTTTTATCTCGAGATAATAATTTATCAGATATATGGAACAAAAATGCTGTACCAACACGGCCTGAATTGTTTTCCTAACGAAAGCCAATCAAATTGTTTTACGTCATAGCACGTACGTACACAACCATTGATTTTTATATCTCTTTAAACCATGCGATCTGATTATTAGTATCAAGCCATGGTAGTTTTCAGTTTCCCCCCTCATTGTTTTCATCCTTTCTCATGAATATTAATAATTTGAACTTTAATTTAATGCTGGAGAGACCCCTCTAAATCCATGTGGAGAAAAGTATTTTCCATTCCATCATCGTTTTACAGTTATAGCAGGCACAATTAAATGTTTAGCACTCTCCTGTAATTTCTTTGGAAAATGATATTCACGCGGTTATTCAGATGCATATCTTATCTTTAAAAAAAATTAACTAATCAAAGATCTAACAAAATGTTATTAAGCTGTTTGACATAACGTTCCGAGGCCCGATCGAAAGTTTGCACACTGTATGATTATGATTCCAAATAAAAATAGAACATACATTTAGACTATCTAAAGGTTTTATAATCGTCGCGTGTTCTTTTTTCTGTAATCTCGCCTCTAGACAACTACAGTTACTTGCAAATTAAATATAACTGTTAATGGCATTTTGTTGTCTCAAATACAAACTGCCTGTACGATATGTGTCTTATTGATTTCGTTTTTTCTACAAAGTACATATGTATTTTCTTGGTAAAAGATAAAAGGTAAGTGTAGATTTCTCGAAAGCACAGAGTACCACAAACACAGCTACAGAACCACGCATTTGCAATGTAGGCCCATAACAAAAGAAGCTGTAACGGAAAAATATTATAGACTGATTGCTTCAAAACTCCAACAAATACATTTTAATTTAATGCAAAATATAGAAAAAGGGGGAGGAATGGGTAATGGGTAGGGGATGGAAGGGGGTGGGGGTAAAGTGGAAAGTGGTAAGAAGATGAATGCTACGTTCCTTAATCACAGTTACCCTACAACGTAAACCACAGCAGCGCATACACTCGCGAACAAAAGACAAACACACACACATACATAATTAACTTAACGGATAAACATACAGACAAGTAAGATATAACAACACTGTAGGGCACCGCCTATGACACAGAGACGCACAAGCATACACACGCACGCGCACACACATAAGCAGGAACAAACAACAATCGGGTACCGCCTTAGGATTACGGCAGCCAAAATTAAGGTGGGTACGATAACTTACTCATAGTAAAAGGAGTGTGTATGTTCGGGTTAAACGTCTTTTTCAACAATTTTCCAGTCATATAAACGACGATGTCTACTTGTAGCAGTAAGTGAGCACAATGCCCAACTTTATAGTGCTGCCTCACTGGAATATCACGCCGTAGACACGTGGCATGATACCCCACCCAGTCACATTATACTGACACCGGGCTGACCAGTCCTAGCACTATCCTCTTAATGCTGAGCGCCAAGCGAGGAAGCTACTAGTACTTTTTTACGTCTTTGGTATGACGCGGCCGGGGATCGAACCCACGACCTCCCGCACTCGAAGCGGACGTTCTACCTCTAGGCTACCGAGGCGGTTCATAGTAAAAGGAGAGGGGATGTAAAAGAAGAGGAAATGCTAAAGCAAGGGGGAGCTAATGCAAGAGGAAAGGATGGGAGGGGGCTATAGTGGATTGAGGAGAAAGAGGTAAGAAACGCTAACAAACAAGACAACATACGCAACACAAAATACAGGACGGACAGAAAACAAGTTGAAAATAGGGGTACCGCCTTGGAGCGGTAAGTAACCTATATAAAGGAAACTGGGGGTTTAAGTTAGACAACACAATGTAAATATAATCACTCCCCGCTGAGAAAAGTTCTAACATTAGTGAAAAAATAACCAGATCATATTAAGTAAAACATAAAATTATGGTAAATCTAAGGTGTAATTACACCAGTGTACTCAACAACTTGTCTAAAGTCAGAGCACCAAGAGCCTAACTTTTAAGGGCACGACTAAGAAAGCTGCAAGACAAAAACATATTTTGTCGCAATAAAGAAATAATCTTTGCTTAGGTCTGTAACTAAAGCAGTTACAGTTTTAATCTATTTCTAATGCAAGTTATTTTAGCATAAAATGTTCCTGTGGGTGTAGAAGAAATTGTTCGGATTTCTAGTCTCCTTTTGCAAGTGCCTAAATATTTATTGTTATAGAGACATATTTTTTAAACAAAGATTACATTCATTTACCTTTGTGTTGCGTAATAATTTACATTCTGTTTCCACATAGAAAACAGTGTGGCTGTAACTGTAATCTTGGCAAAGTACATGTAGTTAAATATTATAAAATACGAAGAAACAGCTATGGCGGCAATACACATACATTGACAAGCAACTTCCTGTAGTTGATTCCACTATTCAGTTATTAAAGTACAGTTTTTTGTATAGTAATATTGTTTAACTTTTCTTGAAAAATAAAAGCACCACCCTTTATTCCTGCAACAACTGACATTGGATTAAAGTTTTAAAGAACGATCGTTTGATACAGAATATCGGCTTGTATTTTCTATTAGAATGGAACAAGCTGTAATTTGTTCTCAAATTGCATTTAATGCAGCTTGCCTTAAATGAAAAGGCAATTGATTATATCATTTGTGTCTACGTTACTTTAACTTTAAGACCCCATTCATCCGGATGAACGATACTGATATACCACACGAGAAACCTTCTTATTTAAACGGATTTCTGAACTGAAGCTATATAATAATATATAGTATATTGAACACAAACGTTAATACGGTGACTGTTTTCAACTTTAATGTAACGGTAAGTCTAAAACGAAAGCATAACGGCTGCGCTGTCTGATTTTCTGTTTTATTAGTTGCGCTTACACGAATATAGCAATAGTGTCGACTGGCTCCCATGCGCTTTTGTCACGTTTAACAAGCCTGGTAATGTAGAAGCTACGAGGACACATAACGCAATTGTAAAGAAATATTACATATGCAACGTATTCGTACAGTCTTCAATTTCTTTCTTTCAAAGTATTGAGGACATTTGTTTGTTTGTTCGACCTATTTTCAACAGAGTGAACTCAAGATGAAGTAAGTTAACGAGTGGTGCACGAGTGAAAATGTAAAAACTTGTTCACGAGTGAGAGACATTTTAATCTTGTTTGTCTTTTTAAAGGTTTTAACAAATCATACTAGCGTTACCCTCGCAACAGTGTGGGCTCTGAGCAACGTCTAACTCATGACGTCACAATGTTAATATTGGATTAGTGGAGCACATACATGTATCTTAACGTTTTCCTTGGTATTTGTTTTCTTCTATATGTTTTCTGGTGTATATTTTTGGGGGGAAAATTCAAAATTATTTATCAAATGAAATATCTTCATTCGTTGTCTAAAAGACACACAATAGACACACCCTGTATCTAAGCTGATAAAAATTTATACATACTTTGTGTTTGGTTTCTCCTCGGTATCTGTTTGAATGTTATAACAAACAGATACTTTCGTGTGCTTCTTTTAAAGATTTTTCAGTCCAATTTCTTAAATTTGTATAAACTGCCATCAGCTGTTAGAATCCTTCAAAGATACATTTGCCACAATGTTACCCTAAATAGCACTTTCCAATAAAAACTTAATCTATCTCTTATCTACGACATTTAATTCTCCAGAGAAGAAATGACAGTTAAAGGAAAATAATATACCAAATAACAAATAATGATTTGATCGAAACAGACTTTGTAAATATATTTTGCAATTTTAGTAATAAATCTATAACCTCTCTTTGGTCATGGAGGCAGTAAAGAGATCTCTATATTACCTTCGTACTTTGGTACAATCATATGCGACAAAGGAAACGAGATTTTTAAAAAATATACAGAACATTTTTGTTTTATCAAGTTGATGAAATATTATCAAGAATCGTATAAAGTTATATTGTTTTTTTCTTGAGCTGGTCAAATGTTTAAGTTTCTTTAAATAAAGCTATCTTGATTAACAAATTAAGCATCATATCTGTTCTAACAACCGATAAAAAATTGGTATAGATGTTTCAATTTAATTATTAGGTATGGTTGACATATTCTTTTAAAGTTGTTGCTGAAATAGGGGTACTTAATACTTAAACATTCGAGATTTTGTCTTTTTCATTCAATCAGAGTTCCTATAATTTGGCCTACTGGAATATATTCCGTGTGAAAGTTATCAGAAATAAAAAAATGTATAAAAGGGCTTAGTTAATACTTGTAGGGTATATTAGAATGAGTTAAACATCGAATAGCTGTCTTCCTAGAATTTGTATGATTTTGTCCTTTTTCCTACTTGAAACAAACGTCCATTTGGAAGATCTTCAGCTGGAATTCTGTATGAAGCGACAAAACCATGGCGATTGTGAGAAGTAACCGAGATATAAACCATATTTTTAAATATATTTTCAGTACGAATGACCTCTCGTTCTGTGTATTGAAAACAAATATAAAATTCTGACTAAACTGCATTCGGTCGTGGTGCTTTCATTATAATAGATTATTGTTAAAATATCGTGGCATGAAATCATCTAAAAAGGGTAACAATGAATTACACTAACTTACAACAATTGTTCACTATCTCAGAACTGGAACGTGAACCTTAAGTTAAAATGAACCATGAAACGTTTTGCTTAAAAAGATATATAACGGTTTCTTTGTCCTATTTGTCAGAAACAACGTGTAGTCCTGCGACAAGATGAAAAGCATGGACAACTTTATATTGGATTACAGGAAATGAAGAAGATATTATCGATGATGAGTAGATATTGAAGCGGTACCTTACAGGAAATTTGATATATAAAACAGAATAATCGATTGTAGTCTGTTACAGTTGTTACGTCTAAGGGTAAAAATTGCTTGTTACTTAAAAATACTAAAGGTAACTGAAAAACAAACCAGCAAGTTTTAACAATAGCAAAATTTATTTTGAAAAGTAACAATTCAGATACCTTGAAAATGTTAACTAGCCATAAAATCCAATCATAATATGCAAAAATAGTTCAAGTCCTGCCCTGGTCAATGTTAAATCCAATCAGTACTAATTCCAAATCTGTAACAAAATCAAAGCTGTATTTAGAATATCCAAATAATATAAATCCTCCCTTTCAATATGTTGTTTTAAATCGACAACGTTTATGAATATCCATCAAATTGGTAATATTTTGTTTATTAAGAGATACAGGAACGTTTCTCAATAAGATCTTACTTAGGTTCTGCCCTGTCCTTGGACAGTTTCATATTTAAAACATCATGGACGTTTCCAGCACTTTCATGTATCACCAAGAATAAAAAGAAGATTCTTGAAAAATCCTAAATATCCCGGACTTTAAAATACTGTACACGCCCTGTTATTGAACCCTCTAGAAAACCATAGTCTATAAATAACTTATTGGCATACTTGGTGTCTCAAAACTAGGACAGGCTTTAGCAGTAAACAATGAGACATCAGTATTAAAAAGATGATACAGTGAGCATATTGGGGAATGACATGTACATAACAAAGTTCAAGTTCGAAACATTGCTCGAATTAAAAAGAAATGTAAGACTTGTAACCTTTGGCTGTATGTTCGAAACTCTGTATCATAACTAGAATCCGATACAAGAGAAAAGTACATTACTGTGACGGATACAGTTTAATGGAATGAAGACTTAACACAGGTGAAAATGAAAGTTTGAATGATTTATATGCAGGGAGTTCAAATTATGATAAGGAAAGGGCAAATATTTGACATTTGGGTTTCACAGATCGAGCAACTTCATTTCATACGGCTTTATAACTATAACTTTTGTAAAGAAATTTTGGTTGTTTCCCGTGCATTGTTATTGGACGAGGCAAACCAGTATCCGAGACACAGTTTTGTCGGATTGTTACGTATAAATAATTCAAAAACAAACATTCGAAATAAATACGTTAATCACGTGTTTAAACTGCAGAAAGCTACTCAAAGAGCAACTCTGGTGACAAAGAAGAAAAATGATATCATACATGTAATATATTCATCACAAAAAGTGTTGGTAGTTAGTTTTGAAACAATGATAATTTGAATTCATTCAAAAGCATATTGAAGGACGAATCAAAGGGGTTTAATGAGTTAACAGAAAGTTTATTTAGAAAACTAAAACACACATTATTGAATTCTTGCAGTCTCTAGAATACGGTTATAATAGGTTTCAACCGCTTCGCGGTTTCAGCCTATAAACACTATTTTATCATTCATTCCCGTGTATTAATCTTAAAGAGGTGCTAGTGTTTTATCAATCAGTGCATGTGCTTACAATAACTGTCAATTATTATATTCAAATTTAGACATAAGGTCATAAAAAAGATGTTACAAATAAAATAATGATCAACACATATCAAAGAATATGATACATTTGCGTTAAAAGCTAAATAACCAGTGAAGGACTATTGGTATGATTTCACTATCTTGGATAAATTCTAATGGGGTTCATAAGTTACTAAATTAGTAGGACAGGAATTTAAGCTCACTAATAAAGCAATCTTTAATAACTATGATGAAAAAGTGATCTAGCCTAAACCATATTTCTTAATATACAGACAGCACAAGTGGCATGTCGCTTCTGGTCACAATTTCCACATGAATGTTAGATAAAGCCTGTATTATTATAATATTATTAAAGATTATTATCAAACTATCTTGGCATATTATACGAAACATAACATAATGAAGTATGGCATAAAACTTTCTAGCTGAATATATAAAATAGTCTGTCAAGATAAGCATACATGCACTAGACAATGTAAGGAAAATGCAAAGTCCGAAGCTAAATGTATAACGAATTGTTTTACGTAATGATGATGATTTTATCACCAAATGACTTAGATTCTACTAATTTGTATGTATACATTTTGTCATAACGAAATGCACAATGTGTATTTAGGGCCACCAAATATAAATTTATAAATAAATCTATCCCATTAAAACTGAACTGTGAATATCATATTTACGTTCATATTAACCATTCTAAACAACCATTTCTTTACAAATACAAGATTTGTCAATGATGACAATAAAACATAAACTAATTGTTTTCCAATGTTATTTCATATATTGTTTATGCGCACTCACTTAAAGCTATTGTTTTCAATTTTATGGCGCGGTTAGTTTCCCCTTTTTACTGGTTGGGTTGAAAATGAGAACGTCCAGACCTTGGAAATGAGACGTTAACAATCAAGTCTTTAGATCATCTCAAAGTTTCACTCATTCACTTTGTACTTCTAGAAAGGTTTCAGGCGATTGATTTCACCAGTGTACAATGAGAATCATGCTACTATGCTACTCTGCCACTCTGGGTGTTCTTTTTGATTCGACAGTGCTTCTCTCTTAAGGTAGTTCTGCACGTTTGATAAACCGGAAGTGATAGCGTAACGTCATTCATCCGGAAAACGTAGAAAAAGCCTGGATTTGGCGTCCGGAAATGAAAATCATTTTATGAACTAATGGCAACCCATGAGTAAATTTATTTTTATGGCACTATTACTAGTACTATCTTTCTAAAGTTAAAATATGATATAAATACACCTGACACGTTAAACAATTAAAAATAATGTCTTGATTTTAGCTTGGAATGTGCGATTCGCTTTAATCATGGTCAAATATCTAAAAATTAATCACATGGACCTATACATTTTACTTCACCATATTATAAATCATATGTTTATTTACGACTGTGAGAAGTTTCATTCAAATCTACATTGTAGAAAAATTTCTATTTGCAAAAATGTTATGAAAGTTGTGATTTTCCCATAGACTCCCAATATGAAAAATTGTATATTCTGAAGTTTTGAAAAATCAAGGTTTAATCAAATTCTACATTGTAGAAAACAATTCGATCCGAACGTGCAGACTACTTTAAGCTCCTGTAATAATAAGTTATATCAACGCTGAGAGAACGAAGAAGCTGCAGACATGAAGATCTAAATAGCTGAAAATTATATATCAGAGAGGAGAAATACTGTACAATTATTAAGTTATTGATAACTTTGTTTTAAGGATAAAATGATAAATAACATATAGACATAGAGTTGGGTGTTGTAGGTGACAAATGCTAACTGGTAAGTATCGATTGGACGTCGAAAACGACAAAAAAAATGAATTTTAGCGCATTTTGTGAAACATTTCGGCATACTGTACAATGTCCGGGGTATTTTGATGCAATTAAAAAGTTTTTAAGGTTAGTAGGATAACTAACTCAATTCCAAATGCCGATAGATGAATAAAAGTAATGTAGTCGTTTCTACCAGCAGCGACACGCGCACGCACGCACGCACCAATCCGAATGCCGACCACAGATGAATAAAATCAATGTATTCGTTTCTTACAAGCACGCACGCACGTTCGCATGCATATACGGCAGATATTCAAAAATGAAAAAATACTTTGTGTTTTTAAAACCTCAGACGCTATTGAAACAAGAAATGAAATCTTACACGTAACCGTACTCACACACCCTCACCACCTGTTGATTAATACTAAGTCAACAGTGTGACTTGGGCTTAACAGTAAAATTTTGATTTTTAACCCAAATCTAAATACATTATTCTGGTATATGGTGTCTTCATTCAGTTCATAAAATGTCCACAATCAAATAAGGAATGATTCCTAAGAGACGCATTTCCTGTCATTTGCACTTCATCAGTTTAGGCAGACTTATTTTCCTTGATTTTAACGTCAGTCGTAGACGAATCAGTCTTGTGTAAATATTAAGCTAAGAAACTGTATTTGTGAAACCTTTCGAGCAAGTCTGCTGCCAGATAAAGATATAATGGCTGTCAACTTTAAATAAGCTTTTTACGCGTCCTTTCCAAGTGTTTGTACGCCGAAAGCATGTGAAAATAAAACAGACGAGTTTGCAGTCACTCGTTTGATAACCTTAGCCTGGGAATCCGGTCTGACAATTTCTAACTTTTTTCTACCTGCAAATTGACGTTGATATCAGAAACTCTATGAATGCCAATTAACATTATTTAGCGCAAATTAAGTGGGATCTTTAATGCATAGATATTTGGTCCACGGGTTCCCAAGCTATGATAATATTACAATTCAAGATTTAAGCATAGTGCATAAGTCGTCGTCAGTGAAGAGCTCTATATCTAACCTTGAATATCATCCATGTAATGAAATGGCAACCGGATTGGGTGCAGTGACGTCTTCGTTCTTTCCTTATATAGGCACAACCATGTCGTAAATCAATAAATATTAACTGAGATTGTTAGATTTTGTAGGTCTTGACAAAATATAAATCATAATGTCTACTATGAAGTTCCAATAATTTTGCCATAAACAGTTTAAATACCAAACGTATGTCAAATTCCTCATATGCGGTTTCAGAATAACTGTATTTTATTGCATGCACTTACGCGTGTGTCAAATGCAAACAATGTTTAATTTTGCACCAGTTAAATTTGGTATTTAAGAACATCATAGATTGACAATGACAATTACGTGATGTAAAATTTAATCCGTAATACGGAGATGGTCCTGTGGAGCGAGTTGCTTAAAGTTCTATGGTCATGAAACGCCCGATGTGAATCATCATCTAGTTGTTGTTTTCTATAGCCTACGTACGAGTATTTGCATTACTAGATGAGAGTGTGTCCTTTTATCATTTAGCCATTAAAATTCATTCAAGGAAAATGTACCCTTTTTTACGTGTACTTAGGTTGCGTTATTAAATAAATTTATACTTAATTCTGTCGTGTCTTTAATGTGCTGTATGATGATTGAAGGTGATGTTGCGTGAAATGGAAAGAAAACTGTTAAAACCTGACAGAAGCTATTTCTAGACAAAATGTCATTTCAGTTTGACAGAAATCAAAACACACAAAAGTTATTGTAGCAAGCTGTTTCTGACCAACGACTTGTTTATATGTAAAAATCACTGACAAAAACCACAGTTTAGTACATTCCTGTCAGTAGATTATTGAAATATAAATTGATAACGTAATATCTACGCAAAGTTATGAAGTATATTTTTTCAGTAATTTGTAGACTTTGTCTAATTTCGAAAACAACGCGTCAGTTTTCAGTGTGATTCGTGTAATGGCCTGTGATAAAACACTTTAGACATCTACTTGTTAATAATGGATAACTGTATTTATTGCATTTATTACTGTTTGAAACTTTATGTTCATCCATTCTTTGTATATAGATTCATACGCATTGTGATATATTCACTTATAGCTAGCTAAATATGTCGTCCAATTTTAATATGCTTTTCCGGAACAACTTTTATTTTAAAAAACTAAAACGAAAGTTTAGTTTGTCAATTATCATTTTTTTTATCAGAATGTTCTCTCTTTAATGCTCAATATAAGAACCAAATAATACAGAAAGAATATCAAAATAGTAAAACCACGTATATTTTTTAACATTTTAATTCTGTCACCACCTTTGTTTAAATCTGGCCATCAAACTTTCACATCTTGTATTACAGAAATTACTATGATACTATTTCATCCAATGTACTTACATTAGCGCTCTAATTAGTTTTATGTCATCATTCAGGTGAATGTATATTTATTTTCGCGAAAATCATCAAAGGTTCGTATCTTTTTATTATATTTAGAAGTATATAAACCTGTACATCTTTAAAGGTGTTTTATATCCTTAAAAATAAAGGTTATTAATCTTACCAACCAAGTCTTACAGTTTATTTCATCCTATAGTCCAAAGTGGAGAGAATTGTGTCTCATATTTTTTATATATGTCCTCGAATTCTCGGTGAAAATCATACACAACCTTATATTGAATGACAGGAAAATGAAAGAAATATTAATGACAATGGGGAGAATTTGCAGCGATTCCTAAAAGAGTATCTGAAAGTTACTGGAAATGAAAAAAAAATATCATAGTACATTTTCAGTATTTAGAACTTGTTTAGTACTTATATCATATAGAAAGGAATACAATACATATTAAAATTCCCTTATATCTATAAAAATAAAAATGTAAAGAAAGTTTTACACAGATGATAATACAAGTTTTAGTATTATATGCAATGTGATGAATGAACTTTGTGTAGAAAAATCTACAGGATTTTGGTTCAATATTTGTATGACATGCAACAATTATTTCACCAATCACGGGATTACCTATAACAAACTTAGCAAAGGAATTCTTAGCGTCTGACTGATGATTACAAGTAGCATACAAACGTATTGTTAATGGAAATTAGATGTCCAAGTGTTTCAGTGAGTATTCAAGTTACATGATACACTTTTGTATCTGATTGTCATGTTATCAATTATTCACAAGCGAACGTTTGGAATCAATACGTAAAACATGTGTCTGCACTTGAAAGGGTGTTCACCATAAATTCACCACTAATGGGTGTTTGTGACAGTAAGAATAATAATGTTTAATTCAAAGTCATGCATAACTGTGCCAACGGTCCTTACATTGAATGAAGATAGCTCTATTCTTTGGGATATGAACAATAATTATATGACGGGTCCCAAGTAACACGAGTTTGGAATATTCCATTTAATGATGCAAATTTATTCTGGTTCGTTGCCACAGGTTGCAATTTATCAACAACTGAGAACCGACATTCAGCAATTTATTTACGACAGCATCTATGCTCAAGATAATTATTATTATTGTGTTTCTTATTTATATATTAATAGTGTAAAAGAAATCCATCCTATTTATATAAAAGTTATATCATTGTTTTAGCTAGAGCCTTTGCACAATTGTTATCGAAGAAAAGAAAAGAGGTTGAAGGACTGAAACGCATTTTACCCTTGGAATGGAAAACGACAATGAAGTGGGTTTTTTTTCTGTTTAGAAGGACAATGCTTCACATGACGTGTGATGTAAGATCCACAATATGTCAGATGTAATATACTTATAATATTAAATTGGAAATGTATTGTAAAATGTTCAAAACCGCTAATTGTAAAAGAAGTCTATCAAGGCTTTTCGTAAATATGAGCCATACCAATATAATTGTATAATATGAATAAAATTTGCTGATTCACGTGCACATTTGACCCTGCATGATAGTTTTCACTTGGGGGAGTTTGCTATAATATCACTCTCCAAATAATATGCACTATTCAGTTATAAGAGAAATGAAATTTAAAGTTGACAATACTACCTGATTAAGTTTTACTTGACTTTGTACAATGACTGTACGTATCTGTATTTTATCATTTACTTAATGTACATGTAAAAGTCTCAATCTCGAGGTCGTGAGTTCCAGCCCGACTCGAGTCCCTACCACACCTCAAAACAGTACTGTTTTTCCGGGACTCTACAGTGATTCAATTAAATTGAAACTAAAATTGTTCTTACGTAAAAAGTTCCAACTATCGGACATGAAAATTGGAAAAGCTAACTATCCAACGTCAAATATAAAGTATTTCAATTTAAAATCAAGTTGTTTATCTTCTTTCCATGCGTTGATGTTATTAGGAATATTTCCTCGATGGCAATTGATGTAGATTTGCAATCAACCGAAAAAAATAAGTGTATAAATAGAAAATAAAATAATACAAAAAAGTGTATTCCGAAATTATAAACATTAGCAATTCAATGGTAAGAGTTCTTGTTTTTCTCACTTTTCTGTTGTTCTGTACTGCGCCGTTGGGACAACCTTTCCTCCATGGAGATAATAATCCAAATCGGCAGAAATGCCCAGCATTACAATGTTAAATCATTTCGCATAAATAAATTTTAAAATTATCAATTAACTGAAATAAAAACCTTTTTACCTTAAGAAAGAAAATGTACACATGAAAGAGAAATATCGCAGATATAACTATTTCTAATGCAGTCTGATGAGAAAAAAATGACTTGTCTTCAACATTTCAAATTCCAGCTTAAAAGATAAGTACCCGAGTAGATTATATGCTCTATTCATGGATCTTTTACAAGGAATTTTCTCATGTTCAAAACGGCGATATATGCAGTTTATATATTATAGTTTTGTTTCCCGCAAGGTTCTAGCATTTCCATTGGATAAAAGGTGGTAACATGTTGACTCCCTATGTTTCTGTTGAGGGTCAGTAGATTTTCATGTCGTTCTAGGCTAAAAGTAAGTGGTCGGTAAAACGGTAAAACAAATCAATGATAGGGTTTGTTAGTGACTGTCCGCGGAAATAGTGTGGTCAGTATTATAAGTATGGACAAGGCGTTACCCCCCCCCCCCCCCCTCCTCACACACACAAATTTCTCATAGTGACTCCACATCTTTCCGAGGAGGGACACTAACAAACCCAGTAATTATAGACAATATATATTCATTCTGTCTCTGGCCATCCTGTCAGACACAACCACATTAGCACTATTCGAGAGAGAGGGACATACTTAAGTTATATCTGTCATTGGAATTTTGTCGTTGTGAACCCTGGTAACAAGGCCCGTTGACAGAATGAATGTCCAAAGTGCTTATATTAAGACTTTTTCTTTTGGATTTGCTCCCCTTTGGAATTTGCCATAGACTTGCGAAATAGACTTTCTATCGGAAATGAAATGAAAACCATAGTTTAAGCCGACTGACAGGAGAAATCAAATACATTTGATTTGTCAGTTAGTAATTGCAACATTTTATTTCCTTGATTGCAAACACGAGGATAATGTATCTATTTAAATAATTAGAAGCTCTTAAGATTTTCCGAAAAAGTGTATGTACATGTAATAATATGATGGGTAGGGTACAACGACCCCAACGTTTGAATTTTATTTTGTATGTAATAAATAAAGTAACATCTTTTAATAACCAAAGCAAACAATAAATTATTTCATGCATTAAAAGATAAGATATTTGATAGGAAATGTCACTTTTTTTCTGGATGCAAATCAATGTTATGTGAATATAAGGCATTATAAGGTCCTCTCCAAAGTTTTTTCAAATGAGGGCGTTTTACCCCTTTTAGTCGCCACTAGAGCTAATAATAGAAAAATATCCTTTAAACGACTACTTTTCGCGATCAAACTTGGACTATAGCATCTTTTTTAAAGCCTTTCCTAACATCTGACGTTGAAACTCAGTCTGGCATAGATATTCACAATAAGAATGTCTGCAGTTTTGCTACAACAAATATATACATGCATAATTTAATAAAATCCTCTTCATTAGCCTTTGTTTATCATGCCCCCTTCATTATTTGTAAGACCCATGTTAACTTGACATTTAGAATTATTAATACACTTGATAAAATTTGTAAATACGTTTAGATAATACATATTTGTTCACAGTTATATAAAATCATAGTGAAATGGTGCTAAATCCTATACTGTACTGTTTTTCATTGTTGTATCTTCAATAATTATTACGAAACCTATGAGGGCAGGATGTTCAAAGAATTTACTTTTAAGTAAAAACATGAATCAGTGCAAATGACACAAAAATGATAACAAACATTTTGTAAATTTAATGTAAGGACATAATTTGAATAAAAGAAACCGTGAGCCAGCACACATTTTTATTATGTATTTTTAAATACTATTGTAACACGACCAAATTTACCTTTCTACTTTTAACAAGGAAGACTGACACTGTGTATTATGAATCAATTTTGTTCGTCACAGTTATTACGCCATAGCATCAAACGTCATAGCGGAGAGCTGGAAAAGATAACCATACAAGAAGGCAAATATTTGGTGATATCATCAAGGATGAAGATACTTATCCTTCATATTATGTTAGAATCGAAATAATACACTTCAGGCAGTGATTTTCTCTTGAACAAAATGATTGTTTTTGTTCAGATACGTATTAAATTATACGTACATATCGTTCGGGCTGCGCTATCGTGATATAATTCTTTAAACAATTACCTTATTCAGCGGCAAATCACTGTTTAGGATATTTATGTCATTAATAAACAATATTTTTTAATGCTGCTGATGAAAAAAAAATATTATTTGACGAATATATCATGCTATTTTACGTTATTTAACAAAATGGTTATCCTATGACATATGAAAGAAAGACAATGAAAAACCAGGAAGCACTTTTCTCACCTACGAGAAAGAGTATTCCGAATATTCTACAAAACTACTTTGAAGAATTTATACATGATTTAGTACGATAAAACATAACGGATTTTCGGTTATCATACTCATTCGAGAAATAAACGTTTAAAGAAAGGAAGCATGGTTTGAATGACAGCCATGAGCCAACAAGAAAATGATTGCAGCCAACAAGACATATTACCGTTTAAAAGAAAAAACAAAATGAAATTTATATATAGCTTATATATATATATATATAGAGAGAGAGAGAGAGAGAGAGAGAGAGAGAGAGAGAGAGAGGGAGAGAGAGAAAGAGAGAGAGAGAGAGAGAGATTTCTAACCATGTCTAACATATGTGCGATCCTGTGTGATTGTTATGTGTAATTCGCTTTTGAAAAGTACTGAAAAGGGAAACAATGTGCTTGTGTACAAAAAGAAAAATAACTTGATAAATTTAACAAAGAGTTAATAAAGAACGATTTTAATTGAATAAATTTGCAACACTTTGTCCAGATTACTTTGACTGATTTTCTGTTGTTTGATTCATTTTTTTCATATTAGAATTTTTATTATTTGATTCTTTCATATTCTATTTTCCTGAGTGAATTGAAAGTTCTAGACATTGCCCAATTTAAATGCGATGCTATTGATTTCATACTTTTTTGTATATAGAAAATCAAACACAAACACAGTCTTGTCAAGGTTATAATGCAGTAATTCGGTCAAAAATGTGCTTCCGCGGTGTAGTCGAAAGAAGTCCCTAATAAATAGATCCTATTTTTTCCATTTTTCGCGCATTTGCGCGTAAATCGGGAGCCAAATGGGCATTATTTCACTCGTGGAATGAATTTTACATAAGATAGGATACTTTTCATACTAATATTCGCATGTTTTCGAGTTGTTTACGTGAAAACGAACGTAGGGTGTTTATTATGCGGACCGCTTTCTGACTTCAGTTGACTTGTGAAGTTTCCACTTTTCTCTATTTTTGCATTTCACTGCATACTATTCAACACCCCTTTTTTATTTCGTTTTCTTGAAGCAAATGTATGGATATCTTGTGGAAAATAGGTCTACGATGGAGTGAAAATCTAGAAACTGTAACAAAATTGTTCTGAAGTAGCTGAATTTTATATGAAACAAAGAACAATTTCTTTTATTGGTATATAGCCTCAAAGCATATATCTTTTAATAAGCTTTTTCAACTGACAAGCAATATTTTCTAATTTAACTTATTGGTAGGAGGCAAAAAAAACTTTGTGCACAGTTGTTTCTGTCCCCATTCTATGACGTCTGCTTAAGTTTGTTTCTTTGTGCCTGGAGGATGAGTTGTTGACACGTCTTCACAGTAAACATTTGTTTAGTTGATGTTTTCCATTTCATTCTTGTTTTCTTGTAGCATATAAGGAGTTGGTAGCTGGTCATTTAGTTTACCCCTTTATTTCGTCGACTTCTGTTATAGACTGCCACTTTTGCCTTCCTTGAATTTTTCTTGTCTACAGAACTGGTATTATTTAGTTATTTTGTCGTTTTCCCATGTACATGTTTCAGCTACTTATTTTGTTTTATTTTGTTTTTCTACAAGAATATTCTGCTTTGCTTCTGTTTTCTCGACGACTTTCAGGTTGAAAAGTTAAAGTTGAAGTTATGGTGTTTTTTTTTTGTAATTTTACAGAATGCTATGTTTTGTGCAATGCCTAATATAGGCTCCACATATAATTCTTAAGAGATATGAAGAGAACTTACATAATTGTAAGTAATACATTTATATCAATGGCATCAGCCAGCCATGCATAATATCTATTAACTCCTACCACATGGTCTCTAACAACCTGTCAGGTTTTTGGTTTATTCATTTCTATGCTGTGTATTACAAGCTGCTCGTGAGATTAATGTAAGTCTAGTAAATTGCCTGCATGAAATATTGGCGCCATATTCCATTTATAAGGAAATCATTCCCATACTTCACTACAAAATTGCCCTTTATAACGACGCAATATTCGCTGAGTATTATGAGACAGTTTAATAGCATTTAATTATTGTGTTTATCCCCTTCGAGTGATTTTATTGTCTACTCGACATAACAGCTGTACGTAAATCATGACATGATCCATTAGTTGCCACGTCAACAGTCAACTTGCCAGAAGAGAGAATCACGCAATTTACCGCAGGATTGTCAAAAAGTGGTAATTCAAATAGTGTTTAGGACATAATCCGATAGCATATATTTAGTACATATGTTTTACGCAGCTATTTTAGGTTACTGCAATTTTCCATTTTATTTGGTCAAGTTATAAAACTTTTCATTAAAAGAAATTTTCAGACACAGCGCATGTTTGCTGTTCAGCCGTTTAGCTGAGGATGTCTGATGGAACAGCCGGTAAGCTCCAGCATTTGCGGTTACTCAAAGCTCACTGGCATCTTCTTGTTTAGTCGGGCCCTTATGGTGATATGCTGTTGTGCATTTAGAACATACACTTATCGTCCTTTATACATGGATGGACGGATAGCTCAGTGGTTTGCACACTGGCCTTCCAATCCTGAGGTCGGGGGTCCGATCCCCGGCAGCTACTCGGGAATTTTCAGAAACGCTTTTCAGTGTTTCCCACCCAACTAGAGGTGTACTGGTCAGGAACCCAGGTGCAATACACTGGGCACGTTAAAGAACCAGGCTGTATATTCGAAACGAGCTAGGCTAAGTTAACCGGACAAGCCTGTATCTGATTTCTGATCTCTCTGTCGTGGGGGCTTTGTCTCACTCTGTCCCTCTGGTCAGATCGCTCTGTGTCTGTACTAGTAGAGGATGAATTATGCGCCCTGTGTGGCTGTATTTGAACTATGTAAAGCGCTTTTGAACGTGAAATTGATCATGAAAAGGGCGCTATATAAATCTGGTATAATAATAATAATAATACTTGCTTTTTATATACATTTATAAGTGCATGTTTGTGACTAACCTATCGTGCCGTCTATAACTATTTTTATGCCCCCGAAGGGAGGCATATTAGTTTTCAACTGTCCGTCCGTTAGTTCGTCACACCAGTGTTAACTTTTTGCATGAAGGCACTTTACTCGCGAATCACTGCACCCAGGACCTTCAAACTTCACCTGCTGATAGTACTTATTGAGTACACGACCTCTACTGACTTTGGGGTCACCAGGTCAAAGGTCAAGGTCACAGGGGCCAATGTTAACTTTTTGCATGAAGGCACTTTACTCGCGAACCACTCCTCCCAGGACCTTCAAACTTCACATGTTGATAGTACTTATTAAGTACACGACCCCTATTGACTTTGGGGTCACCAGGTCAAATGTCAAGGTCACCAGGTCAAAGGTCAAGACGCTGCGGGGGCATTTGTCACCATTAGTGACTGCTCTTGTTTTGTAAGGAATAACATTTAAATAACGTTTATTTACACTACATTTACATTAGTTATGTAGTAAAAATGAAAATTTAATTAGGGAGATCATATCATGGTAATACCTCTCATGAACAGACTGGATTAAACCGAGTCTGCTTACTTATGCTTTATTTCGTTCTATGCTTCTGGAGGATATTCATCTATCTTTTGAGTTCTTGAATTATATGCAAATGTACTCGTATTAATTATAACTGTACCATACTAGAGCCATTAACAAAATTCAACGGACACAAAACGATTTATGTAAGGTGCACAAATGTTTTTTCATCTTATCATATTTTTCATTTTGACATATTTTACGCAAATTTCGTGTGCTCTTTTAATTGGGTCATTTATACAGAGTAATATCGATTGAAATGTGATACACATAACGTGTTACTAAATGATATTCATGCTTAACATCACGTGTGTCCACGTTATTTATTAATGTAAAACTTCGTATCTTACCTAGGCTTACGCACAAGTGTATATTATTCAGAAGTACAAATGAGTTTGTCATAAAAAAAAGATTATCAGCTTTTCAATGATAAATATGCACTCGTTCTTATGCGGAGTAATATCTGCGCTCCTAACGTCGCGTAATATCTCCGATACATAACTCGTACATATTTCTAGATGAAATTCTTATAGCTGAAGTATTAACGAAGCTATTTGCATATAAATTCTCAAATGTGCCATCATTGCACAGCTCTTGCAATATGATATATAGCGTGGTACATTGGAATAACCATCGAAGATGCTTGTTGGTAAACAGCTGTAATTTTAAGATATAAATACTTAAATACGTAAACGAATTTATCCTCTCGCAGTAATTTGTTTCTGGAACAATTCAGTTGAAAGTTTACATTCTACATTCGCAACAATTGATTTCTGTGTGTATTTTATGCTACACTTAAAAACCCCATTTAGTGTCTTCGGACATTGCTTCTTTTGTACCAATGCAAAAGCCTTCCCGCAGTAGAACAGTTTTATCTTAATTGAACATAGTACTAAATTAAGTGTAAATGGGATATATAACGTAAATATAGTGACAGTCTTTGATTTATTCGCAGCAATTTATATTGTTCGCGTTTAATGTAATTGAAACATATAGCGGTTGAACCACCCACTATTGCTTTTCATTTCTTCACATAGAGGTAAAATAGTTACTGCAAGTTAAACAGTGTAATTTCAGGTTGCGGAACGGAAATGAAATATTGACCACATTAGAAAATCACTTTTATGAACTGATTTCGTTAGAGCAACATGAGAAAAATATATAACTAAACTCAGTTGATCCAAATAGGATATGGTTAAAATACTCAAGTCTTTATAGATAATACACTGCAAAATACTAAAAAAGTGCATTGTGGAAGGTGATTTTTTACTTTGGTTAATAATGATTACCTTTCGACGGGCAGTTTGCTTTCCTCTTTTTTGCAAGCAATGTGCTGTCTTTCTTATGGTCTTTAAAAATGTCCATTAAAATACACATGTATTTGAAAATCCCCATAATACATCAAAGGTCGACGGAATTGCATGCTAAATGAATAATTTATGCATGTTGTGTATTTACGTGTGTATATATTTGATTACTTTAACATTATTCAATTCTAAACATATTATGACATTATAATGGAAAAAATGGATGTCTTTCCGACCCCTGTTATATCAGTTACAGGAATAAGAAAAAGGGACACCCATTGGTCCTCAAAGATAGAACAAATAATGAAAATAACTCATCTGTCTTTTCTATTTTAATATAGAAACATTATGATTTCCTCATTAGGTCAATGAGAAGTAGTCACTTCCAGTTGTACAAACAGTTAGCCACTTTCAACTTCTGTAATCCTTAATTTCTGCTACTATGGTTATGTTTGGGGTGTTCTGTGCTCCCGGGAAATCTGCCCTTACATTTATCTTTTAAATGTCCTGATAAACTCCATGCTTACTGAACGGAATCTTATTGACAGAAACCTAGGTCAGACGATACTTTCATTGGGTTAACATAAGAACTTGAAGACACTCCTTTGTTGAAACACACCAAATTAAGTTAATGACCTATGACTTTAGCCAGCAATGTAATGTGACATTGACAAACTGCATTCTGCATTGCTTTCACAGCATTTCAATTACGAAAAAGAAAATGCCGAATACTTTTTGCCATAAATAGTTATGAGTCAATGTGTCGACTACCGTTTTAAATGTCAGTACCTAAGATTAAAGTTTTGCCTCATATCTGTCTTGCGATGGAAACTCAAAGTGCCTGAAAATTGCATTAACAGATTTTGAGGCCTTTTTACACTTTTAAACAAGGAACAACAAGAACAATGCGCATCAGTGTTTACTATAATTTAAAGTACGCTAGGTTGTTTATTTCAATCGAACGGATCGATAATCTGATAACATAAATGTAAACGAGTAAAGCATTATACAAAATGTGAATATGATGTAATAAGTCCTTTAACAGAAACATGACAGTGCTGAGAATTTCTATATAGTTTAGAGATACAAATGAGTCCAAATTTCAACGATTTCTGTCGACAACCCTGTTTTCTCGTTGGGGAAGTTTCATTTAGCACAATACGCTTCCTTACAGTGAATAATGCTCAAGTCGTACATTGTAAAACTACTGAATACATTCAAAGTATTCTACTTCAACAAAATAAGACAATCTCCTTTGTTCTTGAGAGTGATATATATTATATCAAATTATGTATTGTTTGCAAATAATTTCGTTCACTAGCAATTTCAGTAAAATCCGTTAGTTTCACGATTACTTAAAGTCAAATTTCTGCAACCCATATTACCAAAGACAGTTCGTACATTTCAATGTATTTTGTTTGATTTTAACCCGTATTTATATCGTAGAATCAAAACCATTTGTAGGAATGGTTTATGATAATATCATTCTATTAAATGGATTAAAGTAGATTTGAATCAGACTTCAGTCTCCAGAGAATGAAAGAACGCAATAAATTTCATTGAGATCTTCATTACAGTATCAAATATATCAAATCAGTTCTCCATAATACAGTAAAAAGCTTTGTATGAAGCAGCTAACATGAACAACATACTTTTGGAGATATGTATTTTAAATTAAAATCACACGTACTTTCTTGCTATTTGTCTAATACGTGTATACAAACAAATTGTTTGATTGTTATTTCTTGAAAGGCAACAGAAACATTGCACACGATCTTATCGATTTATGATATGTCTTAGATAAATTCTTGATCAAGCTGATGAAAAAAAAAATGCTCCATGTCAAGCACACATTACTTAAACTAGCAGTTTGTAGTTTCAAACCTATGATGGGAATTGAACGCAGGTCACACACTTAAAAATAAAGAAATTAAGAGAAAGAGCAGACGCTTTGGAAGCATTAATCACAACAAACACAGTCAGAGCGACTCATCGCATAGTAGGCCAACCAAAAAATGAAACTTTTATGTATATTCTTATCCTTTTTAAGTAGTTAGAGAAGACAGTTTAAATAACATAAATTTCGGTCGAGACTAGCTCTTACATTAGTGACAAACCACCAGACTGTATAAAGTAAAACAAATAAATATATTCAAGGCAAAGTATCGGAAAAACAATGAATTCTAAAATCTTTTCTGAAGTCGGAGCACCAAGAGCATAATTTTAATAACAAAATAAAGTAAGATGCAAGACAAAAGTTCAACCTCTCTGGTTCTTGGATTTTGGAGAAAAAGCATCACAGAGTTACACTCGAGCAGTCATCGCACCATCAAATATGAAAGCGTGGCGTCAAAATAACTATTGATCGATCACCTGAACTTTATCTTGCTTAAATATTTTTGTAAAGTATACAACTATCTGTATTTTGCATATGCATTTCAATACATATCGTTCAGCTTTTAGACCTGTTTATGATAGATTATGAAATTTATTAAATAATAGAAAGAAATGTGTTAAGGCTGGACCTCTTACTAGTGATTTCAAAGAAATATATAAAGGCGTTCCGCAGTGCTCCATATTAGGCCCCGTCCTGTTTAATATATTCATTAAAGATATTTTTCATTTTGTTGAAAAAACAGTAACTTATATAACTATGCAGATGATAATACATTGTCGCATGCAGACAATGATATTTAATTGTAGCAAGAAGTCTTGAATCAGATAGTATATCTCTTGTTAAATGGTTCACAAATAATCAAATGAAAGTCAACTCAGATAAATTTCAAGCCATTGCTATCGGTAAATAAACACACACAAAAAAAAAGAAAACATTACTTTTAATCTCGACAATATCAGTATTCAGTGTGAAGATAATTTGTAATATGTAAAAACATTTATTAGTATACAAAGGAATGCTAACGTAAATAAAAAATAAAAGATAAGGGTAGATTTCCCGGAAGCACAAAAAAGCTCAAATAAGAAAGTTAGTAGTGAGTTTCATATGAGTCATTGTGAACATCAAAATTCAACAATTAGTAAATATTGTTTTTTGAAAATAATGTGCACTATACCTTGGCAAAACATTTCTCAATATCCTACAAATAATCATTAAGAGGAAGAAAAGTTTAATAATTTCACTCTTTTTATTTTCTTTTTGCGCCCTGTAAGCTTAAACACAATATTTGGTGTGTTTACAAAGTGGTGCATATGAAAACAACAGTGGTCAAGAAAATCCATGTTACGAAAAATAAAAAAATAAATTTCCCTTAATAAACTAAATGTTTATGATTACAGAAGTTAAATTGCTTGCATTAAAGGTGGTGTAGAAATGATTCCATTTTCAACTTTTTACCTAAAGTTTACTGCAAACAACACAAAACACATAAACAAACTTCAGAATATGTTTTATTTTAATCTTTACAGTTTATGACGAGGTTGAAAAGGCTGACGCTAATGATGCCAGTATGGGTAAAATGATTGGTATTTATTTTTAGTTTACGCTAAATACGAATAACAAAACAGAAATATTACTCAGTTTAGATCATTTCAGTAATATGCATTATAAGGCAAATTATATTCAAACGTCTATTTCAACATAATTATGGAACGCAACTCTATCTGAATTTTTAATCTTTCTACTTTCCGATGCCGTTTAATATATTTCCTCGAATTCTTTCCTCCTGTATTTTCGAAAATTATTCTGTTGATGTTTTGAACTTTAATGATAAAAACGTAAAAAAAGCAACACACCTTCATCCGCTGTTGTATGCCACTTAAAATTTGTCCTCGAGTTTTTCACCATACTTTTCATAAATTTGTTTCCATGCGTTACACGGGACTTCTCTCATTCACGTAAAATCGGGGTCAGGCAAGTTGTAAATGCAGTACCATCAAAACGTACTTTAATAATAATATAGTTCAAGGAAAACTTCAAAGTGTAACAAACATGTTAAATTTTGTATTTAACAACAGCTCTTACTCCGATCTATGTAGCAGTCACTTTAATTTGTGAATTTATTAGTCATTCTAGTCCAAACTTACGCCGGAAGTGCCCCAACAAATGAAAGCGGAAATAATCCTCAAAATGTGATATTTTTATAATGGTCAATAAACATTGATAATTTCAAGATATTGAGACACGTTTTTGATGGAAGTCATTGTAAGATAAGAAATCCTAAACATCGACATTTTTTTTAAATATGCACATGCTGACACATATATTGTCTCCCGATGATTAGATTTACCGTTCGTTCAACGCAGTAATTCTTTTCATAGTGCTCAGCCGTGGAAAAATTAAAAACCATATAAATAGTCTGAAATCAACCTTTTTTCAAGAACAGTTTCAAGTAATCGACATATATATTACACACACCAGAGCAGTGTAGCATTTCAGATACGTTTACAATGGTATGTCATGTTATGCCTTTGAAATGCTAGTCCCACACTGAATTATTTTGTTTACATTTCTATCATTCTATTAATGACAAAAATGGCGTCCATCCATGTTGAAATAACCAGCGTGTTTTATGTATAAAAACACCATGGTACAACATCTTTTATTATACTGCTACAGTACAAAACGCATTTTTTCTTCAACCAAAAGCTAAATTAATATGTTGACATTAAAAATCAACCATTGATGCGAACTTTGCCTATCTAATGTATATGCCGCCACATATACAACCATTGATGCGAACTTTGCCTATCTAATGTATATGCCGCCACATATACAATCATTGTTGCGAACTTTACCTATCTAATGTATATGCCGCCACATATACATCCTAGTCAACAAAACATAACGTTATTACTTTCAAAATATAAGAGTGCAACTTTGTAATTTAGTAACAATAAGGACATTATACATTTGTAGCAATTATGACCGATACTTTCTGTAGGAAATTGACATTGAGTTAACGTGTACAACAAACTTATTTAAGTCTTTTTAAATAGTATAATAATATGCCTGTCTGTTACACATCTAAAGAGGAGTTTAGAAAATTTATGGCTTCAAAGCACACCATGAAGTTTCATTAACTATTGCAATATGAAACCTCCTATTGTATGTTTGTTAATGATTTGACTACGTGAATGTGATGAATACAATATTGTCATGCAAACAAAGAAATGCAATTGATGGTAAATGTCATTTCAAAGGCTGCAAATAGGAAGAAAACAAGGAAAATGTGTAAGATTTTCGGTTCATATCAAATCATGTCAATAACAAATCAGTGGCCCAGGTTTGTAATGCAAACTAGTATTTTCCAAGACGTTGTTTTGTTTTTAGTTAATACGGTGTTTTCTTTTTTAAGGTTTTCGGTACTTCAGAAGCTCACGCAGTTAGGTTAACACCCTCGTAACTTTGTACAATAAAACATGTCTATAATTTTAACAGCGAATTAAAGAAATTATTTACGAAGATTTGTCTGACATATTGGCTAGATAAAATGCAAATGATACTGTTTACTGGACTTAAATTACATCGAGATTCTGGCTGGATAACAGGCGTAGTAATATTGCTTATTGTACATACTGGCTGGATGACTCGCTCATTACTTACTGTTTTAAGTTAAGGTTGCAGGGGAGCGGTTTTGTAGTTTTGGCCCCTGTCGATTTTCTGTATATACAGGACAGGGTAGATATAAAGGCATATCTATCTTACTGGTTATTTATCATTATTAATTCTTTGATATATCTGGGGAATGTGGAACGGTAAATGATTCTACATGACGGGTGTTTTGAAATTCCTAGCTCCGTACTTCCGGTTGAGGCTAAAACATAAATATCAGAACAAAAAGTCGGCCAGACGCGCGGCTGTCATCCATCCACTTTTTTTCAAATGAAAATTAGGGAAATAAAGTGGTGGTTGGCAGACACATTCCACACCACCTGGGTATGCATCTATGTTCGTACTATACATATATGATACGAAATTGGATTTAAAAATAGAAATGGATGAATGGCAGAGTTCAAAGTGAGGCCCGGTTAGGCTATTCTTGGTCTATAAAATTTGGGTGCTGTGGCCGATTTTCACTACATCTGGCGTGGAAAGCGACAGGTGCATAGGATCGGAGAGGCGTCTCTATGTAGTCTATAGTATCTGCAATGGTCCATAGTAGTTTCAAAGAAAAATAAGCAAAAACGAGATTTCTATGGATATTTCAACACTGGTACCCACACGTCAATGTGGAATTCGCAAATTTGCACTCCCCTGCCACCTTAAATTACGCTGACTAAATTATACGCACGACGATACTCATTGTTAATTGTAACATACTGACTGAACACTACGCACAATGATACTTTTTTATTGATCATAAGTTACAAGGATATACTGGCTGTATAATATGCACATTGATACTGTTTATTGGACTTAAATTTCAACAACAAACTGGCTGAAAAATACTGCGTGAAACTGTATATTGGTCTTAAATTACGCCGACATACTGGTTGCAGTGATACTCATATTTTATACATAGTGGTTGCATAATACGCTCAGTGATACTCATATTTTATACATAGTGGTCGGATAATACGCTCAGTGATACTCATTATTTATCTTAAATTGCACCAACATAGTGGTTGGATAATACGCATAATAATACTGTTTATTGATACTAAGTAACCGCGACTTTATGAATGAATAATAAGTGCTAATGAATATGCACAATGATATTCTTTATTGGTCCTAAGTTTCAACAACATACTGGCTTGATTATACACACAATAATACTCTTTATTGGTCCAATGTTGAAGCACACAATAATACTGTTCATTGGTCTGAAGTTACACGGACACATTACAGTTCATTTTGAACAACGACATAAGCTGTATCACCGGGAACGCCAGTAAATCGACGTTTTGTCGCTTTGCAAAACTTGCCGACACGACCAAAGTAAGGCTAGAAACGAAAGAGACAAGGAGCAAGTTACTCGAAAGCAGAGTTCACAATCACCTGGCATCGAAGGCCCGCCATTAGTCAATATTTTATCACTAGCTTACAGAGCTAACTTACCTAAGATTTCATATTGTTTAAATGAGGATAAAAGCGATTATTATCAGTTATGTAAGCTGTATGTCATGTATGTTTGCCTGAAGAAGTATCTTCATACGAAACGCGTTGCAAACTTGAGTTGTCTTCTTTCTTTTACCATATACAGTATATAGGCGAACAAACACTTGAGGGAAACAAATACAAAACTTGTTCAAAATTATAAATAACGGTTATATCTATATACGGCTGCAGTTTGTC
This sequence comes from Mercenaria mercenaria, assembly GCF_021730395.1. Classification (NCBI taxonomy): domain Eukaryota; kingdom Metazoa; phylum Mollusca; class Bivalvia; order Venerida; family Veneridae; genus Mercenaria; species Mercenaria mercenaria. Next base: position 57,982,295 of record NC_069371.1, on the reverse strand, counting down.
TTAGAAGCTATTTCTCATTTTGATATTTACATTTGAATGATTAGTCTATGGCGGACAATAAAATCAAGAGAAATAAGTCTACCTAAACTGATGAAGTACAACTGACAGGAAATGCGTCTCTTAGAAATCTGACTTTTAATGGACAGAATGGAGAGCGTATATCATGCTGATTTATTTAGATTGATTGATAATCACAATTACATTTCTAGACAAGACAGGCTGCTGACCGTATCGGTATTGCTAATTCATCGGCAATACAGAGGCTGAGATAATTTCAACAGAATATCAAGTTTGAAACGTAATCTGAATACATTAAGTCTATTGCAGTGAACTTTTGCTTTCTCCAGTTATCTTTAGGTGATTTTTCTCTATAGTTTGAGCCTTCAAGGTTATAATATGAATAGGGTCTAAAATGATATTGTAATGTAATGCAGAACATAAGTACCGGGTGTATGTTATTTATTAACTCGAAATTTTGAGATATTAACTTGACATTTGTGTTCCTAAGTTTAGATTTACATACCTCCAAATTTCCTTAAATACCATAGTGAAATACCATAGTATATGATGTAGATGTATATTTTCTAGCCTGCATTAGGTACCTTGTGCTGCTCTTGGGTAGCGCTAGAAGGTCATATAAGAAGACCGGACAGCATTCACTCCGAAAATATTTTCCTACTCAACCATGTGGAAGGTATTCGTCTTAAATTGAGTCAATAGAGCAAGGAAATATAGAGGTACCATACATAAAGCTGAAGTTAGGAGTCCGTCTAAGTTCGGATACTTGTAGATTTTAAGGATATGTCATTTTTGAGAAACGTCAAATTATGCGCATAAAAAAGGCAATATACTGAGTCGAAATCTCGAATTAGCAAACGCGAAATTTCAACTGTTGTAACTCGAAATCCCGACGTATTAACTCGAAACTTCAAGCTACCTTTCTCGATATTCCGAGTTAGTAATTATGTTTATGTACATGTCATTCCCCACTATGCTTCATTTTATTATCATTTCTTTGATGTTGCTGGCTCATTGTTGACTGTAAAGTTTTGAGACATCATGTATATCAATAAGTTATTTTTAGTATATGGTTTTTCTAGAAGGATCCACCAACAGAGTCTTCCTTTTATTCCTGGTGATACATGATACATGTATACATATGATACATATAATATTCTTTGGATATACTAAATACAGTTTGAATTCTGTGAGGAATTTGAAATTATTACTGATTGCATTTTAATTTGACCAGGACAAGATTTTGGCTATTCTTGCGTATTAGATTGGACTTTACCGCTAGTTAACATTTTTAGGTATTTGAATTGTTACTTTTCATAATAAACTTAGTTATTCTTAATAATTGCTGGTTTGTTTTTCTGTTACCTTTAGTATCTTAAGTAAGAAGCAATTGCAAGTAATTCGAAATTTCGAGTCAGTACATAAAACAGACCTTGCCCTAATGTTCTTCCGTAGTAATGTCATTTACCTACATCTGTTTATAAAAAAATGTTGGGTTATGTAAAATGGGTATAATATCGAAATCAACGATTAAAGGTTATTTAAACAAAGAATTATTTTTCATTGATAATAGACACATGATTATGACGATTTGTTTTATACCAGCTATTTTTTATGTCTGTTCAAGTTGTCAGATATTTCTTTCCAGTGCCGTTTCAAGAAAACAAAAATCATTTCCTTCAATTCAGTAATCCTAAACTGTGACGCTGTCATTCAAATTCGCACATAATTTTCAGCGTGTATTGTTATGTCAAGATATGTCTAGGCTGTAATTACTAAAAGCTTTTCCCTGTCTAAACTATTCTTGTGATATGTCCGATGGACTGATGTATGAAATTATACAATAGCCAATCTCAAATCTTGTATGAAGTAAGATAATAATAAGACTGCTGTTCTTTTTCTCCTAAGTGAATAAAAAGTACATTCTTTCATAAAGAGACGATTCGTTTTGTAGAGTTTGATTGCAAAGATAATGAATATATATCTACACAAAGCTAAATTATTTCCATCTCAGTGGAAAACAAGAACATGAAAAATACATCTTGTTTGTCTGTAGTTTTAAATTATGTCACCTTTAAATCAAGCTACACCAAAATCAGATGGGAGCAATTTACAGCAATGTGTTTAATAATGTATAGCTTAAATATCTTTTCTGACACAAAACTTTGTAAAACATGTTTTGCAGAAATTTACAAAAACGCTAAATGTAAGATGTTGATGATATACCATATAATATCCGAGAGCAGGCCTGTATGTCGTATGACACGTCTGGAACAAATAGCACCCTCTATGTTATTTAAAAGTTCATGACGTGATATTGTTTGGATTGGAGTACCGCTATGTAAGGAGCGTTTTAAGAGTGCATTCTCTTGATGTAAAAATAAATATTTTATTTTTGTCACCGTCGCATTGTGTCTTGAAATATTTGCGGCTACACAAAACCCTATAGTTATATAATTTCTTGCAAAAAACATTTACCTCATACATTTTTTACTTTTGAGGTACGCCTTTAATGGTATCTCTATAATAAAATACATACGTTAACGATGTTCATTCAAATTACAAATTTAAGTCGACACGTTATTTTTTTCTTTTGTAACATGTTTACTTTTAAAAAACAAAAATTCAGTAATACTATTGTAGATCACAATGTACGTGCAATTATTAGGTTTACATTGACACCTTCAAGTGAGCAAAATTAAATATTAAGGATCATCAAAACCCATATTATAGGGACGAAGTTACTTCAGGCAATGTCACAACTATTAAGTTACTGCTATACTTGTAACCGTGCATCTGTAGACATTAAGGTGTTGGAATGTAGACATCACAGTCGGTCACTTGTTTAAAAAAAAAGTAAAGTGAGATTTACAAGTATAAATGATATATGCCCCCTGAAAGTATCTCTGACAGGAAGTGTACCAATGCCAAATGTATGACGCATACAAATCTAAACCAAACAAATGGTTGTTATTGCAGTAAAGTTACAATATCATATAGTTCATATATTTTAACCTATGCTACCAAAATATCAGTTTTCATTCTTTTGTAAGCTTCAGATTTAAAATAATTAAGACACAGCTACGGTTCTTGCACTTTGTTCATTTGTTTTTGGTGTAAATACAGTATTTCAGTTATGTAACGGCGGACAGTTAATCTAACCAGTGTTCCTGGATTCTGTATCAGTAAAAACCTGTTTTCCACAAGTAACTGCCAATTTCCGGACGTAAATCAGAGGTGGATGACGAATGATTTCTTATCAAATCGTCACGGAAAACATACGCTCCGGGGATCGAACTCACGACCCACGATCCGTAGATCGGCGCTCTCTCTATTGAGCTAAGCGAGCGAGCTGTCTCTTGCATAGTGGATATTTATTTATTTGATTCGTTGTAAGATCGAAATATAGGCGTCAATTATGGTTGGTTTAGTTATTAATATCCTGACATCTGCTTGGTTTAGTTATGAATATCCTGACATCTGCTTGGTTTAGTCATTTATACCCCGGCATCTGCATGGTTTAGTTATTAACATCCTGACATCTGCTTGGTTTAGTCATTTATACCCCGGCATCTGCTTGGTTTAGTAATTAACATCCTGACATCTGCTTGGTTTAGTCATTAATACCATGACATCTGCTTGGTTTAGTCATTAATACCCTGATTTCTGCTTGGTTTAGTCATTAATACAATGACATCTGCTTGGATTAGTCATTAATACCATGACATCTGCTTGGTTTAGTCATTAATACCCTGACATCTGCTTGGTTTAGTCATTAACAACCTGACATCTGATTGGTTTAGTCATTGACACCATGACATCTGCTTGGTTTAGTCATTAATACCATGGCATCTGCTTGGTTTAGCCATTAATACCCTGCCATCTGCTTGGTTTAGTCATTAATACCATAGCATCTGCTTGGTTTAGTCATTAATACCCTGACATCTGCTTGGTTTAGTCATTAACAACCTGACATCTGCTTGGTTTAGTCATTGACACCATGACATCTGCTTGGTTTAGTCATTAATACCATGGCATCTGCTTGGTTTAGTCATTAATACCATGACATCTGCTTGGTTTAGTCATTAACACCCTGACATCTGTTTGGTTTAGTCATTGATACCATGACATCTGCTTGGTTTAGTTATTAATACCATGACATTTACTTGGTTTAGTTATAAACTCCCTGACATCTGCTTGATTTAGTCATTAATACCATGACATCTGCTTGGTTGAGTCATTCATTTTAAGTTCTGTAGCATTTCCTATACATATGAATAACCAAGTTGTTTAATCTTGTCAGCTTTCGCATTCTGACAAGGCGGACTTGTCTACTTTCGCATTCGGACAAGATAGACAACGTTATGGTAAATAGTGTGTTGATGTTTTACATGATCTAGTTAGATTGTGATACATGTTTTTGAGATTTTCCTGTTATTTTGTAAATGTAATTAAATTTGCAAAGTACAAACACTATGTACTAGATAGTAGATACTATTATATTATTAGTGCTCTCATTCAGGTACACAAGTACAGAGTATATTACAACCGATCATTTCCAAATTCAGTGTCTCTTTCGGATCAGTCCGTGGCGATTTGATTTCATTCTAAACGTCAATACTACAGTCAAATGTCTAACGTTAAACTTGACGTCATATTTGATATGACCAATGTCTATATTGCTATAATCAGTTGTATTACTAGTTACAAACTTTACGTCACATTTGATATGATTACTGTCTATATTGTTAACTTTCGTTTGCTGTCACCATATACTTATAAATGCTGAAATTTGCCACACGGGTCTATGACCTTCTTGTTTATATGAAATAAAATCTTGAAATCTTGAATCTATCAATTCGGGCTTGTTTAACAGAAGTTATCTGGGCAAGCTTATTCTTATAAAGCACTAAACAGCCTTTTTGATAATAATCAATCACAATTACTTCTTAAATAAGCAGATTCATGTAAACGCCGACTGTATATTAACGTTATATCACTTTTCTTTTAACATCTTTAGTGGCTTGACACGCAAAGCTTTCTACATTCTCGCAAGGGGTTTGACAGAAATCGGAAGATAGATAGATATTTCACTTCAAGGTTTCTGTCAGTTTGGGACAGATTTCTTGAAACTTAACCAGACATATACCATGCAAATCCTAAAAGTGTTGAAGTTCACAATAATAATACTATTAATGATAATGACTAAAATTATAAATAATAATAAAGACTTAATTTAAGGATGTTAATGATGTTAACCAGATTAGAATATCGTTACGGGCGGCAGAACGAATAAATCAGTATATTTATGCCGCTGCACACATATCATGCCCATTATTTTAATTATTTTGTTGCTGTATACGCCTGACGGAGAAAAGCTTAATAACAGTACCTTAAAATTTGACATATGCTTGGGATTAAGTGTGAACGCTAACGCCATTTAATCTGTTTTCATTCCCTGATGCCAAAGCGGTGTCCAACTGTGTTCTTTTATTTGTTTGCTCTCGTAGTCCTTATCATGCTCCTTTAAATAATTTTAGGGGTCATGTAGATGTCGCCTTGTTCCTCGAAATCTCTATCCGGATATTTCCTCCTGAAGGTTTTAAGGAATTTCCCCAAAATTGATAGAATTGCATCACTACCAAGCTAAGCTACGCATAAATATACCTTGTCCAATTAAGGGTTATTGCCCTTTGAAATTTTAAAAAATATTGTATATTGAGCAATACTAATATAAACGTTATCCGGATTCATCTTTCTACAATTTTGAAGAGAACTAGCCCAAAGCTACCCAAAGCTCATATATACAGATATATATCATTACGAAGTGAATTTGCACAATTCGTCAGTACGTGAATGTGCAATGTGAGGTTTATCAGTTATGACCCTTTGAAATTTTACAGAATGCTGTATTTAACCCATTTGTGACATAAACATTGTACGAATAACTTCCCTTACAGTTTATTAAGGATCTTACCCAAACTTAAACAAAAGTATCATTATGAAGCGATCTTGCGCAGGTAGTCAGTACATACATATATCTTTCCTGGTTAAGGAGTTCACGACCAAAAAGCGGTTTCCTTATAACCTGGTGTTCGCTATAACTGAGTTCGTGTTATCCGAAGATTTTTATATGAAATAATGAAGGCAAACAAATGAGACTAAAAAGGAGGAGCCCAAAAGTTTGGAGTTGGGGGGCGAAATGTGTGTTCTTAACAAGAAATGTGATTATTTGTTTAAATTGAATCTTTGTTTTACCGTTTTAAAAGAACATTCAACGTTGTTTTTTTTTGTTGTTATTTTTTCTTCCCCCCCCCCCCCCCCCCCCTTTTTTTTTTTGTATTTTTCTTGGTAATATCTTTGTTCAAAACGCGTCTCATTCGATACTTCACTGTCTCCGATAATGAACAAAAAAAAGCACTATTTCCGGAGTTTAAATGGACTTTAGTCGAATCAAATAAAGGAAGCACATAACACGCACATATCAGTAAAATAGACGACTGGTTGTTAGATTTAATAATACACTTCAGAATGTAGTAAAATGTCTACAACATGCAATGTCACAAACCAATACAATTCAAGTTGAAAATAAAATTAAATGACAGGAGAATTAATTGCTTTGTTTTATCGCAAAGCTTTTGTTTACTATATGACCGTTGTGATGAATAAACTAGATCTTAAACTGATAGATGTATTATGTTTTGTTTGGCCTTATGGAACTTTGAAAAATAAAACTTATCAAACTTATCAAAACTTATCAAAACGTCTAACCATTTTATTAACCATTAAAACAATTCAAATTATTAAATATATCTCGACAATATTATATATCTACAGGCAAGTCACTGTTACTGTCAGACGATTTCGTTCAATATTTGTATCCTACTTGTAGGGTATCGCTTTCACATCTATTGATATGCAATAAAATAACATACTGAATTCAATTTTCAATAGCCATAGACAGACAGGATATTATTTTATATTGGAGAGAAAAATGACAGAACTTAATGTATATAATTTTCTTGCGTATATTAACAGAGTTACATATGAAACATATCTGAAAACTTTGTAGCTTTGGAACTTTCTTTTGCGTTCAAAATATTTCTAACAGCATAAAGAAGAAAATTATATTTATTTATTATTTGTTCTTTCAAATTTAATAAATATCTAACGAGCAAAACCTGGTAAATATATTTTAAAATGAAATAAACATCTGTTTGTGGTAATATTTTATTTAAATTTTCATTTTATGTTATAAAAAGTAATAACACTGTCAATCATACCACTCCCGATTAGTATTTAGTTTCTATTATAACAGTCAGTGGTAACATGTTTACGCTATCGTATGTTGCGATTTTACGTATATTTTGCAAATTTTTGCTCTTGTTTATATTTGGAATCACTAAGCTGTTTAGTTTTGGAATCACTTAGAGCACACATTTGGCTTTAAACTAAATGGAATAAAGATACTGAATTGATTAACTTTCAAGTGTAAGCATTTCTCTCAGCATTTCTTTTTGGTTTAGGGACAGAAATATAATTACGCAATGACGACTAGACTACACATGTTTCTCTTTAACAGTCTTAAATGAAAATAAGTGTTCTTTTAGATTTTGAAGATATATTCTTATCTTTCTGCTAATCTCGAGTGTCCAGTAGTCGAAGGAAAGTTGCTAAATAAATGTGGGTAAAAGAATTAAGTATATGACTGAATCATAGATTAGTTTGATTGAGAGGTGGCACCAAGTAAATAATACCAGATGTTGAAAGTAAATAAGTTATATCTAGTATTTAATAAGGTGACTTTAGGCGTTTTAAGTCTACATATATATAATTCATTAACTTATTTGACATAACACACCCACACACATATATACATACAAACATACATGGATCATGCGGTATCTGAATGTTTACGTAAACAAGGAAACAAGGAGTCTCTATCATTTCACTGTTGAAATATTATGGTTAAAAACAAAGAAACATACGTCATTTAGCATCAGATTTATTAAGTTCAAATATAATAGTAAAATGTGTGCAAAATTCTAAACAGTATTTAACGTTTAAACTATCACATTTATTTGCACTATATCAAACATTACAACCAAACTATAAACATAAAAAATCACATATAGTATCAATTGTCTGTTACAAAATTAAGAACATTTTAAACCAATAAAATGCAACATCTAGAACAGTAGTATACGTATTTTAGCCTCTATATAGAATACAAAGACCGCGTCGGATATTCATCTTACCAACTACAGCGAATTAAGAATTATAAAGTGGCAGGGGCCAGTTTCGCATTTGGCCCGGGTACGTTTCTTAAATAAAATAGACTGATGCACTTTAAAGACATTTATATTCAACTGGTTATTTATGATGTTTATAGAACTGAGGATTCCTGCGTACGAGTAGTTATTGTGTAAAGTAAGTATGTACTTTAATCGATTTTCCTAGCTCCGTGTAGACAGCCGGGTCTAAAGTCTTACCTGAGGTAACGGAATTCAGACGAAATGGAAACGGTCATTCATCCATCCAGATTCAGCTCAAAGTAGCGGAAAAAGTAAACGGTTATGAGACACTTTTCTTCCGACCATTATTTTCGTCTGGCCACATGCTTTAAAAATATGCATGTGTTTTAGGTCAGTCATTTGCAGAAAATACGGTACAGGCCTCGCAAGGTGTGCATTTTGGGCTATTTTTGCCTCAAAATTTAGTGTCCTGAAACCTACGTTTTACTCATTTTTATCACAGAAGCAACAGAATCGGCAGGCTGAAAATGTCACACAATGAGGTGCATAGTCTATGCAATACATTCGCTCAACACTTGCCTTGAATTTATCAAAATTGGATTTTTCATGATTTTTTCGCACTGGTATCAGCGCAGATTTGTGGAATTTTCAAATTAACTGTCCCTTGCCCCCTAAGGATAATTAATAAAGGAAGTTCAAGCAGGAGGAAGTCGCAGCGTAATAAAAAGAGTTCACAGTAAACAGAGGCTAAACATAGATCAGCTGATAATATTTTGTGAATTGGTTTTAACACGAATACATTTTGGAAATCAATAAGTGTTGCCCCAAAAAGTCAGCCACTTATTACTTAAATCATCTCATAATAAGCAAGAATTTAGAAAATGGATGTAAAAGGTGTTGTATATGTTTCATTCGCATTAATCTAATCTCCCGGCTTAACACTTAATTAAAGAAACGATTACACCCATTTTACGTCTAATCTGAATTCTAATGCCAGAAAAATATGTAAAACAGGTTCAATATATTGATTAGAAATATCGTTATCAAACAGAAACTCGCGTTTTAGGAAATCAAGACCACACGTCAAATACCGTACATAAATCTAAGTCATCATGATTACATAAAGTTGGCAATATACTGCAGCCCTGTTTAATTTCGCGTCACTTTTATGAGATCATGAGCAGATTTGTACGTATTTTTTTCTGAAATGCTCTTACCTTTTTCATTTTTGTTCTGTGTTGTGTTATTTGCATTTGATTTTTAAAAGAACTTACAGTGGTACAGTCTGTACTCCAGTAAATTGATACAATAACGACGTCCAAGCGAAACGGGTGCCTGGTTGCCGGCGATTTTTGTCGCAAAACTGCAAAATTTAAATTGTGTATGCCTACGAACGTATCAAGGTATTTTGATCCCAGTGTAAACAGCTGATCAACTGTAGATATATACCACTCTTTACATACAACATTACAACTGTTCTTAGAGGTTTTAGGAAATACATTGGACATTAAAACTGTGTATGAAGTTAAAAAAAAGTAACGTGGATAAAATTAAAGATACATGTACATTATTACATTATTAAAATATAATAGTTTACATAAAACTGTTAAATATAAAACTGAAAATGTTGCTATGACATATATTTACAAAAGCACTTTATTGCCTACCTCTTCACTATCGATATTGAGCATTTCGCAATAAATATCCCAAATGTATTACACCTGACATATATTCGTTTCCTTTGAAATCATATTGCATAAAATAATTGTAAGTTATTACACATGCATGTAAAGCATTTTCTGCTAAACAAAAAACTCCATTTCGTTTTTCGTCCCGATAGTAATATGAGTTTTAGTTTTTAGTAAATTTTCCATTGACTCATGGCAATCCATCGTTTTCTTTCTTTCGAAATGGCGTCTATTTCTCGAATAACTGTTATATAGATTTGACGAATTTCTTTTACATTGTATGAATATGTAAATAAGACACACTATAATGACAATTGCCCCGATCACAGATACAATGCCTATTTTTATTTCATAAATTAGTTGTTTATTGTCATGCATCAGTTGGTGATACATCTCCACCTGTGATAACGAACCAGAAGAAATCTCATCATGAAAACGTATATCTGAACCCGTGTTACTGGGAAGCCGTCCTGTCATTTTGCTCTGTTTTACCCTTAGAATCGAGCGAGTTTTCTTTCAAATAACACGTTTCTGTTAATGTTCTCCTTTGAAAGAAACGTTGGTACAATGGTACATGTCTTTGATTGGAATTTAAATTGTTATTCAGCTCAACATTTCCATTAGTTTTGAATGTATTGGGATATCTCTTTCAGTCGTTTGTGGTATACTAACAGTGTAGAGACATGCTTTACGTATTGATTCCAAATGTTTGTTTGTGAATAATTTATAGCATGGCAATCAGATACAAACGGTTTTTCATGTATCCATTGAACGTGGATTTCTACAACTTATTTGAAGTAATAAGAATTTTGAATATTAGATGTAGTCTTCACGAGAAACGTTTAAAATTCCTTTGTAAAGTTTGATGCAGTGAATCTCCATGAAATGAAATCCGCACATTTATAAAAGTTGTTATAAAAGACAACTCTTCCTCAGATAATAAACATCTTCTTGTTGTAGGTACGAAAAACACAAACAAACATGTCATAAGATTAAAGAATTAAACCACTCCCTCTCCATCTTAAGTTTTTTCTTGGTTCATATCCATCGTTTATATTGTTATTATTGTTAACTTACTTTGTAAAAGATTCCTGTTCAAAATTCAGATAAAAATCACAAACGATTTGTACTAATTCGAACAATTTTCTGTTATCTAGCCTAATACGGACTGAACATTCGTCGATCGTTCTTCTTTATATATCGGATCCTCTATTAGGTACTGCTCCAATATCTCTCTATCTCTGTCTCTCTCTCTCTTGCCGATACAATCTTTTTCACTTCATGCAGTCCAATATATAGTTGTTCCTGCCTTTCATCCAGTGAGTGTTTTTAATTGATCACGCTGTTGTCTGAAAAATAGGAAAAAATCCGTTAATTTCAAATAGCAATACGTGTCGTAGTCTACAGTATGTAGCTATTAGTTTAATGGATCAAAAGAGTTTGCGTCACACATTTCGTATAATACTGTCATATAAGGTGCGACTTAGTTTTGTTTCATTTTAGATTACATTACATGTTCTGTCTTTTTTTAATCAGCAACGAAACTAAGTAAATATAGGGAAACAGTAAATCGTAAACTAATAGTCAAAGTGGTCACACTCGGATTTATTTAATTCTTTTTAGCGTGGGTAGAATATAGATAAAATTCATTTTTGTGTAATGTACAACAGGAAATGATCAGTTTTATTAAAAAGTAAACTACTAATGGTATTTCATAACCTTAACACGGATTGAATGAGAACTCAAGCAAGGATTGTATGTGTGTTTTAAAACCGTTTTACACTTTGACGCTACACTTTCCTTTTTTGGATCAGACAGAGGACGCTACGATTTTAACTCCCAGCGGGAATTAGCTGTTTTAAAACCAGTCTTCTGGTCTGTTTAGGCTGCTTCACTTGTTGCTCTGTCTTCTGCACAGAGTGCATGCGCTTCTTGATTTTTATAATTTTACAAGATCATTTTTGTGCGTTCTGTTGCCATTGTGTGTTAGGGATTCACTTGGCGGATATTACTTTTATATACACGGTCCTGTAAATTTGGAGGTAAGAGTGAGGTTACTAGACTTACAAAGTCTGTTGAGATCAAATAATCTGTAATAATATTAATTTCTTCATACTGACACTGATATTTTCTCAGAAAAAAACATTTTCTCTCTAGGCTCATCTCACAAAGTCTGTTGAGATCAAATAATCTGTAATAATATTAATTTCTTCATACTGACACTGATATTTTCTCAGAAAAAACATTTTCTCACTAGGTTCATCTCAACAGTCGTTAGAGACAGAGGCAAGAGATATTGTAAATTTTATCAGAAAGTGGTATCAGAGAGGATTGATATTATGGCCAGGTGCTTTACATTTAATGACTCTAACAACTGATGCCAGTCTATGAGGTTACATGTAGAATAAAAGGTTTAATCTCCACAGTATGGGTTTGCCACTGACCGTTCCAAGGCGTTGTTCCACTGTTTTCCTTTATTTATTCGTTTGCATGCGTACGTGCGTGCATGCGTGCATGCGTGCGTGCGTGCATGTGTCCACGTGCTGTGAGAAGCAGTTATGGGAAGCTGCGGTTTTGGAACGTGGCTTTCCCTGTTGGGTATTTATCGGCAATTTTTTCCTAGAAATTATTACTTGAGTGTTCGGTGTTAAGAGTCCGGTCTGGGCATGTGATTCAAGCAACAACAACCATGATACGGCGGCAAAATTATTCAATGATCAGGCTTAGGATTACCTACTTCTTGTGGACCCCTAGTTGTATTTAATGCCGTCGATGAAGTTACTTAAATAACTGTGAAAGCCTTCAGTGTACTGTCCATTTTTAACTGTTTACGCGGAAGAATCCTAAAATGTACATGTTTGAATGTACAAGGACAAAAGGGCAAATTGTGTTCTCCGCACAAAGGTGGATTCACATGAAGTTGTTCGTTTCTGGACTCACAACAGGATATTCCAGGCACAACCCACAATATTTGCTGCTGACGGGATTCTCCTTAGCCATTTTGACAATGACGCTTTTACAAATGAGCATCGTTTTGGCCATTTCGAACGAACCTTTTACATTTATATTACACTGATTGCTTTTAAATCAAAATGTTTTGGCTATAACGATTATGCATTCATATTACAATTATCGCTTTGAAATAATAATTCCTGAAAGGATTTATAAATACACACTGTCATCCCATTACCAATTAACCAATTAACAACAAGCTGTACGTTAAGTTATCTTTCCTTGGTCAATAAACAAACATATGTTACATATGTTCACAGCAAGAATATTTATACTTCATTTTCGGCTCAGTAAATTAAAATGCGAATAATTTGTGGTTGTCAAATAATATATCGGAAATATAAAAAGTAAGTGTAATAAAGCAAAGTCACGCAAGTACGCGATCCCGCTTCCAGCAAAGAATGCAAGACCAAGATTAACAATACCAACGACAAAATTGAAATAAGTTTTAACATTTATTAACCGTTTTACTAATCTCAGTCTGATATGTATGTTTGTCACGACTTCTTCAGACATCTTCAATCAAAGATGTCAGAAATATTGCGCCTTACGAAACATCTATATGTGCAAAAACAACAGTGGGCAAGAGGAAAACTCAGTAAATTTCTATTCATTTCATATTGACAATGCATGTAAGTTGTATATTTTATTTATTATTGACAAGATTCAGCAAATTTTAACTTAGAAATGGCAAGTTTTATTTTACAGAAACGATCGAGTTACTGTAACGGACACGATGTTAACTTAAACATTGCAATAAACATCTTCCCCAGTAAAGGACCAGGTTTGATGAAAACAATCAATGCACATATTGAGCACATCAAATACAACTAGAACCACAGACTGAGCCGAAATCCATTGTAATGGATAAATAGACATAACACATACATGTATACCCATTAACATGATGCACTGTAACAGAAATATTTGAGTATAAAATATGAAATAAACATAATGTAATACAACGAACGTGACTGGCAAGAGACAAAATGTACAAAACGGTGATTTAATATAGGGTTTGTAAGATATATAACGTATTTCAAATTATTACTCTGTCTGGCAAAAGCCATACTGGCAGGCGTTGTATATAAGACAGACGCTTGTGCAAGATATTTTACAAGTTAATTCTCTGCCTGGCAAATGCCGAGTTTACAATAAATGAGTAAATGTCAGGCGTTTTTGCAAGATATTTCAAGTTATTACTATGTCTGGTAAATGCCGAGTTTATTGTAGTTGTATGTAAGACGGGCGCTTTTGCTAGATATTTCAGGTTATTACTATGTCTGGTAAATGCCGAGTTTACTGTAGTTGTATGTAAGACAGGCGCTTTTGCTAGATATTTCAGGTTATTACTCTGTCTGGTAAATGCCGAGTTTATTGTAGTTGTATGTAAGACGGGCGCTTTTGCAAGATATTTCAATTTATTACTCTGTCTGGTAAATGCCAAGTTTACTTAGTTGTATGCATGACAGGCGTTTAGCAAGATATTTCAAGATATCGTGTTTACTACAACAGTGTGCATGCATAGTATCGTTGTATGATAATAATGTATTTAATATCATTTTTCTCGTTTCCTTCTAATAATAACAGAAGCTTGTTACTTAAGTACCAAAAGTGCTATAAGATACACAACTTCATTAATTGAACATATTATGTCGTCTAACCTCGTCTCGTGATGTCAGTCTTTACATTTGTAGAAATCCGGAAATAAAATGAGCTTTATCTTTATAGAGTATCATAATGTAATTTCCGTTGCTATATCAAACTACAATAGACCCGTGCTTTATTACGAATTGTATAGAATATGGATGTAAATATCAAAACTTGTCTAAAACAGGTAAACGACAACGGAATCCATTGAAGTTATATATAAATAGGATATTGTTATCTTTAAAACAATATCTCCTAATGAACTTTCAGGGTAGATAAACTCTTATAAATGTATCTAAACATAGATGAGTCTCAAAGAACCACATTACTTAGTGAACATTGAATATAGTACAACTTTAAGCGATATTGTATACTGAAACATAGCTATTTATTGAAAAAAAAATGTCCTCTTTTTTTGTATTCTTTCATGTGTGGAAGCCAGCCAGCTTGCTGGAAGGCCGCGCATTTTGTGTCTTTCTCCACCATGAAAAAGCTGGAAAGTCACATTATGACCTATAAATTATAATTATGTCGGTGTCACGTTCAATCCAACAAAACAACCTGATTGTTTGGATAGAATACGGATCCTTTTCTAATCTTTTACATAACACGGTGTGTCAACTTCTTTTTGTGTTAAAAAATGAATTTATTTTGGTAATTTGCACCTAAAACAAGAGCGTATAAAGGTAGACATTGAAAAACATTATATTAAAAATTAAAGTTATAAGCTTCAATGATTTTTTGCCTTATAAAAGGATCTTAAGGATGTTTTCACGTAAATTAATTAGATATGGCATCATAAATATAATGCATTTTTTACAACGAAGATCTAGTTTTATTTTAACTCCCAAGACAATAGTTAATACATATATATCCACCGGGTATGATAAATGCTCGAAGCACTTATGATTTAACAGATGAATATGACATTTTGCATATTGATATGCATCTTGTGTGTACTTAATAATTATTTACAAGGAAACCATTTACTAGATGCTTTACGACACAAGAAGGCATAATTCTATAACTTTACTATGAATATCTATGAATATAAAAGTTTAAAGCTGCACGCCCTTGAATTTTCGGGAATATTTTCATGTATCTGTAATTTTAGTGGAAAATAGTCCAGGAATATGGCATATATTGCAATAGCATTCATTCTAAAGTCAAAAGAGGCATATATTGTAGCAGCATTCACTCTAAACTTAAAGGTTGCATATATTGTAGCAGCAACCAGTCTAAATACAGAAGTGGCATATGTAGCAGCATTCACTCTAAAGACAAAAGCGGCATATATTGCAGCTGCGTTCACTCTAAAGGCAAAGGTGGCATATATTGTTGCAGCATCAACTCTAAATACAAAAGTGGCATATGTAGCAGCATTCATTCTAAAGTCAAAAGAGGCATATATTGTAGCAGCATCCACTCTAAATACAGAAGTGGCATATGTAGCAGTATTCACTCTAAAGACAAAAGTGGCATACATTGCAGTTGCATTCACTCTAAAGTCAAAGGTGACATAAATTGTAGCAGCATCAAGTCTAAATACAAAAGTGGCATATGTAGCAGCATTCACTCTAAAGACAAAAGAGGCATATATTGTAGCAGCATTCACTCTAAACTCAAAGGCTGCATATATTGTAGCAGCATCCAGTCTAAATACAAAAGTGGCATATGTAGCAGCATTCACTCTAAAGTCAAAAGTGGCATATATTGCAGCTGCATTCACTCTAAAGGCAAAAGTGGCATATGTAGCAGCATTCACTCTAAAGACAAAAGTGGCATATATTGTAGCAGCATTCACTCTAAACTCAAAGGCTGCATATATTGTAGCTACATTCACTCTAAAGACAAAAGTGGCATATATTGTAGCAGCATTCACTCTAAATACAGAAATGGCATATATTGTAGCTACATTCACTCTAAAGACAAAAGTGGCATATATTGCAGCTGTATTCACTCTAAAGGCAAAAGTGGCATATGTAGCAGCATTCACTCTAAAGACAAAAGTGGCATATATTGTAGCAGCATTCACTCTAAACTCAAAGGCTGCATATATTGTAGCTACATTCACTCTAAAGACAAAAGTGGCATATATTGTAGCAGCATTCACTCTAAATACAGAAATGGCATATATTGTAGCTACATTCACTCTAAAGACAAAAATGGCATATATTGTAGCAGCATTCACTCTAAATACAAAAGTGGCATATATTGTAGCTACATTCACTCTAAAGTCAAAAGTGGCATATATTGCAGCTGCATTCACTCTAAAGGCAAAAGTGGCATATGTAGCAGCATTCACTCTAAAGACAAAAGTGGCATATATTGTAGCAGCATTCACTCTAAACTCAAAGGCTGCATATATTGTAGCTACATTCACTCTAAAGACAAAAGTGGCATATATTGTAGCAGCATTCACTCTAAATACAGAAATGGCATATATTGTAGCTACATTCACTCTAAAGACAAAAATGGCATATATTGTAGCAGCATTCACTCTAAATACAAAAGTGGCATATATTGTAGCTACATTCACTCTAAAGACAAAAGTGGCATATATTGTAACAGCATTCACTCTAAAGGCAAAAGTGGCATCAATTATAGCACCATTCACTCTAAAGACAAAATTGGCATATATTGTAGCAGCATTCTCTCTGAAGCCAAAAGTGGCATATATTACAACAGCTTTCTCTCTAAAGACATATGTGGCATATATTGTGGCAGCACTCGCTTTAAAGACAAAGGTGACATATGTTATAGCAGCATTCACTCTAAAGACATAGGTTGCATATATTATCGCAGCATTCGCTCTAAAGCCAAAGGTGGCATGTATTATAGCGGCATTCACTCTAAAGACAAAAGTGGCATGTATTATAGCGGCATTCACTCTAAAGACAACAATGGCATATATTCTAGCTGCATTCACTCTAAAGTCAATGGTGGCATATATTCTAGCAGCATTCACTCTAAATACAAAAGTGGCATATATTGAAGCAGCATCCACTCTAAAGATAAAAGTTGCATATATTGTAGCAGCATTCTCTCTTAATAAAAAAGTGGCATATATTGTAGCTACATTCACTCTAAAGACAAAAATGGCATATATTGTAGCAGCATTCACTCTAAATACAAAAGTGGCATATATTGTAGCTACATTCACTCTAAAGACAAAAGTGGCATATATTGTAGCAGCATTCACTCTAAATACAGAAATGGCATATATTGTAGCTACATTCACTCTAAAGACAAAAGTGGCATATATTGTAACATCATTCACTCTAAATACAAAAGTGGCATATATTGTAGCAGCATTCACTCTAAATACAAAGTGACATATATTGCAGCTACATTCACTCTAAAGATAAAAGTGGCATATATTGTAGCAGCATTTACTCTGAAGACAAAAGTGCTATATATTGCAGACGAATTCAATCTAAAAACGAAAGTGGCATATATTGTAGCAGCATTCGCTCTAAATACAAAATGGTATATATTGCAGCTACATTCACTCTTAAGACAAAAGTGGCATATATTGTAGCAGCATTTACTCTGAAGACAAAAATGCCATATATTGCAGACGAATTCAATCTAAAAACAAAAGTGGCATATTTTGTAGCAGCATTCACTCTAAATACAAAATGGTATATATTGCAGCTACATTCACTCTAAAGACAAAAGTGGCATATATTGTAGCAGCATTCACTCTAAATACAAAATGGTATATACTGCAGCTACATTCACTCTTAAGACAAAAGTGGCATATATTGTAGCAGCATTTACTCTGAAGACAAAATGCCATATATTGCAGACGAATTCAATCTAAAAACAAAAGTGGCATATATTGTAGCAGCATTCACTCTAAATACAAAATGGTATATATTGCAGCTACATTCACTCTAAAGACAAAAGTGGCATATATTGTAGCAGCATTCACTCTAAATAAAAAATGGTATATATTGCAGCTACATTCACTCTTAAGACAAAAGTGGCATATATTGTAGCAGCATTTACTCTGAAGACAAAAAATTGGCATGTATTGCAGACGCATGCACTCTAAAGACAAAAGTGGCATATATTATAGCAGCATTCACTCCGTAGGTATTCAAACTCTTAAATAAGCAAAAATTATATATGAATATATGGTACATGTATGTTAAACTTTCTAAATCATATATCCGTGCTCTTAGTTGTGATTTAATGTTTAATTATTAATATTATTCATATTGTAAACGTGCTTTTATTATTCTATATGTTGTTATTTTTCTACTCATGTCAGGGATGGCTAATTGGTTCAGGTGGCTGATTTTTTTAATCACTTGTCTCTCGCCGGTGGGGGTTAAAAGCCTTGCTTGGAGTTATGAATTATTCAGTAGGTAAAGCGTTCAAGATGGTTTACACAAGGTAGGTGTTTTACCCAGGCCCAGGTGTCCGCCCATGCTTGACATAATTCTCGAAGGGACACTTGGGATCTTCGCCATCTTAATCAAACCCTAGAAAAGTCTTCGTGTGACCATAATCGTGTCGGTGTCACTCTAAGCACAACAAAACAAAACAAATCTTATTGTATAATTTAAACAGTTATATTGTAAAGGTCTTCCTTTGTTTATATTGTTGTTTCTTTTTAATCATATTCATTTTTGTGATACTTATGGAATAGTAATCATAAGCATATATTAACAATTTCGAAATAAAGGAAATAACGAAACATTGACTAACAATTACACATATACAATGTCAATAACAAAAATAAAAAAAACAGCTACAACATTTTCGACATAAATGTTGTCATAACAAATACTTTAAGTTTATTCAGTAGTGTAGTTCGTACAGCAAGTTCCTGCAAATATGTCGACAATTTTCTTGGAAAATATTGACAACTGAGAAAATTCTACGAAACTCGGATTAACTAAAAGGATTACGCTAATCGTAAACAGACATTTTGATAGTTTGAATTATTTGTGAACGTACAGCTAGGAAAAGGATGCATAAATTGATTTATACACGAAGCAGCGAACGCGATGCCGGTTGTAACTACAAACAATTTCGGATAAGAATAAAAGGAGATATGGGGATGTATAATATGTGCTTGGTCGATTGTTGTTTTATCTTGATCATCATATATGTGTACATTTTGTGTCTCGTTACTGCAACCTCGAAGAAATGGCATTTAAAGCAGTTTCCAGCATCACAATATCTTTAGATATTAATCAAATCTAGCTGCACACAAACCTATCTGTTTTACGTGCTGAAATGGGGATGTTTTCGAAAATCATGATTTAATTATCAATACTTGAATGTTCAGAACTGAAAGATTTCTTACGGTGTTCTGGTCTGTATTCGAAAGTTGAATAATTATAATTCCGTCATAAGTCAAGTGATATCACACTGGCCTAGTCATTTGTCCTCGGCTAGTCGTACTTGCCCTCGCCCTTCAAGATTTCTTGATTAATAACACTATAATATCGATTACTTGTACAAAAAGAATAACAGATCATTGAATTTGAAGTAAACAGTAACAACAACCATTAAACACTTTTTCAAACAGAATGTTGAACATACAATAAGACCAACAACATTCAGGATAATGATAGCAACACTTAAAACAATACAGTTAATAAAGTATTGTATAGCAATAACAAACTGAAATAATAATAACATGCATATAATTCAGCGTTATTTAACATGTAATATAAAACATTTGAATATCAATATTTAAATTAAGGGAGACGAATCTTCCTAACCGAGGAACTGTAAGAGGTATGAACAGCGTCTCTTGAGAATTAAGTCGTGTCAGAACGTGGACACTTTATGGATAGAATGGCGATAACATACATCAGACTAATGTATTCAGTGTGGGGAATCACGTGACCCAAAATGGTACGGAACACGGAAATCAACATGGCGGATTTTGACTTTTTTACCGATTTTCAAAGGTTAGTAAAAACTACAGCATCTATTTCGCTCGTTTTATAGCGCAGTCTATGCGCATTTTAATACTCTTTCCAGCGATGTATGTGTCTTGTTTACGTTCTCTCTTGTTTCTGGGTTACCTTCGAGGTTTTGACCGAAGCGAGGATAATTTTCTTTAAAAACACAATGGTACGATACACGTAATTACTCTTTGCACACAAAAATCTATGTAATTTGCAGTTTTTCATACTTGTTTCAATTTGTAACTGTTAGATCTTTATCATAGAGTAACTATGCACAGTGTTTGTTAATGATTATTCGCGAATTCTTGCGAAAAATGGACAAACTATTGAAATGGTACGCGACACTTTCTATGATACGCAACACGTACTAACTGTTGGCAGTCTGATACGCAACACGTGCATGTGTCACCAACGGCGATTTAACTTCAAATTCGTGTCATAATTAATTTACTAACTATTTCAAACGTGGTTTTCAGTCTTTAAGATCGTTCGGAAGCACTGCAATCATTATTTTTGTTTAAAGAGGTCAGCACGCAAAGACTTTCATGTTTCAAAATTACATAAAATGTTTATTTTATTTCAGAACGGCGCAGTTTTCTAATCTTGTATACTTTTCTTTTACAGACATGGCCAAACCTAAGAAGAAACCGGGTCTGACACTTGGGAAAAAGAAGTGGATAAACAAGAATGTCAATATTAAAGTAACTTTCCAATTGCTGCAATCCGTCAAGAAATCACCAGCGAGAAAACAAACAAAAAGGCTGCTTACGCCATCTAAATCCCCTCTGTACAATTCATCTCCAGCAAATTAAAAATAAAGTGAATTTGGTCACCTGTCGTTTCCAAAAAACAATTTACAATAATTCCTGATAAAGGTCTTCAAGATCACTTTTTGGACATGTAGAGGAAAACAGTGATACCAGAGGCGATGTAGAACACTTCTTAAACACTGAATTACTGTGTGAAGAAATGTGAAAGAAATCACATGTTCGATACTGCAAGCAGAAAGAGACTTCCTGTGAAAAGAAAACAGGGAACTGTTAGTACATCAAGGAACGCAGTTCAGAAAGGAGCTCTGTGTATAAGGGTATAAGGTGGGAGAAGGCTAGGACGAATGAAATAAAATGCTAGTGATGAAGAGGATGGAACTGGACTGAGAAGTGCTTATGAACGAGAAAAGAAATAGTTACGATATCAGTACCGAAAATTAAAGGAAGATGATATAAATACAATTGCAGTAAAGAAAACTTATTTGAGTACTTAATGTGAAAGGGAATGTGATATAAATCTACACTAAATGAGAACAAATACGGGAAGTGAAATAGATACTGAGTGAAAAAAGAACCGATGATTTAATAGTAAATGGTAGGGAAATTTTTATATATTCAGTAAACAATGTGAAAACAGTGTGATTAAAATCATGGGGCTAAATTTTATGCAAAAGGACATTATGTGATATAAATTGACATACTAAATGGGAATAGAAAGACTCAATGACATTGAGAAAAAGAAATTTTAAGAAGTTTTAATTTATTGTTGGAAGCTTGCTGTATGGATTCTGTATAGATAATGAAAATGAGCTTTGATAGATTTTTTGTCAATTGAAAAAATTGACATTGGATAATGCTGTACGACAATGTTTGATTTTCAATGTTATATCTATATTACACATGACTTTTTTATGCTTGCGCATATTGCTTTGTATTGCTTTGTATGTAAATATTTTGTATGTATATCTTTGTATGGATGTAAATATTATATACTCTCTGATATTGGAGGAAGTAAAAGTTAATAATAACCGAACTGTTATTCAAGTTTCTAATCACAGTGAAATTGAAAAGATAGAAGGTTTATGTTATAGCCCCACTAATACCAGCCTCTTTATGTAAGAAAACTAGGTAGGATCTTGTGTTGGTTCTTCCAAAGCCTCTTTCCGCTCGTAAGTATCTGGAATACTGTTTCAATGGACAATATAGCCACCAAAAACAACGTCAGTTTAAATTATTATAATTATTTATTAATTGTTTATCTTTTGTACGTAAATATAAAATACCTATTTAACTTGAACTCCTGTTTAAGTAACACTTTACTCACACATAAATAATACTTGAGCAAATTGCAAGGACGTATATATACGGATATACAAAACTGAAACTAGAAACAATGTCAAAATGGTGATACCGTCACATAAAAAATGCCAAGTATAAACATAGTAACACAAAATCCTTAAAATCTCGAGAAGAGTATTATAAAACGATTACAAATATACAAAGACGATTTATTCGCTCCAAAATATCACACAGACACATGGAGTCTGAAAAACATACCCCCTTGGCCAGACCCCCATGTTAGCTACACCCATATACAGTATTGTACATTCCGAGACATAAAACAATCGTACATAATACATTAAAAGCTCACCCAGTTCGCAAACATGGCGGGTGAACTTTTTAAAACGTGATCCGATGAAGAATATTTATTTTGTATGATTGTTTTATGTCTCGGGATGTACCATAACGTTAAAATATACTGTACAGGGGGTAGCAGATAATGTTGGCTTGGCCAAGGGGGATAGGTTTACCAGACCCCATATACAAAATGTAGTGTAGTATTTTTTTTCAATGATACTGCAAAACAAAACAACGTTTTCTGTTAAATGTTTCCATGAAGAAACTATCGGAACTATCAACTAAAAATGCGTCAGAAAGGTATATAGTAACATTTTTTTTAGAGTTCAATAATTAGTTTAAATTTTAGATGATGTTATTTGTTACTAAATGTTATGAACACTAGCAAATCTGGTACGGCAAAGTTTATCAAAGATACCTGGATCTGACATTCCCAATACGTTCTCTAACCTATTTTTGTATCCGCTCATAAAACGAATAAACCGTTCTCCAAACATTCTCCAACCAAGTATCCAAACATCTTAGTTTTGTTCGAGTATCTCATTTGTGTTGTATTAGTGCACCCAAACCAACAAACAACCTCAATCCACAAAAAATAATGCTATACTGTTCACTGGGATTTTTATCTTTAGCCAATTTTAGAAATTTTATCATTACTTCATCAAGCCCATCTTCCTCTTATAATACCGAGAAAACTTCTGACAATAAATTTTCATTATTTGCTTCATCAGTCACATTAACGGGGACTACGTTGTCTGTATTATGCAGTTCTTCACACTTGCAATCCAGTGTTCAAGAAGTGCTCTACATTGTCTTTACATATCACTGTTTTCCTCTACAGGTCCAAAAATGATCTTGAAGACTTTAATCGAGAGTTATTGTATGTTTGTTTTTTTGGAAGCGACAGGTAACCTAAATGCCTTTTTTCTTCAGTTTGCTGGATATAAGTTGTAGAGGGGATTCAGATGACGTAAGCAGTCTTTTTGTTTGTTTTCTCGCTGGTGATTTCCTGGCGCATTGCAGCAATTGGAAAGTTACTTTGATATTGATATTCTTGTTTTGCTTCTTTATCCACTTCTTTTTCCCAAGTGTCAGACTCCGTTTCTTCTTAGGTTTTGCCATGTCTGTAAAAGAAAAGTATACAAGATTAGAAAACTAAACAACGGCGCATTTTTGAAATAAGATTAATAGATTTTATGTAATTTTGAAACATGAAAGTCTTAGCGTGCTGACCTCTTTAAACATAAATAAAGATTGCAGTTCTTCTGAACTATCTTAAAAACTGAAAACCACGTTTGAAATAGTACAATAGATTAATTGTGACGCAAATTTGAAGCTAAATCGCCATTGGTGACACATGCACGTGTTGCGTATCAGACTGCCAACAGTTAGTACGTGTTGCGTATCATAGCACGTGTCGCGTACCATTTCAATAGTTTGTCTATTTTTTTGCAAGAATTCACGAAAAATCATAAAGAAACACTGTGCATAGTTACTATATGATAAAGATCTAACAGTTACAAATTGAAACAAGTACGAAAAACTGCAAATTACATAGATTTTTGTGTGCAAAGAGTAATTACGTGTATCGTACCATTGCGTTTTTACAGAAATTTATCATCGGTTCGGTCAAAACCTCGAAGGTAACTCAGAAACTAGAAGAAACGTAGACAAGACACATACATCGCTGGAAAGAGCATTAAAATGCGCATAGACTGCGCTATAATAAGAGTAAAATAGATGCTGTAGTTTATACTTACCTTTGAAAATTGGTAAAAAAGTAAAAAATCCGCCATGTTGATTTCCGTGTTCCGTACCATTTTAGGTCACGTGATTCCCCACACTGGTATTTATATTGATTGATAATCAAATGTAATCTAGGCATGTCTTTGGCAGATAGAACTTTTCCGTCTGCTGGTAAAAATAAAAATGCAAAACATGTCTCGTTTGTGAGCAAGAAGTGTTTTGCTTGTCTATTCAGTGTTTGTGTGTGTTTTTTTCTTCTTACTCGTTCATGTGAAAGTGTTTGCCTAATCTAAGTGTTAGACTTTACAGTTTTACATTGCAGTGATTTTATTTTGAATAAGTAAGTGAATTGTATTGGTGACCTAATATCCATACGTCACAATTACAAGTCATGATGCAACTTGGATGTTTTTTTTGAGTAAACAAAAACAAAACTATTACATTAATCTTACTATAAACAATATTGTATGATATGCATAATGTCTGAAAACGTTACATGTAATACGGATACGCTAGCAATGCTCTAATTATCTATCTAGCTACACAACCTCAATTATTTTAAGTTAAACTGTGTATACAAAAATTATTCATGATATATATAGAAAGGTTTCTATTCTTAGGTACAACAGGAACAGTTTTGAACGAAATCTGCCACATACTATTTGTACGAGGCCTTATCACCGTCCGACTTCGTAATGCATTGGTCTGTTTATTTCTGTATGTCAAGATAATATCTGGATATGTCTTTTTTGACATTTGTCTTGTTACAGATTTAGTAAATTAATCAAAACAAACGCATTGATTCACTTGACTTGATTTCAACTGATTGTGAATACAAGATGCGCATATAGTGAGGGTCTAAGAAACCATTGCTACTCGGCCACGGATACCCTTCAGGTATCAAACGTTAACGAATTTCCGATTGTTTAATAGATTTTGTCTGCAAGTACTAGATGTTGTTCGTGTTTGCTAACATGACTTTAGTTGCCTGTTTAGCTTTGTTTTCTGCTTAACCATTAAGTACATTCGGGCTTGGTTCCATAGTTTATTTTTGAATAGACGAGAGGGTAGTTGTTATTTACGTTGTCCTGTGACATTTGAACAAGTATTGATTACAGATTTAAGAAACAATACATAAGCATGTGTTACTATTTCTACACAATACTTCACACTTATTAAAAGGCAATGGCGAGCCTGAAGTGCTTATTGCACGACTAATCGTATATGTGTACGAGGGCGTGGCCTGAGTCCCAGTATAGGTACAGGAGTGCTAATAACCACGTAAGGAACGCCATTGTCGTTTAATGAGTTGTTTATTATAAATCTAAACACAGGTACGATTATTCGTTTGCTTAAATCAGTTTATAATATGAAATATCAACGTTAACAAATATTTTTTCGCGACGGCACGGGTAGAATGACGTCATAAAATGACATCACTCATCCATGGTGGGTCAATTACCGGTTATAATACCAGCTTACGTCCACATGACCTAGATCACAGGATTCTGTCCTATGCAGTTTTAGTACTACACTCAGCAAAAGTTCTAACTCCACACTTCTGATATATGGATATTTTTCTTGCTATGGCCGGTAATATACCTATATGTCGTCTGCTAAGTACCTACGTATTGTTCTACAGATAATCGATATTATTTTAAACAAATACTCTCTCCTTCATTGAGTTCCACCGTGCACGTGCATTACGTGCTTTTCATGTTTAAATAACTACCGGTCGCTCTAAACGGTCCAAAATATGTGTATATGAAATCTGTGTAATCAGTTTACAGTGAAAAACATAAAGGTTTCCTGTTTACGTAAGTATTCGCCGGATGACGTTAGATGAGAAAGGGTGCGCCGTCGGAATGGTCCAGAGTGGCATATCAAACCGAGAGTTACACGCTTAAACAACATGTTTTATATGAAATAATATTCGAAAACTAGTTGAAACGAAAATAACATTCTGTGCTACCGTGATGTTCAAAGTCTCCTGACTTGAACCCAATTGAACATCTGTGGGATGAACTTGGGAGAAGAGTCAGGAGTCTGAGACCTGTTCCTCGCAATCTCCATGAACTACAAAATGCTGTTGTAAGTACATGGAATGCTATTCCACAGGGGCGTATCCGACCGTTCATTCGATTCATGCGTTCCAGGTCTACAGCCGTTATTAATGCTGTCAGTGGGCCCACGAAATACTAAGATCTCGGATTGTGTGACTTTTCATTTTGGGTTTGTACTGTTCAAATTGTTCACGCTTCAATGAATTTGCTATTTTACGCAATTGTTTCATGAATTACTTTTATTAAACATTTGACCTATATAGTATCCAAATTTTGTTGAAATATGTCCAAAGGTTAGCGAGATATATCCAAAATTGTAGGTGTGGAGTTAGAACTTTTGCTGAGTATATTTATGATAAGGTATGTAATAAGAAGAGGTTATATGCCTGCGGAATAATTTAACGAGGGTGTAACCTGAATGGATTATTACAAGAGAAATAAAACCGATTCGGAGTATTAAAACATGGTCGTGCTACATTTAATTTTATTTCTAATGTCTGTTTTATAAAGAGGTTCATGAAATAGGGAAGCACTATTTCATTGCGCACTTTCGGCGCCAACGGGACGTTAGCGCGTAACCGTGCTTTAACAGTGTTGAAGTAATACGTCCCACGGAATAATTAAGGATTGCGTAGACGTCTATTCAATGATTCTGCTTTGGTAATAGTCGATTCTGGAGGAATAATAAATAACACTTATTTCTTAACTTTGGGACATAAAAGTCAACATAATTACCTTTTAATGTTCAATATATCTTTACAGTATGGTAGCAAAACAGTTATCGATCATGTACTATGTATGTTATCTTTTATCCTTTCTTATTTTATCAAATTTCATTTTTTCATTGCATATGCGGTTTTTTGTGTTTTCATTTTGTTGTTGTTTTTTTCTCTTTGTAATCATGATTGTATTCGATTTGAAGGAATTCTTTGCCAAGGAATCAAAGTCGGAATTTTTATGTACAATGACTTGAAAATACAGAAATATCTCGTATTTAACATTTTCCATAAACAAATAAACAAATATCCTGAATATCTATAAAAAAAATAAACAAATATGTAATATTTATTGCATCTGATGAAGGTGTATTTGCTGATGCAACTTATTCTTTTTCATTGCAAGCAAGCTAAAAAAAAATATATTCTAAAACAGGTTAACAACGCCCTTACATTCTATAATATGTTTGCTGTAAAACACTACAGCCAGTAGGAAAATGATGTTCTTACTTTTAAACGCCTTTTGCACGAGTACTTCTTTTGGTGCCGGTCGATTAATATCACAGCCCCAAAGGAAATTAACACTGGATCGTTTAGAAAAAACGCTCGCAGGAATATTTCACACAGCAAAGACAATATGTCTGTAACATACTGCAATTAAAGGATGATATAAAACAGATACAGTTATCATCACGTCTGGACTATATCTTCTATAATTCTGTATTATAACTTAGTTATAAATGACGTTGCCACGAGACAATATCAAACTTTGTATCTATTGATTTTCCCTCTTCAGTAATTGTTTCGTTTAGCTTATGCGGTGGAATTATTATTCTTTGAATGGTAACACCTCACGATTTGTGCCATTTTTATGGAAAATTGCGTATTTCTTTTGTTTGTAACTGATGGCAAAACATCTTGATTTATTGAGGTTAAGGCAATTTTATCATGATTATATTGAACACAATATTAACTAAGCTGGAAGAAAGCGGAATTATCATCGTAAAACATTGGACAGTTATATCAAAGACTTTCAGAGGACATTCAACTCAAAGCTTCACAGATAAGAAATATTCAATAATTATTTTTGCAACGGTTCAACTCAGGCTTCTGAAATCAACTGTGCATCCATAGACATTTGTCAAAGAATTTTGAGTAGTTTATTAAATTTAAAATTCATTAATCATTATTGTGAAACGCGATCAGTTTTGCAGGCAGAAAAGTGCAAAACAACCAATAATAAATGGAAATCTCCGAAATGCAATATATTAATCTAAACAAATTATCTTGATTCAGCGCCGCTCTGTCTGCAGATTGTATTTTTCATTGTTACAGCAATACAATTTATGACGGACTTGTTTCACAGTTTAACAAAAGTAATTATTATATACGTTCGTGTTATCACTACTCTTGTGTTGAGAAAATGAAAACGTTTTGTAATTACTGTAAACGCAATTTATCAGCCTGGTAGAGATCCACTCAATTTTCATTGCCTACCTAGAGTCCACTGTTGATGTTATTCTGATTTCATTTGTCCGAAAGATGCATAATGCCTTTCATTAATTTCTTAGTAAAAGTTCATAATTTCCAAGATTACTTTAACGAAGCTATTTTCTACACAAAGAATAATCAAAGGTAAGAGTTTTTTTCTAGAGTATGTCTCACTGTAAGGGGCCGACCATTTGAACTTCTGGGGGCGTGGGTTTTTTATTGGAGCTAAGAATTTTTATTTTGCCTTATATGAAAGTCTCTTTTTTTCAGAACTTGAAGGACAGAATGTTTTTTGTTTGTTTTTTTTCAGAGTAAACCAAAGGTATTTTATTTGTTCTCAAAGTATTTTTGTATATATATATATATATGTTATTCAGATCTAACAAGCGCGATAAAGACATTCATTCTGCATTGAGTAATTTGCCCAAGTGCAAGTCTCTTTGATTTTTTTGAATCCTATCTCTCAAACAGATCACAGACAGTCAATGTATCAGAGTCTTCTCAGAGCCTGCAGAAGTTATATCTGGGATATTCATCATTTACATACATGGACTACCTTCACATGTTAAAAGTGTCTGCCAGCGACATGTTTGCAGGTGACACAACTTTAACAAGTGCAGGAAGTTCATTCAAATCTCAAAACTGACCTGCATAATGGTGCACAAAGAATGCAACGATATTAAATGCCACAATAAAATAAAGCAATGTATATACCATCAAAAACACAAAATCAGCAATTCATCACTACCACATGTAGAGCTAAAAAACAGGAAATAGAATATTCTGAAAATGAAAAATTGCTAGGTGCTACTAATTTAAAATTGACAACCCAAGTAAAAAAGACAGCTATGATAGTCCATCTGCTGCTCTATTAATGATTTAAGCTGGATGAAATTTGATGAATGAGTGAAATACAAAAAAAAAGCAGTACTCATATTTAAGTCAATAAATAAAGAGTCATCCCCAAATGAAAGAAAAATGTCAAAGTACAAATCAAAGACACAGTCGAAACCTAAGACCTGTCATTAATTCAGACCTAGTTGTTGGAATTCTTTCGGAAATCCCTCTCTTACTCAGTTCCTGAAATACTGAATGCATTACCTGCAAATATCCGTAAGTGTGAGACACTTCGGTAATTTCAAGCTTCCTTTGTCAAGTGTTAATTCTCCTCAAATACTAAATCTATGTACCAAAGTATGTCGTTGCATATTTTCAGTTTAAATGATAGTAGTAAAGTATATATGTGATTTCCCATGTCTAATATTCACGATATATAATTGATTGCATGTAATTTTTAAATAAATGTACTATTTGTTGTGCTATGTAACTGGATTCTTGTTGTTGTTGTTTTGATTCATTAACAATATAAAAACCTGGTGTATCATTGTATTGTTGAATGTTTTATCACCCGTGTTATGTATATATTCTGAGGCCCACATGGAAGATTGGAAAAACAAATGTGTAGCCAAGTCTTTACTTACTTACTTACTTACTTACTAAAACTGTCTGATAAAGTTCACCAATATATTTGAATAATAATTGCTTTAAGGTAAAACAAAAGTGATAACTGTCTAGACCTAATACAAGTTACAAGCAGTTTGATGGATAGAGAAAGGGAAAAAAGGTAAAATATCTTGTTTAACTAGGAGACAGTGGGTCTGTTTTCTGCTTTCCTGAACTTCAGCTTAATACAATAATTCTGATACCACATTTGCGAGCGAAATGAGCCGAAAATTTCTAAAATGCTTTGATTTAAAAACTGTATGCTTGCAGTTTTTTAGTTTTAGGAGCAATGGTGTGTTGGGTGAACCCCTGATTCGGATAGCATATACACGATATTATAAATGTGTGTATGTATACCAGGGTGTAGGAAGGCGGGACAGACTATTCGAGGGGGGACCCCATCCTGCAATAGTGTTTGGTATTTTAAACACGAAATCCTGCATTCTGCATTCTGCAACAACACCAACAAGTCTACCTTCATATTGACAACAGCAACAAGTGCACGTTATACCTTGATATTGACAACACCAACAAGTGCACGTTTTACTGTGCCATTAACAACACCAACAAGTGCACGTTCTGCCTTGCCACTGACAACACCAACAAGTGCACGTTCTATCTTGAAATTGACAACACCAACAGGTACACGTCCTACCTTGATACTGACAATAAGTGCAAGTTCTACCTTGCTATTGACAACAATACGAAATGCAAAGAAAACAGCATTGCAATTACACAACATCATTGTTGAGGAAACAAATGGTGTAATATTATTAACTGTAATCTTCTCTAAATGTTCAATCTAGTTTTTCATTTATTATATTACATGCAGGTTTCGATGAAAAATTAAAAATAAAAGTCTCGCTCTGCAAGTTTATAATTACTGTGGTTGATTTCGTCTCACATTTATAACTTTATCTATAGAGAAGAAATATTTGTCAAAATTCAATTTACGTCAACCCCAGGCCTGCTTGTTCATTTTCTCTGAATCGCTTAAGAGTCCTAAGATTTAGTGTACAACATAACAAAGTGATTTTATTTTTTCTAAAATATGAAGTAAGTCGTGAGTACATTAATGATTAAGGTAAATATTTAATATGTTTAGAAAGAATACGAATAAAGCACTGAATTATATTTATAATATGAAAATGTTTTAAGAGATTATTGAAAAAAAATTAGTTTCCTATCAAAATTTTGTCTACTATCACACGAGCTCAACTCATAAAAGAAAATAATATTTAGAAATCAAATTATCTGACTGCAAAGACATCCACATGTAGATTACAATAAATGTTTTCTACAATTCATGTTCTTGAAAACATCACAATTAACAAATTTTATTCCTGAAGGAATTTCCAGTAACCTGATACAATAATAGATTATAAAGAGGAAACCAACTTATAAAATTTGAGATGAGAAAGAAAAAAAAACAAAGAAATATGCATAAAATAAATTCTTTTTTCTTTACTTCCTCTGCAAAATAATGCAGAACAAGAGCTCCGCCAAGCGGGGCAATATACGCCCGAAGGGTTATATCAGGGGATGGGAGCAAAATTTAAAAAACTTTACCATTGAAGCCCAAAGGACAGTAACAGCAAAGGGAAGTCCACAAAAAATCCTTACCAGGTACAGATATGTCAAAACACACCTAAAAATTGGAGGTACCATCCATGCTGTACCACAGAAAAGTGGTTTCGTTTTTTCCATTCAGCTAATAATAAAAAAAGTTACAAAATAAGATATTTATAGTAACATAAAAGGGAAGTAATTAAACAAAAAATTATTGTAAGTGAACAAAAAAGGGATCTGCCAAATAAAAACAAGAACACCGCAATGCAGAGCAAAATACACATGAAACAAAGTCATATGACCTTTGACCACTAACAGTGACCTTGACCTTGAAGTAAGCCATCCGAAACACGCGCTCTGCATGTCGTCTCGATGTGGTGTACATCTGTGCCAAGTTTCTTTGAAATCCTTCAAACGGTTCAAGAGTAACAGAGCGGACACGAAACAAACTCATATGATCTTTGATCCCCGAGTGCGACCTTGATCTTGAAGCAAACCATCCAAAACATGTACTCTGCACATCGTCTTGATGTGGTAAACATTTGTGTCAAGTTTCTTCGAAATCCTTCAAGGGGTTCAAGAGTTACAGAGCGGACACGAAATTGCTAACGGACAGACGGACAGACGGACACCGGGGGTATAGCATAATACGTCCCTTCGGGCGTATAAAAAAGGTATTTGTTTGTTTTTCCATTTAACGCTGAATTTCAAAAAAAAAACACGTTAAAAAGAAATGTTGTACAACTTTGATGAACTACTAACAGGGATGCCACAGAAACGCTTGTCTGTCACTAGCTATTTCGCATTTGGACAAGTGTTGGTATAGCAGAGAGTGAAATAAGCAAAATGTACATACTCAAAAATATGTGTGCAAGCTTGTTTTGAACTTTGTATTCTTTCATGTACAATTGTTCCATCGGTAACGCACGTGTCTGTTTAACTCGGCTTTTATCTCAATATTGTCCCAATAGACTCGATTTGAGGTCTTCTGACACTAGAGTGGTGGGGGTGGGGGTGTTCCATTTAATTATAAAAGTCTTTTAATGACAAAAGTTTAAGTATTACATGCCCGAAAGTTAGAATGCTATACCTTAGACTAGCAGACACACTAAAACGTTTTATTCTAGGGATTTTTTGTATTGGTTTAGGACAAGGCAGTTAAATATGTTGGTTTGCGATATGGCAGTTATGTTTATTCTTGTCCTTTAATAATAAATTGGATTCATGTTTTCTTTTTACGAAATATGGGACATTTTATTGCATTTTGTGACTATATAGATGCATCATAATGACATTTTTGTGTTTTAAAACTTATTGTACAACGCCGCTGAATATAAAATCGTTGGAACATTCGTTTAATCAAATAAAAGAGTTTTAGTTTCAGCAGCGTGTGTGCACGAATGAGTGCACAGATGAGTGCACGAATAAGTTCTGTTATTTTCCTGCTACCATTAACGCCATAACAATTCCAGTTGATTTCTTAAAATTGTGTAGATACATGAATTAAAAATTATACAACAAATATTTAAGTCTGTCTAAAGACTTCGAGTTCAGTCGTTAGATGTATGCTCGCAATAGTGGGAAATTGTACAGTTTTGCATGAGCCGCCCTTAGATTAAACATGTCTATTCTGCAATAACCAATATACATAATATATCATATGATTCTAATAACAAGAGCTGTCGGGAAACAGCAAGGCCATTCAATACACTCGTTACATAACTTTCCAAAAATGCAAACCAGAGTTATCGAATATGTGCAAGGCATTCTCAGATCATCACAGCGGACAAGTGTGTGAAGTTTCAACCATTTTCATTAGTAAGTACTGAGATACATATTTACACAGAAAAGCTTTACCTTGTCGATAAAGGGGCACTATTGTTAAACGTGAAAGGTAAAGTTATTAACCTGTGCACTCCATGTCAGATCATCACAGTAAAAACACGTGGGTGAAGTTCCAATTCATTCCCATTAGTAGATACTGAGATACAAGGGGCCAACAAAAATCTAACAAAATGTTGCTTAGGTGAAAAATGGGCATAATGTTGTAAAAAGCAAACTAGAGTAATGAAACTTGTACACTGTCCACCACAGAGAATAAGTGTGTGAAGTTTCATTCTATTCCCACAAGACGTTACTGATATACCAGCTGACATACAAAAAGTTAACGACATTTTAGACCCTAAGAATACCTTCATAAACTAAACGATGTCCATGTGTTGATCAAAGAATGCCTATATGTATAGAGGATCTACATTTTAATTAATGAAAACCTTCACAGAGAAGATGCTTT
The DNA here is from genome assembly GCF_021730395.1 of Mercenaria mercenaria. Taxonomy (NCBI): domain Eukaryota; kingdom Metazoa; phylum Mollusca; class Bivalvia; order Venerida; family Veneridae; genus Mercenaria; species Mercenaria mercenaria. The sequence continues at coordinate 57,947,947 of NC_069371.1, read as the reverse complement.
AGTGTTACATTTTAAAATATATTGAACTTCTGAAGTCATTGTCTGTAAAAGATCAGAATCGTTTTCGAAGCTGTTTACACAATAATTTTAGTAGTTCGTTTCATGTGACAATGAATAATTGTATTTGCAAATAGATATTCTTGGCATCGCATTGATCTATTCGTGTGAAGTAATGAAATATAGCGATATCCATTTATCAAAAGCACATTTGTCTCTTGAAACGTTTTTTTTTTTTTTTTTTATCCTTTCTTCAGTGATATCAATAAAAACTTTGATATCAATGATTTGCAAATACACTTAAATTTCTGACAGCTAAAGTTGTTGAAAAATGGTTTTATTTATACCATTATCAAGTTCTTTTTGTATATGTGTCGCAAACAAATACGATGACGTATCAGTCTTTATTTTGAAGTAGAAACAATTTGGTGGAAGATAGTACAACTTTTATCAAAATGTAACAAGTAAATGAATTTTTGCAAATGTTTCTTTTTTTCCAAGACGATGTTGCTATATCTAAACGAATGATAAAAGCATACTGGAACTATTTTTCAATCGGAGAATTCTATGTTTTTTGCAAATGCAATTGTTACAAAACTTTTTTTTTCGAAAACACAATTCATTGAATTGATCGAATATTGAACATAGTATTGAGCTATAACGAATGTTGCAGAGTAGCTTTGCATACATGACCAGAAAGTTGATGTTGATAAGGCAACTTGAGCAATAAAGCAATATGGCTTAGGTGCAATATTTCTCTGCTCTACATAAATTGTCTTTAGAATCCAGCAATCTTCGTTAAGTTAATTGCATTTTACAATTGCCCGAGAGTTTTGAAATACAATTTTGATTATGTTTTGTTAGCATAGATGAATTATGATTTCTAGGCTTTTACGAAAGCTTGTGTGATTTGGCAAGATCTAAAGAAAACTGTTGATCTGAAGTGATTTGGAGAAGAAAATTCCTTCTTGTTGCCTCTTAATGTAGTTCTGCACATGTTATAAACAGGAAGTCATAGGTAATGCCATTTAACATCGCGTTGACTTAGAAAGAAAAATCATCCTCACCCTGCGTCTAAATGTCATCTCGTGTTTACGTTATAAAACAATGACATAAATGTATTTCTAAAGATTAAACAATGGTGATATGTAAAATAATTCTAAATATAATGCCTCCTAATCCGCTTTCTGAAATTATGGACAAATATCCCAAAAGTAAACATATGAACTTATGATTTTTGTATGACCAAACAATAGACAACAACAGGTTGATTTACAACTGTGAAAAGGTTCATTAAGATCTACATTATACAAAAGTTTCTATTTGCGAAAATGTCATCAAAATTGTGATTATCTTACAAACGCCCGATATAAATCCATCTGTTTAGCAAAAGCGCACGACACTAGCTCGTTCTTATTTGCCACAAGTATTAGTTAGCTAATATTATGTCGACTGTTTTTGTTATTATTGCGAAAATCGATTGACTAAACGTTCATGAGCAATCATTGAAACAAAAATCCCGTAAGAACAGAGAAGATTATCAGTTGCACCCAGTCTACGGGTATACTCGCAGATACAGATGTATCTAAGTTATCTTTCCCCCTTATATTTGACACTTGATGTGTTGTTTGCAAATGGAAATAATGTTTAAATACTAAACGACGTCGTGGAAAATGCTTTTATTTAAAATACCACTACGTATGTGTCTACAGGAGTATTATAACAACATATTACTACACTTCATACCAAGTTTACGTCAATATCTTATAACTCACCAGAAAGTATCATTTCATTGAATAAAGTATGCTGAAAAAAAAACAGACACATCAAAAGCTGTCAGAAGTGTGTTACGTACAGTCGTCAAACAATATAGTATAGAAAAAAAGGCTTTTTACAGGAGTGTTTCATGCAATGGACAATGTATTGGATTTTATGCCAGAATGAGTTAGATGATTGTTTCTTTGTTTTTTCATCACTCGATTAATTCAAATGCTGATAGGTAAACTATCGGTGATGTTACATTTTGAGTGTACAAGGTGCCTCCTTGGACGGCCGTGTGGTTAAGATTGCTGACTACGAATCATTAGTCCCCCGCCGCTGCAGGTTCGAAACCTTGCTGTGTTCTGTGTGAAAAGACATTTAGCTGCCTTTCGGAAAGGCTACTTCCGCCCAGGTACCCTCAATTGTATAAAATATGGGGCACCTAAAGGGCACACTGGATCTTTCTGCACCGTCAAAGACTGGAGAGTTGTAAATTGTGACTCAAAATGCAATAAACACAGAGAATGTTAAAGGTTTTCAATTTGGTTACGGAATAATAATAACAACAGGGCAGTTATGATTTTAATACAACAACAACAATCAACCAAAGGAGTAAGATTGAACAATATAGTAGATATACTCAAGAAATATTTTCAGTCTTCGTGTTGTACAGATATAATGTTTTAACTGTTTGAACGCAAATAATGTTTAGATGCGTAAAGTCTGAGCTGGTTATATGATTTCCTGATTTCAACATTGTGATTCTTTGAGTTCATGTACAGGTATAGAATATGAGGACAAATCAGTTACACATGAAAATATTCATTCTGTGAGAATTTAAAAGTAACAAAAGTTGGACAACACAGCTCTTTCAAAACTGATATTTCAAAAGACAGTTTGATAGCGGTTAAGACTACGTACAATATCTACTGGCGTAAACTTACTTCACATCTTAGATATTATTTATAAAGAAGGAATCAATCTGCATTCCAAACCCGACAATTACACAAAATGCTTCAGCTTTAACTGCATGTTGTAAGACAGCAGAAAAACGATTCCCCGTGTATCATTCCCTTAGGCGTAAAAAAAAATTGTTTGTTTCCGGTATCCCGACCTACCCTAAATTTTTGGCCCGACCCTAAATGTTTTTATGGCCTTGGAGAATATTTTTTTCAACTTTTTAACAAAAAGATGCAAAACTGCACTTTTTATGCTTTAAACATGGTCAGTGATGTTAGAAATCAACTTACTGATGCTCTAAAGGCATAACCCCCTTATTTGTAATCATTTTTTGACAAAAAAAAATAATTTCCGAAAACTCTCCCTTAATAAAAAAAATTTCCAAAAAAAAAAAAATTCCGACCTACCTACCCTAATCTTTTTGAGCATGTTACCGGAAACAAAGAATTTTTTTTTTTAGGCCTTACCGATTTTACAATAATTTATATCGAATAAATGTCTCTAAATAATAAAATGAACATCTAATAGCAATATGTTTATATAAATTTAGACGATATTTTTGTACAAAATTGCACCAAGTCAATAAACAAAGAAACATCTGAACTAGAGTGAATACACGGAATAATAGAAAGATTGACGTGTACGTAAAAGTGTAGAAATAGATACTTCAGTATCAGTTACTTAGTTCCTGAAATAACCAGTTTGAAAATATATTTTACCGTCCCGCATTTTGTGAAATATTCGTTGATACTGAAAGATGAAATTTGATGTATATGATTTTAAACCTGTGATCGTAAACAACGACAACTTATGCTTTTAAGTAGATCTTATTTTTCCAGGTGTCCATAACACATCTATCTATTAGTTTACTATGCAAGGGAGATTAATAGGAGGAAATGTCAGTATGAGATTATCTTATAAATAATGAGTTTTCATTCTTTAAACAAACTATCACTTAGTATTTTAATAACGTCAATGTCATTTGCTGCTTCGACGAATGTGTCACAGTTATGATCACGTGTTAAAAACACATGATGAATTGTAACCTTTTTTGATATCTGGTTATATAAATAACTATAGTTTAAATTATGTTACTCTAGTATCTCTACACGTAAATCTTCACTCTTCAAGCTTCAAATTTGGGAGTTCAAAGTACTCAGTGCATTTAACATTTGCTGTGAATGTTGACGCGTTCACTATGTATTGTTCAGCCTACCTGTACCTAGCAGATGTTCAGGCCGAAACAACGAATAAAATATTCTGAAAACAAAGACTTGTATTTAAGTTTTCAGTATATAATATTACAGCATAAAACTTCCTTTACGTTCTTCAAAGACGTTATCACTTCTGTACTTTAACAGGTATTTGTCAACAAATGTAATTAAGGGAAACACAAGGTGACATTTATTTATCATGATACTGCCATATTTAATAACTTGAAAATGTCTATACCATTGTCTCAAGTAGGTATACTATAAATGCCTTCTTTAATAATTCATTAATAATGTTGAAATATTCTGACCGCTTCTGCAGACATAAGAGGGCTAATGACGTCACTGTCACATTTGAGAAATAATTATTATCCAAATACACCTTTAAATGAACAGTGTACCTCAATTAACTGCGCTTTATTTAAAAAAAAAAAGAAATTTCTTTCCCACTAAAGTAATTTTAATCCACCAGTATATAATAACTTACACAATTGTTGGAAATGAAAAACATCTTTCTTAGAGTTAGTTCTCAGTAATTTTGATATATTTCCCTTTAAATTGAGAATGTTTGACATATCAATTAATAATTCAAAATATCTAATAAATCTGCAACTAATATTCGCTTTGCATCACTATATCATCCTCGTAACTGATCAAAACTAGTTGCTTGGGAAATTGTTTTGCCAGAGATTTTCTACATCATCGAAATCGAAAAATTACTTTGAGGAAGAAGAACGTCTCGAGATAACCTTGTACTGTACATAAGGGTTTCTGCAAGTTAAATCGGAACTCATGGAATAACGCCATTTATCCGGATTAAATAGAACGACTAGATCTGAAAATCATCATACATGCCAATGTCCTCCCAAATGTACATTTATAAAAACGACAACATTGGTTTCTTCCTAAAGGTTTAAAAAGATAACAAAAATGTTGACATTATGAGAAATTGCGTGAAATCCAATATTTTCAAATCAGTCTACCAAAAATCAAGCACACGACGCTTTAAGTTGTTTTCGTAGAAATTGTCACCGTTTTGAGAATTAATACTAATAAATTAATGCTTGTTTCTACATTTTAGGAACAATTTTATCCACCCATTGTATGATGTTTCACTGTCGCATCTAAATAATTGATGATGTTTTAATGTGATTGATCAACAGCCTGACATTTATTTGTTGTTCTAGCAACTGGCAATCGTTACAAAAATCCATTTGCAAAACACCATTTCTTAAATTGCAGAGCATGCAATAAATTCTGCACATTTCACTGCTGGACATGGTTAGGGGCAGGGGCAGGGGCATGGTTAGGGGCAGGGAAAGGGACATGGTTAGGGGCAGGGGGCAGGGGCAGGGCTGGGCTGGGCTGGGCTGGGGGCTGGGCTGGGGCTGGGGCTGGGGCTGGGGCTGGGGCTGGGGCTGCGGCTGGGGCTGGGGCTGCGGCTTGGGCTGATAGATGGATGGATTCGGGCGGACGGATGGAAGTTCATTATACTGAACCTGAGACAAAAGCTCAGTCAAAGCAATGGAAATGAGCGGGTTCACCATCTCCAGAGAAATTAAAACTGTCTCCCTCTGTTGGCAAGGTTATGCTGGTTGCTTTTTTTTCTTTGATTCACGTGGAATAATACTGCCTCATTTCATGCCAAAAGATCAAACTGTTACTGCTAGATACTATTCAGAAGTAATCTTGAAACAAAAATAACCAAAGAAGAACTGAAATAGTTGCGTCCTAGGCTAGCCATAAAATGCATGTCTTATTACTTTACTGGTACTGATAATAAACGCGGACAGATGATAAAGCCGACCAACTTGGAAATATTCGATTGCAAGCGGCTATTTATAAAATTGAACACACCATCTAAAAGTTTCCACTTACAATACTAACTGGTGTAAACAAAAACAAAATTGGTAAATATTCTGTATAAATAAATGACTTACATTTATTTGTATAAAAAATATTTATCCAAAATTACTGGGGAAGAGGGCGTTTTTATTTTGCGCATGCTCACTGTCGAAACATGAAGGCCTGACATTGGGTCACTTTTCATTACTTGATCAGGAATGACTGTTGCAGCTTTTTGGGGAAAGTTTCAATATAATTATACGAAGAAAATTTTATAAATGACAAAGTGGTCGAATTTATCATCAGTCAACGTTCATGCAGTCCCCATTTTACAAACCCCTTTCAGGGCCTCACTTCGTGTGAGTTTGCTTACTAAATATAAAATTTGAATTATGTAAAGTTTTCAGCAAATGTTAAGCTTTATTTTGATACCAACCATTGATTTCAATTTGCAGAAATAAAAAAGTTACAGGTAAAAAAACTCATTTTCTGTTCGGGTTTATCATCAGTACCAGTATATGAAACATTGCAGTTACACATTAAAAAGAGTTTTAAAAGTCGACTACATTTTCTGGTTTCAGTATAATTCTTTTTACTTTTGCATTTAATGGATGTTTTAAAACAACATGTAATTTCCGAATGCATGTATTTACAATATTTATTTTGGTTGTGCAACTTGAATAGACAAAGGGAGATCATAATAACTTTACAAACTTAAATTGCTGCTGAATTGTCAATACAAGTCTTTGACAAGTATGATACAATATTTCTTATGTTCATATTTTCAGGCAAAGAATGCATATCAAATCAATACATATGATACTCTATCTTGTTTTGGCAATCAGGATAGGAAAGTCGGATTTTAGAAATACCTCAGCAATGCACACAGTAAATGATCAGTTGCTAAACTTTCGAACAAATTAATTACTTGACCAAAATCTGATTAACCACATTCAAAGTCTTGTATTAAGAGTATTTTCATCACCACACAAAAGCTTTTAAAAGTGATTTTAATGTCAAGATAAACAACATTGCGGGTATAAATACGGCACAGTATTATGGCGTTTTTATTTTTAGCATATCAGTATCATTCTTAAAAGGATCTTCATATACTAATTATATTTTATAGTTTAAAAAAAGATAAACGAAGTTAATTCTGTAGTTAGCTTGTTGTCACAGGAAATGAGTGGATGGCAATGTAGACATACTGAAGTGATACTTTCGATGGTTCCAATCATGCATCCATCAAAAAAAAACTTTTTTTATTTTTCATTACAGACTTCGTGTAAGTTTGTTTTCCTGTTTCTTATTGATTCTTAAATTCTTAGTTTCGTGTAAAATCGGCAGTATCTTTTAATTAATCAGTACCGAAATTAGTACCTGGCAATGCTTTTTAAAGTGAAGTACAAGATTGACAAAATGTTTAGCATTTACCCGTCGTGCATTTAAATATCACAGGAGTGATTCAAAAACAATACATCATATTTAAGGCGAAGTGAATTTCAACATCATTACGTGTTAATAATGACATATTTCAGTTAGCGAAAAGGTTGAAACTAAAGTTATTAACTTTACTTGAGTTGTATTGAAAAATAAGAAATTAGATTCAGTTTTGAAAATAGAAATTACACGGGTCTGGGAATCGAAAAAGGTCGAAACGGAGCGCATTACCACTGTGCTAGCGAGATATTAGTGTTTGCATACGGACTTAATCTTATGTTATTCTTTTGTTTGTTTACATTGCAAAACGCCTCAATACTGTGTAATACTTATAGTTCGTAACTGACCTCTGAGCTTGACCTTTAGACAAGTGTTATTTTATGCATGTATGGTATTTAATTTATTAAAGGTTCATAATGCTGCTGTTGTTTGTTGTTGTTGTTGTTGTTGTTGTTTGTAATGTGGCTGCCACAGTTTCGTTAATAAAATAAGATTCCTTGTTAAATACTTTTTTCGATAAATGTTTTTGTTTTTTTTTACATATTTGCAAAATGTTTGAATACTAATTTACTTAGTAAATATATAGATGAATTCGTTGTTTATAACTACCTGCCTCTTTGGTTCTAACTACACAGTTCTGGATCTATAAAAAGTGGAAAAACTCTGCAGTATCTTAAACAGATACCCAGTATGTTACTATCTGCATTCAGTATGCCTCAACAGGTATCTTTTTTTTTCTTTCAGTATATTTGAAATATATATGTATATTCGAATACTCCTACCATTTAGCATAAAATTAATCAAAGATGTGAATGACCTGAGAGTCGGCTACTGATTGATGTAGTTATAGGAGTCGTAGTACTTACTGTAGTAGAAAGAATCATTTTATGGTGTACTGGTACAGTGATAGCTCAGAATGTTGAAGGGTATTAAACTTTGTTAATATGTTTGCACGAGTACTCTGCTGAAAAGTAATACTGGACAAGCTGATATATACACTGAACAATATTGAATAACTTTTTTTATTTTCTTAGCAAGGTAGAATGAATAAAGTAATTCAAATAGTTCGGCAATGGCGTCGCATAGGTAATTTTATCGGTCAATACGTTTTATCATCAATTTGACATGCGATATTTTCATTTTATGAACCGTCCAATACGAATGAATATACTGGACGGTCATGGTGTTCAGTACACTGTCATATGGTACAAATGGATTCTAACAGAAATAGTAGAAAGAATCAAGTTAACGTGTACGGGACAGTGATTTTGACAGATATGATACAAATATCAATTTTTTGAAGAATGCTCGGGAATACAAGACTGATGTTTCCTGGAACTAGAGACATTGACACTGATAAAATCTGTTAATGTAAACACAACGAAGGTGGAATTATGCCTTCTTTATATCATGATCAGGAAGGGGTACAATTTTTAAAAAATGGTGATTAGAAATACATTTTGTGTATGCGTATATTATTTATTTAAAAATATGCCAGCCCTGGTTTTTGCTAGACCGTTGGTAATATACATAATGCCAGGATACTGGACGGAGAAAAATTTCATCAGGAGGTAGGTGTTATTATTTTCTTTAGAAAGTCTTGAATTGATCATTTTAAGCATGTTGTATAAAGACTTGTCACAACGTTTTATTCATACAGTTACTTCATTATTCCTTTTAACTTGTATCATACAGGTGTATAGGTAAATGCAAGGTAGGATTATTATTTGAGTCACTTGGGGATCGTTAGTACTTTATCTACATAATGCAAATATTTAAGCTCTGACCCAGGACCTCTCACAACAGAGGAGTCTACAACTAAGCAGTGTAAGTGCATCCGTATTTCCTACCCGACAACATCACATTATGTGATCTGAAACAATTCTGTGACAATGACATGTTTTCAGTACTGCCGATTAACGGCAATTTTCTTGTAAAGAAAAATATAATTTAATTTTTCCATTTTTTTCAGTCCAAAGTGCCCAAATTTCTCTGACGTGTTTTAGGAGTATGAACTAACTAACTGACAGTACTGGTGAAATATAACTTACACGGAAACTTTTATATTTGCCCTTTAACAACAGGCGAACGGCAAAGACAGCGAGCTTTATCCAGATTTCGGCAACATTTTGGATTTCAGTCAATAGGATACGTAAAGACGACCTGAAGTTGTTGTTTTTTATATGAATTACTGACTTTCAACCTTTACATTTTTAGGCATGAAGGTAGTAATTCGCCGGATATGCCTCCTTGGTCAACTTGAATGTAGTCCATATCAATATATAGTGCATTTTTTCCGCCTAGTAAAAGCCAGTTTCATGCCAGATATAAGCGTTATTTATACTTGATTGTAAAAAGGGATGTCTGCGTATGATTTTAAGCTACGTCATATGCTTTAAACGTTGTGTCGAAGCTGTTTGGTAAAATGAAAGTGAAAGTAGGTATTTCCTGAAGTCTACCTACGCAATATTAGCGTTTTCATTACGTGTTTCAGTCACGTGACAATGGTCTCATTGTATTACGGTCAATCCCATATGTTTTGGTATTTTTTAATTGCCTAACGACATACCTTCAAGACAAGAATAGTTATGCAGAAGTGAAAGGCTAGAAATGCTGATAAAAATGTGCTGTAAATTGTTGAATTTACATAGAAAATAGTAGCGGAGGCATTTAATACCTTCTGACCTTTACTTATTACCGGTGCGCGTGTAAAATCCCAAAAATCAAAGAACGCGAAAAACTCCGAAGTCCCGACACAAGTACCTCAAAGCTGCAAAATATAAATCCTTACTAAAAACGACTTATGAACAATATTGATGCAAATAATGGCTTTTCAAGTTAGCACAAACAACAATCACGTACTTTCAAGATAAAAGCTATAAAATGTGCATGGTTACTGACACGTAATGGCACGGCGTCTAATAACGTCATTTTAACGCAATAATGTTTTATAGTGTTCCTACGATAAATTATTCATTATTTCAGCATTTTATCATGAAATCGGAAGCAAGTTAGTGTAACTGTACAGAAGAATGATTACATAAACCCATTTAGTTTCATGTAATATTTGTCATAAATTCCCACATTTGCTTCCGGTTGGACATGCGCATATTCATATTTTATGGTTTACTTCTTCTTTAACTTACTGGACTGTTTTGCAGACGCATATTAATTCAAATGTACGCGTAAAAGCTCGTAGGTATTCAATATTCAACCTCTGTAAAATGTCTTAAAGGACAGGTGGGAGTTATCAATAACATTCGAACACAATACATGGTATACACTGTCATTATTAAACTTACAATACCAGTCTATATTATTATAAATACATGCAAACTCGTCTCACGAGTTCGTGGGAACCAGGCCTGGCGAAATCCAGTCGAGCAGAATACAGCATTATATAACACTATTATACCTCGCAAATTTATGAATGTATGGCTTAAAATATTGTGCATTATCAATATAGGCGGATAGGTTAGCATATCACTACTACTGCTCCACTTCTCCAGACACGCAGCTATTCTGAAACGACATCTGACAATATTTAGATTCACAGGCATTTGCAAGAATGTTTCATCGAATGAAAATTGTTTAAGATTTTATTCCAGAATGCATGTTTTAATCTATCAATCATTTTATAGCTCGGATGCGTATTAATTTAATCACGAATGCGCAGCAGGGGTGATTGGAACGACTTTATATAGTTTACTCACTAGTAAAATATAGGATCACATTTATGATTTTAGAAACAATATATAGAAAAACTACTCGTATACTTTAACATATCGAAACAATATGATGAGGTTATATGCTTGCGGAATAATTTCACAAGGGTGTAGCCCAAGTGAATTATACATGAGGCATAATATTATAACCGGTTCATATTGCTGAGATATGTTAAGACATAGATATGCTAAATATAACATGTATTTCGATTCTTATGTCTTTTAAAACAGTAGATGAATTTGGGAATCACTATTTCATGGTGCATGTATGGCGCCATATACAGTAACTGTGTTTTAACAGTGTTAGCTTAGGAATGCACTAACGTTTAATGAGCTATTTTTCACGCTTAATAATCTATACAGTGTGTGTGAATTGAGTAACACCGTTCCGTTATATTATTTCGATTCTGAAACATTTTATATGTGATAATAGATCAAATATTGTAGCACTCTTTTTCAGTCTACAGGCTTTTATAATTCACAACAATTGGAAGGATAGCCAAACGGAATGTTCAGGTGTATTTATAAATTAGTAATCCAACAACCATAGAAATTATGCAGAGATTTCTCTTTTTGACATTTGTTATTATCTTAACTTGTGTATGACGTCACATTGTTATAACGTCATATTTTTACGTCACTACTTAATTAAGCAGCTTCGCAAAAATCAAAACGTATGATCCGCACATAGTTTTTGTAACTTATAAATCGTTTTTGGGATCAGCGATATTTTTGTACATTTAGTAATGGAACAGGGGGCCTCCTCGGCCGAGTGGTTAAGGTCGCTGACTTGAAATCACTTGCCTCTCATCGATGTTGGTTCGTGCCTCATTCGGGGCGTAGAATTTTTCACGTGAGGAAGCCATCCAGCTGGCTTATGAAGGTCGGTGGTTCTACTCAGGTGCCCGCCCGTGATGAAATAATGCACGGAAGGGCATCTGGGGTCTTCCTCCACCATCAAAACTGGAAAGTCGCCATATGGCCTATAATTGTGTCGTGGATAAAACTTGTACTCAAACGGACAGAGATAAACGAAATTGAGATTGTAGCAGCTAAAACATTAACTTATACGAAATACAAGAAATTGCTACGGTTTAACTAATTTGAATTTACCCTGATAACAAGCTAACCTACCTCCTTAAACCCAACATGTATGTTCGATATCCGGTAGAGAGGCTTTTGTAGTATTTTGTTCCGTTATCTATCATTTAAATCCATATATTCTCATCAGATATAGATAAAATGAAATAATATGGAAGTCTGTTGCGTATTGTATTTTTTTTTCAAAAAAGTAGAAACTATTTTATGGAATTCGGTAAATGCGTTGCATACATATAAATTATACCTTTAGTTTTATGTTTAAACAATTGTTTTTCTTACTAATTTATGCAAATAAAGTAAGTTATAATTGTATCAAATGATTGGCTAGATTTTTTACTGTGAACTTTGAGTCCAGGAATCCACTGCCACAGTTGAAGAAATTTACCACTGATGAAGCATGCATTGAAATGAAATTCACATGTACATGAAAATAATAAGGAACAAAAAATAACATTGAAATCATGAATGAATATAATTACATCTCAAAAAAAATCACAGAAAAGGAAATTGTCTATGGCATGTCAAACGTTGCTAAATTATATATGTATGTTATTATTATTGTATGTTTGTTATTGTTATTCAATGTCTTGTCATTCATATTCCAAAATTTGCTGTTGTTATTGTATATGCCGTTATTCTTATTGTATGTTCGATATTGTTATGGTAAAAGTCATTATTGTTCAATATTTCGTTATTCTTATTGTATCTTTGATATTGTTATTCAATGCCGTGTAATTAATATTCTAAGTGTTACCATTGTTATTCTATATGTCGTTATTCTTATTGTATGTTCGATATTCTTATTGTAAAAGACGTTATTGTTGTTGTATATTCATTATTGTTTTTGTAATATTGATATTCTTATTGTATGTGCGATTTCCCGCGATAAAAATAGCACAGCGACTCTATACAATACATTCACATAACATAGAATAAGAATGACACGTTTTGTAAGTAGAATCGTCATATATTGAACAATAATGATGACTTTTACAATAAGAATATGGAACATACAATAAGAATAACGACATATGCAATAAGAATGGTAATACTTAGAATATGAATGACACGACATTGAATATATCAAATCAAATATATCAAAGATACAATAAGAATAACAAAATATAGAATATCAATAACGACTTTTACCATAAGAATATCGAACATACAATAAGAATAACAACATATACAAGACATTAAATAACAATAACAAACATACAATAATAATAGCATACATATATAATTTAGCAACGTTTGCCATGCCATAATTGTCGTTTTGAATCGCAGCTGCTATTTGATAGGCCTTCATGCAACCACTACGCCATTCCAGTAGTAAAATGAGGTAGTGGTTCTAATTTAAATAAGTCAACAGCAAATCAAGCTGATTTCCCATATCGACAGGCTGGTCTATTTAACAAACAATCAAGGCCTTCAAGTTGTTTATCGTCTGATTTACCACGGTTCAGAGTTCAGATGCGTAGGAATTGAACCACAAGGGCGTCAGCCCGAGTGGTTAAATACTGAAGCATCTAATAAATAACTTAATAATAAATAACTTTTATTCCTCCAATTATGAAGAGCATAACATATCTACATACAATTTACAAGAAAATCGAACATACATGAACATTACACTAAATACAGCACATGAAGGACACATTGAAATCCAAGGGGAAAAAACTTAATTAATTAAGAGAAAAGCAATTATCGCTACAACTCACTCATTTACCGACAATCTTAAGTTGAAAGCTAAAGAAGACATATATACATACAATAGACAGGAAATCAAACATGCATGTACAATCATTAATTACAGTACATGGAAAACACATTGGAATCTAACAGACAAAAACCCGCATTTAAATAAAGAAAGGCAATTATCGCTACAACTCACTCATTTACCGACAATCTTAAGTCGAAAGCGAAAGTAAGACCGGGTAAATTGGTTTACTGTTGTAAAGACTAGCAGTAAGAATACACTGTAAAATGGACAGCCTAATAAGTGAAAGCGAAAGGACTAGGCGCCAAAGCAGTGTGGACATATGTATAATTATACTAGTAAGTGCGATAATCACCTTCTACTTAATGAAATTTGGTGTCTTAACGATAAATCGAACATCCGGAAACAAACTGCAGTACAAGGTAAATAAATATAGGTTAAGGTAATATTTACTTGTTAAGTAATGTAGACAGAAACCAGCATTAACGCGGCTGCTCCAATGATAATAATAAAATAGGCCTTCATATTCGTATTATAATCCTATTTCTTTATTTTATTAAAAATAAACTACTTACTATTTTGACAAAAAGAATAAAAATAATAACTGTATACAGCTATTAACCTCAAATGGTACATCAGTTTACAATTTTATACAAGTGAGGCAATTCAATATTGCATAACAGCCTATGATTTCTTAATCATCCTTTGCAGAACCTTTGCATCTCTATAATTGTGCAATATCAGCCCATCATTGTCAGCCGAAAGCTGTATAATGAACCAAGTCTGAGCCTCGGGAGACATTTAGAATAGTCTAGAGAATACAGTCATTCCGCATGTATCTATGATTGAATCCCATAGTATAGGCATATGTCTCTCATTTTTAGAGCAAAAGCAAACAAGATGTATCGTCTGATTTTCACAGAGCAAACCACACTTTTTACACTTGACTGTATAACTTGATGACAGAAAATATCCAACAGTAGTCATTAGAAATGAGCACATATGATTAAGTCTGGGGTTGTTTCTTGCTACGAACCACAACGATGCTGGTTTGTTGCACATAATAATTTTAGTAAGTTCTTGCCTGGCCGCGACTAGATTTTCAATACGTTTAGCATTGGCCTTTTGTGTAACAGCTTTCAACAATAATGACTTCCAAGAGCATTTTGACGGCCATATTTTTGAAGGAGTCTAAATATGTCGGGAATAAATCCACAATTTTGTTTGTCAAAATTCAGGAATCTGATAAGTCTATGAATAAATATACGCTTGGCCAGATAATTACATGGCAAACGACATAGTTGGCCAAAGAACCGAAGTTTTCTGTAGTCAATAATGTTCTCAGTAGAGTCTATGTTTAAGGAGCATAAAGCGAAATCTGTTGCAGTTTTAGGTCCAAGTCGCTGCATAAACTTCACACAAAACCGGTGCGAGATTTCTAATCTGTGGATGTCCGAGGAAGAATAAGAGCTCCAAAGTTCACAGCCGTATAGAGCCTTAGGCAATACAACTGAACAATAAATCGTTCTTGAAGTGATGAGATTTAGCTTGAGTGGATGTATACCACTATTCGCAATATTCAAAAATGTACCTCGCAACTTGTTACCAGCGTCGTAAATAGGTTTTTGTGTACTTAAGTACCTATCGCATTCCATTTCCAAATGAGGGTAGGAATCTTTTACAATTATAGTTTCATCACCTAAATGAAAATCTTTGTCGACTCCTGAATCAGTTTCATTATAAACAATCACACCACACTTGTTCGCGTTGTAGCAATATCTCCATTACGCGAGGAGTAATGTATCGAACGTCATGCGACAATATGACGTCATAATCGACGTCATAATGCTCTCTTACCGGTCCACGCGTCAACCGTTGTTTATCGCAGAATATATAGAGCTTGATTTTCTTCTTTGCTTAACTGGAAATCAAATCGAGCCATGTTAGAATGAACTTTTTATTACTTTTATTGTAGAATCATACACAATATTGTATTTACACAGCAATTTAGAATAGCCACTGATCATATGTGGACTGAAATACTATAACATCCGTTGTTCTGTAAAAGAAAGATTGTCATAAGGAACATACTGAATAAATTTAATGTAATATAGATTTTGGACCAATGAAATCAACATTAAATCTGAAGTGAAAAAAATGGCTTTACCCGTACGCATAATGACAATTCAGAGTGCTGGTTTAATATATAAAGTTGTATGGAGTATAAAACTTATTTGGACCTTCATGGCGGCTGTAAGTATAAGAAATCATTAGGAGACAGCAGGAAATACAAAAAAAACAACAGGACAATGCATGATTAGAGTATTACTTGACGGATGAAAAATTTAGGAAATGAGCAAAATAACTACTGTGGTGTATTTGCCACACATTGTTGAGTGACGGTGTTCATTTGTTTATATTACTTGACTAATACTTTGGGAATGTACACATTTATGCACACACTGCTGTAGACTTTCCTTTTAGGGAGGCAACGTTTTTTAATGATTATATACACTGAAGTTATTATTAATAATGTAGTATTAAAGCTGTATTCTAGACATGATAATAACAGCGCCCGTTTTATCTCCGTCTGTAATAACTGTTATCTTAAGAAATATTGTCTGTTCGTGACGAAGTACATATTACCTTTAACGATTTTACAATGAAATATAGAGAGTAAATGTCTAAATGACATAATTAACAATTCTAAAAGAAAAAATGTAATAAAAGTAAAATATTTCATAGTTGACAGATCTGATTGATGGAATTTTTAAAAATTTCTACTTTCAGTTTCTAAAAGTTTTGTTTTTAAGAAAAAAACATCAATCCAATGATTTTATATCAAAATCAATCAAGACCATGCATCCATTTATTGCAATGTATGTCTTGAAAGTAAATTTTTTAACTCCTCTGCAAACCTTGCAAATCTGATATAATATGACTGTCCCTAGAATAACGTATCTTATGCTTTATTCAATATGTTTCTTAAAATGTTTAAAGATAACTATTAATGTCTAATATGAAAAAAAAAACCAGTCCAAAACCATTTATATAAAGTCAAATATTACTGGTTACAGCTTTTCTCTCATTAGTTTAAAATATTTATACATCTATCACCTTCAGTGACGCACACAAAAGCAAGAAAAAACATGAACAATTTATTCAGAATTACATTTCAGCGATTATACTTTTAAAATGAGCCGCGCCACAAGAAAACCAACATAGTGGCTTTGCGACCAACATGGATCCAGACCAGCCTGCGCATCCGCGCAGTCTGGTCAGGATCCATGCTGTTCACTAACAGTTTCGCCAATTCCAATAGGTTTTAAAAGCGAACAGCATGGAGCCTGACCAGACTGCGTGGATGCGCAGGCTGGTCTGGATCCATGCTGGTCGCAAACCCACTATGTTGGTTTTCTCATGGCACGGCTCAATTATGTTGGTAATGTTTTTCCAACTATTTTTAAAAATACATCAGCATTATCTCATTCATATATAGTTTCTTAAGAAAATCTAAATATGATGGTTTACACACAATTTATTAAAAGTTTTAGGTTCATATAAAGTTAATATAGATCTTTAAAGCATAGAACATCGAATTTTAGCTATCTGTAGGCCTCTTTCATATGTCTGATATATTCTATTCATACCTTGTTGTTTTTTTTGGTATTTTTAATGTGTCACTGGCCATGGGATTTGTTTGTTTTAAATTAACTCTGTTCTTTTCAGATTATCAAGATCAGATTTCTTTACTCTTCATTCTCTATTATTTCTTCCTAAAATTCTGCATTGTTGATATAATTGGTGACAATAAAAAAAATATGAAATGTAGATGTACTGATTCTATTGTAAGCATACAAGTTGTATTTCCATTTCTAAGCTTCAGAATAAAACAACAGATTTTCATAAGATACCTTATTGAGACATAATCCATTTTACTGTCAAATTGCGAATAGTGGAGCGTGCTGTCTTACGGACAGCTCTTATTCTAGGCTATACTTCTTACATATTTCTAACGCTCCCACTCAGTAAGCATTATGTGTAAACCAGATGTTGTTAAAGTACCTAATTGGCATACATCGATTTACGTAATTTGTCGTCGTGAATCAATTTTTATGCCCCCGAAGGGAGGCATATAGTTTTTGAACCGTCTGTCAGTCTGTCCGCAATTTTCGTGTCCGGTCCATATCTTTGTCATCGATGGATGGATTTTCAAATAACTTGGCATGAATGTGTACCACAGTAAGACGACGTGTCGCGCACAAGACCCAGGTCCGTAGCTCAAAGGTCAAGGTCACACTTAGACATTAAAGGATAGTGCATTGATGGGCGTGTCCGGTCCATATCTTTGTCATCAATGAATGGATTTTCAAATAACTTTGCATGAATGTGTACCACAGTAAGACGACGTGTCGCGCGCAAGACCCAGGTCCGTAGCTCAAAGGTCAAGGTCACACTTAGACTTTAAAGGATAGTGCATTGATGGGCATGTCCGGTCCATATCTTTGTCAACCATGGATGGATTTTCAAATAACTTGGCATGAATGTGTACCACAGTAAGACGACGTGTCGCGTGCAAGACTCGGGTCCGTAGCTCAAAGGTCAAGGTCACACTTAGACGTTAAAGGTCATTTTTCATGATAGTGCATTGATGGGCGTGTCCAATCCATATCTTTGTCATTCATGCATGGATTTTAAAATAACTACGCATGAATGTGTGACACAGTAAGACGACGTGTCGCGCGCAAGACCCAGCTCCGTAGGTCAAAGGTCCTAAACTCTAACATCGGCCATAACTACTCATTCAAAGTGCCATCGGGGGCATATGTCATCCTATGGAGACAGCTCTTGTTTTATCAGCATAAGGTACCTAATTTAAACATGTCTTACGTGCATTTTACATCAACATTAAATCACCCCTATTTGATGTACGCACATATTGAGTGTATTATATACTGACTAAATGTTACGGTTAGGTTTAACGTTCAATGCGTGCGTACACTTGATGCGGGAGATTTAATGCCGACTGTGCATTTTATGAAACTGAACCCCACATAAAAAAGGTCGTCTATTTACTACATTTTCTTCACGTATATAAAGAAGGCATAGCTGGCTTATTAATAATACGGTTTGTGGTCACCATTTCAAACAGATATTTTCATTTTCTTGCAAGCTCTGTATAACATATTGTATGTTTTTATTGAAGAATTCCAATCACAGCTGATCAACTTGCTTGGGTCTAAAAAGAATTTATGATACTATTAGGTTATTTAACATTGTTCTGTACAATACGGAGATATATTTGGACGAGTACCCAGCTGAGAAAACCATATTGGACAAGCCGCTAGGCGAGTTCAATATGGTTTTCTCAGCTGGGTACGAGTCCAAATATATCTTGTATTGTACAGTACAATGTTAAATAACCTTTTTTTTCTATATCTATTTTATCTTACTATAATAATAGTTTAAATTAAAAATGTTTCACTGAATATTGTATTCCTGCCTTTTCTAGTTTTTCCCAGCTTGGTATGAGTGCAAATATATATTATACAGAACAATGTTAGACCTTAAATAACCTTTTTATTCTATATTTATTTCACTTCATACGTAATATACGTAATTCATTGAATGTTTTTTTTTCTGCGTATCATCATTAAAAAAGTATTGTTGCAACCTCCCTACAACAGCCATTTGGCGATTTGGGTGGTAATAATACTTGGCTGAGATATTATATGCCAACAGACATTGTCAGCAAGTTTGGTGAAGATCGGATGAAAACTATTCGACTTAAAAGAGCGGACAAGGCTAAATTCCCCGTTTTTCGAGTAATTCAAGGACTATAATCAAGGAGTGCCTGGCACAATTTGGCTGGTTATCGAAATTGGCCGAGATGTAATTCAGGCTGATTCGGACCGTGGCTGATTCGGACCAAATATTTTGGCTGATTCGGACCACCTGGAACAACTGATACGGGGACTGGAAACCGGCATTTATCTTATCTTATGCTGTCGTCCAATCGAAGCGTATGCCGTAGGTTATTCTGCTATTACTCAAACACTTACACCTTACAGTTTAACTCGTCCTTTCAGTGAAAATCTGGGAAAGCATTTGTTGAATTTTTTGTTGAAAACAAAAGTTCTGCCATGAAATTATTGCCTGCATCTGTTTTTAAATGGAAAATATCTACATTAATGTTACTTTTCGCCCTGTGAAAATGGCTAAATCTAGACTTGTCATACCCAGAGAGAAAGATGTCGTTTTTTACATATTTGCCTTGTTGATTCAAAGTATTTAGAACAAAAAAATTTGGACATATTTTAATGAAAATAGCAAGTCAAAACTGTAAACTGTTGCCTGAAAATATTTGTTTATGATATTGCTCTGTTCTTCATTTAAATGCGTGTTAAACCTAGATGATTTTCTGCAGTTTTATCTAAAAGTTCGGAATACTAAATGTAACTTCGTTGTCGGCCTTTTTTTAAAAAAAAAAATGTTATTTTAATTTAAATACATTGTATTTTTCACACATCAGTTTTAAGATTAAATTTATTAAACTAATTTTTGGAGTTTAAACAACAATTTCGTTTGAAATATTCCCTACGTTCAAGAAGAATGTTTGTTTCTGTATGTAGAAATCTGACATTATAAACAATAATTATAATTATGGCTCTACAAGATTAAGAAAAGTGTCAGCTTTCTGTTATTTTCCATTTTTTTTTATTCAAATCCAACAAAAATCGGTCCTTTGATAAAGGTTTGAAGTTACGTGGTAAAATATTTCTTCAGGGAAGTGAGCTCGAGTTAATTCATAATAATTAAGCCTATCACCACATGCAGTCGCATGCTGTTTTTGCTTCAGAATCCCTTTAGATCAATCTCTGATCATCTAGTTATCGCCACTTAACATGTGACTGGTAAACCCTTTGAACAATAAGTGTTATAGCTCCATGATTAACATGAGGTAATATGCTAATTACACGCTAATCGATAGTGGCGAAAACAAAATATCAATCGCTAACGACTGGTCGATATTTACAGGTATGGACGACAGCATAATACAGATAAATGTATTGATTTATACGGAGTTTCTACTCCCCGTATTAGACCTTCCTGGGACCACATACTTTGAATAAAAGTAGATAATGACCATATATTTTGGCTGATTCAGACCACAAACTTTTATTTAACAGTCAATAACGACCATAAATTTTGGATGATTCAGCAATTTTCAGAAAATAATGTTGATTATAGCTTATATAGAGGTTTAACTTGAAGTAAAGACATAAAATATACACCATACAAACAGGTAAGAAGTTTTGACAAACTAAAATGCATCATTTATGCATTTAAATAAGGACTTTAATTGTTCTTTGCATCAGACATTAAACTTAATACTCAAATATTATTTTTACTCGTGACATTAGTTTCAGGAAAACTTAAACAATTTGGGCCGAATAAGCCAAGTAAATTTGGTCCGAATCAGCCATGGTCCGAGTCAGCCTGTATTCGCCCACAAACATTGTCAGCAAGTTTGGTGAAGATCCGACCAAAACTGAATTATAGAGCAGACATGTTTTGGATGCTGACCGCCCGTCCGTTGCCATTCATAATCTTCTCCATTTTGTTTCTTAACCGTTAAATAAAAACTGCCGAGGTAGCTATTTAGACAGTCAGGGCTGATACCAATTTCTAGGTTTCGTCCGGAACGGCTTCTTTAAGCGACTTTTCTAATATTCCAACATCTGATGATCCTTTTTACTGTATTTTTAAGTTTTTAATTATTAACGAACGTTTTAATATCTAAATCAGATAGCATTGTTATCCCTTGAATCGTTTTTGTGTTGTAAACAAAAAAAACCCTCAAATTAAATCCAGATTTCAAGACGCATAATCAAACCCTGTACATAGAGCGCCTACTTCATCCGATTTACATTCGGAACATTTTCACGCGTTTCGGACTTTATCGTATGTTTAACGTGGGACTGTTGAACCGTCCAAATACAGAAAATACAGGATTTTTGTACGCGCGTGCGTCCAAATACAGAAAATACAGGATTTTTGTACGCACGTGCATCCAATTACCGTAATATATTGTACGGTCACGTGTTGCAAATTAACGTTCGCGATTGGATAGATAAAATAGGTATAGAATAATATCATGTAATAAAGTGTCCTGAAACTCCTGTGACAAGCATGACAACTTATCAAATACCGGAGTTTTCAAGTAAACCTGTCACTGGGTAAAACACATTCCTTAAATTGTATTCAGTCTATATTGTTTCAAGAAAAATTAATACTTTTGAAAACACTCTTCCATCCCACTTTTAAGTATACATCTGAATATTTTTCTCCAGAAAAGACAAATAAAGAAAAGATAAATAATAAAAGTTAATTTCATAAACTGTAAAAATAAAAAAAAAATAAAAACTAAATCACATATTAGTAACAAATCACAGCAGTGTAACATTTTCATTGTAATTATGATTAGAAGTGCATCTCTTTGAGAATTTGTCTGCAATGATATTTTTTTCAAGAAGATAACTTAGATAATCCTTGCCCAAATCTGAAAAATTGTTGAGAAAGACGTTAAACCCGAACACACACACACACATTGCCCAAATCTAACCTAATTATAAGATGAACCATAATCAATGAAAAAAAGTTTATGCAATATATTTTTGTGAAAACAGTAACAATGCATCTTGTTTAACATTCAATTTCTTAGATGAATCCTATGTATCAAATTTGTAAGAATTAACGTTTTAGCCTAAAGCAAACATAAAAGTAACAATGTAGTATATGATACTATTTTTGCAACTTCCAGTAAGCCACCCGTATATACAAACATTCCCATCCGTTACAGATATGCACTTCTAATCTATACACCATACAGATTAAAACTACCCCCCTTACAGTATACAGGCGAGAGTAACTATACACTGTACAGTCCATGCATGTGGTTTAATAATGATGAATTTCCTTGCAAGTTGAACACAGAAAGCTCCAGTATTTGGCATGGATTGGTATAAGATTACAATGAACAAATTGTACGATTCACATTTTTGATAACTGATGCAGTTACTTTTCTAAACAAAATAAACTTTGCAGGTGTGCTCAAATTAGCGGTGAGCATCCGAACTTTACACAGTTAATTTAGTCTTTTTGGCTTTCAATGTTCCACATGCATTGTCTATACACCCTAGCTATTTACAGAAGTTTGAATGTAAACGGCCTTTATGAAACAAGGACAAAATATGGATTCAAAAATTTAATACCTCCATCTTTTTGTTTATTTTGACTCACTGGACCGGCTATATCCGCTGTACGATGTATCACGTGTGGAATATCTGCAAGAAAATATGACTTTCAAACTTGGTTTGATATGACCACTAGGCTGTTTTGAATTAGATATTACAGACTGTAAATTAATACTTTTTTTGAAAGTAATATATACTTTGCAATACTATTTTCCACTGAACAGATATGCTATGATATTTGCAATTTGACGATTTTCGTGAAACAGCAATTGCTGTTTTAACATTGCCTTATTTCGAGCATGTAGAAATTTAATTCTGTCGTTTATTGTTTATTCATATCAGTATGCAGCACCTTGTGTTTTTACGCAGTTGTTCAAATTGTTTATTTGATATCTGCTTTTTATTGTAACTTTCTGTGTGATAATAATCAAGTGGTTGCGGAACGTAGGTAAAGCTGAAAGACATTTGATCTTTATGACAGCAAATACTTCCCTAACACGCATCCCGTCTTCTTTTTTTTTTTTTTTTTTTTTTTTTTAAGTTTTACAATGTTAGGTTGTTTATTACTTGTCTGCTTACCATCTAAAATAGTTTAGCTAGTTGTAATCTATTGAAATCGTTGTTTAGTGACAATTTGTCCATGCAATACCATTATACAGTTTTGTTTACCAATAAGGAAAATATGAGTTATTTTAATCTTTTTAAGTAAATAAAATATTTATTACTTGAAAGATAGTATTGGCCAAAATATGTTTGATTATGACCATGCAAATAGTTCAAACTAAACATTTATGAAATTTACATCGAAATAATGTGTACCTGTTTCATCTATTTCCACGTGTGCTTTTTTGACTAGTTAAAAAAAATAATAAAAAATAAAGATATTACAGTATCTATTCTTACGGCTTAAGAGCATAACAGAAATTGCAGAGGATAGAATTTTATGATGAAAAATCTCAAGTGCTTGAGGCGGGATTCAAACCTGGGTCGCATGGATGGAAGTCTAATGCTCTAACCACTGAGCCAAAGAGTCGACATCCTGTCGCATTTTAAAGAGATTGGTTTTAAACTTACAAGCTATTAAATGACCGTAACACTATCTTTAATGCAAGCAAGAGGAGTGCAGTCTGTGACACAGCCATAGTCTTATACGGTGGCGGGGAGATAAGCCAGTGAAACTGACTTTATGATTCTGCACTCCCAATCATTATCATTTGAGCCGTGCCATGGGAAAACCAACATAGTGGCTTTGCGACCAGCATGGATCCAGACCAGCCTGCGCATCCGCGCAGTCTGGTCAGGATCCATGCTGTTCGCTAACAGTTTCTCCAATTTCAATAGGCTTTAAAAGCGAACAGCATGGATCCTGAACAGACTGCGCGGATGCGCAGGCTGGTCTGGATCCATGCTGGTCGCAAACCCACTATGTTGGTTTTCTCATGGCACGGCTCATTTGTCAATATACCTAAACTCCATTAAAAGAATACAGACAATAAATAGAGGAATAAAGGAAGTTTAGAATAAAGGGGATATATGGTAAACACTTTTCAGGACAGGGTTGGGATTCTTGCTTACTGACTCTTTTTAAATTCCCTTCAATAGAGTCTACTTGTAGTTATGCTTGTATCATTATTAGCAAGGGAGATGATTCAAATTATATTCAAGACAGAGTCAAAGGTTTACACACTGCGCTGTATCTTTACAACACTTTCATATCCCCGAGAGTTGCAAAATGACTGTCCAGACAAAACTTTAATACAATAAGGGAGATAAATGGAAAATTTTAAAGAGAGAGTAACAGTTTTATACCCTGCCATTTCCTTATTTGTTGTGTATTATTTGTTGAGGTTTTAAACATTTCTATTAAATAGTTGCAACGTTAAGTACAAAAAGGGAGCTAATCAAAATATATTACAGACTTATTTATAGATCATGTACTTTGAATTTTTCTCCTTACAACATTATCTTACGACTAGAGTAGAGCCATACCATCAAAACTATGGAATACCTGATTATCTCACGATTTTACTAGATGCAGGTACTGAAGGAACTATGCTGGCTACGTGTGAAGTATTATTATCATAAAAATCTGACAAACACTTACAAAGCTCTACAGCCTACACATAATAGCAGTGTACATACCGTGTCTGAACCTAGGTTCAAAAGACACTTTGTCCTTATTTGTGCTAACAAAGATTCGAACTCTAGGGCATTGCAATCGGAGCTTTTCGTGCACTGCTCCAAGACTATTGACGTCTCTCCCACGATTTAAGCTGTCGATCTAAACAATACTTATGTGTACATCCATTTTTTACTGCCTTCAAACTGACCAAAAAATCATGCTATACTGAAAATCTTTGAATATATATATTATATCCCTTAATGCAAACTATCTCTATATATTCAATGTTTCCTTGAGATCCAGTTTCTTTCAGAGAGAGTAAATATAGCTTCTCTGGTCCCGATCAGTTAAAAAGACTAAAATGTCACTACTGATTTGTGAGACATGAAAAACAGAGATTTGAGTATATATATATATATGCAAATGTTGAACCAGTACGAATGTGTAGTACAATTCGGGCTCGTATATTACGCAGCATCGAATCTTATGTCTTTTGGTTAGCGGACTTGCTGTGGCATGTGCGTATATGAGCCGTGCCATGAGAAAACCAACAAAGTGGGTTTGCGACCAGCATGAATCCAGACCAGCCTGCGCATCCGCGCAGTCTGGTCAGGATCCATGCTGTTCGCTTTTAAAGCCTATTGGAATTGGAGAAACTGTTAGCGAACAGCATGGACCCTGACCAGACTGCGCGGATGCGCAGGATGGTCTGGATCCATGCTGGTCGCAAACCCACTATGTTGGTTTTCTCATGGCACGGCTCATATATTTGTACTGTTAGGTGCTTTGCCGTAATTAGTTTGGTATATTGTGGTGGTGATTTTGTTCGTATAAATTCTCTCTACTATATATATATATATATATATATATATACAGTTAGAATACGATATAAAAAGTTTAGACAGGTTAATATAATTCTGAATAATGTCTTAAAACCAGCTTGAAATATGCGGATTCCTTGTTTCGGACTTATTTTATGCCCTTTGAAATTTTACAGGATGCTATATTGCCCAATACTGATATAAGCTTTGCCCGAATAACTCCACCTACAGTTTTCAACGGATCTGGTCCAAACTTACAGAAAAGTATTATTTTGAAGTTTGTCAGAACATGCATTATCATACCTGGTCTATGAGGTATGGTCCTTTTTCAAATGCTGTATTTTGCTATACCGATATCTCCTGTTATAGTAACAGTTTTCAAGGGACGTAGCCCAGAACACAGACCTTCATTGCTATGAAGAGAACTTAGTGTATTATAAGATATACATGACTTGTGATACCGTATATCCCAGTATAAACGCTACCACTACCTAATATATGTTTACTTTAAAGTAAACAGTCTGGTATGCTCTAATCGCATTAAAACCACCAGTTTCATTTATATATGTGACTGACCTTTCGGAAGCGGTGCCCCTATTTTTAGATTGCCTATGTCCGTTTTGTTTTATTATATGTATCATTGTCTTGTATGTTGCTGGTTCGTACTTCCCTTCCCTTTCCCACTTTTGATGCCCCTTCCTCTATATGTTTTATGCATACACTCTTCCTTCCCCACCCCCCACCCCACACACCCCATCCCCATTTTTAATGCAGTTCTTATATTTAAAATGTACATGTTGATGTATATTTGAAGCGATTTTCCACTATAGTATCCATCAAAGACCATTCAGTCTATGTCAAAGGCCTGTCAGTATATATCAATAGCCATTTAGTCTATGTCAAAGGCCTGTCAGTTTATATCAAAGGCCATTCAGTCTATGTAACTGAAAATGAACACTTCCAAAACTGAATTTATTATGTTTGGTAGCAGACCTCAGTTGAACAAATGTTTTACATATTCCATTAACATTGCTGGTGATGATGTCAAACGTGAAAGCACAATTAGATATCCCGGTGCAATTCTTGACGAAACCTTGAACTTTAAAGATCATGTAAATCGCAAATGTCGTACAGCCATGTTGAATTACCTACGAATTAAGAACATCCTAAAATATTTAACAAAAGCAGCCACTGAAATTTAAGTTTTGTCTCTAGTTACTTTATATCTGGATTATTGCAATGTCATACTGTATGGTGTAGCTAATTGTGAGGTGCGTAAGATGCAACGTATTCAAAACATGTGCGCAAAACTTGTCCTTAACAGGAGGAAGTTTGACAGTTATAAACAAGCATTGTATCACTTACATAGGTTCGCGGTGAAAGCAAGAATTGAGTTTATGATACTTTCTTTCATGTATAGCTGTCACACAGAATTGCTTACAGAGGATATTCCTAGTAGACAAGATTTGAGATCGTCAGAAAATTCTGAATGTCGTTATGTTGTTCCATACAACAATTGCAAAACATTCAATGATAGAAGTTTCTGTACTGTTGGTCCAAAACTTTGGAATGAACTGCCGTTAGAACTACGCATAAGTTAATCACTTGACACATTCAAAATGTCTTAAGACACTGTATTTCAGAGATTTTGTGGCATTGTTTGTGATAACTGTTTATTAGGCGAAAACAGCAGGTGATGGTTTTTAAATTCTTGTAATAGGTTTTACATTTCAACATTTATATATCCAAGATTTGATTAATTAACGCACTTGTTGGTACAGGCTCTATGGGTAGGGTAGTGTGTAGTATTTCTTTTTTACATAGTATATGATGGCACCATTAACCGTGGGGGTGGTGGGGGTGAACCTCTATATGCAGCCCGTCTGGGCGTACCAGGTGATGCTTTAACCACTGGTATTCGCAATAGGGGTAAAATGACCTCAAGGGGAGGTGTGCGGTCATGACTATTTGTTAATATATTTATATTTGTATGTGAATTATCCTGATGAAGACGTTAGCCGAAACGTTGATGAGATAAAAGTGTTCCAAATTGTTTTCATTTGTTTCCAGATCGGCCAGATTTGCATTCATTTCAATAATACAGTCCGAGTATAAGGTCGGAAGCCTGAAAGTGCTAAAATCGTTAGTTTGTTAAATATATCATACCTTTTGACAAAAAATACTAGAGAACTGCTGTATTTACCTATTGTAACATTTAATTTCTAAACATAGTTTGGACGCAATTTTGTTGTGATTGTGTGCCTATCATATTATGTCTTGGTAGTGTCTGCAACGGAAAATGATAAATTGTACCTTATTTAAAATCCAAATTACACCAGTTTGATTTTCAGTTCAGATACAAATATCTAAGATGTAATTTTTCACTGAATGTTGTGTAGTTGCTATACTTTTAAAAATATTTTGGAAGCATCATGTTTTATACGTCTTTGATTAAATTTTCCAAACACAAATTAAAGCTTCTAATTTTGGCCACATATATATATGTAAAAATAAATGAGCCGACAAGGGCGAAGCCAAATAGATGTCCGAGACAAAGAAGGGATGTTCTGTGGTATGCACCAACAGGAAAAAATAATTGTGAAACAGCTCCTAAGTCGCAGGTACGACTCTTTGGATCAAATAGATAGCTGTGCTAGTGGCTATCTTGTACGTACCGGTATGACTTATTTGACGTAAATTCAAGCAAACATGTTTGATATAAGTTCACCTTTACTTTTAGTGATAATTAATTTTTGGTTAAACAATCATTATAAAGACAAATTACATGCAGTCTTTTCTAGTGGATGAGCAGAGAAAGGGGGAAGAAGCAAAATGTCTTGTATAACTTAGACATGTTTATCATTACACAGCGGATCTGTCGTCCGGTTCCGGTCTCTCTTGCAATTCAGTTTATTATAATACAAGTGAATGCATGTTTTTGCGAGCGAAGCGAACAGAACATTTCTTCTAAAATGATATGTAGTCTGATTTCTAGGTTATCAAATTGAATGTTCGCTGGGTTTTTTAGAGGGGCTCTTTGGATGTGACCTTGAATCAGCTAGTGTATACGCATGTATACCATGGGTGTAGGAGTGTTTTCAAAATTGGTGGACCAGAGTGGAAGAGAGTATAGGAATGGGGACCCCATCCAGAAAGTGGAGGTACGGGGATCCTCCTCCGGAAGATTTTTATGCATTCTGGTGAGTTTTGAGAGAAAAATATAAATGGAAAGTTGAGTTGTATGTCAGAAGCATTTGTTTAACTAAATAGTCTACTTTAAGTACCACATTTAATTAATTTAGTTACAATAAAAATAAAAATGACTGTGCTTTAGCTAGCTATCTACAGTGGATGTATGACTCCCTAACATGATACAGTCATATCTAGCACGGGAAAAATAGACAAATGGAAAGCAAGTGTGTCCAAGTCAACAGCTTCAATCACTAGGCAGATAAATGAAGCTACCGATTTCTGAAAATGGTGTTTTAAGATTTAGAGGTGTGAATTACAAATACAGAAAGCGACGAACAGTCAACTTCGTTAAAACACAAAACTGCAATTCATTGTATAAGTTTAATGTTTTGACATATCATAAGATATAATTCAAGGAACATACAAATGCATGCGTAAGTACTTAATATAATGTTACTATTGGTATCTAATTCAATTTTAAGAGCAAATATAGTCTATCTTGAGTACATATGCAATAGCGTGCCAGAGAAACTGCTTGTGGCATAACCAAGATATTCCCACAGTGCGTCTCCGCTACAGCCTGTAACACACTTTACAGAAACCTGTTCCCCTGCATTTACAGTTGTCACGGTGTCTAAGCTGTTACACTGGTAATACCCAGAATCTCCGGCAAAAATACTCGATTCCATTCTTCCTTCTACTGAAAAACCAAAATGCGACCTTCGACCGCTAAGCATGCAGATCTGGGCAGTAAAAAGGTAAACACCTTTGACAGGAGCCACAAAAATGCCCGTGCTGTTATCGTACACATCGCCTATATTGAGAGTGTTCCTGGTAAAAACCAACACCTTGCCGTCCGCCAGACTTTTGTCAGAAACCGTATGAGATTTGAATGCGTAGAATGGTGCGACAGCTGAATATAGAAATGGTATATTCTTTCCTATCATCAACTTGCTAGATATTGCATTATAAATTAATTCGTATCGATATTACATTATCCAAGTGATACTTGAGGCACAATCGTGTAAAGCCTCTCAATAGAAAATATTTCTCCCTGTTACCTAGGATCACAATACAATTCATTAATTATAAGTAATTAATGTTTGTATAATTGTGTAATTTATCAGTAAAGAAAATGTAAGATATCTTTTATTTTTCTGTCGTTTATAGACTATTTTAAATCTGCACAACTGAAAAAAAAAAGTTTCATTTATATTTAAGTGTATCTTATGGCTTTTAGCCGTAACAAATTAAAGAGCATAGCGACACAGTTGTCAGAGATTGGTTTTAAACGTGCAGGCTATGCATAAGCGACCGTAACAATTCCCCTCATTTATGATGTTGATATTGAAAGTGCCATTTTCGGCACGAGATAAAGTCCGTATCCGGGACCCGTCCTACGACTTTTAGCCGTAACAAATAAAAAAAAGCATTGCATTTTATGACGAAAACTCCCAAGTGCCTGTGGAGGGATTTTAATCCGGGTCGCTCGGGTGCTAGTCCAGTGCTCTAACCACTGATCCAAAGAGTCGACTTCTTCAGAGATTGGCTTTTAAACGTGCAGGCAAAGTGTAAGCCACCGCAACATTTTCCCTCTTCATAAAATGCTATGTTCTTTAGTTTGTTACTGATAAAAGTCGTAAGATGTATAACTTTCATGCAGACCGACACAATAAATTATTATTATACCAGATTTATATATAATAAAACATTGATAGTTTTCCTCACGGTTCTACTGAATTAACTCGAAACGAGGTCAGTGCAATTTCTGTTGAATATTACTCTTATGATATTGTAATAATCATCTATGATATGTAGCGAACATATCTAAATAGATTTCAAGCAAGTAAGCCACTCACTAAAACATGGCCTTATTGTGCATATGTCAACATCTGTGGAGTCCCCGAAGCAATGGTCACCCGACCTTGATGGATGCGGATTGGAACAGGACCGATTTCTTCTCCTGAGACCAAAGTCACAGGTCACAGAACATGTTCCCCAGTCAGACCATTCGGACCAACCGCCATTTACTGAAAATCCAAGAATTGTAAGAATAGTCATATCAAAATCAACATAGTACTAACATCAAGTTGGAGAATGTCTGATCGCATTTATGAAACTTAAATTAAAGCTTATATTCAATTATTTACTATCCGAGCAGAAAATGGAAACTATATGTAATCATAATACTGTTCTGAAATTGGAATCTGTATTAATCGTCATGAAATATGTTGGCCGATATGTGACAAAACAGATTTTAGACACAAACTGCAAAATAAAGATCGATAACATAGTATTGATGAAGAACATTATTTATTTAACCTTTCAAAAATGATTTTGAGAAAGTCACAGAAAGCAATTAGAGACCTGGCGTCAAGAACACAAAGACGGCTTTATTATTTATTTATAAGTTCATTGTTTACTTGGAATTTTACTGCCTTCTTATTACATAGATTTGTTATTCCAGGTGACTATTTGCCACTGACTCATTTTATAAGTTAAATAGACTGTAATCAATCTGATACTTATGAATATTGGTAAGAAGCATACCATATCAAATTTAATTTATTATCTTCTAGTCTAAAAAAACTCTTAAACGCATGAATATTAATAAAAGTAGTAACATAATACCAAGAAAATATTTCCACATCGTTTATACCGACATATAAACTAAAATGTAATACCTGGGCACAACTGGTTGTCACAAGATTTGGTATCGGTATCATTTCCTATACACTGCATTCCATGATATGCTGGGGCAGGGTTGGTGCACGTTCTTTTCCTAGTTTGTATGCCGCTGTCACATGTCACATCACATGACGACCACCTAGACCACTCAGCCCAGTTCCCATCAACTATATTTGTTATACATATATCATTATTATAAATAATATACTTTAAACTGACTGATGAATTTCGTATTCAAATTTCGATAAACATCTACAGGAGTACGTTATCATGTCAGACGTAACACAACCTGTAACGATGGATGGTATACCTGTGTGCAGGAGCAATCAGAACTCAAGACAACAGCTCTGCCTTGTTATCAATAACTGACCATATAATTGATATAGTTTCTTGTATACCGGAAAGGATTTACCCGTATTTTTGACAGTTCTGAAAATCTCTCACGGGGTGTAATGGGACACACATGCTGAAGTTTATGAATGGTTGCGTAAATTCATACGCTACTATAAGTAAACAGTGCTTAAAAGAAAAAAAATCCGTAAATCTTCTAATATTTTAAGAATACGGTATACAAGAAAATAGCATCACTGGTTGTAGGTTCGGATGGAAATATCCGACTCTCGGGTAACTGTTTTGTGTAACTTGGCAGAGCCTCGTTACCGCGTAAACAGTTACTCTCGAACCAGATATTTCACCAGTGAATGATTTTTGCTCATTAACAAGTAAGAATTTTATGGGACATGTACACTCTATGAATATCTTTACCTACCCAAAGAGCACAAATGACAAAATTTTGGACAAATATTCTTTGCCTCATCTACATTTGTGCAAATGTTAAACATTTCGTTAATGTGCGCACAGTCTACATTCACGTCATCTATACATTTTGAGGCTGAAATAGGGAAAACAGTAAAACATATATTCATTAACGCTTTTTCAAACGGAAGAATTTCTTTATTATGTTATATATTTTCAGAAATAACCTTATTTTTATGTCTTTATTATCATTTTATTATCTTGTATGTACCACAAGAATAACAAATGTCTGCAGAGAATTGGATTTAGCAAATTAAACGTAAATCTATCTTTACAGGAATAATTGCCAACTTACTCTGTATACAGTATGGTGGAAAGGCGGTTATTAAGCTTGCAAACATGTTCTTTTCTCTTCGAATACAAGAAAAAATGAAAGTGGATTACACTAAGTTATTCATCAAGTGTTTATTGCACCAATATAAACCATGTAAACGGCAATTATTGAATTACTTTGTTGAGCAGATTTATTTAATTTCATCATATACTGATACAAGGAAACGTCGATACGCGTTCTGTTTCCCGCGTCTCGTCGGAAAAAAAATCTTCAGTATTTTAAAGTTACGTCATAAATGCGCTGGGTAGCTGTACGGGACGTTGCCATGGATACTGTATTACAGAATCGACTAAAGATGTGAATCAAGATTTTTAATACCATATGAAAAAAGTCATTAAATTTGTTTCCACATTATACAGAGAATTTTTACAACTTAATGAATATATTCAAATGCGTTAAAATATGAGACTTGTAATATATTGAACTATACTTACGTTTCAAATGCTGGCAAAGTCGATTGTTGCATTTATCTTTACCACAGCACTCGAAACATTTCCTGTAGACATCTCTCTTGACTATTGTGCTTGTGTAGTTTGGAATAGCCCCGCAGTTCTAGAAAAACAAAATTGTTAATCTGATCACTGAATGATCAACTGCAAAGTAAATTAAGTAACCGTACATACTATTATGAAGACGATGATATACCAAACTTGCACACTTTCGTTATTCAAACATGTTTAAAAGTGTTTTTAAGCTTATATATATATATATAGAGAGAGAGAGAGAGAGAGAGAGGGAGGGAGAGAGAGAGCCATTTATAGTATCTGACGATTTTACCCGTACCTTATTATCTGTAATTCCTAATGTGAATGTCTTGGATATCCCAGATATATTAACGTAGGCAAAACATGACTGAAAAATAAATAGAATCTACTATGGTATATAGATTTACTGTTTATTATAATAACATACGTTTTTACGAAATATATGCTATTAATAGTTGGAACTTAGCTAATGAGTTTTTGGATCTCAGGTATCATTTTATTATTAGCCCGACTATTCGAAGAATAGGGGAGCTATCCTACTCGCCCCGCCGTCGGCGTTAGCGTGAGCGTCACACAAATGTTAAAGTTTGCGTACCACCCCAAATATTTTCAAAGTCCATTGAGATATTGCTTTTATATTTTGCATACTTGTTTACCATCATAACCCCATTCTGTAAACAGGAGCAGACAACTCTATCAAGCATTTTGACTGCATTATGGCCCCTTTTCGATTTAGAATATGCTTATTGTAATGTTAAAGTTTTACTCATAGCTTATATAATACCATCAAGCACTAGCTGAGAATAGTCGAGCGCGCTGTCAACTGACAGCTCTTGTTAATGTAAATATTTCAAAAATGATTAACAAAAGTACAATTAAATACCTGTCCGTTACCGCCTTCCGTTATGTTGTGACAATTATCAGGATCGTCGATATTATCACACGTGTAACATTCATGAGTAACTGCAAGTATAAACCAAATAATTCCGTCATACCACGTCTTGCTTCTACGTGAGTGTTGAAAGTTTAGTATGCGCACTATTAATTTTGGTTATGATAACGCATAAGGGCTTTAAAGCAATTATGTCATGGCTGATTTCTGTCATTTCGTTCTGGTGTGCAGGCGCGTTTGAAGAGCGCAAACACACCAACACACCAGAAAGACAACCTAACGTGCCAATACGATAAAATACTTTTGTCGTATCTCGCTCTTCAAACGCACCATAACGAAATGGCAGAAATCAGCCACCAAATATTCAAACGACACGCTGGTTATTTCAAACATTAGTTCATAGTATTATATATTTGATTTCAGTCTCATCCATTTACATGCAATAAAAACATATTAACAGTAAAAACACACCATAAATGTAAATGGCCACTCGCTAAGAGTTACAGGAGACTATAGATAATTAATTACTCATCTGAAATTATTACATAAATATACAAAGGTCATGAGAGACGCTTCCTGTCAACTGACTGTGACTAAGTATTTGGGTAAGTAGATAATTCATACAAACCAGTCTTTCTCGCCGAGATAAGCAGAAGAAAAGCTGTAAAGTCTGAAAATATAAAAATATGAATAAACTGTATTATTTTTTTCATGATTTTTATTTTCATTTGTTTGTTGAAATGTAACGAAGGATTATATTTAGGACTTAAAGTATTTCACTGTTTCAAACAGCGGGGTTTTCGTTTTATCATTTTCACGACGGAGCTAGATTCAGCACTTGAATGTGAAAGAATATGAATAGATCTAGATATAGTAGATTTTTTTTTTCTCCAAAACTATAGATATATAAAGATACAGAACTACATAAATACCTACAAAAAGTAAAGATATGCGCTCTAGGTAACGCATGAAAATGTAAAAGAAATCTAAACATCTGACATAATTATTTAAATATTTTTTACAACGTCATGATTTTATGTATGACGCCGCGCGGGTAAAACTGGTTATTTAATCCCATGAAATAAAAAATGTTTGTTTCGGGGAAAGATCGAAATATCTTTCACTCATGAACAGTAATTAAATTTTCACTTGTGGCTAAGCCACTCGAGAAAATATGGCACCTGACGTTCACTTGGTTATTACAGAAAGATATTTCGATCTTTCACCGAAACAAACAAACTTATCCTCTAGCTCTATCTTCAAGGAATGGATTTGAATCCGAGAAGCCACAAATCAGTTATCACACTTATACTTAAGCATGATCATACTTAAATACATCGCTAATTAATTTACACGATTCCAGTTGAATAATTATATCGAGTGAAAACCTCATTTATTAAAATTTCAAAACGAGTATGATTATCACTAGAAAATAGTGTTTAAAGAAGGATCTATTGAAATGATACACGCCTGTATGAAAAGACAGAAAACTTACTTACAAAAGAACCACATCTTTTCCTGTTCAGTTGTTACAATGAACTCGAATATCTTCACAACTTTTCTTTCGTTTTTTTTTTTTTAAGTTTTTCCTTTGAACTGAAAATATAACCTAACGAGTTTCTTTCTGCATGTACTAGTCTTAACTCTGTGATAAATCTGGCTTAAAATTTAGATAGCAAAACTCCGTGTATCTGTGTTCATCATATTTGACAGTGTTAAGTGGGTAAATAGTGTATTATGTAGAAACATTTTCAACTATTTATTTATTATGAAAAAAACATTACCTGCTTAATAATAGTGTATTAAATATATATCCGAAAACTCCAATAAATATCGTCTGAATTATTTTCTTTATACTATTTAGTGTTATAGTTTTTTTTTCATTTAAAACAATTGAAACAATTAAGTAAGTAAATGAATACTTATAGTGTAAATATTAATTTGAGAAAATCGTTGTTAACTTAGACATAAAGCTGTTGAACTTAACATATATACACAAACACTAATTGATCAATATCAGTAAAAACTTTTAAGTTCAGAGATCTTTTTTATTTGTTTCAAGGGTCTTCTTAAAAGATGTTTTCTCTGTCAAATATCTATGATTGAAGAAAAAAGACAACTCGGATCAAACATATATGATGCCGTTTCAGAATGTTTCGATCTAAAATTAATTTTTACCTAAAACACAAATGTTCACTGAACAGTAATATTTTGAAAATAAAAAACGACAATCCATTGTCTCATAATATTTATGCATGTAACAGAATCGTATTAAAAATACATAATGATAAATGTCTTGGTATTCATTTAACATGAACAGTTTGAAAAATGTGTAGCTTACATATGACACAAATAATACGGTAATGGACATCTTCGAACCAGTCTCACAACGAAGGGTTGCCCTGGCTATATATATGCCGCACAAGTCTTGGTATGATTGCAAAGCAGATATGTGATGAACTGTGTTATATATATGCACATCGGTCCATTTCTATGTACACTGACTTCAGGTGGGATTAAAGGTGGGAAATTGTTTGTAAAAGATGACGCCCGCCTTGGCAGACCTAACATCTGATAATTCAGGACAAACATGGTTACTGTAAAGGCTGTGGTGGAACAGGATTCCCGAGTGTTGGTGACAGAAGTAGAAGTAGCCAGTAGCAGATCAGACGGCAGTGTGAAAACGATTTTGAAAATCAATTAGCGCCTAAGTAAGACTGTAACAGTCGGGTTATTTCTGACTTGCTAAAAGATGACGACGAAGCATATGTGCAAACCTGTGAGCAAATGTATGAGTCAAAGAGAAGGGCTGAAAACAAGCAATTGAAGCGAAAATCACGCCCATGTATTCCAATAGAACCATCAGTTCAAAGCAAATACTGTTCACCATTTTCTTTGATTCTAACTGGTCAGTTATTTAAATGCCATACAATCACTAAACGCTTCTATAAAAATTATGAGCTGAAGGAAGTGAAAATGTCTTACAAGAAGAAGTATCCAAGCAAAGGATGATCAGGGATACATCTGAGCCATGACACATGTGCAATGATATAAAGCCTGAGAACATTTTGTAAACTACCTGCCTTACTCACTGAACCTAAGTTCATGCGACTTGTATTTATTTCAAATAAAACCTGTAAAAAGATCCCAAAGACTTTCTGGGAAGATAAACGTTCAGATGTTCTCTTGGCAGCGCTGTATACCAGTGTCTCCAACAGACACCAAAAGAAGAGCATTTAATTGCATTTCACGACAAAGCTTTTGATTTGTCAACTTTGTTTCGTCTCTTCGGTCTTAAATGTTAACAAGATTTTGTATTTTTGTACATTTGCTATCAGTAATCTATTAAATTCAATGGATACAACTGTGAAATGCTAGTAATGTTGACTGGATAGTGTGGACGTTGGCCCTTCGCCTCTGAATGCCTACTTTGATGAATGTTTCTAAAAACGAATCAAGCAAATATCATCAGGTTTGTATAAAGGTAATACTTGTTTTCATTTTTCTAACAGAAGATCAGCACGGAGGTGTAACCTCCTTTCCAATGCGATAGCCAGGCTGCATTTGGTAAGACAATTACTAAACCGACGCGATTTTAATCACAACCGAGAATACGCCAGAATCTTATTAGACCCTCCAATACATTATAGTATACGAATATTTTGTACGAGTGAACAGGTGGAGTGGATAAATTCTCGAAATAAGTAAATCAATATAGATTCTGCATATTGACTCTATATTATTTTCGATTTGACAATTTCTTACATCTGTAGTTGCTGTTTAACCGTTGCCTTATTTCAAGCGTGTAGAATTTGTTTGTTTGTCGTTATTTACTTATATCCGCACGCTAAATCTCGTGCCTTTACGCAGTTGTCCAAATTGTTTCTATACTATCTACTGTTAGTTTTGTTTGTAATTTTCTTTATGAAAAGTGGTTTCAAAAATATATGAAACAAAGATAATGTTTAGATTTTTATCCCAGTTTCGTGCAGTTGATCGCAAATACTTCCCTAACGCAAAACCCGTCTTTTGTTTGAGGTACACCATGTTATGTCGCTGTATGCCTTATCTGTTTACTATCTAAAGCTGTTTAGCCAGTTGTAAAGATAAAATATGTTTTCTGTAGGAGGAAATTTAAAGATAATTTGTAAGTGACAATTTGTTTTGGAGAAGACACGCAATACCATTGTACAGCTGCGGTTACTTATAAGGAAAATATTTTTTCATTTACTTTCGTAAACAAGATGTTTACCACTTAAGGATTTGCCACAAGATCCTGATCGAGAACCATTAAAAGAGTTTTAAGTAATCAGACTATCAGATCTTTATGAAATCCCCTTCCATAATTTAATGTAAGATTTGAAAAAAGAAAGAAAATAAGATGTTTTAGAACTTCAAGGTACTTTTATAACGAACATAAGTGCAGTTACGAACAAACGTGTAGTCTGAGAGAGAATTTATACGAACTAATCACCACCACAGTATACCAGACCAATAACGGCAAAGCGCCTAGCAGAACAAACGAGCGTGTATATTTCACAGCAGGTCCACTGACACAATAACATTAGTTTCGATACCGCTTTATATTCACACCCGAATTGCACCACACATTCGTACTAGTTGAACATTTGCATATATACTCAAATCTCTGTTTCAACAGTGACATTTTAGTCGTTTTTACTGATTCAATACATACTATTACCATACATATAGAAGAAAAGGGGAGATAAATTAGTTATATATTATCTTAGATCTGCACTTCCACTCATTCAAGTATATCAGTAAATTCTATTCAACAGTTGCAAAGTTATTGTACAGGGGAAAATTATTCACTTCATAGAATGATCACTGATCTGCCTCCGGCCATTACGACTGACCTCAGCACAATTCCAGTATGTTTTCATTATGTTATTACTTTATTTTTATTCAATAATTTACTCAGACTTTAATGTAAAATGTATACCTGGAATTGTTTTTGCTTTAGTTGTATTTAACGTCACACCGACACAATTACATGTCATATAACGACTTTCCAGCATTTGACAGAATCATTGACCGTCCTCTTATGCCAGTTGGATGGCTTCCCCATATGAAGACTTCTACGCACCCAAATCGGTGAGTGGCAAATATCTGGGATTGAGATGATAACTATAATCAAATAATTACAAACTAAATGTGTGCCCATAGCCACTTATTGGCACTGTATAGTCGTATGTTAAGGTTGCAGACAATGCAAGACAAAACTTTCTTTTTATTGTCTTTGTTTAGAAATTAAAATTGAATGATATTACCGATAGAAGCTGAGTGAAATCCTTAAAAACATACCAGATGCAAAAGCATACAAATAACATTTCTACAACAGTTTCAAGACACCATGTCTAATAGCTTTTGAGATACGTGCGACACTATCTGTTTTGTCCTCTATGAATAATTTTGATTTTGTCAAGGGCAAATCTCTGTTATTACTGAGTGAAACTGAAACATCTAACAAAATCACTTCACATGCTCAATATAAGCCCTATAAGGTTTTACGACCCTAGGTAAAATACTTTTAATACACGAAGTAAATTCGGACAAACGTACAAACAAAGGCAACTCTAAGTGAGTATCAAATTATTTAATTAGAACTGATAATCAGTGAATACATGTACATGTGCACTAATGTTGTTTCAAGCGCTTTTATGTGGTTGTGTCAACTACAATCGTTAATCACCGTGCTACTCTTTGTCTGTCTTTACGGATTATTTACCGTTAGAGGAAGTCATTTTTAAGTTAAGGTACATCTCAAATTGATACGTCCATGAAAGATTCATAGACCAGCTTAAAGATTGATTACCGTTTCTTCTATAATGCAAATGCTGCTTCTCGATTACTAGTAAAATTGCGTTCAACATCTAGTAAATTACTTTTCGTTTCGGTATTTAGACCTCTACTCCAGTGCCCATTGTTGGCATTTTGATAGCTTAAAGTTTTGCTGTAAATATCCTTTTCATTCGATTTTCACCCGGCTGCCAAAATAAGATCAATATTTCAAAAATATATATTTTAGATATTCCGTTAAATTACGCGAAAAACAATTTGTTGTATTTAAAGACTGGTGTCGGATTATTAAATCAAAAAATAAATAACTATTTAAACAGAACGATGAAGAAAATATTTTTGAAATGGTATACCATGGAAAACTTAAAACGAAATAGATATCTTTTTAAGAAATTTTAATTTATAAAAAGGTATAATTTAAAAGAGCATTACTTTTTCAATATACATTAAATCACATAAATGTTTTATCGCACCAATAAGTATTATTTTACGTAAAGTTAAGCATACTACTGTCTGAATTTTACAAATGTACGCTTTGTTCGTATATAAATGCGGAAGTTTTAAAAAATGACTGAAATGAATTACATGTATGTTCGTTCAATTCTAATATAGTTTATTTTACACTCGGTGCAAATTTAAATGCAATCTTTACAAATTTTCCTTCAAACAGAATACGAAAGCTCGTTTACAGGACTACTCTGGTAGAATTGTAAAATGAAAAAAATAAAATCTTTGTAGTAACGACATTTCGACATACTTAGTTAAATTAGATACACATATGGTAAAAGGGAATAAACTCTTTTTCCATAGACCTACATAGTAGTGATGTTGCCTATGACCCTTGACTAACATTTAAACTTTTGATTCATCTACATGTACTTAGGATGAAAGAACTATCGAAGAACGTTTACCATCACATTCGGGCACTTCTTTTTTTTCTCCTGGAAGCCGGATACCCCCAGTCAGACTTATTTTATCTTATTTTTTTCATGGAAAAATAATAGCATTAATATTTTTCACTCAAAATGCATCTTTCAACTTTATTTTGAGAATTAATCATTAAGAGCGAGCATAGCTCGCGAGCAATTGCGCTTAGCGCGTAGCTCGCCTTACGGCAATGTGTAGGCGAATATAACAAAGGTGTGCCGAATGGGGCAAAGTGATGTAGCTGAAAAATTTTCCTCTCGTCTGGGCGCCGCCATTTTGTTCTACTTCCGTCAAAGTCGGGAATTTTTAATTTTTTTTTTAATTTTATATTTGAGTTACAATCTCTATGTTCATTAGGTGTCTTTATTTTTAAAAAAGTTATGTTATGGAAATAATTTAAATTTTGCTTTTATTTTACGAAGTGCGTGTACCTAGAGGACAGGTGCTCACAGGAAATGCTTTGTTGGCAGTGAATACAGAACTTCATTTGATTGCTGAATATTATCCATCATTCAAAAATAATGCAAAAATGATTTTCAGTTGGTAGAAAAAAAAATATGATTTTCTTTTAAAAGATCAAGCATTGGCCAGAAAATGGGATAAAATGTCATAAATAAGCATAAAGCCATAGGAACGCAGCAAACAGGTAATGACGTCAACGTGACACCGGCTTTCCATAAATTTTGCA
This sequence comes from Mercenaria mercenaria, assembly GCF_021730395.1. NCBI lineage: Eukaryota > Metazoa > Mollusca > Bivalvia > Venerida > Veneridae > Mercenaria > Mercenaria mercenaria. The sequence goes on along the minus strand of NC_069371.1, from coordinate 57,906,145 downwards.
ACGTATGATATTCGCTGTTACAGGTATAATGACACTAAATTTTTGTTTCTTTTCAAGTGAATAGGTTCTCTGAATTATTTTAAGCAGTGAATAGTTTCTTTGTCGTTTAAACTACGCTCGCTCAGAGGCTTTGCCTTTTTCATATTATTGTTTAGAAATTTCCGTAAATATAACCTCAGAATGCCTTATACATTTTCAACAAATCAGAAGCCCATCTGATCATAAACCAGGTTAGGACAAGATTTAGCTGACCAAAAGGTTCCTTCTAGCGGATATGCAATGATTTGTCTTTTAAGAAAATCTTATTTTAGAATCATTGTTCCTTCACACTTGACTGAGCAGGTAGTGGATAGAGAGGTACTGTCAAAGGTATCCGAATACCAGTAGGGCGCCGCCATCTTGGACTCATGCATATTCATCAAGGCACACTATTGTTTTTAAACTAATTAACTTTGAGTTTTATAAAAACAGAAGACTATTGTGAAGGCGAACAGCTATTGTAGTTCACCTCGAACAGTTCTAAAGATCTAAATTCCACTGTCTATCACTGTCACATACAAGTATTAAAACGTCGTGCTCCGTAAGTGTCATACCTAAGCCAAACATACAATTTTACGATTATCACTACGCTATGCAGTGCTGTTACACCGGAAAACAAACAAAAAAAGAGACATTTCTCGTATATAATGGGGAAGTAGTGTTGAACCTGTTCAAAATGTATATTTGTAAGTTAAGTGATTATCATGATTTAAGAATAAAAATGATTTAAAGGGAAAAGATTAATTGAGATATTTAACATTCAATTCGAGAAAATAAATGCACAACGTTACTAAAAGTTTCAGACTAAGTATACAAGATTGGAAAGAAAGACTTGGAAATGTTCTCTAGAACAATCACTAAGCAGATAAAAACATTCATGTTTGTACGTGATTAAAGTTAATAATTTTAAATATTCCTCATTTGCTGTATCTTTAAAGTTGCCGGTCTTTTATGATTTTCATCAATCGATCATATATTTTCCTGTCAAATAACATTTAGAACAAAAAAAGTTAAAGTTACAAGCAATAATGGAAGACATAGCATTTGTCACAGTTTGATTTCAACTATATAAATATCAAAAATGCCAACAGGCAAGTGGCTCGAAAAGCACTGTATTTGCTATCTATATACTAGTATATATATATATGGAGAATTTATACAGTTTGTGTACTAATGACGGGGTCACTATACAGTTGTTACATCACAAAACAAATGTGTATGGTCGGTATTCGTGCATAGAAACAGAAAAAACATTTATTATTGTAGGAACTGTCAACATGTTTTAGCTTACAAAGCATAAATGTGAACGACAGCAACAAAAACAGCACCAATTCAATACTTCTGAATGACTAGTTTTATTTCTCTTTCTTCAAATGACAAAACGTCATAAAAGTCATAAAAGTATACATATACTTTAGTATATGATTTATAATAGCAGCATGAAATTAAATTCGTGTACTAATTTACTTGGATACAAAAATGTGCAGTTGTCCACTTGTATGGTCACAATACATATTTAAACTTTTAAATCACATTCTTTGTATCACTACGGAGTCAATATTCCCGAAAAGCTACTGGTAGCCTGGCTATGCTCCCACAAGCTGTCACCTCTGCAAGATGCCGTACATTTAACAGCAACCTTGTCCCCAGTTTTTACCGTCGCTACTGTGTCCAAGGTATAGCATTTCTCCCAAACGTTGTCTCCAAGCAGAGATTTTGAAATGATATTTCCATTCAAAGAGATGCCGAAATATGAACGAGTGCCTATTCCCAGGCAAATTTGCGTTGTGAAAAGACAACCGGTGCCACAAATATACCAGACGCCTTGTCGTAAGCATCACCTTGGTTTAGAAGTGTTTCGGAGAATACTATAACTTTGCCGTCACTCATTGCTTTGTCAGAAACCACTTGCGCCTTGAATGCAACAGTACGTTTGACAGCAGAACCTGTACAATAGACAACAAACTAGTATATAATTGATGCTTTCATTCTCAGAACTATGACGGCAGGACAACCAATTCCATCGTTTAGGTGTATGTTGAAGAGATAAACGAGATAAAATATAAAATCTGAATGTGTATTATTGGAGAGGTCTATCAAGACCTCTCCATAGTGTTGGCTTTCAAACAAGGAGAACAAGGAGAATTTAGACTAATCTACTAATTTTACGGCGTTAAATTTCACTTTCTAGCGCAATGTACGGTAAGCCAGTCTACAATGGCCCAATGCGCTTGCGCACAAGTAAGTTTTGAAATCCTCCAGGACGAAAATAATTGTTCGTTTAAAATAAAGAAATATAGTGTAATACTATTGTTACAAATGTTGGAAATGGTTCAATTATTAACAATAAATATATAGATATATTTACTATTCTTTGTTCGCAAAATTCAAAGATATGCATATGAATTGAATCACGTTAAAATGTATTTCATTCAATTAAATGAATTTATAGTTTAACTGGCGGGTTCGTTTGCCCCGTTCGGTAGATCTGCCGGAATAAGAAGAGTTCTTCCGAGCTTCTGATAGTTGGAGATGTTAATCAAGTGATCAAAACAAGGCGGCAATTCGACAAACTGAGTAATAAACTATAACAAATAAAATGTTTAGAATTTCAAATAGCACATTAACAATAAAAATATCTGAAAAAATTATTGAAAAGATAATGATATTTTTTCACTTCCGGTAGATGTCCGTTCGATTGGGATTTTCTTCTAAGCTTTTCTAAAGCTTCTCGGAAGCTATTTTCTTGGGCCCGTTGACAAACAAGCCTGTCAGGTGAGGTTCTCGCAAAAATGGTAAGAAACTAATTTGGCAGCTTTCTCCAGGGCCATGTTCAGTGTACAATTATTGCGGTGGTAGCTTTTGAACCTTTTTAAATGAAATTCAGTAACTAGGAAATGCTTGGGCTTACAGTCCTCGGATTGGCGGAGGTTGATCATAACCTGAAGATGACATGGATTTTGAGGTCATTAGGCCATGGTCACAGTGACTAAGACCCCTAATAGGTCACAGTGACCTGCAACAGGGAAACTGTTTTTCGTCTATAGCACAACCTATCATATAACCAGATAACGATTAGATAACAATTGTTATCTATGTCTCTGATATAACTTTAAAAGGAACAACACTGGACCTCCCCTAGGTTTCTTTTTTTAAAAGAATCCTACTTGTTTATATTCTTGCCTCGTTCCACATTTCATAGGCTTTAAACGCTCAACATGCTTAGACTCCAACTTGGGTATTTAAATTGCACTAAAATCCTAGGATCAATGTCCCTGTTATGCTTATGAACTAAATCTGGTATACTAATATTAATGTGCATGTTATAGAATTTATAACAAATACGTTTACTTTACATCAAGGACATATTTAGTTAAAAAAATGTCTGCAGTTAAACTGTACATGTTCGAGTGTTGCAAACGCACAAATAAAGAAATTGAACACGATTTCCAGTAAATATGGTAAATATTCGTAGATTGATAAAAAACAAAACAGACTAAATCTATTTATGTCAAATATTAATTAAAATATTTTAGACAAAAATTAACACGACAGAACTAGAAAAGGGTTCGAAAGGGTAAATGTTTTACCAGACATTTCTGAAAAAAGTCCATAAACATAGCTTTACTGAATACATTTGCAACGAGAAAAAACACACGTTGTGTAAAGCAAACACTCATTTTAGATATAAATTGTTCCTTGTCCCAGTTAAATTATAATTGTATTTTTTAACTTAAATTATTGCTTAAAACAAGGTTTCTAGAGCGGTCACAATGTGAGAGAAATAGACAAATTATACAATACACTTTTGCCTTTTAAAACAACGAAATAATATTCTTGTAGTTCATTGTAATAGTATGCCTAATATTTTCTACAATATAATGCTAGACTACCTTGTTCTTTATCCCATTATGTTGCAATTATGATTTCTGCTTTCGATTTCAGCTTTCTGCTTTGTATTTACATGTGTTTTATAACTGTATCTTACCTTTCATTTCGTCTTTTAGAGACTCTATGGCTTGCCTTTCATTCTTCAAATCTGATAGAGCGTCAAGTACTTCTTGCTTTGTAACATCCAATTCAGCTCTTATTTTTTCTAACAATATCTCCTGTCTTATCATTTTTTCTAACGTCTGTTCTTCGTAATGAAACCGGGAGCAAACGGGCTCGAGGCCAGTCACTGAACAAGGGTTCCAGGCGAAAAATAAGATTAACAAAGTTTTGAACATTTTGATCTACTGATATTTGCTGTTCTCTACTTTGCTCTAAATTCAGATTGTTATAAAGACAGGCTAAAATGGTTGTTGTTTTTCCAGGTGTTTATATTTCATGTATAGAAGACAGCTGCTAGAAATTAAACATCCTGTTATTATCCGATGAAGAACAAATATTTATAATAACTTTCTATAATGTTAGCACATGCAATATGATTCGAATTTTATATTGCGCTTCAGCATCGTTCATTTCCGAGGTACACTAAAGCAAAAATGGTTCTCCTATGATCCTATTAAAATACTGGGATGTAATTTTAATCAGAACTTGTTGTTTATATGATGATTTATTTATGCATGATTTATTGTTTATATATTGATTTATTTATGTATGATTTATTGTTTATATGTTGATTTATTTATGTATGTATGTCTTTGCCATTCATGTTTTGTTAGTATATGACCAAAGGCATGTACTATGCTGATTGTCAATAAATTTGAAACTTGAAACTTGTTGTGTTGGTCTCAGACACATCAGTAACCTAACTTACACCATATCAGGCAATGAAATGTCTTCAGGATTATTATTTTCAAAATATTGCCATTTGCGTTTGTAATAAAGTTTATATGATGAAAGATGCGTACTTTCGTTAAGGAACTGGTTTCGGTATTCTGGCTAGTTATCAACTGTGAATATCTTGTACTATACGAATATTCTTTAACAATAAGCGTGCAGGTATAGGTTAGAATGAATCTTTGATAGAAAGAGTTGCTAGGCAACTGCAGTTCAATCAGATAATAAAATTCACAAAGTTTGTCATTTTGGATGTGGCATGCTTACTTATAAGATACTTACAAAGCATGTGTACTATATATAACAGATAGAATCAATCGTTCCTTTATCATCCAGCTTCTTATTAATATAAATAATGAAAATCGCGCCTATCAAGCCTTAAGTGTAAATAATAAAACTGATGCTGTGTGCAAATGTATAATTGAGATATAATGAGTATGTATAATTTAGATAAACTGAATACAGATACTTAAGATATAATGCAAATACAATAAAAATATCAAAAGTGATGGCATCACGATGTATGACATTATTTGTCACCAAGTCGCGAGTGATCATCGTAATTTCTTGATTGTACAGCTTGTTACTTTTTATACATTGTTCACTTAAAAAATAAGAAATTGCAAGATGTATATATTTGGTAAATATACAAATGAATATGTTATTTCATTATCAGTGAAAACAAAGACATCTTTTGTCACAATATCACTCGTTACAGGTCCTCACTAGAATACATATTATGGTATTATCTGTTGTCACAATCACTTGTCACTGGTCCTCACTAGAATACATATTAATTGATGGTATTATCTGTTGTCACAATCACTTGTCACTGGTCCTCACTAGAAAACATATTAATTGATGGTATTATCTGTTGTCACAATCACTTGTCACTGGTCCTCACTAGAAAACATATTAATTGATGGTATTATCTGTTGTCACAATCACTTGTTACTGTTTCTCACTAGAATACATATTAATTGATGGTGTTATCTGTTGTTTAAAGCCTGCAGCGTGTGAAGTATTTTAAAATTCAAAGGAACCACTCCGTATTTCTTGACAGTGCTGCCCAAATCATACCTCTCCTTCTCGCCAATCCAGACTTTCAACTCGTGCTTAATCAGGTCTGACAAACTGTTCTTGTTTAGGTTTACGATTTCACTGTTATTTGTTGTAAACAAAGAGGCTTGGATATAAATATTAGGATATATATGATAGCGGCCGTCTTTGCAGTCATACAAACTTTTTAACATGTTTTGCAGCACGTGAATCACGCAATCAAAAAGTTCGTATTCTGTGTATGTCATGCATGGACAGGTTTCTGAATTCGCAATCACCAGCATTTTAATCGCGAAACTGTCATACAAACCGAAACCGAAACCCCGAAATTCCCTGACGTACTGTAACCTTTTATTGCCATTAATAAGGTATTTCAATACACGAAAAGCTTTCAGATGCCTGGCAGGTAATTCCTTCATTAAGCAAACCTCCGTGTCGGTGAAAGCTTTCTTAAAGTGTCCATCAGAAGCCGGAATAACGAGGAAAGATCCAGTTTCAGCCACGTGATTATAAATAATGGAGTTGAGAGAGTCGTGTGGAAATATAAACTCCTTGATCTCTTTCGACCTTATAGCTGGCGTTATGTTAACAACTATAGTTTCAGTAGACATTTTGTCAATTCTCTTCGTTTCTTCAACAACGTGCCAGTATTTAGTCAGGATGAGTGACAGTCTCACAGAAGGACCATCTCGGCAAATATCTGCTGATCTGTCATGAAAAGCAAAATAAAATCATGGATATGCGGATTACCATGTCCAAATTGAATGCATATGTACATTTTCCGCTGTCGTTACCAATACCGTTATAGATGATTTAGTATTCAATGTGCAATTTAGATAAATTCATGTAAGGTCAGGAAGAATTTATCTTACATATGAGGAACATTTGTATTTATTTCTCATACATGTATATTTATAGATTGGCATTTAAACAGAAAATAAATCTACCAAAACCCGCAACCTTCAGACGTCTCAATGCTTTGATTAGTTTTATGGGACAAGAAAATATATGATTTACTTTAATAGAACATAATAATTCGTGAATAATGTGTTGTCTTTCAATACTACCGCAGAGGACTGGATAGGAGAATGGAGGTCTGATTGATGATTGTTTTATATCTAGAATTTAACTGGGTGAAATTTATTCATATTTTGGAAATTTATGTGTCAATACTTGTGCGTTCCATATACACACGCTGTGGATTTGTGCATGACATGAATCACCGCAGGTTCTCAACGTACACAGGTAACAGTGGTCAATTGTATGTAAATATTTGCCTGGAAGTTGAAAGAACAAATATTTCCAATATGTGCACATTGAATTTTGTACTTCCTTGCGTGTAGATCACTATTCAAATTCATGTTCATCGTTCTGTTACATGTAATTAAGATTATTTGTCATAGAGTTTCCAATAACATCGCTAGAAACTTTATCACATGATTTTGTTCACCAAAAAGTCACCAGAATCTTTTATCTATATTTTCGTCTTCAAAACATTCGCCATAATCTTTTAATTATCTGACCAGATGTGAAAGTTTGCCTGTATTTTGCGACTTGCAATGTTTTCGATTTTCATTGTTTAACGCCGAACGATACCTTTGAGCACATCAGTTAAATGTAAAAACAGCAAGACAGTCAGTTTCTCTTTCTACTATTCCAGACTGTTTAAGCACTTACTTAAGCTATTATATGTTTTTCAACAGCTTTCCGGTCAATGCTTTAATGTCATATACATATAGCAACATTTGATCCGCACCAACAGAAACCTACTTTCTTATTACACAACACGTTTATAAAAATGCCTCTGGACGATTAATCGATACAAATGGGAAGTATCTTAACTAGGAGATAGTATCAAACCTTTAATACTTTTGGGAAATGGCTTGTCTAGGATATCGTATCAAACTTTTTACACTTTTGGGAAGTGGCAAACATTTTACACTTTTGGGAAGTGGCTTGTCCAGGAGATCATACCAAAGTTTTTCCATTTTCAAGTTGGGAAGTCGCTTGTCTAGGAGATCGTACCATACTTTTTACACTCAGTTTTGGGAAGTCGTTTGTATAGCAGATCGTACCAAATATTTTACACTTTTGGGAAGTAGCTTGTCTCGGAAATCGTACCAAACTTTGTAACACTTTTGGGAAGTGACTTGTGCAGCAGATCGTACCAAACTTTTTAAATTTTTGGGAAGTGGCTTGTCTAGGAGACCGTATCAAACCTTTTACACTTTTGGGAAGTGGCTTGTCTAGATCGTCTAGGGGATCGTACCAAACGTTTTACACTTTTGGGAAGTGGCTTGTGTAGCAGAACATACCAAACTTTTTACAGTTTTGGGAAGTGACTTGTCTGGGAGAGTGTACCAAACATTTTACACTTTTGGGAAGTAGCTTGTCTAGGAGACCGTACCAAACATTTTGCACTTTTGGGAAGTGGTTTGTTTAGGAGACCGTACCAAACTTTTTAAACTTTTGAGAAGTGGCTTGTCTAGGAGGTCGTACCAAAATTTTTACATTTTTGGGAAGTGGTTTGTCTTGCAGATCATACCGAATATTTTACACTTTTCATTAACTTACTCCCCCCCCCCCCCCCCCACACACCCCCACCCCCATTTTTATCTAAAATTTTCACATTTTCTATGGGTGATACTTTCAATACTAAAATAACATAAGTAATAAAATACTAATACTACTCTGAATTTTGATATGACATTAAGACTAGTTTTTGATTACCTTCAATAAATCGCCAATATTAGGATGATAAGAGATGTCGTCACAATGTATGTCTGTATTCCACAATCATACGGTATAAAATGTTGAAAAAATAACAGGCAAATCTTATGTCAATTATCACAAAGAATCTATCATTATTTCAGCTTTTGACTCGTTTTAAGCAATATACAGTTAAATAAATTGATTTTTGTGTGTGCTTATTTACATTTTATTTTCAAGATGTATTTCGGGTCTTCTTCAGGTCAACCCTTCTTCTATCTATTAAATGTGGCGAAGATTCGCATGTGTAAAAGGACATTTCCACAATGAACAATGAAAAATGCAATCCATATGTATTTGTATTTTATTGCACCTATAATGTTTGCAAGCATGTACGCTTTACTTGTAATTGTGTTGATTACATGACTTAGCCGAAACAATAATACTCGCCTTAAAGCACATCTTTTGAATGTTTGTTAACTTGCATACAGAATGTTGACATTCCTCAAAGGGACTATATCTCGTTGTTATGCATATGGGTAATTTTTCCATATTTACCGGATGGAAACTACACAATTCCAATTTATTCCTCACATGTGCAGTTTTGTTTTCATTTTAATTCAGATCTAACATTGACTGTAAGAATAACATTCGTTTTCCATGGACATGTTCTGTTAAAGAGGCGCGTTTTTCATATGATAGCGTAACGTAGCTGATATTGTGTTGTTGCTTATAGAAAGCTAAACGATTCATTCGACGTTTTTTCTGAATCTTGCAAAGACTGGTACCGACGGAAAGTCCGAACCATTGGGCATAATCTGATAACCGCGTACTTTGCGTGAGTTTGTACAGTCTGGCTACATTTGTAGACAAGCTCAATCAAGGGTTGTATGCTTATTGCAATATATTGGTGCAATTCTGACATTACCTAGTATACCATCTTGTCATATTGGGCGCAATCTGCTGAAATTCATTACCCAAGAAATTATGTGTGGGAATTTAGCCAAAGCAACCAGAACAGCCAGAGTAACTAGAAACCAACCATAACCCTAACCCTAACCCTGGCTACTCTGGCTACTTTGGCTGCTCTGGCTGGCTAAGTACATGCAAGCCAAGAAATTATCAATAATAATTATGTCTGTAATGAGCGGAATCTTAAAAGTCATAGTGTTTTGTTCTTGAGACTCAGTTGGCCGCTTTAAAACTTGATTTATTTGTCCATAAGCAAGTTCTCTGTAAAGCAAAGATACATTTCAGTGGTGGAAAAGAAAAGTAATATATCGACATTGTAACAAACACAGTGCGCAAAAGCATCACAATGAAATGAGATTTTACCAGATATTTCTTCAAAGTGTTTCTTTCTCTTTTTTTCACACTTCCTATCCATAAATGTCTTTATTTTAAGTCCGTTATATGGAACAGCGTCTTATTTTTCTTTAATGTTCAGAGAACATATTTAAAGACTATTTAAACATTTTCCAATATCTTTGATATTTTATCTTCACTAGAACCGACCACAGGGAAGGTAATGAACCCTTAGCTCAATAGGGAGACCGCAGAGCTACAGATCGTGAGATCGTGCGTTTGATCTCTGGGCTGGGTGTTTGTTCTACGTGACGATATGATAACGACATTGTGTCTGAAATCATTCTTCCTCCATCTCTGATTCATGTGGGGAAGTCGGCAGTTACTTAGTTACAGAAAACAGCATTGTACTGGCTTAAAGAATCCAGGTAGACTGGAAATGCCGTTATGTAACTAAAATTTTGTTGAAAAACTACGTTTAAACCAGAATCAAACAAAAACTCTACACATGAAACACTATTTACATGATGTTTAGTGCACTTGGTGAAAATTTTTACTGAAGCAGTTCAAAGTTAGTGCCTTGCTAGTGTCAGTAAACCGACTCATATTAGTGATCTGGGAAACATCAACCTATATGTAAGCTTCGCTTTGTAAAAATGTACAGGAATCCTAGAGAAACTATCTATACTTCAACTCTGCCGCTGGGGCGAGTGTCCTGAACCTCTGAATTGGAATCAGTATAAGCACTTGAAAAGATGAAATAGGTACTATTCTAATTATGATATGCATCATTTACCACAATATAAATTGTCTGACCAACATCATGTTTCTTCTGGACTAAGCCAAGTGGTACCAACTCTCGAACGGCACCATCTCTAGAACAAAATTGTCCTTGTAACAATTCCTCGTTTGTTTAACATTGTTAATGGTAGTGAAGTGAAAAGAAGTACAGATCACTTATTGTTCTAGCACAGTTCCAAACATTAGCCTGAATAATTTGGATGCAGACGAATTTCACAAAGTCTAGCGGACATATTAAATTTAGTGGTTATTTTCTTTAATTAAAGTAAGGTCATGCATCCTTTTGTTTAAATATTTGATAGAAACTTAAAGAACAAATACTTATCACTCTTTCTATAAAGTATCAACATGCTTTCATTCTATTTCCACTTTAAATATCTCCTGTGTCCTGTCAAATGTGGGCCTGTTTTTTTTTTATTTTCTTTTTCGGATAATTTAGATTTTAATCGAGATAGTGACCAATCATTGTCTAAGTTGTAATGAATGTCTAAAGAAAATCAATTATATCGTTTTTAACCCTGAAAACTGGGTTCTGTTGACCACAGTTTTGTTAATGGCGATCAGTGGTCTTGGGGATTTTGTTAAGACGAGTACAAGAATTTTGTCCTATTGAAGTGAATTAAACACGTTTATTTCAAATTATCTACACATATTTTGATGTGACTCAATGTTTTCTATTGTAAAAAGATTTTTTTTAAGTTTTCAGTTACTTGTTGGCAACAATGTCCGTTCGAGAGTTGGTTCCGGCCGAAATCTTTTACTAATCACGCGCCACTTAACGGTCATTAATAAAAGTCATGTTGGCGAAATAAAGATAGATACAAGTGATGACATATGTTATTCTACTTTTTGGCTACATTGAAACTTAGTCCTTGTCCTGCTAAATTTCTATAATGAACGTGTACATCTTTCAGATAGTACCATTACCTGTTACAAGGGGTGCTTACCAGGCATCATTTCTAAGTATGACATATCTTTCAGTTACGGATTGCCCGCACAGTAATTACTACAAGCCTGTCCGCATTTAAACCCAGCATTATCCGTGTAAATTGCAATGTCTTTACATTATACCAAGTTTTATTCTGAAATGTGTATGATGCCATTAAAATGTTCTTACAACTGAAGTCACAGAAGCATATCCCCTTTCAGCAAACAGAACCCCTTATTTTATGGCGAGGGTAATTAAGCGTAATCATGTTGTTACAGAACCGTCGAAAAATGCACTACTTCATCTGATAGAGTAAAAAAGCTCACTTTATACTAGTACCAAGAACAACACTTTTTTCGTGGAAGAAACTGAAACAGAAGTTGATTACTTTAATGTAGCGGAATAAGGATAATGCATATTGTCAGAGTCCAGTTCTAAGCCCAGAAATGTGAAGGTTGTTACGGACCGGCTGACTTTTCACCTGTAAAGGGAATATGCAGACTTTTATGCGCCTTCGAACATTTGAATAAACTGAGAGCTCATAATTGTAGCTATAAAATTGAAAACCGTTCACCTGAATAAATGATGATAATGAATTTCATTTCAATGCACCATATGCAAAACTGAAAAATGGTTTAAGGTTGCATGGATATTCCATAAAGCTCAAGTGGGCAAAAGAAACAGCGTCTGAAATATGTCAGGGAAATACCGACAAAATACAAACAGCTGTAATAGTTGGATTATTTCTAACTTGCTAACAGGTAACAAAAACTGAATGCACATGTTTGAGCCACAGAGAAGGGCTGATAGCAAGTTATGGACACGAAAAGATTAAGCACGCCCATTACTCCAGATTACCGTCAGTAGTAAGAAAACGTTGTACACCATTTTTTTTTCAAATCTACCTGGCCAGTTGTTCAAGTACTTTGTCCATCGGGTCATGCAGTCACTGGACGCTACCATAAGAAAAGTAAGCGTCTAAGCAAAAGATGGTTCATCTGATTCAGGAGAGAAGATAATGTGTCTGACAATCTGCATTTTATAAAATCTCCAATGGTTCAATGCACCTTGTCCAAGACATATGAAACTACTTTTTGGGGAAAAAGTTCGGATGTTCTCTTTGCAGCGTTTCATACCAGTGTCTCAAACAGACACCAAGAGAAGAATATCTAACTGCATTTCAAGACAACAGCAAGTATGTCTGTAAAGATGGGGGTTAGATCTAATTTGTAAGTTTGAGATGAAATATTCAGAAATTCAACCCAAAATGATTAAATATTTTGAAGGACCCTCATTTCATATACTGCTTTGTTTAGATAAGCCTAGACCATACTGGTTTATTTGTCCATTTACTCCTAACACAGGCCTGCAATTAATTTTGCTTCGCTAATTCCTAACTCGGCTACTCCAGTTCATCAAAACTTTAGATTCCCGTGTAGCTTTTAATATCAGATTTATTTCGTCTCTTCGGCCTTAAATGTCAGCAAGATTTTGTACTTGTGTACATCTGTAAACTGCATATTTCGGAAGTTGTGTTCATCACTGTATTCCAGCTTTGAAGAATACCTTTAAAATGAATAGAGCAGAGCCTAAGGTTTGTACAAATTTGTTTTCTATTCTATCAAGGGAACATCAGCAAGAAGGGGTGTAAAATCCTTTAGGCTGTTTGTGCTCAGAAAATAATTTTACAGATGCTACTTTGATTACAACTGCGTTTTACACATAGAGTACGTCAGAATCTTATTTGACTCTCCAATACATCAACGCATGCGAATATTTTGTAGGAGTGAAATAATTCTCGAAATAATTAGATTAATATGGAATTTGCATTTTGATTCTCTATCATTCTTAATTTTAGTACGATTTCTTACATCTGTAATAATTGCTTCTTAACTGTTGGCCATTGTTTACTAATATCGGCACGCCATATCTCATTCATTTACTCCTCCAACATCCATAACAGATGCTACTATGAAATGCTTGTAATGCCAATCGGATAGTGTGGAATTTGAGAGTTCGCCTTTGTATGCTATGTTTGATGAATGTTTCTTAAAATGAATCGAGCAAATATTTTCATGTTTGTATGTAGATAACACTTGTTTTCTATTCTATTACGGAAAGATCAGCAAGAAGATGTAAAATCTTTACCTATAAGACAACCAAGCTATATTTGGTCAGAAAATTATTATACCGCATATACTGCAGTATAACATATAGAGTACGTCATATCATAGTATTTTGTACGGTTCAAACAGTATTATAAACGCTGCGATTGAATAAATTCTCGAACTAGAATGTGTCTGTAGGACACAGGGTGTGCCCCCACTGGTAATTTGCCACAAATAAGGGGAAATAATTCAAATGTTTGCAGTCTTAATGGGGTATAGCTTCAACAAACATTTTATGAAAATGATTCATTATTCTAGGCCATATACTTTTGGAGCTATGAGCATCACAAACAAAAAAAAATCCAATATTTTGGCTATATCAATGGCCATAACTCTGTAATAAGCGCTATGATTCTCAAGAAGAATGCCGAATGTGCAAGGTCACATTATGACATTAAGACTCAAGCAAGGTTTCATCAATTTACATCAAATACTTTTTGGGCTAGGCATATAATTAGGTGAAAATGTGCATTTGTTTTACTATTTCAGAGGCCATAACTTTAAAAATAGGGGAAGGAGCCAGCCAAAAAATAAGATGTGTGCAAGTTTATATCAAGTCATCGTCCAATTATATAATATACTTTTTGAGCTAGGCGCGTCACAAGGTGAAAATGTGCATTTTTGATTATTTCATGGGCCATAACTCTAAAAATAGGAGGCAGAGGCAGACAAAAAATAGAACGTGCCCAAGTTATATCATAATAAAGACTCACGCAAGGTTTAATCAATTTATATGTAATACTTTTTTAGTTAGGCGCGTCACAAGGTGAAAATGTGCATTTTTTTACTATTTCAGGGGCTATAACTCTGGATATAGGCGCGGAGCCAGATGAAAAATAGGAGGTGCGCAAGTTCATATCATGATAAAGACACATACAAAGTTTTATTGATTTATATGTATTACTTTTTGAGCTAGGTGTGTCACAAGGTGAAAATGTGCATTTTTGACCATTTCAGGGGCCATTACTCTAGAAATAGGGGGCGAACCCAGATGAAAAATAGGAGATGCGCAAGTTCATATCATGATAAAGACTCATGCAGGGTTTCATGAATCTATATCAAATTCTTTTTGAGCTAGGCGTGTCACAAGATGAAAATGTGCATTTTTTACTATTTCAGGGGCAATGACTCTGGAAATAGGGGGCGAAGCCAGACGAAAAATAGAAGGTGCGCAAGTTCATATCACGATAAAGACTCATGCAAGGTTTCATTAATTTATATCAAATACTTTTTGAGCTAGGCGCGTCACGAACTTCGGACGGACGGACGGACGCAATGGACGCACGGACAAGACAAAATCTGAGGGTGTGGCACAAAAAGTAGATAAATGAGATTTCTGTATTTTGATTCTATATCAATTCCAACTGGACTCGAGAAATGCGCGACTGAAATTGGTTATTAGAGCTATATTTCCCCGTTCATAGTTCTTACAGTAAACCTAGGGGTAGGGTAGGCATGTACAGCACTTTTTCTTTCTGGTCTGGTGCCAGTAGTCAAAAACATTTGTTTAACAAAATTGTCTTCTATAAGTATCAGATTTAGTTTAGTTAGAATATAAACGGCTGTGCATTAGTTTGAAATCTCACTATATTTACATGTAGGTCTGAGTGACTTCAATTTATTGTCGTAAAGGACAACCTCTTGTGTCCATAGGAAATGATTTAGGCAATGGAAAAGAAGCTATGAAAAGATCAATTGGAAGCATAAAGTCCTTTCTTAAGCCAGCTGTCTGTCGTTGATGCATGGCTCCCTAACATGAACGGGGAAAAATAAAACAAATGGAAACAAAGTGAGAACAAGTCAACGGCTTCAATTACTAGATAAACGAAGCCGATTTCTGAAAATAGTGGTTAAGATTGTGAGGTGCATATTACAAACACAGAAATAGACACTGTAGCAATAAACAATCAATTTCATTAAAACACAAAACTGCAATTCATTGAATTAGTTTAATGTTTGACATATTATACAGATATAACTCCAGGAACATACAAATATATGCGTAAGTACTGAAAACAATGTTCCTATTGGGGTTTCATTCAATTTTAAGAGCAAATATAGTCAAATTTGAATACATATGCAATAGCGTGCCAGAGAAACTGCTTGTGGCACGATCAAGATATTCCCACAGTGCGTCTCCGGCACAGGCTGCTACACACTTTACAGAAACCTGTTCCCCTGCATTTACAGTTGTCACGGTGTCTATGCTGTTACACTGGTAATACCCAGAATCCCCGGCTATAATATTCGATTCTATTCTTCCTTCTACTGAAAAACCAAAATACGACCCTCGACCAGTATACATGCAGATCTGGGCAGTAAAAAGGTAAACACCTTTGACAGGAGCCACAAAAATGCCCGTGCTGTTATCGTACACATCGCCTATATTGAGAGTGTTCTTGGTGAAAACCAACACCTTGTTGTCCGCCAGATATTTGTCAGAAACCGTATGAGATTTGAATGCGTAGAATGGTGCGACAGCTGAATATAGAAATGGTATATACTTTACTACCATCAACATGCTAGATATTGCATTATAAATTAATTCGTATCGATATTACATTATCCAACTGATACTTGAGGCACAATCGTGTAAAGCCTTTCAATAGAAAATATTTCTCCCTGTTACCCAGGATCACAATACAATTCATTAATTATAAGTAATTAATGTTTGTATAATTGTGTAATTTATAAGTAAAGAAATGTAAGATATCTTCTTTTTTCTGTCGTTTATAGAATATTCTAAATCAGCACAACTGAAACAAAAGTTTCATTTATATTTAAGTGTATCTTATGGCTTTTAACCGTAACAAATTAAAGAGCATATCAACACTGTTGTCAGAGATTGGCTTTAAACGTGCAGGCTATGCATAAGCGACCCGTAACAATTCCCCTCTTCAAAGAAGTTATCATTTATAATGTTGATATTGAAAGTGCCATTTTCGGCACGAGATAAAGTCCATATCCAGGACCCATCCTACGACTTTTAGCCGTAACAAATAAAAAAGCATTGCATTTTATGACGAGAGCTCCCAAGTGCCTGTGGCGGGATTTTAACCCGGGTCGCTCGGGTGCTTGTCCAGTGCTCTAACCACTGATCCAAAGAGTCGACTTCTTCAGAGATTGGCTTTTAAACGTGCATGCAAAGTGTAAGCCGCCGTAACATTTCCCTTCTTCATAAAATGCTATGCTCTTTATCTTGTTACGGCTAAAAGTCGTAAGATGTATAACTTTCATGCAGTCCGACACAATAAAACATTGATAGTTTTCCTGTTCTACTGAAATAAATAGCAACGAAATCAGTGCAATTTCTGATGAATATTACTCTTATGACATTGTTATAATCCTCAATGATATGTATCGCAACGAAGTCAGTGCAATTTCTGATGAATATTACTCTTATGACATTGTTATAATCATCTATGACATGTATTGCAACGAAGTCAGTGCAATTTCTGTTGAATATTACTCTTATGATATTGAAATAATCATCTATGGCATGTATTGCAACGAAGTCAGTGCAATTTCTGTTGAATATTACTCTAACTTATGATATTGAAATAATCATCTATGGCATGTATTGCAACGAAGTCAGTGCAATTTCTGTTGAATATTACTCTTATGACAGTGTAATTTCTGTTGAATATTACTCTTATGACATTGTAATAATCATCTATGATATGTATCGCAACGAAGTCAGTGCAATTTCTGATGAATATTACTCTTATGATATTGTAGTAATCGTCTATGATATGTAGCGAACATATCTAAATAGATATCAAGAAAGTAAGCCACTCACTGAAACATGGCCTTGTTGTGCATATGTCAACATCTGTGGAGTCCCCGAAGCAATGATCGCCAGACCTTGATGGATGCGGATTGGAGCAGGACCGGTTTCTCCTCTTGAGACCAAAGTCACAGGTCACAGAACATGTTCCCCAGTCTGACCACTCGGACCAACCGCCATTTACTGAAAATCCAAGAATTTTAAGAATAGTCATATCAAAATCAACATAGTACTAACATCAAGTTGAAGAATGTCTGATCGCATTTATGGAACTTAAATTAAAGCTTATATTCAATTATTTACTATCCTTGCAGAAAATGAAAAAGATATGTAATCATAATACTGTTCTGAAATTGGAATCTGTATTAATCGTGCCGATACGTGACAAAACTGATTTTAGACAGAAAATGCAAAATAAAGATCAATAACATAGTATTGATGAAGAACATTATTTATTTAACCTTTCAAAAATGATTTTGAGAAAGTCACTGAAAGCAGTTAGAGACCTGGCGTCAAGAACACAAAGACGGCTTTACATTTATTTATAAGTTCATTGTTTACTTGGAATTTTACTGCCTTCTTATTACATAGATTTGTTATTCCAGGTGACTATTTGCCACTGACTCATTTTATAAGTTAAATAGACTGTAACCAGTCTGATACTTATGAATATTGGTCAGAAGCATGCCGTATTAAATTCAATTTATTATCTTCTAGTCTAGAAAAACTCTTAAACGCATGAATATTAATAAAAGTAGTAACATAATACCAAGCAAATATTTCCAGATCTACTAAAATGTCATACCTGGGCACAACTGGTTGTCACAGGATTTTGTATCGGTATCATTTCCTACACACTGTCTTCCATGATACGCTGGGGCAGGGTTGGTGCACGTTCTTTTCCTAGTTTGTATGCCGCTGTCACATGTCACATCACATGACGACCACCAAGACCACTCGGCCCAGTTCCCATCAACTAAATGTGTTGTACATATATCATTATTAGAATTAATAATATACTTTAAATTGACTGGTGAATTTCGTAATCAAATTTCGATAAACATCCACAGGAGTACGTTATCATGTCAGACGTAACACAAACTGTAACCTGTGTGCAGGAACAATCAGAACACGTTCTGTCTAGTTTGCCTGTTATCAATAACTGACCATATTTAGTTTCTTGCATATCGGACAGAATTTACCCGTATTTTTGACGGTGTTGGAAAAACTCGTCTTACACCCCGGGGTGTAATATGACACACATACTGAAGTTTATGAATGGTTGCGTAAATTCATACGCTACGATAATCAGTGCTTAAAAGAAAAGCATCCGTTAAATACTTTATTTCTACTAATATTTGAAGAATACGATATGCAAGAAAATTTATTGGACATGTACATTCTATGAATATCTTTACCTACCCAAAGAGCACAAACGGCAAAATTTTGGACATATGTTCTTCGCCTCATCTACTTTTGTGCAAATGTTAAACATTTCGTTAATGTGCGCACAGTCTACGTTCACGTCATCTATACATTTTGAGGCTGAAATAGGGAAATATTCATTAAAACTTTTTTCAAAAGGAAGAATTTCTTTACTAGGTTATATAATTTCATAAATAACATTATTTTTTATGTCTTTATTATCATTTTATTATTTTGCATGTATCACAAGAATAAAAAATGTCTGCAGATAATTGGATTCAGTAAAATAAACGAAAATCTTTCTTAGGAATCATTGTAAACTTACTCTTTGTATGGCGGAAAGGCGGTTATTAAGCTCGCAAACGTGTTTTTTTTCTTCGGATACAAACTAATGAAAGTGGATTACACTTAGGTATTCATCAAGTGTGTATTCTATCAATAACCAATTGCATGTAAATGGCAATTATTGAATTATTTTGTTGAGCAGATTTATTTAATTTCATCATATACAGATACAAGGAAACATCGATACGCGTTCTGTTGCCCGCGTCTCGTCGGGAAAAAAATCTTCAGTATTTTAACGTTACGTTATAAATGCGCTGGGTCGGGACGTTGTCAGGGATACTGTATTACAGAATAGACTAAAGATGTGAATCAAGATTTTTAATACCTTATGTTTCCACAATTATAGCTTACAGAGAATTTTCCTAAAAGCTGATGGATATATTCAAATGCGTTAAATATCAGACTACTAAACTTACGTTTCAAATGCTGGCAAAGTCGATTGTTGCATTTATCTTTACCACAGCACTCAAAACATTTCTTGTAGACATCTCTCTTGACTATTGCGCTAGTGTAGTTTAGAATAGCCCCGCAGTTCTAGAAAAACAAAATTGTTAATCTGATCACTGAATGATGAACTGCAAAGTAAATTAAGTAACCGTACATAATACTATGAAGACGATGATATACATGTATCAACTTTTCACACTTTCATTATCTAAAAGAAATGTTTTTTAAAAGTGTTTCTTAAGCATATATATCTATATTACCGTAGTATCCACTTCTACAGTTCCATATGCCCACTTCTACGGTCTTTTACTGAATGAATATATAGATCACAGATACAGATGCCCACTTCTACGGTAGTAATTCACTATATATAAACATAAAGAACTGCAATTTATAGTATCTGATGATTTTACCCGTACCTTATTATCTGTAATTCCTAATGTGAATGTCTTGGATATCCCAGATATATTAACGTAGGCAAAACATGACTGAAATATAAATACAATGGTATATAGATTTACTGTTTATTTTTTAATAACATACGTGTTTTACGAAATATATGCTATTATTAAAAAGTAGGAATTTAATTAATGAGTATATGGATCCCAAGTATCATTATATTATTAATGTAAATCTTTCAAAAATGATTAACAAAATTTCAATTTCATACCTGTCCGTTACCGCCTTCCGTTATGTTGTGACAATTATCAGGATCGTCGATATTATCACACGTGTAACATTCATGAGTTACTGCAAGTATAAACCAAATAATTCCGTCATACCACGTCTTGCTACAACGTGAGTGTTGAAATTTTAGTATGCGCACTATTAATTTTGGTTATGGTAACGCATAAGGGCTTTAAAGCAATTACAATATGTATGTCAATAAGAGCATGCTCTAAGCTTAAGTCAAAATACTAGTGTAGCAAAATTCGTGCAGGTATGGTGGCTGATTTCTGTCATTTCGTTCTGGTGTACAGACGCGTTTGAAGAGCGCCAACACACCAACACGCCAGAAAGACAAACTAGCGTGCCAATACGACGAAATACTTTCCTTATTTGCCTCTCTTCAAACGCACCATAACGAAATGGCAGAAATAAGCCACATGCCGGTTATTCCAATATTTAGTTCATACAAACCAGTCTTTCTCGCCGAGATAAGCAGAAGAAAAGCTGTGAGGTCTGAAAATATAAAAATATGAATAAACTATATTATTTTTATTGCATGTTTTTCATTTGTTTGTTGAAATATAACGAATAATTATATTTATGACTTAAAGTAATTCACTGTCTAGAACAGCGGGATTTTCGTTTTTATAATTTTCACTACGGAGCTAGATTCTACACTTGAATGTGAAGAAATAAAGTTCCAATTTTTTCTCCAAACTTATAAAAATGTTAATTATAAAGATATAGAAATACATAAATACTTATGAAAAAATAAAGATATGTGCTCTAGGTAACACATAAAAATGTAAAAGCAATCTAAAATCTGAGAGAATTATTTAGATACGTTTTACAATATTAAAATTGTGACGTCATGATTTTGTGTATGATGTTTTCAATGCGCATGACGCCGCGCGGGAAAAACTGATTTAATTTGATAAAACCCCTTTAATCCCATGAAATAAAAAAGTTTGTTTCGGTGAAAGATCGAAATATCTTCCAGTAAGTAATTAAATTTTCACTCGTGGCTACGCAACACGAGAAAATATGGCATCTGGCGTTCAGTTGGTACTTCAGAAAGATAGTTCTATCTTCACCGAAACAAACAAATATCCTCTAGCTTTAATATACATATCTTCAAGGAATGGATTTGAATCTAAGAAGCCACAAATCAGTTATCACATAAGTATGATCGTACTTAAGCACATCGCTAAATGTGAAGTATTAAAATTATTTTACACGCTTCCAGTTAAATAATTAAATCGATTGAAAACCCCATTTATTAAAAGAATCATCACTAGATAATAGTGTTTAAAGAAGGATCTATTGAAATGATACACGTCTGTATGAAAAGACAGAAAAGTTACTTACAAAAGAACCACATCTTCCTTTTTTTGCTTAATAGTAGTGCATTAAATATGTATCTGAAAACTCCAATGAATATCGTCTGAATTATTTTCTTTAAACTTTTTAGCGTTATAGCTTTTTTTCATTTAAAACAATTGAAACAATTAAGTAAGTAAATGAAATACTTGTAGTGTAAATATTAATTTGAGAAAATCGTTGTTAACTTAGACATAAAGCTGTTGAACCTAATATATATTCACAAACACTAATTGATCAATATCAGTAAAAACTTTTAAGTCCAGAGATTTTTTTTATTTGTTTCAAGGGTCTTCTTAAAAAGTAGTTTTCTCTGTAAAATATCTTATGATTGCAAAAAAAAGACAACTCGGATCAAACATATGTGATGCCGTTACAGACTGATGTTTTGATCTAAAATTAATTTTTACCTAAAACACTGAACGCAATATTTTGAAAGTCAAAAACGAGAATCCGTTGTCTCACAAATAATAATCATTAACATAATCGTATTAAAAAGACATAATGATAAATGTGGTGGTATTCATTTAACATAAACAGTTTGAAAATGTGTAGATTACATTTGACACAAACAATACGGTAACTGACGTTAGGTCTTCTAACCAGTCTCACACTAAAGGATTGAAAAAAAAACCCAACAAAGACTGGAAGCCCTTGCTATATAGATGCCGCACTAAACTTGGTATCAATGCAAAGCAGATATGTGATGAACTGTGTTATATGTGCGGACTTCTATGCACACTGACTTTAGGTGGGTTTATAGATGAGGAATTGTTTCAGGCAAACATCGTTACTGTAAAGGCTGTAGTGGAACAGGATGCCAATCTGACTAAAGTACATCTCCTATTACGCTACGCATAGGATCTGAGAACGACCTATTCATAGCCTCGTTCTGACGACCCTTTCGCTAGCCAATCAGAGCTTAACTTACAACATTTTGCAAATCTACCCGTAGCCTTGACTTTTGATATTTACAATTCTTATGTCGTATTGTGTCAAATAGCCGGTTAGCTCAGTCGGTAGGCCACTCGCTAAGTAAGCGAGGGGTCCTGGGTTCGAGCCTTGGAATGACTGCACATTTTTCTTACTCTTTGGCATTCGAACAAGTCGTCTGATTGGTTAAAATAAAAATAGCAATACTGGAAATCCAAAATATACAGAAGACGTATGTGAAAGGGTCGTTTTCAGATCTTCGTTTAGAAGATCAAGTACTTAAGTCAGATTGAACAGGATGCCTGAGTGTTGGTAACAGAAGTAGCCAGGTAGTGTGAAAATGATTTTGAAAATCAATTAGCACCTAAGAAAGACTGTAATAGTCGGATTATTTCTAACTTGTACAAAGCAAATACTGTACACCATTTTCTTTAATTTTATCTGGTCAGTTATTTAAATGCCTTAAAAAATCTGAGCTGAAGGAAGTGGAAAGGTCTTACAAGAAGAAGCATCCAAGCAAAGGATGGTCAGGTGTACATTTGAGCCATGACACATATGCGAGGATATAAAGCCCGAAACATTTTGTAAACCGCCTGCCTTACTCATTGAACCTAAGTCCATGCGACTTGTATTTATTTAAAATAAAATCTGTAAAAAGATCCCAAAGTCTTTCTGGGAAGATTAACGTTCAGATGTTCTCTTGGCAGCGCTGTATACCAGTGTCTCCAACAGTCACCAAAAGAAGACTATCTAACTGCATTTCACGATAAAGCATTTGATTTGTCAGCTTTGTTTAGTCTCTTCGGTCTTAAAGGTCAACAAGATTTTGTACTTTTGTACATTTGTTATCAGTAATCTATTAAATTCAATGGATACAACAGTGAAATGCTAGTAATGTTGACTGTATAGTGTGGGCGTTGGCCCTTCGCCTGTGTATGCTTACTTTGATGAATGTTTCTAAAAACGAATCGACCAAATATCATCAGGTTTGTATAAGGGTAACACTTCTTTTCTATTTTCTAACAGAAGATCAGCACGAAGGTGTAAACTCCTTTCCAATGCGGCAGCCAGGCTGTATTTGGTAAGACAATTACTAAACCGACGCGATTTTAATCACAACTGAGAATACGCCAGAATCTTATTTGACCCTCCAATACATTATAGTATACGAATATTTTGTACGAGTGAACAGGTGGAGTGGATAAATTCGAAATAAGTAAATCAATATGGATTTTGCATATTGACTCTATATTATTTTCGATTTGACAATTTCTTACATCTGTAATTGCTGTTTAACCGTTGCCTTATTTCAAGCGTGTAGAATTTTTTGTTTGTCGTTATTTACTTATATCGGCACGCTAAATCTCGTGCCTTTACGCAGTTGTCCAGATTGTTTCTATACTATCTACTGTTGGTTTTGTTTGTAATTTTCTTTATGAAAAGTTGTTTCAAAAATATATGAAACATAGATAATGTTTAGATTTTATCCCAGTTTCGTCCAGTTGATGGCAAATACTTCCCTGACGAAAACCCCGTCTTTTGTTTGAGGTACACCATGTAATGTCGCTGTATGCCTTATCTGTTTACTATCTAAAGCTGTTTAGCCAGTTGTAAAGATAAAATATGTTTTCTATATGAGGAAATTTAAAGATAGTTGTAAGTGACAATTTGTTTTGGAGATGACACGCAATACCATTGTACAGCTGCGGTTACTTATAAGGAAAATATTTTTTCGTTTACTTTCGTAAACATGATGTTTACCACTTAAGTATTTGCCGCAAGATCCTAATCGAGGACCATGAAAAGAGTTTTAAGTAATCAGACTATCATACCTTTATGAAATCCCCTTCCATAATTTAATGTAAAATTTGAAAAAAGAAAGAAAATAAGATGTTTTAGAAGGTACTTTTATAACGAACATAAGTGCAGTTACGAACAAAAGTGTAGTCTGAGAGAGAATTTATACGAACTAATCACCACCACAGTATACCAGACCAATTACGGCAAAGCGCATAGCAGAACGAACGAGCGTGTCCACAGCAGGTCCACTGACACAATAACATTAGTTTCGATACCGCTTTATATTCACACCCGAATTGCACCACACATTCGTACTGGTTGAACATTTGCATATATACTAAAATCTCTGTTTCAGCAGTGACATTTTAGTCGTTTTTACTGATTCAATACATACTATTACCATACATATAGAAGAAAAGGGGAGATAAATTAGTTATATATTATTTTAGATCTGCACTTCCACTCATTCAAGTATATCAGTAAATTCTATTCAACAGTTGCAAAGTTATTGTACAGGGGAAAATTATTCACTTCATAAAATGATCACTGATCTGCCTCCGGCCATTACGGCTGACCTCAGCACAATTCCAGTATGTTTTCATTATGTTATTACTTTATTGTTATTCAATAATTTACTCAGACTTTAATGTAAAATGTATACCTGGGGCCGTATTCATAAAGCATCTTAAGTATAAGTTTTGACTTAAGTTTAAGATTTTACTTAAGTTTGTGGTGATTTCAACTTAAGTCTAAGTAAAAACTTAAGTTCTAGTCATAAAACAGCTAAAACTTAAGATACGTAAGAAATGACTTAAGTCAGAAAATAAAATAGCGTGGTGAGTACGATTAAAGTGTTGTTTTTAGATAAAAGCACTTTAAACATAATTGTGCATGTTGTATCTGTCTGAAATTAATGTTGTTTTTTTAATGTTTTCGTCCACAATAAAAAACAAGAATTACTTATTAAGTTGTTTTATGAATAACAAATATACTTAAGTAAAATAAATTTCTAACCTAAGTTATACTTAAGTAAATAATCAATTTCTTATACTTATACTTAAGATGCTTTATGAATACGGCCCCTGGAATTGTTTTTGCTTTTGTTGTATTTAACGTCACACAGACACAATTATATGTCATATAACGACTTTCCAGCATTTGACAGAATCATCGACCGTCCTCTTATGCCAGCTGGATGGCTTCCCCATACGAAGAATTCTACGCACCCAAATCGGTGAGTGGCAAATATCTGGGATTGAGATGATAACTATAATCAAATAATTACAAACTAAATGTGTGCCCATAGCCACTTATTGGCACTGTATAGTCGTATGTTAAGATTGCAGACAATGCAAGACAAAACTTTCTTTTTATCTTCATTGTTTAGAAATTAAAATTGAATGATATTACCGACAGAAGCTGAGTGAAATACTTAAAAAAATACCAGATGCAAAAGCATACAAATTACATTTCTACAATAGTTTCAAGACACCATGTCTAATAGTTTTTGAGATACGTGCGACACTATCTTTTTTGTCCTCTATGAATATTTTTGATTTTGTCAAGGGCAAAATCTCTGTTCTTACTGAGTGAAACATCTAACAAAATCATAACTTCACATGCTCAATATAAGCTCTATAAGGTTTGACGACCCTAGGTCAAATACTTTTGATACACGACGTAAATTCGGACAAACGTACAAACAAAGGCAACTCTAAGTGAGTATCAAATTATTTAATTAGAATCGATAATCAGTGAATACATGTACATGTGCACTAAAGTTGTTTCTAGTGCTTTTATGTGGTTGTGTCAACTACAATCGTTAATCACCCTGCTACTCTTTGTTTGTCTTTACGGATTATTTACAGTTAGAGGAAATCATTTTTAAGTTAAGGTACATCTCAAATGGATACGTCCATGTAAGTTTCATAGACCAGCTAAAAGATTGATTACCGATTACTAGTAAAATTGCGTTCAACATCTAGTAAATTACTTTTCGTTTCGGTATTTAGACCTCTACTCCAGTGCCCATTGTTGGCATTTTGATAGCTTAAAGTTTTGCTGTAAATATCCTTTTCATTCGATTTTCACTCGGCTGCCAAAATAAGATCAATATTTTAAAAATATATATTTCAGATATTCCGTTAAATTACGCGAAAAACAATTTGTTGTATTTAAAGACAGGTGTCGGATTATTAAATAAAAAAAAAAATTATTTAAACAGAACGATGAAGAAAATATTTTTGAAATGGTATACCATGGAAAACTTAAAACGAAATAGATATCTTTTTAAGAAATTTTAATTTATAAAATGGTATAATTTAAAAGAGCATTACTTTTTCAATATACATTAAATCACATAAATGTTTTATCGCACCAATAAGTATTATTTTTCGTAAAGTTAAGCATACTACTGTCTGAATTTTACAAATGTACGCTTTGTTCGTATATAAATGCGGAAGTTTTAAAAAATGACTGAAATGAATTACATGTATGTTCGTTCAATTCTAATATAGTTTATTTTACACTCGATGCAAATTTAAATGCAATCTTTACAAATTTTCCTTCAAACAGAATACGAAAGCTCGTTTACAGGACTACTCTGGTAGAATTGTAAAATGAAAAAAATAAAATCTTTAGTTTAAGAATATTTTATTGCAAATGTTACACAAGATACATTCATACACATACAGACAGACATAACAACACAAGCAATAGGATATTGACGGAAGTATTGAAATACTTATCGAGTCAACCTCCGGAAAGATAATATTTACAATACTATGGGTGGCTGTTAAATTAATGTGTAACACATTCTTAGTTATTCATGAAAAGGAAAAAAATACGCAAAATGAAAAACCAAAAAAAAAAAAAAAAAAGGAAAAAACAACAAAATGCTCAGAAATGGAAGATAAAGATGAAATAAAAATATTAGTACATCGCTTTTTTAGTATTTAGTATATTTTAGCAAAATTAGGTAACCATAAAGGTTACAGTATGAAATAGTACATAGAAAAACTATATTCTCTAGAATGAAAAGGGAAGGAAGAAAATATGTAGAGGAAATGTTCAGCTGGCCCAAACCACTCCTAGCTTTATATACATAACAGTCTTGTTGTCTGGAGATAATGACAGTGTGAAACATTACAGGGGTCAGATCACAAGTCAAGCGAACCTATGGCTTCCAAGGATAAATTGTTGGACAGCTGTGAAGATTTGTCTGTTGTCAGTATCAGACAGAGAAGTATCACCATAAAGTAAGGTGTTAACAGTGATAGACTGGGTGAAATTACCAACAGAAGTTAACATTACATGCCGAGGAAGGTAATACAGTCTACATTCAAGCAAAAAATGTGAGCTGGTCTCGGGTTGTCCGCAATGACAAAGCGGAGAGTTAACAATATTACGTAAGAACAGATGATAATTAAGACCACTGCATTTCATACGAAGTCTAGCATGAAGAATTTGTGCTTTTCTACTTCCACAGTAATAATAAGAGGGAGTTTGACGCTGGTCGGCCTTAAGACGCCTCTTTAACACACTAAACGACGGTGCATTTTTGATGTCATCCGAAAGATCGTTCCATTCGCGCACAGTCAAAGGAAGAAAGGAATTGAAGTATTGTGAAGTGCGAGAAGCCACCAAGCGGAGATCACCGGAATTGCGAAGGCTGTAGTTGGAATCTGAATTAACGACTGGCGGGACGAGACTGGTCAGATACGAAGGAGCAGTGCCTCTGCACATTTGAAAAAACATGATAATTCTGAGATCGCGCCTTCTATCTTCAAGCGTCCTCCAATTCACCTCTAGTCTTAAGTCATGCAGTGATACTAGCTTGGTGGCTCCAGTTACGATTCTGGCACACTCATTTTCAATTTTGTCAGGTTGTTCCTTTTCATATCCTGTGCAGTTGTTCCAGATTACATCTGCATATTCCAAAATCGGTCGTATAAAGGAAAGGTATATCGTTTCAAGAGATCTTCGATCTAAGATAATTTTCAGCTTGCGCATAACATGAACCCTTTTCCAAGCCTTGCATGTTATGTAGTTGATTTGATGATGCCATTTACAATCGTTTGACAGAGTGACACCAAGATGTTGATGATAGGAAACCTCAGGAATTTGGAGTCCTGCCATAAAGAGGGGTAGATGTAAATGTTGATTTGCTTTGCGAGAAAACAGTAAAGATTCAGATTTTGCAGGGTTGAACTGTACTAACCATGTATCGGCCCATCTGGATATTTTCTGGATGTCCGTCTGTAGTAACTGAGTTGCCTGTTCAGGTTGGTCAACAATAATATAAAGGCTAATATCATCAGCAAACAAGCTGATTTCACTGCCAATGTCAACTACAATGTCATTAATAAAAATCAAGAACAGAAGAGGCCCAAGAATAGATCCTTGGGGGACACCAGCACCAATACCTTTCCAAGTAGAAGAGGTTCCAGGAAGGATAACCCGTTGGCGTCTATTGAAAAGATAGTTAGAAAACCATTCAAGTAAAGATCCAGTAATACCTGCATTTTGTAGTTTTACAAGAAGACCTTTGTGCCAAACCTTGTCAAAAGCTTTGCTGATATCAAAAAAGACAGCCCTAACCTCAAGCCCTTCATCTAGAGCTTTGCAAAATGTATTGTAGAGAAAGGTCAACTGACTGACAGTGGAGTGACCAGGTAAGAAACCAGACTGCACCGGGGTTAGAAAATTTGTGTCATGAAGGTGATTGTAAATATGTTTAAATAGAACTTTTTCAAATGCTTTTTCTACACAGCTGAGAAGGGATATAGGCCTATAGTTGTTTGGGAGAGAGGAGTCGCCTTTCTTAAAAACAGCACACACGTTTGCATCTTTCCAGGACAGAGGAACGTTTGCTGAGTGCAGAAAATAGTTGAATAAAGAACAGAGAGGGCCGGAAAGTTGCCGAGAAGCCTCGCGCAGTATACGGTTACTTATTCCGTCAGGACCAGAAGCCTTCCCTATTTGCAAGTTTCTGAGAACATCCTCAACATTCTGGATAAGGGTCACAGATGATAGCTGGCGTTCAATTGGAGGGACGGTTGGATACGGTGGAGTTTTACCGTCATCATTTAGTTGAGTCTGATTTGCAAAGTACGTATTTAAAAGGTCAGCCTTTTCTGCATCACTTGTGGTTGGCATATTAGTGACAGGATCGATAAGGGGTGGGATAGAAACAGAAGAATCTTTAGTTATGAAAGGCTTCAATGTATTCCACCAGTCTTTTGAAGAAGATGTGCAGGTTTTAAGTTTGTCTACGAGATTAATGTAGTACGTGGATTTGGCCTGCTTGATGGAACGTATAGTGTCATTACGGATCCTTCGAAATTTAGACCAGTGCTCGCCAGATCCCGACAGTTTTGCTTTTTTGTATGCACGTTTACGCCTCCGAATACACCGTCGTATTGCGCTTGTCATCCATGGGACATCTCTAGGACGTACAGTAACAGTTTTATTTGGAATAAGGTTTTTACATATCGATAAAATTGTGTCTGTTATGTTAGAAGCGTACGCATTGACATCTGCGTTGAAACACGATTCCCAATCTGCTGACGAAATACTTTGTCGCAAGAGGTCAAAGTTGCATTGATCGTACATCCAAATAAGCCTTGTAAACGTAATTGGCTTAGGTTTACAGAATTTAAGAATACAGTACGTCGGACAATGATATCTGAGCTCCTGTTCCAGGAAGTGATCACTGACACCGGAAGCTACAACAGATCTTGGATTAGAAACGAAGAAGAGGTCAAGTATAGAGCTTGAGTTCTCTGTAAAATGCGTAGGCTCTTGGATCAATTGGGTGAAATTATTTTCTTGACAAAGTGAGGCAATTTTTAAATTGGAGCGTTGGTCCATAATGTTCCAGTTGAAATCACCTGTTACGATTATGTCATGAATACCGGTATCGATTGCAAGAGAAAATGAATCGCCTAAAAGAGTGCTGTAGACAGAGTCAGAACCTGGGGGACGGTAGAAGGTTCCGAAAAGTATCCGTTTGTTGTTGCGAAGAGAGAGTTCAATCCAAAGGCATTCCAATCGATTGGGTTCGAGGTCGGGTCTACGTTTGAAGTGGATGCAATCCTTAACATAAATCACCACTCCGCCATGACTATCCTCAAATCTGTCTTTGCGAATCGGTGGATGGAAAGAATGTATAAGAAGGTCATCATTTGAGATGGAATCATTTAACCAGGTTTCAGTGAAAGCTAAAATATCAAAGTCGGTCAGCTCAGATGCAAGGATATCGATCTTGTTGTAGATGCTTTGAACATTATAATGGACGAAAGATAAGTTGTTACTTAGACTCAAAATATCAGAAATACCAGAACATGAGGAGACTGAAGAGATAGAAGAATAAGTATTATGTATAACCAGAGGTAAAAAGTAACTTGGAAAAAGCACCATATAAGATTCTGGATAAATATGACGTTGGTAATGTAAAGTGAGGTATTCGGATGCACTCTCCGCGAGGGGTGATGGTTATAGTGTACTGTATTATATGTATGAAGTATGTTGTAATATACAGAAAAGACAGAAAACGTGTTATAGAATAAGCACAAACACCAAATCATGTACAGCGAAAGCAGAAAGTGTGAGGGGCATCTATAGCATATCATTCGAGATTCAAACAGGTGCAATTCTTACATAGAAAAGATGCCCAACATAACTTACAGGAAGGGAGTAGCCATTCATAGCAAGATGCGTCTCCAGCCTCATTAGGATACCGCCAGGAGTATTGACAATAAACCGTAAGTGACTAACCATTGTCAAAAGGAAACAAGTAATACATATTTCTGAAGTATCCTTTGATTACTGCAAGACTATTTCTAGAAGTGGCGGGGCAAAACTTAGCCAGGGCAAGCTGAGTTACTGAATAGGCAGTGATAAAGAAGGGGAGTAAGAAATAGAATAAGCAGGACATGAAAAGAATCAAAGACTTTTATCGTGAATGGCACACGAAACATCTGAATAAAATCTTTGTAGTAACGACATTTCGACAAACTTAGTTAAATTAGATACACATATGGTAAAAGGGAATGAACTCTTTTTCCATAGACCTACATAGTAGTGATGTTGCCTATGACCCTTGACTAACATTTAAACTTTTGATTCATCTACTTAGGATGAAAGAACTATCGAAGAACGTTTACCATCACATTCGGGTACTTCTTTTTTCTCCTGGAAGCCGGATACCCCCAGTCAGACTTATTTTATCTTATTTTTTTCATGGAAAAATAATAGCATTCATATTTTTCACTCAAAATGCATCTTTCAACTTTATTTTGAGAATTAATCATTAAGAGCGAGCATAGCTCGCGAGCGCAATTGCGAGCGCGTAGCTCGCCTTACGGCAATGTGTAGGCGAATATAACAAAGGTGTGCCGAATGGGGGCAAAGTGATGTAGCTGAAAAATTTTCTTCTCGTCTGGGCGCCGCCATTTTGTTCTACTTCCGTCAAAGTCGGGAATTTTTTTTTTTTTTTTTTTTTTTAAATTTTATATTTGAGTTACAATCTCTATGTTCATTAGGTGTCTTTATTTTAAAAAAGTTTAAAAAACAGGTAATGACGTCAACGTGACACCGGCTTTCCATAAATTTTGCAACGTATGATATTCGCTGTTACAGGTATAATGACATTAAATTTTTGTTTCTTTTCAAGTGAATAAGATCTCTGAATTATTTTAAGTAATGAATAGTTTCTTTGTCGTTTAAACTACGCTCGGTCAGAGGCTTTGCCTTTTTCATATTATTGTTTAGAAATTTCAGTAAATATAACCTCAGAATGCCTTATACATTTTCAACAAATCAGAAGCCCATCTGATCATAAACCAGGTTAGGACAAGATTTAGCTGACCAAAAGGTTCCTTCTAGCGGATATGCAATGATTTGTCTTTTAAGAAAATCTTATTTTAGCATCATTGTTCCTTCACACTTGACTGAGCAGGTAGTGGATACAGGGGTATTGTCAAAGGCATCCGAATACCAGTAGGGCGCCGCCATCTTGGACTCATGCATATTCATCAAGGCACACTTGTTTTTAAACTAATTAACTTTGAGTTTTATAAAAACAGAAGACTATTATGAAGGCGAACAGCTATTGTAGTTCACCTCGAACAGTTCTAAAGATCTAAATTCCACTGTCTATCACTGTCACATACAAGTATTAAAACGTCGTGCTCCGTAAGTGTCATACCTAAGCCAAACATACAATTCTACGATTATCACTATGCTATGCAGTGCTGTTACACCGGAAAACAAACAAAAAAAGAGAAATTTCTTGTATATAATGTGGAAGTAGTGTTGAACCTGTTCAAAATGTATTTTGTAAGTTAAGTGATTTTCATGATTTAAGAATAAAAATGATTTAAAGGGAAAATATCAATTGAGATATTTAACATTCAATTCGAGAAAATAATTGCACATCTTTACCAAAAGTTTCAGACTAAGTATACAAGATTGGAAAGAAAGACTTGGAAATGTTCTCTAGAACAATCACTAAGCAGATAAAAACATTCATGTTTGCACGTGATTAAAGTTAACAATATTTAAATATTCCTCATTTGCTGTATCTTCAAAGTTGCCGGTTTTTTATGATTTTCAACAATCGATCATATATTTTCCTGTCAAATAACATTTAGAACAAAAAAAAGTTATAGTTACAAGCAATAATGGAAGACATAGCATTTGTCACAGTTTGATTTCAACTATATAAAATCAAAATTGCCAACAGGCAAGTGGCTCGAAAAGCACTGTATTTGCTATCTATCTATATATATATATATATATATATATATATATATATGGAGAATTTATACAGTTTGTGTACTAATGACGGGGTCACTATACAGTTGTAACATCACAAAACAAATGTGTATGGTCGGTATTCGTGCATAGAAACATAGAAAACATTTATTGTTGTAGGAACCGTCATCATGTTTTAGCTTCCAAAGCATAAATGTGAACGGCAGCAACAAAAACAGCATCAATTCAATATGTCTGAATGATGAGTTTTATTTCTCTTTCTTTATATGACAAAACGTCATAAAAGTATACATATAGTAAAGCAAATTATTAATAATAGCAGTTATACAACATGAAATTAAATTCGTTTACTAATTTACTTGGATACAAAAATGTGCAGTAGTCCACTTGTATGGACACAATACATATTTAAACTTTTAATTCACATTCTTTGTATCTCTACGGAATCAATATTCCCGAAAAGCTACTGACAGCCTGGCTATTCTCCCACAAGCTGTCACCGCTGCAAGATGCCGTACATTTAACAGCAACCTTGTCCCCAGTTTTTACCGTCGCTACTGTGTCCAAGGTATAGCATTTCTCCCAAACGTTGTCTCCAAGCAGAGATTTTGAAATGATATTTCCATTCAAAGAGATGCCGAAATATGAACGAGTGCCTATTCCCAGGCAAATTTGCGTTGTGAAAAGATATGTGCCTCCAACCGGTGCCACAAATATACCAGACGCCTTGTCGTAAGCATCACCTTGGTTTAGAAGTGTTTCGGAGAATACTATAACTTTGCCGTCACTCATTGCTTTGTCAGAAACCACTTGCGCCTTGAATGCAACAGTACGTTTGATAGCAGAACCTGTACAATAGACAACAAACTAGTATATAATTGATGCTTTCATTCTCAGAACTATGACGGCAGGACAACCAATTCCATCGTTTTAGTGTTTTGGTGTATGTTGAAGAGATAAACGAGATAAAATATAAAATCTGAATGTGTATTATTGGAGAGGTCTATCAAGACCTCTCCATAGTGTTGGCTTTCAAACAAGGAGAATTTAGACTAATCTACTAATTTTACGGCGTTAAATTTCACTTTCTAGCGCAATGTACGGTAAGCCAGTCTAAAATGGCCCAATGCGCTTGCGCACAAGTAAGTTTTGAAAGCCTCCAAGACGAAAATAATTGTTCGTTTAAAATAAAGAAATATAGTGTAATACTATTGTTACAAATGTTGGAAACGGTTCAGTTATTAACAATAAATATATAGATATATATTTACTATTCTTTGTTCGCAAAATTCAAAGATATGCATATGAATTGAATCACGTTAAAATGTATTTCGTTCAATTAAATGAATTTATAGTTTAACTGGCGGGTTCGTTTGCCCCGTTCGGTAGATCTGCCGGAATAAGAAGAGTTCTTCCGAGCTTCTGATAGTTGGAGATGTTAATCAAGAGATCAAAACAAGGCGGCAATTCGACAAACTGAGTAATAAACTGTAACAAATAAAATGTTTAGAATTTCAAATAGCACATTAACAATAAAAATATCTGAAAACATTATTTAAAAGATAATGATATTTTTTCACTTCCGGTAGATGTCCGTTCGATTGGGATTTTCATCTAAGCTTTTCTAAAGCTTCTCGGAAGCTATTTTCTTGGGCCCGTTGACAAACAAGCCTGTCAGGTGAGGTTCTCGCAAAAATGGTAAGATACTAATTTGGCAGCTTTCACCAGGGCCAAGTTCGGTGTACAATTATTGCGGTGGTAGCTTTTGAACCTTTTTAAATGAAATTCAGTAACTAGGAAATGCTTGGGCTTACAATCCTCGGATTGGCGGAGGTTGATCATAACCTGAAGATGACTTATGGAATTTGAGGTCATTAGGCCATGGTCACAGTGAGTACCCCTAATAGGTCACAGTGACCTGCAACAGGGAAACTGTTTTTCGTCTATAGCACAACCTATCATATAACCAGATGACGATTAGATAACAATTGTTATCTATGTCTCTGATATAACTTTAAAAGGAACAACACTGGACCTCCCCTAGGTTTCTTTTTTTAAAAGAATCCTACTTGTTTATATTCTTGTCTCGTTCCACATTTCATAGGCTTTGAACGCTCAACATGCTTAGACTCCAACTTGGGTATTTAAATTGCACTAAAATCCTAGGATCAATGTCCTTGTTATGCTTATGAACTAAATCTGGTATACTAATATTAATGTGCATGTCATAGAATTTATAACAAATACTTTTACTTTACATCAAAGACATATTTAGTTAAAAAAATGTCTGAAGTTAAACTGTACATGTTCGATTGTTGCAAACGCACAAATATAGAAATTGACCATGACTTCCAGTAAATATGGTAAATATTCATAGATTGGCAAAAAATAAAACAGACCAAATCTATTTACGTCAAATCCTAATAAAATATTTTAGACAAAACTCAAGACGACAGAACTAGAAAAGTGTTCAAAAGGGTAAATGTATTACCAGACATTTCTGAAAAAAAGTCCATAAACATAGCTTTACTGAATATATTTGCAACGAGAAACACACGTTGTGTAAAACAAACATTCATTTTATATATAAAGTGTTCCTTGCCTCAGTTAAATTATAATTGTATTTTTTTTAACTTAAATTATTGCTTTAAACAAGGTTTCTAGAGTGGTCACAATGTGAGAGAAATAAATAAATTTTACAATACACGTTTGCCTTTTAAAACAAAGAAATAATATTCTTGTAGTTCATTGTAATAGTGTGCCTAATATTTTCTACAATTTAATGCTACGACTACCTTGTTCCTTATCCCATTATGTTGCAATTACGATTTCTGCTTTCGATTTCAGCTTTCTGCTTTGTATTTACATGTGTTTTATAACTGTATCTTACCTTTCATTTCGTCTTTTAGAGACTCTATGGATTGCCTCTCATTCTTCAAATCTGATAGAGCGTCAAGTACTTCTTGCTTTGTAACATCCAATTCAGCTCTTATTTTCTCTATTAATATTTCCTGTCTTATCATTTTTTCTAACGTCTGTTCTTCGTAATGAAACCGAGAGCAAACGGGCTCGAGGCCATTCACTGAACAAGGGTTCCAAACGAAAAATAAGATTAACAAAGTTTTGAACATTTTGATCTACTGATATTTGCTGTTCTCTACTTTGCTCTAAATTCAGATTGTTATAAAGACAGGCTAAATGATTGTTGTTTTTCCAGGTGTTTATTTTTTATGTAAAGAAGACAGCTGCTAGAAATTAAACATCCTGTTATTATCCGATGAAGAACAAATATTTATAATACCTTTCTATAATGTTAACACATGCAATATGATTAGAATTTTATATTGCGCTTCAGCATCGTTCATTTCCAAGGTGCACTAAAGCAAAAATGGTTCTCTTATGATCCTATTAAAATACTGGGATGTAATTTTAATCAGAACTTGTTGTTTATATGAGGATTTATTTATGCATGATTTATTGTTTATATGTTGATTTATTTATGTATGATTTATTGTTTATATGTTGATTCATTTATGTATGATTTATTGTTTATATGTTGATTTATTTATGTATGTATGTCTTTGCCATTCATGTTTTGTTAGTATATGACCACAGGCATATACTATGCTGATTGTCAATAAATTTGAAACTTGAAACTTGTTGTGTTGGTCTCAGACACATCAGTAACCTAACTTACACCATATCAGGCAATGAAATGTCTTCAGGAATTTATTTTCAAAATATTGCCATTTGCGTTTGTAATAAAGTTTATATGATGAAAGATGCGTACTTTCGTTAAGGAACTGGTTTCGGTATTCTGGCTAGTTATCAACTGTGAATATATTGTACTATACGAATATTCTTTAACAATAAGCGTGCAGGTATAGGTTAGAATGAATCTTTGATAGAAAGAGTTGCTAGGCATCTGCAGTTTAATCATCAGATAATAAAATTCACAAAGTTTGTCATTTGGATGTGGCATGCTTATTTATAAGATACTTACAAAGCATGGGTACTATATATAATAGATAGAATCAATCGTTCCTTCATCATCCAGCTTCTTATTAATATAAATAATGAAAATCGCGCCTATCAAGCCTTAAGTGTAAATAATAAAACTGATGCTGTATGCAAATGTATAATTTAGATATAATGAGTATGTATAATTTAGATAAACTGAATATAGATACTTAAGATATAATGCAAATACAATAAAAAAAAATCAAAAGTGATGGCCTTACGATGTATGACATTATTTGTCACCAAGTCGCGAGTGATCATCGTAATTTCTTGATTGTACAGCTTGTTACTTTTTATACATTGTTCACTTAAAAAATAAGAAATTGCAAGATGTTATATTTGGTAAATATACAAAGAATATGTTATTTCATTATCAGTGAAAACAAAGACATCTTTTGTCACAATATCACTCGTTACAGGTCCTCGCTAGAATACATATTATGGTATTATCTGTTGTCACAATCACTTGTCACTGGTCCTCACTAGAATACATATTAATTGATGGTATTATCTGTTGTCTCAATCACTTGTCACTGTCCTCACTAGAATACATATTAATTGATGGTATTATCTGTTGTCACAATCACTTGTCACTGGTCCTCACTAGAATACATATCAATTGATGGTGTTATCTGTTGTTTAAAGCCCACAGCGTGTGAAGTATTTTAAAATTCAAAGGAACTACTCCGTATTTCTTGACAGTGTTGCTCAAATCATACCTCTCCTTCTCGCCAATCCAGACTTTTAGCTCGTGCTTTATCAGGTCTGACAAACTGTTTCTGTTTAGGTTTACGATTTCACTGTTATTTGTTGTAAACAAAGAGGCTTGGATATAAATATTAGGATATATATGATAGCGGCCGTCTTTGCAGTCATACAAACTTTTAAACATGTTTTGCAGCACGTGAATCACGCAATCAAAAATTTCGTATTCTGTGTATGTCATGCATGGACAGGTTTCTGAATTCGCAATCACCAGCATTTTAATGGCGAAACTGTCATACAAACTGAAACCGAAACCCCGAAATTCCCTGACGTACTGCAACCTTTGATTGCCATTAATAAGGTATTTCAATACACGAAAAGCTTTCAGATGCCTGGCAGGTAATTCCTTTATTAAACGAACCTCCGTGTCGGTGAAAGCTTTCTTAAAGTGTCCATCAGAAGCCGGAATCACGAGAAAAGATCCAGTGTCAGCCACGTGATTATAAATAATGGAGTTGAGAGGGTCGTGTGGAAATATGAACTCCTTGATCTCTTTCGACCTTATTGCTGGCGTTATGTTAACAATTATAGTTTCAGTGGACATTTTGTCAATTCTCTTCATTTCTTCAACAACGTGCCAGTATTTAGTCAGGATGAGTGACAGTCTCACAGAAGGACCATCTCGGCAAATATCTGCTGATCTGTCAAGTTCAATAGTCCCAAATTTTGTATGCACGGTACTTTGGAAAACAGCAACTTTGCGCAAGCGTTTCAAAAATACATCCAGTACTCCTAATTTCTTAATATTGTTTGTTTTTCGCCCGATAAGATAAGAATGATCAATCATGTCGTCCCACCTTTCTGCGAACTGTTTATGTTTCTTCCGATCAATATACACTTTAACATTTATTCCATTTAAAGGCTGGTTCAGATCTTCTATCATAATCTTGTCAGCCCCTAAATCGTTCAACACTACAATATAATCAAATTGATCTGCATCCCCTAACTTGGTTCCTTCATAAAAACTACCAACTTTCAATAGATCTTCATCTTTTACACCGAATCGTGAATCTTTCAAACCTCCAAGTTTCAGCAAAGACCGTATATACTTTTCAACGCCATCTCGCACGTGTATTGTTTCATTTGTCGTCTGCTTTAGTTGGATATTGTCATGCAGATGGTGAAAGTATCTGTCTATGTTTCTCATTGATGACTGAAGGAAGCGTATTTCCTCATAAGGCTGTTCTGTCTGAGGAAGCTTGAATGTGTTTATATTATGAAATGTGTGCTTTATAAATCTGGTATGATATATAAGTTTAAAAGTAACAAACTTAAAGCTTGTGAAAAAATCTACTTTTGTAGTATTTTAAAACGGACCAATATTACCTATAAAAATGATGACCAAATTTACAGATAGTAAAAGTTTCAAATACGCTGTATCTGATTATGAAAATCTCTTTATATGAGCCGTGCCATGGGAAAACCAACATAGTGGGTTTGCGACCAGCATGGATCCAGACCAGCCTGCGCATCCGGGCAGTCTGGTCAGGATCCATGCTGTTCGCTAATAGTTTCTCCAATTCCAATAGGCTTTAAAAGCGAACAGCATGGATCCTGACCAGACTGCACGGATGCGCACACTGGTCAGGATCCATGCTGGTCGCAAACCCACTATGTTGGTTTTCCCATGGCACGGCTCATATTGGCATTGAGGAAATTGTCATTCATACAACATGTTGTATTGTTTGTATTTTATCATGAAATACGTGCACACTGGAAGAATATTGTTCTTTAATGAAAGTATCTTTTGTGCAGTCCCTCTGGTACTAAAAGAGGTCAGCGTTGGTTCAGTAGTGCAGCACATTCTAACTTTAGTGCTTTTTTTAACTAGTCAGTTTTATCTACAAATGCATTCAACATTAACATAGACACAACACGTATGATGCACCTTTTTGTACTTCATCTTTTTGTATAAAAGAGCAATAGTGTAAATTTGTCAGCATTAGTACTAACTTGTTCTGAGATAGTTTGTATGAGCTTAATATCTTTTTGTTGTTTGTACCCGATATGTTTGAAATATAAGACCAAACTTTTTGGTATGAAAGCAATGGTAAGTTTTTATTTGTTATTAGTAGAATAAAACCAGAAACTATAAACATCATAGTGATGCTGCTTGTTCATGGTAAAAGTGAAAATTACTTATTATTTTTGTACTTTACGTAGATACTTCGCAAATAAATATACCAAGAAAAGGTCCCTTTCGTAATATACTGATTTGATCAAATGTTAATAAGACTTTGTGTTTTCAATGCTCAGTGGGGAAAGAGTTACTTTAAATTATAGGACCGTGCCTAATTACCAAATACTTGCATACTTAAAAGGAGTAAACATTATGATTGTTTTGTGATGTTTCTAGGATACCTATTCATTATAGCACCAACATGGTCTCCACCTATCTGTCTTTCCTTAATTCCTTTCAGGAGGCTTGTATCTGCATCATTTGTAAACCTTTTCAAGGTGACATATAGAGGCCATGACATGTGCCATAAAGTCAAAATTCAAGGTCACTTAAAAGATGTCAAAGATCAGATAGCTGAAATGTCTGTCCACTTTTTATCTTCTAAACTGCTTAGAAGATTTCATAAAACTAGCATTATTTATCTACCTCATCAAGACGATATATAGAGCACATGACAAGTATCACTAAGTCAAAGTCATACTTAAAGAAGAAAAGAACAAAAACCTTAAATTTGTGTATGCTCAGTTTCTTCTATACCGCTGGAAGGGTTTTAAAAGTGGCATAGATTGTTAACTTCTAACAGATACATGCAGAGTTTACAGTTCAGGTTACTAGGTCAAAGTTCAAGGTCACACTTATAAATCAAATAGCTTAAGTTCATGTCTG
This sequence comes from Mercenaria mercenaria, assembly GCF_021730395.1. NCBI lineage: Eukaryota > Metazoa > Mollusca > Bivalvia > Venerida > Veneridae > Mercenaria > Mercenaria mercenaria. The sequence goes on along the minus strand of NC_069371.1, from coordinate 57,865,157 downwards.
CTGCATATCTTCTTAGCAACTTCAAGGATTTTCATAGAAATATCATCAGTTGTTAATCTCATCAAGATGACATGCAGAGGCCACAATCCAGTCCAATAGGACCAAGGTTAAGGTCACACTTTAAGGTCAGTGGTCATGGTCATGGTCAGAACATTTTACTTCTCCTGTATAAAAGCTGCGTCTAGGGATATTAATAATCTTTAAAGGTCATTTCACATAAACATGAACCTTTACTGAATTGGAAGAAATAAGAATGCTTTATGATGAACCGGCCATTAAGCATATATACCAAAAGTAAATGAAACCAAAATGAAAACATGCTCAAATTGAAATCCTAGTTGGGTTATTAAATTCTGTCGGAAAAAGATTGAAAATGATATGTATTTTCCACAAGTTGGTCAATTGTTTCTTTATATTAATGCAAAATACTGAACTAAAATAATCAATTTTGTGCAGTATTTATATTAAATACTGAACTAAAATAATCGATTTTGTGCAGTTCCTATACAAGGTTGCAATGTTCTCCAAAGATATTTCTCTGTTTAGGGATCTCATGCACCCATTTCATTCTCCATTGTCAACTTTGATGCCTTTTTATATCCAAGCAATAACATTTAGTACCACCAATATGAATGTTGTTAGTTTCTTTATGCTATGCTTCTACACATTTTCACCCTGAGATTCGGGTCAAAACTTTGCTTATGTAAAAAAGGCATGGGTTCAGACTTTTCAGTTTAGCCTTTGGTCAAAGCTAATTTTTGCCTTTTTACCCCCAGATATATTTAGAATACAGAAAGCATAAATTTCTTAAAAAAACACAGCAACAGGTTTAGCGTTAATATATTGACTTGCATGTTAACTGTGATTTACTGATGTTGATACATTCCATTCATGAAATTAAAGTACATGTATTTGAAACAGTGAGTTAATAAATTTTGAGTTTCGTCATTTTCAATTTCCACATAGTGTTTTGATAACTAATTTATCAAATCATAAAATAGAAAATACTCTGTTGGATAGAGGTATTCAGTTACTCTGTTGGATAGAGATATTCAGTATAGAATATTTAGCCTTTTGTTTATACCTTGATAATTTTGAGAATCATTTCATTCTCTAAAGAAAAAGTAAAATAGTTTGTACTTGCACATTTATATATGGACATTGAATGAATAAGGGAAATGAGGCAAACACTACTTTATCACTGGAGCTTTGTAAATGAGAAAAATGGTGTTGGTGAACTTTTTCTGGGTGGTAGGGTTCAGCCTGTGTTGGGTGGGGGATATTTTCAATGTGATATTTTATGTCAATCTGTGTAGAGAAGAGCATCACCAAGAAAGTGTTAACAGTATGATTTTATTATTCTATGTATGTGATAGTAAGAGGTATGTTATCCGAAAATGTAAAGCATGTCGAGTATGTGTATATTTTGGCAGAATTCTGTATATTCTATATTTCATGCATTATGCATTGTTTGTTTGTGTTTGTTTTGTAAGTGTATGTTGCATAGAAGAAAAACAAGATATTTATTTATTATGTTTTTATTTTTTGACTTTAAGAGTATCCAATGAAATCAATCCATCTTCGATGATAACTGCAGATAGGGTAACATTTGAGGTGGTCACCATTTAATATAACAGTAGGTGTTTATAGTTACCAACATAATGTTATAGAACAAAGCGAATACAAGTGACAAATTCTTAGCATTGCAAGTAAGACATACTGAAATAGCATGAAATGGAGCTGACACAAGAAATGTCTCATCTACATTATATAATATACATTTATTACTAAACCTGATACACATATTTATTATTTTTGTTTTTCACATACTGTACAGTGGGAAATTTTGGTATGGTCTAAATAGTGTGGTTTTAATTTGATTTGTATGAAGTAGTTATCATTTAGCATAATTTACAGTAAGCTGTTTTATATCTTCAAATTTTGGTACTTCTAATTATTGCATTTCAGTCAGTTAGGCCAATTATGAAGGATTTATAAAATATTCTGAAGTATGATACGAAGGGGCCTCCGTGGGCGACTGGTAAAGGTTGCTGAATTCAAATCACTTGCCCCTCACCGATGCTGGTTTGAGCCTCACTCGGGGTGTTGAATTCTTCATGTGAGGAAGCCATCCAGCTGGCTAACGGAAGGTTGGTGGTTCTACCCAGGTGTCGGTGCGACTTTAAACCCAACAAAATAAATAAATTAATGAAGTATGATACGTTTCTTAGTGTGTGTCTGATGGATTTCTGTACCAGGTTTATGATTCAAATAAAATTTTATATATGACTGTGTTGCTTTAAGCTTTGGGGCATGTATAATACTGGTAAATCATAATAGGTATAGTAGGTTAATTTAGATTGTCAGTTAACAGGAACGTTTCTTAGTTTGTGTGTCTGATGGATTTCTGTACCAGGTTTATGATTCAAATAAATGTGTGTTGCTTTAAGCTTTGGGGCATGTATAATACTGGTAAATCATAATAGGTATAGTAGGTTAATTTAGATTGTCAGGTAACAGGATTATTTATAATACTTTGTGTAATCATACAATTACTCAGTATTCTTTTAAAACTACTTAAAGAACTTCAGTAAATTTTTGCTTTTTTATGCCCCCAAAGGGAGGCATATTAGTTTTCAAGTGTCCATCCGTTCGTTCGTCACAACTAACTTTTTGCATGAAGGCACTTTACTCGAGAACCGCTGCACCCAGGACCTTCAAACTTCACATGCTGATAGTACTTATTGAGTACACGAACCCTACTGACTTTGGGGTCACCAGGTCAAAGGTCAAGGCGCTGTGTGGGCATTTGTCACCATTAGTGACAGCTCTTGTTTTAAACTTTTATAATGAAAATTTTTGTACATGTGCAATGTTGATTTGATAAAATTGCAATATTTGGATATGTTGTGCAATTATTTGTACAGTGTAGAAAACCATCTGGAAAGTTTTTGATTCACAGGTGTCATTTCATTTTAGATATTTTCCTTGTTATAAAAGCTAATGTACTGAGAAACTTGTAAGTATTGGATTTTGCTGCACCGGTGATTTTTGATATGTATGGCTATACATGATTTTCGAGGCTGGTACTATACTTTTAAAAGATACAATAAGATACAAAACCAGCTTAATTTCCATAAGCTATACACCAAATCATGCTGAAAGTCAGTATGTTATAATATCTTATATCATAGTCAATGCATTTGAAATTTTTTTTAATATTTTTTCAACATAAGTATGTCACATTGTTAAATTATTGAATATACCAGTCATAATCAGATCCTTGAAATCCTCTTTGACAGGCTTGTTGCCCGTCATTTTGTGGCAAGTCAAGTATTAAAGTAAGATATCATGTCTAGAACTCAAAAATCAATTTTTCTGCAAAGTTACAAGGCATGCTTTCAGATAATGTCAAAGTTGAGATAGCAGTTTTGTATTTTTAGCTCGCCTATTCGAAAAATAGTCCGAGCTATTCTACTCACCCTAGTTCAGTGTCGGCGTCACACCTTGGTTAAAGTTATGCATGCTATCATTTAAAGGCATATAGCTTTGAAACTTATTATTTCTGTCTTTAGGTCAATAACCAACCTCACTGGATCAAGTCCCATAATTTTGACATGTATTTTGAGCAAATTATGCCCCCTTTTGGACCTAGAAAATTCTGGTTAAAGTTTTGCATGCAAGTTACTATCTCCAAAACTAATGCAGGTATTGATTTGAAACTTCACGTGTTTCTTAGGGGTTATAAAACTAGGTGATAGCATCAAGTCCCATAACTCTGACATTTATTTTGGCCAAATTATGCCCCCTTTTGGACTTAGAAAATCCTGGTTGAAGTTTTGCATACAAGTGACTATCTAAACAACTAATGTAGATATTGAATTGAAACTTCAAACGTTTATTCGGGTTTATAAAACTAGGTCATAGCATCAAGCCCCATAATTTGACATGTTTTTTTCCAAAATTATGTCCCCTTTTGAACGTAAAAGCTTCTGGTTAAAGTTTTGCATGTAAGTTACTATCTCCAAAACTAATGCAGATACTGGATTGAAACACTATAGATATTTTAACATTTAGGGTAATATTCCTGCTTCTGGTACAACAATTCAAATAGTCAAGCATTGGCTGTCTTGTGGACTTGATGATTATAGATGCATTTATGAAGAAAGAACAAAGTGGTTCAGTTTCATCTAGAAAGCTAAGGATGTTTATGTCATATAAATATATGATCAATGTCTCACAACTGGTCTCTAAATTATGTTTTGTATTAATGAATCCTGTATCTAGCATGAGCTGAGTGTATAGGGTGACATATGCATAAACCTACTATAAAGTTCTTCATGAACATTTTCACTGCTCAATAACTTTACAGCTTTGTTTTTGACATAATCCTGAAAACATATCTATATCTCATGTTCAGTCCTATTTGCAGCAAACAAAATCTTTTTAGAATTTTGAGGTTTGCATCCTTCTGTAGTGAAAAGAAAATTTTGCTTTAAATTTTGAATTAGCAATGGTTCAAGGGTCCAAGGTTATATAGCCAAATACGGAGACCAGGTCTCATATTTTTGAAATTCACCAATCTTTTATTCTGAGACTAGTTGTATCAGATCAAGGCAAATATGCTTAAATCAAGGTCGTATGTGAGTTTAAGCCACTTAAGTGGACTGATTTCTTGGCATTTTATGTAAAATCAAAGTCAACAGAAAAGAGTGAAAATCACCAGTCACTATTATTTATGCATACCATCACTAGAAAAACAATTTCAGTTTTCTGTAAATACACTAAAGTCTAAATTCATAAAAAGAAAAAAGTGTACATTTATATATATACATTTACAACCTTTAAGGTAGTTCTGCACGTTTGATAAACCGGAAGTGATGGCGTAACGTCATTCATCCGGATAACGTAGAAGAAAACATGGTTTGTGCGTACGGAAATGATAATCATTTTATACATTAACGGCAACTGGTGAGTAAATGTATCACAACGGCACCCTTACTATCTTTCTAAAGTTATAATGTGAAATTAAAACATCTAACACATAAAATAATTCCAAAAATGTCTTAAAATCAGCTTGAAATGTGTGGATCATTTTAATCATGGGCGAATAACAAGCATATGAACCTATACATTTTATTTACCATATATTATAGGACATTATGTTTATTTATGACTGTGAAAAGTTTCATTAAAATCTACTTTGTAGAAAAAAATTCTTTTTGCGAAATTTGTTATCAAAAGTGTGATTTTCCCATGGACTACCATTATGAAAACCTGTGTGAGGTCTAAATTTTTTAAATCAAACACGCGACCCTATCACTTTTATTTGCCAATTTTTTAAGTACATTGTATATTCTAAAGTTTAAAAAAAAAACAAGGTTCAATCAAATACTACTTTGTAGAAAAGTTAAGATCCAAACTTTAGTTCTGCATGTTTGATAAACCAGAATAATGGCTTGCATCATTTATACAGCTACTGTAGAATAAAACCAGGACTCCCTATACGAAAATGAAAATTGTTTTATGAATAAATGGCAACCTGTGAGTAAATTTATCAGAACAGCAGTGTTACTATCTTCTATTGTGTACTGTTCAATACTGTTTATACACACAAAATTGTTTCTTTGGTTTGTACAGAGAAAATTTGTAGTAATTGTTCTATTTTTCAAATGTGTTTTTTCTTAAAACTGCATAAAATTTATGCGTAGTGGTTGCAATATTGTTAATATTTTCATCATGTGTATATGCGCAGTGTGTTATACATAATTGCACTGTGTATATAGGCAGTATGTAGTGTATATGTAAAATGTTAACTATTATTAGTTACACTGCTTGTTGGTGACAGGATAAGGGATATACGCTGTCGAGGAAATCCATATCAGGCGAGAGCGAAGCTCGAACCTGATATGGATTTTCGAGACAGCGTATATCTCGTATCCTGTCACCAACAAGCTGTGTAACGATTTTATCTTGCCGACTACCCTTTGCTTACATACTGTAATCTAATATTTTGTAAATTAACAAAGCGGCAGCCATTTTTTTTAATCAAAATTCATATCTGAAATGTACTAGCAGGATATGGAATATATCCTGTCTCCTCTTGATGTCTATTGACCAATAGAAATGCAAGAAACTTGTAGGAGGCTAGATAAATATATATATATACTTTTTGTAGTGTATGTTCAGTGTGTAGTGTATATTTACAGAACATAACGTGAGTTATATACCGGTGTAACGGTCAGTTTTTTCCCCAGTCGGTTCTTTCCCCGGGGAAAAAACTGACTAGTTAGATTTTTCCCCGGGGGAAAGAATTGACTAGTCAGTTTTTTCCCCGGGGAAGAAACTGACTGGTCAGTTCTTTCCCCCCTAGTCAATTTTTCCCCCCTAATCGCAACTGGTTACTCTTGATCATTCTTATGGGAGGAAAAAACTAACTAGTCAATTCTTTCCCCCCTCATCAATTTTCCTGGCTAGTCAATTATTTCCCCTGTTAGTGAATTGGAACTGGTTATTCTTGGTTATTCTTAACTAGCCTGTTTTTCATTTCCGATAGTCGGTTTTCATTTAAATTTCATATAAAATAAGAAATATGTTTCATATTTTGTGTAGATTAAAGAAATGTTTTTAAAAGAATTTATTTTAATTTCTGTTGTATTTTTTTATTTGCCTTTTTCCTGTTTCAATTTCTTCTAAGGTAAGGAAATTACTGCTGGTCAGTTCTTTTCCCACGTAGCCAGTACTTGACCAGTAAGGTGGGGGGAAGTAAATTGACCAGTCAGTTCTTTTCCCCCTAGCCTGTACTTGCTCTGTTAGGTGGGGGAAGAAATTGACCAGTCAGTTTTTTCCCCCCTAGCCAGTACTTGACCTGTCAGGTGGGGAAATGAAATTGACCAGTCAGTTCTTTCCCCACTAGCCAGTACTTGCTTTGTCAGGTGGGGGAAGAAATTGACCGGTCAGTTCTTTCCCCCCTAGCCAGATCTTGACCTGTCAGGTGGGAAGAAATTGACTGGTCAGTTCTTTTCCCCCTAGCCAGATCTTGACCTGTCAGGTGGGGAGAAGAAATTGACCAGTCAGTTCTTTCCCCCCTAGCCAGTGCTTGACCTGTCAGGTAGGGGAAGAAATTGACTAGTCAGTTCTTTACCCCCTAGCCAGTACTTGACCTGTCAGGTGGGGGAAGAAATTGACTGGTCAGTTCTTTCCCCCCTAGCCAGAACTTGACCTTTCAGGTGGGAAGAAGAAATTGACCGGTCAGTTCTTTCCCCCCTATCATATGCTTGACCTGTCAGGTGGGGGAAGAAATTTACTGGTCATTTCTTTCCCCTCTAGGCAGTACTTGCTAGAAAGAACTGACCGATCAATTTCTACCCCCTCCTGATAGGTAAATTACTGGCTTGGGGGGAAAGGACTGACTAGTCAGTTTCTTCCCCCACTTAACAGAGCCAGTACTGATAGGTCAAGTATATGCAAGGGGGGAAAGAACTGACCAGTCAATTTCTTCTCCCCATCCGACAGGTCAAGTATATGCAAGGGGGGAAAGAAGTGACCGGTCAATTTCTTCTCCCCACCCGACAGGTCAAGTACTGGCTAGGGGGGAAAGAACTGACCAGTCAATTTCTTCTCCCCACACCACAGGTCAAGTACTAACTATATATAGAGGGGAAAGAAATGAGTAGTCAATTTCTTCCCCCACCTGACAGGTCAAGTACTGGCTAGGGGGGAAAGAACTGACTAGTCAATTTCTTCCCCCACCTGACAGGTCAAGTACTGGCTAGGGGGGAAAGAACTGACCGGTCAATTTCTTCCCCCTCCTGATAGGTAAATTACTGGCTAGGGGGGAAAGGACTGACTAGTCAGTTTCTTCCCCAACCTAACAGAGCCAGTACTGGCTAGGGGGGAAAGAACTGACTGGTCAATTTCTTCCCCCACCTGAAGATAAAGTACAGGCTAGGGGGGGAAAGAACTGACCGGTCAATTTCTTCCCCCACCTGAAGATAAAGTACAGGCTAGGGGGAAAAGAACTGACCGGTCAATTTCTTCCCCCACCTGACAGGTCAAGTACTTGAAAGGGGGGAAAGAACTGACCGGTCAATTTCTTCCCCCACCTGACAGGTCAAGTACTGGCTTGGGGGGGGGGGAACTGACCGGTCAATTTCTTCCCCCACCTGACCGGTCAAGTACAGGCTAGGGGGGAAAGAACTGACCGGTCAATTTCTTCCCCCACCTGACAGGTCAAGTACAGGCTAGGGGGGAAAGAACTAACCAGTCAATTTCTCCCCCCTCCTGATAGGTAAAGTACTGGCTAGGGGGGAAAAACCTGACCAGTCAATTTCTTCTCCCACTTAACAGGTCAGAAAAAAGTGTATGCTAGGGGGAAAAGAACAGACCGGTCGATTTCTTTCCCGCACCTGACAGATACTGAATAGTAATGGCAATCAAACAGAAGTTAAAAAATTTGATTTGCCAAAAAAAAAAAAAACATTGATTAAAAGTTACAAAAAAAGAAACATGTATGTTTATTCAAATGAAAAACAATACCTATTTGATCTGAAATTTAAATGGAAAATGAATAGACACTTGTATCCCTAATAACAATATCGAAAGAAACCAGTACTTGAAGAGAAAACTTGACTAGGGGGAAAGAACTGACTAGTCCATTTTTTTCCCCCGAGGAAAAATCTGACTAACTAGTCAGTTTCTTCCCCTTTCAGAAAACTAATTCTAAGGGGGGAAAAAACTGACTAGGGGGGGAAGAGACTGACTAGTCAGTTTTTTCCCCGGGGGAAAGAATTGACTAGTCAGTTTTTTCCCCGGGGAAAGAACTGACTGGGGGAAAAACTGGGCTGTTACACCGGCTAGTATAAACAAAAGGTGAATTATTAAAGGAGCATGCCTCAATAATTATGTCAGGTGTTTCGAAAGATTTATTAAGTTTGTTTGTTTGAAATTGTAAACCATCAAAAGTCATTGAGAAATTTCAAACAGAAGAATTTTGGCTGTACTTATATCATACTGATGAAATATCAACGTAATATTGATTTTATTTTTTTATATTTTGTAGATTATGCTACAGTGTTAAAAGTCATCGAGATGTGCTCTTTTAGAATTATGGGAATTTGCTATATCAGAATTGAAAAAATGTTTGTACATTTCTGTTCCAGCTTATATGATGGTAAATTAGTGTAGATGTGTATTTATTACAAAAAAAAAAGAAACAGCCACCGAATGTTCTTTAACGTATTCTTATTTTTACTGTAGTCATAGGGAGTTGATGTAGAATGTGAATATTTGATTTAAAAGTATGGAAAGCCCACCAAATGTTCTTTACATATTATTGTTCTTGTTATGTTTTGTTATGTTTTATAACATCATATTATTTTATTGGTACTCTTGGAATATCGCTAGTGATGCTCCGATGATCGATTATTATAAAAAATTGATGGAAAATGTCTAATGTCGGTCAAAATTTGTATTCATGATTTCATGTGATATTTTCTTTGATACACAAAACAAGTAGTTGGAAACATGCTTAAGCTCTTACTGACAAACATGCAGATGCCACATTAACATGTAGTCATCCTTGTATTTTTATGACATGAAATTATAATTTGTATAAGGATGTCCATCTCAGGTGAGTGACTTACTCTTGTTTTAATCATCAGTGTACAAATGGAAAGTCTCATTTGTAAGACCAAAGATTGTTTATTATAGACCACTTTTGTTTGTACTTTTTGGACCAATTTTAGCCCAACTGTTTAAAGAATAGCAAGAGCTATTATGCTCACCTAAAGGTTGGCATAGATTTGCAGTACACCTTGGTTAAAGTTTTGCGTGCAAGGTCTTATCTCGGTTTACCACTGTTTGTATTTGATCCTAGAGCAGCCCACTCACTTAGCTCAATAGGGAGAGCGCAGATCTACAGACCTTGGGGTTGGGAGTTCGAGCCCTGGGCGAGGTGTATGTTCTCCGTGACGATTTGATAAAAGACATTGTGTCTGATTTAATTCGTCCTCCACCTCTGATTCATGTGGGGAAGTTGGCAGTTACTTACTTGCGGAGAACAGGTTTGTGATAGTACAGAATCCAAGAACACTGGTTAGGTAACTGCCCACTGTTACATTACTAAAATACTGTTGAAAAATGGCGTTAAACCCAAAACAGACAAACAAATTAGACCTAAACCAAGGTTTCCTAGACATCAGGCCTAATAAAATAAAGGAATTAGATAACTCTTGGTTAAATTTTGTATAAATCATGGCCCTTCTTCCAACATAAAAAATTTGTTTGTCAGGCTGTATCTCAGTAACAACTGTATGCATTGGATTTAATCTTCTTACAGTGACCAGACCTGCTCATTTAACCAAGCTATATAACTCTTGGCTGCATGGAATGTAAATTTTCAAGTTAAAAAGTTTGCTTAAAGTTCTGCATACTATCAAGCTGTATCTAAGCAACAGGTACATGTAACAGACTGAATTATCACACAATGCTTGTCTGTTACCAAATCTGTTTAAATAACAAGGTTAGATAATGAATTACTATTGGTTGAATTTAATATAAATTGCAGCCCTTTTTACATTAGATTCATCCAATAGAACATTTTGTTAAGGTGTCAAACTGTATCAGAGTAACAACTGTTATGATATATTAGATTGAAACTTCACACACTGCTTCCTAGTATTCTGTTGAAGTTTTGCATGCAAGTTGTTATAATTGCCTTAAAAATTAAATTTTAATGAGATAATAATTTGGTAGTGTAACTTTTGCCAAATTTTATAATACTATAGCTCTTGTGTGACTTGGAAATTGTTGAAAATAGTCAAGCATGCAGTCTTACTGAAGCTTTTGTTGTCTGTATATTAGCTGACATTTTTCTCAGTACATTACATAACCACATTGTCTGGTCTGTGTAGTTGAGACCAACTTTTTTGTCTGTACAGTGTACATCAATGACCATTCTTTGTCAGGAAATTATTGACCAAATATTTGTTTATCATGTTGTTAATTTTATTATGATTGAAATACATTCCAAACTCACTTGTGAGTTAATATTAAAACATTGAAACTTTATGAAGAGCTTGACAAGGGCACTTTAAAAAAAGCATGCAAGGTTAGTGTGGTAAGTAGATCATCAAGAGCTTATCAGGTTGTCATACCAGGTTAGCTCAGTGCATGGAACATCAAGAGCTTATCAGGTTGTCATACCAGGTTAGCTCAGTGCATGGAACATTTGAGCTTATCAGGTTGTCATACCAGGTTAGCTCAGTGCATGGAACATTTGAGCTTATCAGGTTGTCATACCAGGTTAGCTCAGTGCATGGAACATTTGAGCTTATCAGTTGTCATACCAGGTTAGCTCAGTGCATGGAACATTTGAGCTTATCAGGTTGTCATACCAGGTTAGCTCAGTGCATGGAACATTTGAGCCTGTCAGGTTGTCATCAGTACTATGTTAGTGTTATGGCATTAAACTTCTTAAAAAAAGGTACTTTAAGTACCTGTTCATCTTTTCAGATTAATTTAATGTAATATAAATCATAGATATTTTCCACCTGTCTGCTGTTTTTCTCAATGAGTTATAAAATTATTCCTGTCTTATTGTGAGACTCTGCAGTCTTTTATGTTTACTGGTAAGGTGTTTTTTCTTCTCAGAAATACCAGTTATTCTACATTGCTCTGTTGCTTATAATATACCATATTATTTGTTTCATATATGCCTATTCATTATTGTTTAGAGTTTTCATTTACAATATGTTGATGTAATAAAACAGTGCCTTCATCTTGAAAAATACATAGATACTATCAAAGTGAACTGCCTTTGATTTTATTTGCCACCTACCATTGAGGATTTCAGAATTTGATACTGTCAGTCCATCCAAAAATACGACTGTTGCTGGAGAGGCTGATTCTTCAGTGGTCTTGCCTACCTAGCTGGAAAAGTATACCATTATCTAAGAAGTGTAAAGAAGGGATAGCTATTCTTGTCTTTCCCAAGGAAAAACTTGGTATGAAATACCATGCTTAAGATTATAAACTGTAATACATACATATTGCCAGAAATATCCAACTCTATTTATCATGCAATCTTTTCTATCTTGAAATGCAAGAATGATCATACATCTCTACCTTTGAAAGACAGCTGCTTTCCCATTTCTCCAGACACCACAGACAATAACCCTTGCTAATGCTTGGTTTCTCGTTTCACATTCTCTCTCCGGTAGGGAAAACCCTGTCTTACATGGGCATCTGCACAGCCATAATATTCTTCACACAGGAGATTCAAATGAAATTATTTTCAATATAAGAACTACAGGTTATTTTTCATGAAAATCACTGAACCATAACATTCAAAGGACACACACAATTCGGCTTGACATTGGTAACTCGTGTATAGTATGGTGCCTACCTAGCGGTATAGGAGAAGTAGCACAGATCAATGGGCAAGACTGCTGCAAAAAAATTTAATAAGAACTTGACGATGATAAAAGATTATGCACAACTATGCTTCACACTAATCACTTGGTGTTTGGAGAAATTCAGCCTTACCGTATAGAGCAAGTAGCAATCAAAGCGCTAACAACATATAAAGGTTGAAACCCGCATTTGATGTACAATAAACCATTCTGCTGTAACAGTTAATGTCACTTCCCTATTGATTTTGGGGTCGTTCCATGAAAGGTCAAGATCACAGCGGCCAGAACATGGCAATCCATTTCTGGTCAGTAACTTTAGACCCATTTGACCTAGAACCTTCAAACTTCATAGGGTGATAGGACTTGCAGAGTAGATGACCTCTATCGTTTTTTGGGTCACTCCATCAAAGGTCAAGGTCACAGAGGCCATCTGTCCGTCACAGTTAATTTCTGATCAATAACTGGAGAACCATTTGACCTAGAACCTTCAAACTTCATAGGATGATAGGGCTTACAGAGTAGATGACCGCTATTAGTTTTGGGGTTACTAGATCAAAGGTCAAGGTCACAAGGTCCTGAACATAGAATATCATTTCTGAGAACTCGAGAAGCACGACACAGAACGTTGAAATTTTATAGGATTATTAAACAAGTAGAGTAGATGACCTCTAATGATTTTTTTTTTGATCAAATGTCAAGGTTACAGGGACCAGAACATGGAAAACTGTTTCCGATCAATAACTGGAGAACCATTTGATCTAGAACCTTCAAACTTTATAGAATGATAGGGCTATCAGAGTAGATGACCATAATGATTTTTAAGGTCACTTGAGCTGAGGTCAGGGTCACAGGGTCCTGAGCATGGAACATCCTTTCCGATCAATAACTTGAGAACCACTTTACTCAGAGTGTTGAAACTTCATAGGATGACTGGACATGCCAAGTAGCCTATCTCTATTGTAGCCAACCATCAGTATCTCTTTGACTTTCACTTCTGTCCCCTATTGACTTCTTGCCTATTACGACTATGCATTTAGGGAGACATGCGCTTTTCTACAAAAGCATCTTCTAGTTCTAATTAAAATTTTATCGAAACACTTAGATAATGTTTATGTTTTTTAAATGGAAACAGGATTCAAGCGACCACTTCGTTATAGCTATGACCTCGGTTCATATTATTAAATTATTTTCAGTATAAAAATAGTGTGACCTTGACCTTTAACATGAAGACAAAATACCCTCCGAATTAATCACTGACAAACAAACTTAACAAAATGAGTAGTCCTTCGGGTTTTTAGACATGGAAGACTTAATGCAAAGGTTAAAGTATTAAGAAATGAATAATGAAAGCCTTTGAATACAAACAGAAATACAGGCTTTAGATAGGCAGCTATTGGCATGTGGCCCTCAAAAGTCCCCTAAATTGCCTTTGAACGCATCAGAATTGTTCCATGAATAAGCCTGATGGCCAAATACATATTACCCCAAAAGAAACAGGACACGATATATATGACTGGACTATGTATCCAGAAAGGACATTGCCAAAAATGATATACAGAAAGTATTAAGCCATCCATCACACAAGGTACCCAGACACCAACAATGGGATTGAAAGCTGTTATATGAGATCCAGAACTGAGTGTGCGGAAGCACCAACACTGCCAGTTGACGAAACCCCGATATCTGATCAACTTGATAGCAAAAAGCTAAGATTTACCGACCCAGTTCTGCATATGGACGAGCATTGTATGATACATGACAAAAAGCAGACGACATTTCCTTCCACAGAATGCCTTTCTGTCAGTAATGTGGGAAAGCAGCATATAAACTGAAAACTGAAACGGAATAATTTGATTAAACGCCTATTTTTATACAATGATATTTTCAATGGCGTTGTACCACTGGCACCAGATCAGAAAGAAAATGCCTCCGTACGTGTTATACCCTACCCCTAGGTATTCTATAAGAACCATGGTCGTGAACGGGAAAATATACTAACCCGTTTCAATCGCGCATTTCATACCTAAAACACGCAGTTGGGTAAATGTGTACTATGGATATCAAACAAGTGGTAATTTATCTTCCATTGTGTACCGGTCACATTTTTCAGTACATCTTATATTAGAAAAACAACGCGTAGTTTATAGTAATTTCAACATTACACAAAAAACTTGCTTGAACTTCCCTGGTGAAGTTCCGTTCTAGATTACAAAACCATTCTGATTGGCTGTTGTAAAAATGTATGTCAATCGTCATTTTACTACACGTGTTCGGTAAAATGTGAAAATGCAGCAAAATGTGCAAAATGAATAAAATATACAGAACAGATGCAGACCAATGTACGATTTCAAATTAAAGATCATATACAAGATGAATTTCATTCATCATTTCGAGTTTTTGTATAAAATTGTGATTTTTTAAAAATCTGTTTTTGTTTGTTTACGTTTCGCCAAACATGTGCGCACTGCCGTGACCTCTAGACCGGATGTTCATTAGGGAAGTTCAAGCAAGTTTTTTTTGTAACGTTGACGAAAGCATAAAATATGTTGATAATCTCAGCAATATGGAATATTGAGACAATGTGACTGGTGCACGATGGAAGATAAATTACCGCTTGTTCAATATACTAGGTTCCCATTCACCGAACTGCGCGTTTAAGTTGAGAAATGTACGATTGAAACGGGTTAGTGCACTTTCCCGTTCATGACCATGGTTCTTATAGAATACCTAGGGGTAGGGTATAACACGTACGGAGGCATTTTCTTTCTGATCTGGTGCCAGTGCGTTGTACATAATAATAACTATTAAAACAATATTAATAATGACAATAATAACAGCCTTATTGTAACAAACAGTCAGGGACCGCCCCTTTTTCCCCTTGAGGCCCTTTTTAACCCCTATTGGGGAATCCCGTACTTAAAGCATCACGGGGTATGCCCAAAAGGAGCTGATATGAGGTTAAAACCACCCAAAATTAAGGGCCCGCCAATCTTTAAAATATTTAAGAAAGAAAACAACCCCCCCCAAAAAACCCCTACCCATAGAGCCTTACCAAAATTTTGGGGTTTAATTAAAAAAACCCTTGGAAATAAAAAATGTTAAAATGTAAACCTTTTACAAAAATTTAAGAAATTTTCTACTGCTTTCCATTTTTTAAAAAAAGCCGCGAAATCTTTTGAAATCAGTGTTTTAAAGATTATTTTAAAATGTGTAAAGTGAATTTTATTTATTGCTAGTTCTAATGACAGTTCTTTCCCAAATTTTTGGGAAACCAGTATTTACAGAAACTTCTATCATTGAATTTTTTGGGCTTGTTGTAGGGGGAAACAACAAAAACGACTTCCAAAATTTTTCAAAATTCTCAAACCTTTGTTATTTGGAATATACTTGTAAGCAATTCTGAAAAAACCGGGGTTTGCTCTCCCAAAGTGTGACAGCTATACATAAAGGGAAAGGGTATCTTGAATTTAAATTCTTGTTTTCCCAGGCACCAATGTAAGTGATACAATGCTTGTTTTGGACTGTCAAATTTCCTCCTTTTAAAGGGACAAGTTTTGCACACATTTTTTAAATTAAGTTGAATATTACACCCCTCCAGTTTACCCCCATACTATGACTTTCCCAAAAAAACCAGATGTGAAAAAAATAGAGACAAAACTAAAATTTCAGTGGTTTCCCTTTTTTTAAAAGTTTTTCGGATGTTTTTAAATTAGGGGGAAATTCAACAGGGGGCTGTACGCTTTTGGGCGATTTAAAAGATTTTTAAAAGTTAAAAGGTTTCATCAAAAAATGCCCCGGATTTTAAATTTGTGTTTTTTCGTTTGACTTTCATCACCAGCAATGTTAAGGGAAATTTTTTAAAACATTTGTTAAATTAAAGGTTTGCTCCCCAAAGGTAAAAAATTTCTTTTTGGAAGTGTTCTTTTTCAGTTTGTTTTATTCATCCGGGTCTTTGATTATAAACTGCGAAACCGTTCAAGGTCTCGATCGCTTTTTGATTTACGGAAACAGATGTAGGACGAAAGTTTTATTTTTTTTTTGGGTCTCAGAAAAACCGTAGACGATATGGATTTTGGAAGAAAAAAAAAGGGTTTTCCCGGGTTGAGTTCACCATGGCCAAAGGGAAAACCCTTCCCTTTTGGGCACACTGATTCAAGATGGCGGTTTTGAGAATATACAGGTTGATATTAATTTTACAAGTATGGGGCCCTTTAAAATGGTTTTTTCCCCATTGAAGGCTGTATCACAGACGCCATATTGTGTTTTTTGGACTTCTGAAAAAATGCCCATGGTCAAACAGTGTCAAATGCCGCACTTAAGTCAATTAAAAATTAAAGGGGCCATGATTTCCCTTTTTTTCTCCATTACCACTTCGAAGATCATTGACCAACCAAAAGTAGCGAAAGATTCACAGGAGTGGTTTTTTCCCTATCCCAGAGGGGTTTTTAAAGAAAAAGGATGTTTTTTTTAATTGCAAAGAACAGTTTTCCCTCAAAAAGTTTGATAAAAATTTTTTTAAAATTATCACAGGACAATAAGGGGGAAAAACCCAGATAGTTCAAGACCTGCTTTTTTAGCAGAGGTCTTACAATTTTTTTTTTAAAAAGGGAAAAACCCGGGGGGCCCTTTTTTTTAAAAAAAAATTTTTTTTAAATTTTTTAAAAAGGGGGAAAAAATTTTAAAAAAAAAATTAAATTATTTTTTTTCATTTTTAATTTTTTTTTTTTTTTTTTTTCCCAAAAAATTTTGGTTTTTTTAAGGGGAAAAGGGTTTTTTTTTTTTAAAAAAAAAATTTTTCCAAAAATTTTTCCCCCCGGGGGGGTTTTTTTGGGGGTTTTTTTTTTAAGAAAATTTGGGGTTTTTTTTTTTTTTTTTTTTTAATTTTTTTTTTTGAATTTAAAAAAAAATTTTTTTTTTTTTTGTTTTAAAATTTTTAAAAAAACCCCCCCCCCCAAATTTTTTGTTTTTGAAGGGGGGGTTTTTTTTTTTTTGGGGGGGTTTTTTTTTGGGGGGTTTTTTTTTCTTTTTTTAAAAAAATTTAAAAGGGTTTTCCCCTTTAACCAATTTTTTTTTTTAAAAAACCCTTTTTTAAATTTTTTTAAAAAAATTTTTTTAAAAATTTTTTTTTTTTTTTTAAAATTAAAAGGAACAAAAAAAAATTTTTTAAGAAAATTTTGGGGTTTTTTTTTTTTTACCCCTTTTTTTTTTGGGGGGTTTGGGTTTTCTCCTCCCCCCCGGGGGGGGGGGGGGTTTTTTTTGGGAACCCCCTTTTTTTTTTCCTTTTAAAATTAATGGGGAAAAACCCCCCCCTTTTTTTTCCCAAAAAATTTGGAAAAAAAAAAAAAAAAAAATTTTTGGGGGGAAAAAAAAAATTTTTTTAAAAAAATTTTTAATTTTTAAAAAAAAATTTTTTTTTCCAAAAAATTTTTGGAAAAAATTTTTTTAAATTTTTTTTTTTAAAAAAAAAAAAAAACCTTTTTCAATTAAAAAATTTTTTTAAAAAAGGGGGTTTTAAAAAGGGAATTTTTTTAAAAATTTAAAACCCCGGGGAAAAAAAACTTTTCCTTTTCCCCTTTTAAAAAGGGGAAAAAAAAAAAAAAATTTTTTTTTAAAAAAAAGGGGGGGGGGGGGCCCCCAAAAAAAAGGGCCTTTGGGTTTTTTTTTTGGGGAAGGAAAAAAAAAAAAAAAATTTTTTTTTTAAAAAGGGGGGGGGAAAAAAAAATTTGGGGGTTTAAAATTTTTTTGGGGTTTTGGGGGTTTTGGTTTTTTAAAAAAACCCGGGAAGGGGGCGGAAAAAAATTTTTTTTTCCAAAAGGGGCTTTTTAAAAGGGAAAAAAAAATTTTTTTGGAAATTCCCCCCCTTAAAAACCCCAAAGAAATTTTAAAAAAAAAAAAAATTTTTTTTTTTTTTTTTTAAAAAATTTTTTTTCCCTTTTTTTCCCCCCGGGAAAATTTTTGGGAAAAAAAAAAAAAAATTTTTTTAAATTTTTTAAAAGGTTTTAAAAAACTTTAAAAAAAAAAAAATTTTAAGGGAAAAAATTTTTTTTTTTTTAAAGGGGGCCCCAAAAAAAGCCCGGGGGGAAGGAAAACCCTTTTTTTTAAAAAAAAGGGTTTTTTTGGGGTTTTGAACCCCATTTAAAGGGTTTTTTAAAAATTTTCCCCTTTTTTTTTTATTTTTTAAAAAAAGGGGGGAAAAATTTTTTGGGGCAAATTTTTTTGGGGAAAAAATTTTTAAAAAAAAAAAAAAAAGGGCCCCCTTTTTTTTTTTTTTTTTTTTGGTTTTTTTGGGGAAAAAATTTTTCCCCCCCCTTTTAAAAAATTGAAAAATTTCCCCCCAATTTTGGGCCCCAAGGGGGGGGTTTTTTTTTTTTTTTTTGGGGGGGGGGCCCCCCTTTTTTTTTTTTTTTTTAAAAAAAAAAGGGAAAAAAACTAGAACAAGATGTAAATTAACCCAATTTTCGATTTTTTGGGGGCAAGGGGGAAATTATTAGGGGTAGAAAAAGGAAAAGACGACCCCAAAAGGGTTTTTGCATGGGTTAAAGGGGAAAAGGGGGAAGAGGGCCCCTTTAAAAAAGCCCAACAAAAAGGGATTTATTAAACCCCTTTACCCGGGTTCACCGGGTTTTTTCCTGTTTAGACTTAAATAGGGGGTACTGGCAGCTAGAGGTAACCCCAAAAGATAAAAGAGAAAAGGGCCCTTTTTTGTACAGGAAAGGGGTAATTCAATTTTTGGGGGAACCCGTTTGGACTTTTTTGTTACCCTGCCTCTTTTTTGAGCTTTTAATGAAAAGGTTTTGGCATGTCTAAATTAGAAATCGTCTTATTAATTTAGATGAATTAATTTTGTCGGAAAAAAACATTTTCAGTAGGGGTTTAAAAATTTTGGATAAAAAGTTTTCCCCGGGGGGACTGGGAAAGCTGGTTTAAAATTTAAAAGAAATCCAAAAAAAATGCCAACCCCTTTGCAGTGAATTTGGGAGTATTTAGGTTATATCATTTCGAAAGAAGGAATCAAAAACGGCCCCCAAAAAAGTTTGAAGCCTTAAAAAATTTGGGCCCTAAACCCCCCATACTAAACCGCCCGTTAAAGTTTGAGTGGGGAAGGGCAGATCTACAGATCTCGGGGTCGTGAGTTCGAGCCCGGGGGAGGCGTATGTTCTCTGGGATGATTTGTTTAAAAGAAAATTGTTTTCTGAAATCTTTCGTCCCCCACCTCTGTTTCATGCGGGGAATTTGGCATTACTTGCAGAGAAAAAGGTTTTGTACTGGAAAAAAATCCAAAAAACATTTAGTTGGGTTTTAACTCCCCGGGATGATTCAAAACTAAAAAAATCCCCTTTGGGTTTTTGAAAAATTTCGTTAAACCAAAAACAAACAAAACAACCCATTTCCTTAAAAAGGTGCGGTCATAAAAATTCTTTTCCCTTTTTAAATGGGTGGTTTCATTGAGAAAAAGGGTTTCCAAAAAGTTTTTATTGTCAAAGCAGGGGTGAGCTATCTTTCCCCTATCTTTCCTTTTTTTAAAAAAAAAGGGTTTTAATTGATGCCCCCGGCTCAATCACCAGACTTCACAAAACCCCTTTCCCTTTTAAAGGACACTGTTGCTAGTGATCAACCCAAATAGTTTGGGCCCTTTTCCCCAAAACATTGATGGAACGAACGAAGCGGGAACTCTCCCCCAAAACAAAAACGAAGATACTGCTTTAAAAAGGAAGGGAACCCTTCTTGCTTTGTTCCATTTTGTTAAGTTCTTTTAACACTATTTATATGGTAAATAGTTCTTGAGCAGGATCGAGCATGGTACTTTAAGGTGGCTGATGAATTTCAAGAATCCAGAAGGTCAAATTGCCCGGTGGCTGGAAAGCCTATCATCATTCCAGTTGGGCCATAAAACTTTCGTCCGGGTTAACTACATGGTTTTATCCCGATGGATTAGTAAAAAAAATTTTGGGCAGTGGGGCGAAAAAAAAACAAGGAAAAGGGGCCATATCAGATCAAAAATGTTAAAACCCAGGACTCGAATAGGACATAATTTTATAAAAAAAGGGGTTTTTAAGGGCCCCATTTTTTCCCCAGAAGTTTCGAAATTTTGGCCCAAAAAAATTCCTCAGCTATGGGGTCATATATATTTTGTGGGGGGGGCGCCAAAAAACGCCCCAAAAACCGCCAAAAGACTTTTTTTAGGGCGCCATTTATAATTTTCTTCTTTCGTTCTGTCGCGTTGTTTTTTCTTTATATCGTTTTAAACGGGGGCGCCAAAAACGGGGGAAACGAAAAAAGGGCCAAAAGGGGAAAAAATTTTTTCTTTCTTTTAGGGGCGGGGCGCCAGAAGGGACAGAACGGGGCAATCCCCAATAGAGGAAAAACTTTCGTTCTTTCGATAAGGGGGGGGGGGCGCCAAAAAAAAAAAAACAACAGGACGCCAACTGGCAAAAATCAGCCCCCCTACAAATGTTTTAAAAAAAATTTTCCCCCCCCCCCCCCCCCCTTGTACAATTTTTTATTTTCCAATAACAGCTGTAAAGCCTGAAAAATTTTAGCCAAAAAAAAAGGAAAATTTTTCCCAATTTTTATTTTTTTAAAAAGGAAATTCGTCTGTTTAAACCCGGTCCGAGCCCCACCAATTTTTTTGCCCAAGTTTTGGATTTTCCTTTCTTTTAACATAAATTTGACCTTAAATTCCCTTTGGGGGAACGCTTCCTTTTTTATGACTTTAATTTGACTTTAAATATACTTTACTGAAAGTAATCAAACAGAGAAAAAATGGTAGATGCAACAAGCGACTTTCAACTACCCTATCACAAACATAAGTGAACAAAATAACAAAAAGCCATTTTTTGACACTTAAAAAATGGGTTTTTCATAAAAGGAATATAAAAATATTCTTTCTGAAAAAGTATAAACGAAAAATTGCGTGACAGACAGACAGGCGGACAGACAGACACCAACAAAAATCAGTATGTCTCCCCCGCTACATGTTGGAGACACAATGAGCTGGAACAGTCATGTGTTTTCACATATCAGTATTATAGTTATTCCTGGTACACAGTTGGATGTGCGAGCATAGGCCCTACATACGTAGGCCTACAGTAGAGTGGATGCACGTATGAGTGTTCGGAAAGACGGAAACAGATATCATTTGTTTTCACCTTTAAAAAATTTAAATTATGGGGTAATTTGCCAATGTAAAAAATTTAAAATTATGGGGGGAAAATTAAAATATTTTAAATTTTTAAAAGGTTTTTTTTTAAATAGAAAAATATCAAAAAACAACTGCTTTTTTTCCCTGAACTTTAAAGTGCAGTTAAAATTTATGGTTTTAGTTTTGGGTAAAAAAAAAAATTGCCCCATTCTGAAAGGGGAAATTTTGGCGCAAATTTTGGAGCGCAAAATTCTTACGTGAGAAAATTTAACCTTTTTATTACATGCGTTTTAAAACTTTAATATAGAGGTTATTTGTTTTTTTTTGAGTGAATATGGAATTAGGGTATCTCATGAGAAGTGAGAAAATTTAAAATATTTTCGGGGAGCGCGTAGCGCGGGGTAAAAAAAGGAACATTTTTTCTAATTCGAGGGGTTTTGGATATATTCAAAAATTGACAAAAAAACAAAAAAAATTTTTCTTTCTTTTTTATGCTTAATTACGTTAAAAATGTGCATTTTGCAAAAATTTTTAAATTTCAGGGGGGAAAAAAACCGGCGAAAACAGACTCCCTAAGACGTGTTGTGCTTTTTGAAAGAGGGCAAAACCCATAAAAATTTCCCATTTTTTTTTTTTTAGCAGCCTGGGTTTTTAAAAAAATTTCCCATTTAGTAAAAAAATTTTTTTTTTTTAAAAAAAATTTCGAGAAAACACTATAAAAAACAAAGGGACAAAAATTTTTACCCTTTTTTCGCCCCCAAAGGCCAAATTTTAAAAATTCATAAAAAATGTATGGGGGGCCCAAGCAATATCTTTTCCGTGTGAAAATATAGATTTCAATTTTCACAGTGTGATGTGAGAAAAAAAAAAATCAAAACTGAAAAGAATACAGTTTTTTCATTATTTTTAGCAAAAAAATAAAAATTTTTTATTACATCCCTTTCAAAACTTATAATGAAAAATGTAAATATTATGATTATTTTTAAAACTAAAAAAAACTAACAAATTAAAAAAATTTAAATTTCAATGCACGCATTAAGTTATATTTTTTTTTTTAATACTTTTTTTGGTTCCCGCAGCACAGCTGGAAAACCGTTTTCAGTGAATTGGGCGTTCCGGTCAACGATTTGGCTTTTTACATTTTTTTAAAATTATCCTTTTTTTTTGAACAAGAATATCATAAAACGGCTTCTTTAGCCCAAAACCCTTATGGGCCTCCTGTATAAACAAAGACTTATCCTGGGAAAAAATGTGATTACTGGGAAAAACAAATGAGTAGACCTACGATGAAAATTTTTGCCCTACCTTTCTGATCAAAATATCGTTCAAAGATTAAATTACTTTCCTTTCATTTTCCCGGGGGGAATTTTAGCAAATAAAAACACAGTTTTATGATAAACAACTTAAAATCGTTCTTTTTAAAAAATGAAAAGACATGGCTGGAAAAAGGTTTAAAATGGGCCCGGGGTTTCACTTTCGGCGTAACTTTTCTTCGTTTTCAGTGTTTTAAATGTTTCACGACATTTTACCTTTTTATATCAGAAATTTAACGGGGTTTTTGCCTTTAGGGGGGAAACCAAAGTTTTAAAAATGCATAAAATTTTAAATTTTAAAAAAGTCTCTAAGTTTTAGTTTTTTAAAGTTTCAAAATTTTGAATATCGATAATAAAAAATTGGGCCCTTTTGGGCCCTTTTCATTCATAAAAAAAAATTATTTTCCCCACACACTGAATATAGGGCATACCCCAATTAAATATAAAAAAGACACAGTATATAATACAGTTACAAATTTTTAAAAACTTCTTTTCGTTTACATAAATTATTTTAAAAATTTTGGGATACTAAACCAGGTAAAAAGGTTCCCAAATATTTCTTCTTAATTTTTCCCTATTATTACAGCACAACAGAAATGTTAAATCAGGGTTTTAAAAAACATTTTGGTTTAAAATAGTTTACAAACAATTTTTTCTATCAGTTCCATTAAAACTTCCACGTTTTTATTTCCAAAGGGGATGCTTAAACTAAAACAAATGTAACTTTTTTCAGATTTCACTGACAATAGGGGTTTTTAGATATTCTTCAAAAATTTGAACATTTTTTAAAATTTTCAGTAATAAAATAATTTTGGCATAGTAGTAAATTTAGCACGTTTTGATTCTTGGGAATTTTTATTGATCCCGTTTTGCCTCCTTTTAAACAAATTTTATGTAATTTTCATTTTTTTCATAAACAAGAAATACATTTGTAAAACCAAGATGATCAATAATGGGAAAGAATTCATTTAGATGCCCAACAATTGGATTTTACTGTTGCAAAGATTCATTACTCCTATACTTGGGAGAATCAAAATTTTAAAAATTTAAACCAAAATTTTAAAGATCTTTCTTTTTCAAATAATTGTTTTTTGGGGGGCGTCCCAGATCACCATAAATTGCACAGCTTGGGGTTTGCTGTTTTAAAACCTTTAAAAAAATTACAAATTTTTTTGTGCAGGGTTTTTCAACATCTTTTTTAGTTTTTTAAAATTTTCTTGCCCCCTTCAAGTTCTTGCATTTTTTATTGGTCAATAGGGCTCATTTTGGAGACCCGGGTATATTCAATATCCGCGTAATTTCAGATATAAATTTTTTATTTAGAAAAAATGGCTGCCGCTTTTTGTTAATTTACAAAAATTTAAATTAAAAAATTTTAGCATGTTTTGTAAAGGGTAAATTGGCAAAAAAAAATCGTTAC
Organism: Mercenaria mercenaria; assembly: GCF_021730395.1. Classification (NCBI taxonomy): domain Eukaryota; kingdom Metazoa; phylum Mollusca; class Bivalvia; order Venerida; family Veneridae; genus Mercenaria; species Mercenaria mercenaria. The sequence goes on along the minus strand of NC_069371.1, from coordinate 57,840,869 downwards.
ACAAAATTTTTGGGGACGGGTACGAGAAAATACGCTGTCCGAAAATCCAAACAGGTCCCAAACTTCCCCTTTGCCTTATAAAGGATTTCCCGACAGGTATAACCCGTTTTCCCCGTCACCCAAAAAGCAGTTTTAACTTTTTTAAAATCCCCCCCCCTCTGATCCATATAGAAACTTGGTGCACTGACCATGGTGACAAATAGCGATAATTTTGTCTTTACATCTAATTTTAAATTTTAAACAAACAAAGACAGCTTTGTTTTTTAAGGTCTTTTTGCTTGATCATTCAAAAATTTAACAGCACCCGACATATTTCCTTTACACCCTTTTATGGAAAAATTTTCTACAATTTTAAACTTTTAACCATTTAAAAAAAACTCTTCAGACCTGTTTTGTTTACTTTTTTCCCAAAAAAACATATTTTGTTTTATCAACTTAATTTTTAGGGCCCCCCCCTTTTTTGAATATGGTTTTTAAACTGTCTATTTTAAATTTTTAAGCCTTTGGGGCTGTTGTAATTAAAAAAACAAAACATCTGCAAAAAATATCGGATACATCGATAAAAGCTCAAAATCTTTTTTTTTTCATAGTTGAAAATTCGATTTTCAGAAAAACATTGATGAAAAAAAAATAAACTAAGGGGAGATAAAGGTTCCCCCCTTTTTTTAATCCAAAGGGAATAGTGGGCATCCCAAAAAGTTAGATAACTCCGTAGTGCTTGACATTTTTTAAAACAGGACTTAAATTAAAATATACTTTTTGGTCATTTTACAGCTGAACCGGGGCCTTTAATTAACTTTATTTCCCCAGAGAAACGATATCTCGTTAACAGTATCAAAAGCTCTTTTGGGAATCGATAAAAAAAACACCCTAATTTGATTTCTTTGCTTAAAACTTTTTGTATGATGTTTGTAGGCTGACCCCTACCCAAAAAAAATGTAAGCCCCCGCAAGGTTTTCACAAAATAGTCCCAATAAAAAAAAGTTCTTTCTTTTTTTGTTTCCCTTTTGCATTTTTTCGATAGAAAAGGTGTTTCTTTTATCCTACCACGTTTTGTATGTAAATTTCCCCCGCTTCTATTAGGCTGATCATACCAAATAGAAAGTAAAACCTCCGCAAAGGGCAAATCACAAGCCAAAAACCCCTTTGGGGGTTTGGACCCCCACACGCCCCATTCTCCTCCGCCCCTGGTTAAAATTTTGCCAATATTTTTTTAGCATTTTCATGTATTTAGCATAGGTGCGAACATAAAACGCCCTTTTGTAAAAATTTTAGCGGTTTTTTTTTTAAAAAAATGGTTTTTAAACCCTCAAAAGCTCAATATAACAAAAAATATGAAACATTTGCCCGAACAAAGGGAACACTTTTCTTTTCGCTGGGGCCCTCGTTTGTGTAGCGCATGTTATAAAACCCGGGTTTTCCAAAAAGGGTACTCTTACGGCAAAGTTTTAAACCCCGACAAACTTCTTTTTGTAAAAAAAACCTGGGGAAAACGTGGGTGAAGCGATAAACCGGGGGTAATGAATCGAAACGGTCTCAATTTTGGGGACCCGGCAACGATATGCGCGTTCAAAGCAGGGGGTCAATTCGCAAGGGTGGGTTTCCCTAGAATTTTTGATTGATTTTTTTATGTTATTTATTTATTTCTCGTTGGGGAAAACCAAAAGAAAGGGTTTTCCGGGCCGGTGTCATTTGACAAATGTTAAAAAGTTTTTGACGATTTTATACCAGTGATTCCCTTTGTAGGGTTCATTTAAAAAACTTAACTGGCTATTTTCCCTACCCTTACAGAAAAAAAAAGGTGCCCCGCGCTACTCTTGCTGTGTACATACAGCGTAATTTATTGCGTACAAGATTTTGGGGACTGAAATCAAATTGTACCAAAGGGTTTCACCGCAAAAAAAAAAAAAAAAAAAAAAATTTTCACCGATAGTACGTTTTTAGTACAATTTTGCATGCAAAAAAGCTCTGCCGCGTACTACCCTTTCTGCCCAAAACGGGGGACTAAAATAGTACAAAGGATTTTTCGTGGGGGAATTAAGTATCGAGAAAAAATTTGCAGCATGTACGGGACATACACTTTTTACAGCAAATAGCCCGCGGTTTTTTCTACCCCCTGCGGCGTACATGCTGTGTACTCCTGCGGTGTACATGCTGTGTACTCCTGCGGCGTACATGCTGTGTACTCCTGGCCCGAGTCCTGCGGCGTACATGCTGTGTACTTCTGCTGCATACATGCTGTGTACTCTTGTGGCGAAACTGCAGTTGATAATGTAAATTCCTTACCCCACCAACTTTCGTATGCAAATGCTGATCATTTGGACAGAAAAAAACAGAAAAAAGATAAGGACATGCATCAATAAGTATTTACCCTTACCAAAATAATGTAGATTGATGTTATCAAATAAATTAGTATGCTTTTCTCCATCCACTTTTCAATGAAATAAATCAATTTTTGTAGCATGTAATTTGGTAAACATTTGAAGAAAATGGCGTAACTGCATCAAGGGGAAACAACTTTAATGCAACTAATATAAGTGTTATGATTTATTATAGACGATGTGTGCGTAGTATGTATTTATTTTGATTAAAATCCATCTGAGAACAATCTAGGACTGGAATTATATAAGCATTATACACTTTTACGTCCGTAAAAAGTAGCGCACCAAAAATTTTTGGATTGATTTTTTCCAATGGGGCAAGCGCAATTAGCCAAAAACGTTCTGAAAATATACGAGCGGCAAATCCGATGAACAACTTTTTAATTTGGTGAGGCCTTAATGAGTTAACATAATGAGCATTAAAGCCTTTATAAAACATGATAGAGTGGTGTTTTGCTTAAGAGTATTCAAATAAAAGTGAGAGCTATTAATTCTTCTCATTCGGGCGCTGTTGCGGCATTATCTTGGTAATTATTTCATGTATTACAAAATGTAATGCAACAAAGTTCAATAAGGCTTTCAATTATCCAAGTTAGAAAGCTCCAGGATTAATTCAAATGAAAAAGAATATATTTTTACACTGCATGCAAGGTGCAGCTCAGAAATCACTAAGATGTAAGCTTCACAAATGAACATTGCAAATAGTTTGGCAAATTTTTATTGTTCAGATACTGGTAATCTGAACTATTCTATGCTATTAAGATAAAAGTTACTCGGAAATCAAGTTCTTGCTTCCAAAAAAAAAAATGTACAAATCCTTCCTGCATGAAGTCCCTCCCGCGTATATGAAGTTTACTTCAGACTTTAACTTATAAAAAAAAAAACTAAGTATAAATGCCAAAAGAAACTGTACAAGTCTTTCCCGCGTATATTAAGTGTACTGCACAAATTTCAAAGTATCTGCGGTGTACATGCAGTGTACTATTTTCTTGTACAAGTCCCTCCTGCGTACATGCAGTGTACTCCTTAAATTTTCAGAGTCTGTGCTGCGTACTTGAAGTGTACTAGTGACCTCCTGCGTACATGCTGTGTACTAGTCGAAATAGTACACGGCATGTACGCGGCATGCGGTGTATGTAAAATGTACTCCTCTGGCGTACTACTGTGTTCGCGGCATATACACAGCAAATACGCAGCATGTACGCCACAGAGGCTTGCTTCTGTAAGGGTAGTGTTCGTGCGATGTTTCAAATCTTGTAATATTGAGAGCATTGATGGTAAAAATACTTTTTTTTAAAAAACAAGCTGAAATGTTACAAAATGCGTTTTATGATCGTCACCTATGCTCAATACATGGTAAAATGCTAAAATATATCGGCTAAACTTAACCAGGGGCGGAGGAGAATGGGTTGTGTGGAGGTTCGAACCCCAAGTGTCTGTGGGGAATATAAGTCTCTGAAAATCTGATATACTAGAAAATGTCAAAAAACCGTTATGAAGTGAATGGATTTTATATGAAATAAAGAACAGCTGGATTTAGTGTTCAGCCTTGAAATCGGCATGTTCCTATCCCGCATGCTGGGTAAAAATGGCGGCGTAAGAATTTAATGTCTCGAAAAGAGAAATATTGAAAGAAGCAAAAAGTAGTAAATTCAGCGGGTTGTATTTAACGAACTGTGGTTTTCTTATATAAAAGTTAACACCCCCTTTTCTTTTTGTTTTTCTAAAGTAGCGATCTAGTTCTTTATGGGAATATAAGTCTCTGAAAATCTGATATGCTAAGAAATGTCGAAAAACCGTCATGAAGTAAGTGGATTAATATGAAAATATGAAATAAAGAACAGCTGGATTTAGTGGTGTTCAGCCTGTAAAAGAAAAATAGCTTCAGCTGTAGAGCGGCCATCGCGAAAACCAAATTGAGAGTCGTTAAAAACATTTTCAGCTCACACCATGTATTTATACGATTTCTCAATGTAAGTGAAAATATTTTTCCTACAACACTCACTAGTGTAATCCCGCTGTAATTGGCAGGATTAGCCTTATCGCTCTTTTTATAAATAGGAACTATAACTCCTTTGGACCATGCCTTAGGATACAAGTTATTATCATATATATGATTGAACATTGTACAGAGAAATGGCGATATAAAGCCATTGGCATCAATAAAGAAATCAGTTACATTATTATAATAATTACCTAATTATAGTACCTAAAATTTCAGATTATGAAAAACAATTAAAAAATGATGCTGGTTGCTGTCTTGTCTAAGGAGTAGTTATATTAGTATGATTTTTTCCCCCTCATAATTATGGCTCTAGGACTCAAAAATAAGTCATTAAACTTAATCCACTCATGTGCCGGACCCCTTTGATTTGATCAATGCTAAGCATATTATTTAAGATTTTCTGAAACTTCTTATTTAATTTCTATGTAGCTCTTCTTGCAGATAGTCCTACCTATCAAGTCATTGATAAACATTTAATCCCTAATTATAACTGGATTATTGCGGGAAGAACTCATCTCAATACAAAAACGTTGTCAAATACATCATTATTGTGTGACATCAGAAAAAGTTTTAAGTCTAATAAAATAAATACAGATAAAATATTTAAGCCGAAATTTATATATAATTTTATGTGTACTATATCAAAGATCATATATAAAAACAAGACAAGAGGGCCATAATGGCCCTATATCGCTCACCTGTTATCATTGCACTTAAGGACAAGAAGCTATTTATAGTAACATAAAAGGGAAGTAATTAAAAAATATTGTAAGTGAACAAAAGAAGGATCTGCCAAATAAAAACAAGAGCACTGCAATGCAACACAAATGCAGAGCAATATACACACAAAACAAAGTCATATGACCTTTAACCCCTAAGTGTGACCTTGACCTTGACCTTGAAGAATGTCAACCGAAACATGCGCTCTGCATGTCGTTTCGATGAGGTGCACATTTGTGCCAGGTTTCTTGGAAATCCCTCAAGGGGTTCAAGAGTTACAGAGCAGAAGGGAAATTGCTAACCAACAGACAGACGGACATCGACGCGATAATCTTCGGGCGTATAAATAGGAATCGAGATCTTATGGTGATACAAGTTGTGTGCAAGTTTGGTTAAAATAAAATCATAAATGAAGCTGCTATTGTGCAGACAAGGTCAAAATAGCTAACTTTGGCCCTTTTAGTGGCCATAATTCTGGAACCCATTATGGGATCTGGCCGGTTCAAGAAAGGAACCAAAATCTTATGGTGACACAAGTTTTGTGCAAGTTTAATTAAATTCAAATCATAAATGAAGCTGCTATTGTGCAGACAATGTCAAAATAGCTAATTCTGGCCTTATCAGAGGCCATAACCCTGGAACCAATAATGGAATCTGGCCAGTTCAAGAAAGGAACCGAGATCTTATGGTGATACAAGTTGTGTGCAAGTTTGGTAAAAATAAAATCATAAATGAAACCACTATCGTGCAGACAAGAAATTGTTGACGCACGCACACACGCACACAAATTTTGGCCCTTTAAGAGGCAATAACTCTAGAACCCATGATGGGATCTGGCTGACAGGAACTGAGATATCATGCCAATACAAGTTTTGTACAAGTTTGATTAAACTGCTTGCAAAATGTGGTCTCTATCGTGTTCACAAGAAATTGTGGACGGACGAACGGACGAAGGACGAAGGGCGATCACAAAAGCTCAATCTGTTACTATGTGACAGGTGAGCTAAAAAAGCTATTTAGTATTTACCATGAAAATTGACATTACAACACTAAGTTTTTAACCATACATCATTGATTGATCTCTAGTACCATGTCTAAATCACCGCTTTTATAACGGTTTAATATAGTTTTTTTGTATTTCCTCATAGTTATCGGACGATCTAATTTTTCAACATTATGTAATACTTCATTTTCATCATTAAAATCACTTTGATCAAACTGACTATATGATTTATTTGACATATTTGAAAAAATATTTTTCAAAACCATTTAAACTAACATCACTTTACATATTGTGCGAATTTTTAAACTTCTTAATGTACTTCCAAAATTTTCTTGGAGATTTTTTACTCATTTCTGACAGTTTCCGTTTCTCTTTACTATAAAAGACAAATTTCGCCTTACGTTTAGTCGTAACGTATTTTTTTCTGCTATACAGAAAAGTCATTTTATTTACATCAGATCTATTTTAAATAAATAGACGCTTTGAGGCGAAGTATTCAGCTTTTGCCTTTTTACTCTTTTCATCAAACCAAGGGGATTTCCGTTTTACAGCTTTCGTACATTTGTGAAACGTTTTACCGAAACATTGTAAAGAAATATCATGTACAAGTTCAGTAAAACAACTATTCATACACTGATTTATCTCATAATCGCCAGATATCAGTTTTCCATTGATTTCATTAAACAAAGTACTTTTACTATATAACAGATCATGGAAATTTCTAGTATTAGATGTATTCCATAATATTTTATCATATAAAACAGGGTTATTCAGCTTAATGTGGCTTAGATAATACCGACTTATTCGAACGTATGCTGTACACTGCTGGGAATACTGACATAAGAAAGACCGAAGTAAGTCATTTTGAGAGTTCTAATCACTATGTGCTGGATTCCTACAACTTACATACCTTGATTTAAGTGAATGAGTTTATGCTCATTTTAAAAAGACTGAAAATAGAAACAAAATGTTCTATGTCGGTAGGTGTAAATAAGCCTGATGCAAATTATTTACATGTACATATAATACCATATTTAATTGTTTATTGAATATTGAAACAAAAAGCCATACATTTACGTAACAAGAGCTTCTTTTGCTTTCCTTGTATAAACCAATTTACGCCACTGTTGCGTTTACTCGGTCAATATAAACTTTGTTTCTGGTGAGGAGCGAAAATATTGCATATTATGATAACTTGATAATGGTAGATTTAACTGGATCGAAGAAACCGGATGAGAGAAAAAACGTTACTTTATCATGTGTAATATGCACGAATAGGAATGTTTGCGTTTTAGACTTGTTACCTTGTTACCTTCATCTGTTACGGAGCGCCTGGGTCAGATTAAGCTCCTCCGATCTTGGTTTCTCTGTGGGAGTCCGAATAGAAGTCTCTGTGAGGTCTGAACGATAGTCTCTGTGGGGGTCCGAATAAAATTTTAAAGTTATGGTCAAACGTTAAGCACTGTTTGTAGATAGAAACTGATCTTAAAACTTGATTTTTGGAAGCGGCCATCTTGATAAATTATGTTCAATTTAGGCCTATTTCATTATACAATTCTCGATACGATGGTCATATATTCCACTTACACTGAACAAACACAAACTACAAATTTAAATTTTACCAAAATAACTTTTTATTTTTCTACATTCACTGCAATTCTGAACATTAAATGATAATCTGGATATAAGATGTAACATGGTTCTATAACAATTAAGCCTCATTGAGTTCGTTTGTATTCGGCTTCTCAGAAATAGCTTCATTTGAATTTAGAACAAAAGATTCAACGTATCTGAAAAGAAAATCACATGTGTTCACATATAAAAGAAAAACTCCTTTTCAAAAGGCAATGAAACAAGCACACTCGACAAAAACACGCCTGGTCCACCAAAACTATATTCAAGAACCCCTATTAAATTTTAACAACCAGTTGGGCATCATATCACTTCTAGTAATTTTACTTGTTTAATAAAAACAAATTCATGAGAAATTTTAAGTCATACTGTCATACCCTTCTAAAATATCTGTATTAGGTAACAAACTCATGGATACAGATACGGAAAAAATTATCTCAATATTTCCTGGGATCGCGTCACTTTTGTACCAGAACAGCAGAATTTTCATGTTATGACTCTGGAGGTGTGCTAATTTTTATTAAAAATGAGAAAAATGTTGTAAAATGTTATTGGCAGCGGTGGGATTCGAACCCACGCCTCCGAAGAGACTGGTGCCTAAAACCAGCGCCTTAGACCGCTCGGCCACGCTACCAGATAAACATACATGTCACTAAAATTGTATTAGTACATTTAATAATATTATGCTACAGGTTACAGCTATTGATTTGCAATAGTTGTGTACCAAATTGGTTAATTTTCTCATTTTTAAAATTCTTTTGCTTACCTTTTATCTTTGCAGTTCTCCTCTGCTCTAAATTTGGTATTTCCGGAAATCGCCGTACATTCACGGAAGTTACCGATGATTCAGAAATCAAATAATCTGATTGGTTATTACGTTTTTGTGTTCAAATCAACAACCGGGAAGGCGAAGTTTGCTCTACTAATCGAAATTTCTATGCAATACTGACAATAAAACAAGCGTAATGAAACGGAAAGTAAGTAATTGTAATTCTTATTATGTCTTAACTTGGTATTGATGTAATATCGAAGTGTTTTCCGTTAAAAACCTGTTTGAAAATATAGTTTTTTTTTTGTTTATTTGCCATTGATTTTCCCCACCCGGTACAAATTCTTCAGTATTTATCGTAGCTTTAGTTAGTGGCTCTGCCTAAATTTTGAAGTACAGCAGCGCTTTAGGGTATAGCGGACATTCAACTATTTATTTTTGCATTCCAATTTAAAGAAATGCAATTTAGTAGTTATTTTCTATATATATCGGAGAGAAAAACAGCCCTTATTTTCAAAACGTTCAGCTTTTAAGTTTTAATAGAAATTCATGTGCTTTTCTCTACATGCCATTGTTTACATATATGCGCAGATTTTGACTTATCCTCTGCACCCTAAAATCCTCTATACCCTAAAGCACTGTAGGCAGTGATGAAAGAAAAGTAGTCTGTGGATCCAGTGAGGGGGGTTCGGGGTTCTTCCCTGGAAATTTTTAAATTGAAGGTTTAAAATGGTGCGATCTGCTGTATTTTAGGCATTTTTCATTGCTCTGTTTACATATATTTTTTATACAAAAAAGACATAATTCCTCTAAAGAATTTATTTGTGACATCACATCAAAAGTTAGAGTCATACTCTGTCTCTAAACCAGAGTTATCAACGTCAAAAAAATCTGTTAAAAACAATTCGTCAGTGCTAGTCATGTGGCAAGACTGATTAAAAATAAATTTATGCGTAAAGATCGTGCGCAATTCACTGACATGGGAAACCAACTACCCGTGATGTCAGCATGCAAATAACACATACACATGTATTTGACAATAAATTTCGGGTTATTACTTTATATTTTGAAGTTATTTTTTTGTTCAGTTTTAGAAAAGTAGCCGGCAGTACAACCGTCAGTAGCTGGCAAAACGCGACTGCCGGGCCTTGTAGAGACTCTGGAGGATAGGTTGATAGTTTTTGCATTTAGACATAGATTATTGTATAAATTTCCATTTCATAAATTTCCATTTCATCCTTTCAACTATATAGAAGGTTTCATTTATGCTTTGATATGATACAAACTTTCACAGAATGTTTATCTTGATGATTTCTAGGCCGAGTTTGAAACTGGGTCATGTGGGCCAAGTTGAACAGGTGAGTGATATAGGGTTATCATGACCCTCTTGTTTTTCACTTCTGTGGGAATTGTGTGAAAACTGTTACAACTTAAAACTAGAACCTCTCATTAGAAATTGAAATATAAAACAAGATGTTTTCAGATGGATTCCAAGTTGAGCCTGATGGCAGCCTTTGACGAGCTGATGAGAAATGCAAAGGTTCTAACAGCTGGAATAGAGCCAGGTTATTTTATATATATATATATTTTTATACAGACTAAATGCAAAGACTGCATGCTTTGGCCAGTAATGAAATAGTGCAGATCTGTGTTCTCAAAAATGTAAATTACTGAACAATAAGTATATATTAAACATGATTACTTTAAAGTGTTTTTGTTAACATTCATAGTGCTGTTAATAATTGTTATGTATTTTAATTGAACAGCAGGCTTTTTTTGCTCTTGTTGGAAGTAAAGTTCACTTTAGAGAATATGAAATTGTTACAACATGTCCAAGTAATGTTGAATTTATAAAGATATGATTAATGATTTTGTAGAATTTAAAATGTTTGTGGAGAACCAGCAGTCTTGTAGAAGACAATGGGCCACTTCAGAGGATGAACTACATCGTGTTAGGGGGAAAATGATCACACTGGAATCGGACAACAAGGCACTTGATGCTAAACTAAAACATGCCAGGTATTGATTCAGTTGTTTCATATATTTTATATGCTTTTAAACAAAAATTGCAGGTTCCATGCAGTGTTTCCATTCCCATTTGTACATTTTTAGCTCGACTATTCGAAGAATAGTCTAGCTATTCTACTCACCCTGGCGTCTGCGTCACACCTTGGTTAAGTTTTTGCATGCAAGTACATACAGCTATCATTTAAAGGCATATAGCTTTGAAACTTATTTATTCTTTTTCTAGGTCAATTACCAACCTCACTGGGTCAAGTTCCATAACTCTAACATGTATTTTGAGCAAATTATGCCCCCTTTTGGACTTAGAAAATTCTGGTTAAAGTTTTACATGCAAGTTACTATCCCAAAACTAATGCAGATATTGAATTGAAACTTCACATGTGTCTTCGTGGTTATAAAACTAGTTGATAGCACCAAGTCCCATAACTCTGACCTTCCTTTTGGCCAAATTATGCCCCCTTTCGTACTTAGAAAATTTTGGTTAAAGTTTTGCGTGCAAGTACATACAGCTATTACTAAAAGGCATATTGATTTGAAACTTATTTTTTCTTTTTCTAGATCAATTACCTACCTCATTGGGTCAAGTCCCATAACTCTGACATGTATTTTGAGAAAATTATGCCCCCTTTTGGACTTAGAAAATCCTGGTTAAAGTTTTGCGTGCAAGTACATACAGCTATTACCAAAAGGCATATAGCTTTGAAACTTATTTATTCTTTTTCTAGGTCAGTTACCAACCTCACTGGGTCAAGTTCCATAACTCTTAACATGTATTTTGAGCAAATTATGCCCCCTTTTGGACTTAGAAAATTCTGGTTAAAGTTTTACATGCAAGTTACTATCTCCAAAACTAATGCAGATATGGAATTGAAACTTAACATGTTTCTTCGGGGTTATTAAACTAGTTGATAGCATCAAGTCCCATAACTCTGATATGCATTTTGGTCAAATTATGTCTCGTTTCGAACTTAAAACTCTTTCGATATTTAACATTTTGGGTAATAATTTCCTGCTTCTGTGACAATATTTCGAATAGTCGAGCTTGGCTGTCTTACGGACAGCTCTTGTTTATGTTCAGATATGAGCTTAAACATACTGAAAGTTTCTTAAGACTAAGTATGTCCCGCATGTAACAAAAATCCATTTTAATACTATGAAAGTTAATTGTAAGCTTAACTATTTGACTATACATCATTGACCATATTGACAGAAAAAGATACTTTGGTTAATAGCTGCTGAGTATTCAGGGCTTTTCATCCTTATTTAACAGAGGCCGATATTCAATCACTTCTCGATTTTTTTCCCAACTATGGTAGGAACACTTCCGGAAATGCAAGGTATTATTTCCCAAATGGTTTAGATTTTTTTTACATTCTAGTATTTCCGGAAGTGTTTCTCTGGTATTGATTTTTTGTCGCACTATAGCTAGCCTAACAGCTCACAGTACCACGTGTTAGCATTACCAGTCTTGTCCGTTTATGTTCTGTGGCATTGATTTTAGTCAGTGTTTCAGGGGAGATAAATTTAATTCGTCTTTTGGTGTTTACTTCCGGTTGAATTTTTTTTCCCAAAATGTCACTACAGTAAATCTATCAAATGTGTGACAGTATCAAAAGAAAATCAGAGGTCATTGTCAGGGGTTTACCAGACCTGAAAACCCAAGAGTCCCAGGACCCTTTGGTCCAAATTTTGAAGGGTCCTCAGGCCCTTCCCCAGAAATTTTTTAAGGTGCTGGGGTAAAGTTTGCGTGGCGGGATAAGGGGTGGGTGCGGGAGGGGTTTCCCCTTCGGTGATCGATTTTTTTTTTTTTAAAAATCGAACCCAAATGGTGCTTTTTTAAGTATACCATATGCAAAAAAACACAACAACATGTATTTCATTACTTTTACATTTTTAGCTCACCTGTCACAAAGTGACAAGGTGAGCTTTTGTGATCGCGCGGTGTCCGTCGTCCGTCCGTGCGTGCGTGCGTCAGTCCGTAAACTTTTGCTTGTGACCACTCTAGAGGTCACATTTTTCATGGGATCTTTATGAAAGTTGGTCAGAATGTTCAAATTGATGATATCTAGGTCAAGTTCGAAACTGGGTCACGTGCCGTCAAAAACTAGGTCAGTAGGTCTAAAAATAGAAAAACCTTGTGACCTCTCTAGAGGCCATATATTTCACAAGATCTTCATGAAAATTGGTCAGAACGTTCACCTTGATGATATCTAGGTCAAGTTCGAAACTGGGTCACGTGCCATCAAAAACTAGGTCAGTAGGTCAAATAATAGAAAAACCTTGTGACCTCTCTAAAGGCCATATTTTTCATGGGATCTGTATGAAAGTTGGTCTGAATGTTCATCTTGATGATATCTAGGTCAAGTTCGAAACTGGGTCACGTGCGGTCAAAACTAGGTCAGTAGGTCTAAAAATAGAAAAACCTTGTGACCTCTCTAGAGGCCATATATTTCATGAGATCTTCATGAAAATTGGTCAGAATGTTCACCTTGATGATACCTAGGTCAAGTTCGAAAGTGGGTCACGTGCCGTCAAAAACTAGGTCAGTGGGTCAAATAATAGAAAAACCTTGTGACCTCTCTAGAGGCCATATTTTTCATGGGATCTGTATGAAAGTTGGTCTGAATGTTCATCATGATGATATCTAGGTCAAGTTCGAAAGTGGGTCACGTGCCGTCAAAAACTAGGGCAGTAGGTCAAATAATAGAAAAACCTTGTGACCTCTCTAAAGGCCATATTTTTCATGGGATCTGTATGAAAGTTGGTCAGAATGTTCATCTTGATGATATCTAGGTCAAGTTCGAAACTGGGTCACGTGCGGTCAAAAGTAGGTCAGTAGGTCTAAAAATAGAAAAACCTGTGACCTCTCTAGAGGCCATATATATCATGAGATCTTCATGAAAATTGGTCAGAATGTTCACCTTGATGATATCTAGGTCAAGTTTGAAAGTGGGTCACGTGCCATCAAAACTAGGTCAGTAGTCAAATAATAGAAAAACCTTGTGACCTCTCTAAAGGCCATATTTTTTCATGGGATCTGTATGAAAGTTGGTCTGAATGTTCATCTTGATGACATCTAGGTCAAGTTCGAAAGTGGGTCACGTGCCGTCAAAACTAGGTCAGTAGGTCAAATAATAGAAAAACCTTGTGACCTTTCTAAAGGCCATATTTTTCATGGATCTATATGAAAGTTGGTCTGAATGTTCATCTTGATGATATCTAGGTCAAGTTCGAAACATGGGTCATGTGCGTGTCAAAAACTAGGTCAGTAGGTCTAAAAATAGAAAAACCTTGTGACCTCTCTAGAGGCCATACTTGTGAATGGATCTCCATAAAAATTGGTCAGAATGTTCATCTTGATGATAACTAAGTCAATTTCGAAAGTGGGTCACGTGCCATCAAAAAGTAGGTCAGTAGGTCAAATAATGAAAAAACGTGACCTCTCTAGAGGCCATATTTTTCATGGGATCTGTATGAAAGTTGGTCTGAATGTTTATCTTGATGATATATAGGTCAAGTTTGAAACTGGGTCAACTGCGATCAAAAACTAGTCAGTAGGTCTGAAATAGAAAAACCTTGTGACCTCTCTAGAGGCCATACCCTTGAATGGATCTCATGAAAATTGGTCAGAATGTTCACCTTGATGATATCTAGGTCAAGGTTGAAACTGGGTCACGTGCCATAAAAAACTAGGGCAGTAGGTCAAATAATAAAAAAACCTTGTGACCTCTCTAGAGGGCCATACCTTTCATGGGATCTGTATGAAAGTTGGTCTGAATGGTCATCTTGATGATATCTAGGTCAGGTTTGAAACTGGGTCAACTGCGGTCAAAAGTAGGTCAGTAGGTCTAAAATAGAAAAATCTTTTGACCTCTCTAGAGGCCATATTTTTCAATGGATCTTCATGAAAATTGATCTGAATGTTCACCTTGATGATATCTAGGTCAGTTTCGAAACTGGGTCACGTGCGGTCAAAAACTAGGCCAGTAGGTATAAAAATAGAAAAACCTTGTGACCTCTCTAGAGGCCATATTTTTCATGAGATCTTCATGAAAATTAGTGATAATGTTCACCTTGATATCTAGGTAAAGTTCAAAACAGGGTCACGTACCTTTGAAAACTAGGTCAATAGGTCAAATAGTAGAAAAACCTTGTGACCTCTCTAGAGACCATATTTTTCAATGGATCTTCCTGAAAATTGGTCAGAATTTTTATCTTGATAATATCTAGGTCAGGTTCAAAACTGGGTCACATGAGCTCAAAAACTAGGTCACTATGTCAAATAATAGAAAAAACGACGTCATACTCAAAACTGGGTCATGTGGGAAGAGGTGAGCGATTCAGGACCATCATGGTCCTCTTGTTACATAATCATATAACCATCAATATATCATATACACTACACAGACATGACAGCTGCCCACTTCTTTTATATGTATTTTCGAACAACACATATGTCCTTCCACTTCTTTGTCTTTGTACTAACACTAACAACACATAGGCATTTTTGTTTTCATATACCGGTAAGTGTATGTCTTTGGCTCTGTGCCATTCCTTTACTGCACCACTGAAATTAAAGTCATTCAGTTTTTGTCCCTGCATGGACACCATGAGTAAGGCATTAAGCACTTCATGCTCACCGGTGAATGTGGGTGGTCTTTACACATTCAACTGCTGAAAACCTCTCTCACAATCTGAAAGTACAAAAAAGTATTTGTTATTTTTCCCAGAGCAAGGATAACCAAGGATGGATTATATTGTAAAAGTTCCTAAGATTTGACATTTATCTTGTGTTCTTCTGCACAATGAATTGCAACAGTATTTCTGTTAAATATTTGTGGGTGTTAACAACACATGCAGCTTTTATACACACAGAAGCAGGTTCTGTATTTCAAGTTTAACTATGTATTTTACTGCAAGCAGCAAGTTTCAGAAAGAACATGTATACACACCAGCTGTGGAGGTTGGTAGAAGCAGTCCCACTGTAGCGACTTTGCTCAGGTTCGGGTGAGACTCGGACAGATTACCAACAATCCACTCCATGGTGCTCAAAGTGTTCATCTGTGGTAAGGGTGGCTAAGATTCGCCTGTGCCCATTCAATAACCGCCCGGTCTTCTTCAAGGGAGAAGAGTGATGAAAGAGCCTGAAATGAAACAGAAGTTACAATGACATGTTTCAATGACTTGACAAAATGAATCATAACTTTTTTGTTGTTGATAAGTTTCTTGTTGTTTTTTTTTCTTCTAAAATTCTTTGGACCATACATGATGCTGTAAATATAGTCAGTAAATAAATAAATCAATGTTTATTTAGCATAGAAATATTGACTTCCATGAAATACAGCAGAAGAGAATTCATTCATCCCTTTTACCGACTAGCCCGGTTCTTTACGTGAGAAAGTAGGCAGTTGCTTATTTGGAACTGGTCTTTCCCAGGAACGATGGTTGGGTAACCTGCCCTAAATTTTGTTATTCCACTGAAACTTGTATCATTTGGTCTTTTCATGTTTACTTTGAGAGATACAAAAGCAAAGTGAAACAAAAATATCATAGTAGATAAAGTTTAATATTTAGAAATTAATAGCATCTTAAACAATGGTAATTAAACATCCTCGAAAAAGTTTGCTTCAGTTCATCCGGAACAATGATTTCAAACTTCAGTCAAAGAATCACTGGTCATTTTAATACAGTTGCCTTTCTGTGCTAATTATTACTCGATAACAATTAACTTACCCATGCATGCCGTCATCAGCAGTTATCCCATTTCGTTGCATAGACTAATTATAATCTTTAACTAATTATAATCCAATCACTCCTGCTCCAGTTAACTTGTGAAAACACAGACTTTCATCAACACGTGTCATCTTTAAACCCTTATCAGTACACGGTAAACAGCTAGCTACACTGTGTATTCATAAACTTCCCCGATCGATATTTACCTGAGGTATCTCACAGGGATGAAATCGCTTACTGATTTAAGACGCTGCGCTAATAATTGAGGCACCGCGCAGGATAATTAAGCGCTGCGGGAAGCTGTGTTTCGTGTTTTAAGCGCCGCGGTAGCGCGGCGCCTTATGCGGCTGGGGAAGGGCCTGGTCCTTTTCCAAAATACAGGAGTCCGGACCCAGCACTCTGGATCAATAAGCTTTATCAATTAACTTTAACACTTCATTGATTCTGGTTACCTATGTGCACTCGGCATGACGTTACTTGCTGATAAAAAAATCGGCGAGGCATGTCTACATAAAGGACAGGATCTAGAAGAAGATCAAAAGCAGGATGGCATTGAGATCACTTGTCAAAGGTGATTTAACTCCGCCTTCCATACCTTGCTGCATATTATTATATTAGTGTATTGGAGTTTCATATACATGCTTTCAGTGACCGTGAGTGTTTATTTTGAATACACCTGTTTATTGTGGACACAGTTTTATTGTAGGAAATGAATGATAAGAGGAAGGATTATGAAAGGAATTAAATTTAAAATGCCCTTGGTCAGAGTGACGCACAGGCAAGTATCATGCCCGGTCCTTTGAGCATCTTTTGAAAATCTCCCGGGTCTGGACCTGGGATTCTGGGTCAAATGGAACCCCTGCATTGTTCGACTGTGGAGTAAAAAACACTGTAAAATTGAGGGTACAGTAATAATACCGCCAAAGAAACAGCTTATAAAACTAAATCATTACATAGAAGTGGCTACAGTGAAAATTTCAGAAAGTCTGGAATATATGCTCAAAAAGCCTCAGTTTGACAAATAGTGGCTGACAACATAACCCTTTGTTTTTAAAGATATATTGAATTGTGAATTTTAACGTCTAAAAAAAAAAGTGCTGTAAAAATTAAATTTATTAAAGTTGAAAATAGTTTTTACTATTCAAATTTATACACTAGTACACATCTTTCAGTGAAAAGCTTTTTTTCCAAAATGGGCAATTATCGCGCATTTATTTCCCAATGTAAAAAGCCAGGGCCTCTTCCAAATTTCCGGGTGAAAAGCCCTGGGCTATTGTGGTTTTACTATTGCATGTCAATACTTCACTCACTATTTAGTTCCAAAATTTTAAAAAACATAGCTCCCATGGCAGCAAATACATGACAAATGCCCCTCAGAGTAGGGGATTGTTATTGTTGGGTAATAGTTTTGTTATATCTGATTGAGGTGTGAAACTTTGGCAAACAGTATTGCCATCATGGCTCTCCTGTTACATTTTATATATAATATAAATCATAATATATATATGAACAAATATTTTAAATAGTAGATATATTGGTCTTTGCACTGACTGATAATTAAAAATGTTTAGTTTTCAGACCAAACTGCCAGACTATCAAGATAAATTGTAAGGACTGTTTTTTTTGATGAATTATGTTGAAAAATTTATGTTTCATGTTTGCAGAAATCTGATAGAGAAGGAAGAGCAGAAAAGACTGAAAGTTGAACATGATAAAGAACAACTGGTAGGGCATATGAATCCTCTGTTTTGGTTGACATTTATATTTTAGCTTCCCTGAGTTTGAGCTATTAGTATTGATGGATGATCATCTTCCTGTGTAAACATAATGCCCATCTCTTTCCCTACTCCTCGTTAAAGAAGAGGGCATTTAGTTGACAGTGGATAGGTAGACCACTGTACTATGTAGAAATATGATGGGTTAAGTGGTGCAGATTGAAGTGTAGTGGGATGTAATTTCTTCAAAGACCAATTCAGTTTTCAAAATTTCTGAATACAAAAGGTAATAAGTCATGGTCATATGTTTAGGAACAGGATTATAGTCTTCTGTTGGCTTTTTGTGGACTTTTTGAACTTCAAAGATGAACTAAATATATATATATTATTTTGTACCTGTTTAGAAATTTAGTTACATGTATTGATAAAACAACATAGTCAACAGAGATTTTATAGTCCCAGCAAAATAATGATTTCTCATTTAAAATGGTTGAAAAACTTGAAATGAATTACTGTCTAGTCCATTTTCCAGGAAAAACATTAACTCAGTTTGTCATGTATATATATGGAAGGGTTCCGATACTGATTTCGATGACTTTAAACCTTTGTCCTTCAGGTAAGATGAAACCTTATCCACTAGACCATAATTCAGAAGAAGCTTCATAGAGTGATAGGCCTTATGGACAAGATGACCTCTGTTGCAGGATAATCTCGAAAAATAGAAGGGAGGTGTGGGGGTCCTTCCCCAGTAAGGGTCAGGGGGACAGTGTCCCCTGTTGGGGGTTGCCAGCGATTTTAGCTTTTCTGAAACATGAAACTCGAGTCATTAGGCATATTGATGAATATATTTAACAGGAAAATTGAGAAAACATTTATGGTTGGCACAATATACTGACACAGACATAATTTTCAAAACATCACTGTTATATCATTAGTCCTCAATGTCATAATCAGATTGAGAATCAGATTCATTCATTTCAAGACTATGCATGCTTTGTCATAAGCCAGTGTATTTTAAGAAATATTATTGCCACTGGCCAAGTATCATTTAATTTGAAAAAATGATGTCATCAAAATCAAAAAATGTTATCTTAAACTAAAGCAAAGTAGTCTAACCCCTCCTAATGGTCGCCCCTTCCCAATGGTCAGTCTGTGACGCCCCTTCGATTTTTATACGCCTGTTTAAAACAGGACGTATTATGGCAAGGTCCCTGGCGGGCGGGTGGGCGGCGTCCACAGACTTTGTCCAGAGCATATCGTCTTCATGCATGGAGGGATTTTGATGAAACTTGGTACCTTTAATTTTTAGGTATATTTTTACATACCTGTACCTGATAAGGATTTTTGTTGTGGACTTTGAGTATTTTTTTATGGACTTAGGTTTGTTTTTTGAAGTTTTCCATTTGTTGTTCCACTCCTTCGGGCTACAACAGTCAAGTTCTTTAAATTTTGCTCCCATCCTGTGATGTAATCCTTCGGGCGTATATTGCCCCGCTTGGCGGAGCTCTTGTTTACACTCAAGATGCCACGTTTTTTGGTCCAATCTTACTAAAAATTGGTCAGAATATTTGTTACCATGTAATCACTAGGTAAAACATGTTTACACTGTTATTGTGTTACACAGGTGAGCGACCTAGGGCCATCTTGGCCCTCTTGTTTGTTATGATCAAATGGCCAGTAATTATCTGCAATTAGCATGTCACTTGGTGTCAATTTTGTTATTCACAGTTTGATCTCGGTAAAAGATAATACTCGATCTTTAATTAGTGTCAACATATTTGTGATTTTTTTGAGTCGGCTAAAGGCTGAAAGCCTTTTGACGAGTCCTTGCTATCCAAAGATTCTCTAAATGGACCAAATAACACAGTGAAGGGATGTAGTTCCATTAGATTTCTCAAACTTCAAACAGTTCACTGCATGAATGAAGATAAGTTGTGTCAATTCCCCTTGCTATGACCAATATACGATGTAATCTGTCATATTTATGACTTGTAATTGTGCAATACTCGAATGTAACTCATTAAGCATAAATGTGCATTTTAAGAATTGCGCAGGCTTACAAAGCTTGGGTAACATCCAGCGAAAGACAAAAAATAGTTCCACAGGGCTCCAGATAAGATGCGTATTAGCGTAAATTACGTATAGAAATAATGCAAATACGCATGTCTAATAATTTCTAAGCGTATAAAAACGTATATAAAATTACAGAAACGCACAGAGTGCTTTTTTAAAAACAAAATCTGAATCGTCTGGATGCGTTAGGTAACATAGCCAATCAGCCTTAATTCTCCCACATTGAACGTAAACACGCATCGTATGATTTCTATAAACTTTGCGTGGGTTGAATTTTACAGTCAGTAAACGGATAAATTATCGGAAGAAGAAGCTCTTACTGGTTTGTTTAGTTACTACTGATATTAAAAATGATTTTAATTCTTATTTTTCGAGAAATAAACAAATCGGCGAAACATCAAATTGTATTTTCTTGTAGCTTTTGAAATCGAAAGTAGATCGTCTATGTTTGGCTGCTTTGACGAAACGAAACAACTTTTTTATGAAAAGATTTAAATAAGAGGTAATTTAACCGTAAACTTCAATGTCAGATACTGCCAATTGCTGCTAAATGTCTTCGTATCATCACAATTTGTAAAATATATTGTTCAAACTGGAGAAAAGTGTAATCGTATCTGGATATAATATTTTGGGTATATATCGAGCTGTGTTATGAAATTTTAAGAAAAAAACTAAAAACAAACTGAAACTGGTAGACTATACTGTCAGTACATCAATCATTAGCCGACTCAGGCCATTCAGGCCTTTGATTTATATTTCTTTCTCAAATACTATTAAAATTTTGTTTTGAAAGAAATATAAACCACTTGATATTTTACGGAATGTAACGGCGATCTTAGATTTTAACCTTGACAAAAAGCACGTAGAGTAGTTTCCCCTTACCGAAAATGCGAAAATGACAGTTTTTAGCTCGACTATTCATAGAATAGTAGAGCTATTGGACTCGCCCATGCGTCGGCGTCGGCGTCCGCGTCCCGATTTGGTTAAGTTTTTGTATGTAAGCTGGTATCTCAGCAACCACTTGTGGGAATGGATTGAAACTTCACACACTTATTCACTGTGATAAACTGACTTAAATTGCACAGGTTCCATAACTCTATTTTGCTTTTTTACAAAATTATGTCCCTTTTTTGACTTAGAAATTTTTGGTTAAGGTTTTGTATGTAAGCTGGTATCTCAGTAACCACTTGTAGGAATGGAATGAAACTTCACACACTTATTCACTGTGATAAACTGACTTACATTGCAGAGGTTCCATAACTCTATTTTGCTTTTTTACAAAATTATGCCCCTTTTTCCACTTAGAATTTTTTGGTTAAAGTTTTGTATGTAAGATGGTATCTCAGTACTCACTAATTGGAATAGATTGAAACTTCACACACTTGTTCACTGTCATGATCTGACATGCACAAAGCAGGTCCCATAACTTTATTTTGCTGTTTTACAAAATTATGCCCCTTTTTCAACATAGAAATTTTTGGTTAAGTTTTTGTATATAAGCTGGTATCTCAGTATCCACTAATGGGAATGGATTGAAACTTCACGCACTTGTCCACTGTCATGAGCTGATAAGCACTATGCAGGTTCCATAACCCTGTTTCTTTTTTTTTTTAAATTATACCCCTTTTTCGACTTTCGTATTCATTCAATCGACAAGGCTGTTGAATAGTCGAGCGTTGCTGTCCTTCGACAGCTCTTGTTGTTGTTTACTGTAACACATGCTGGAATTGTTGATTGCGAAGATGATCATTAGTATTGTGAAGTTAAATGCATGTCAATGTATTCTGGTAAAATGATAAGAGTAAAACGAAAAAGAAACTGGCCTTAAGTTATAATTGGACTCTGGTCAGAAGTCTGAAATATAAATATATATACTGGCTGCTCCTCTGATCAGTGGTCACCTTGCTTAAGTGGCCAGATTGTATTGTGAAGTTAAATGCAAGTCAGTGTATTCTGGTAAAATGATAAGAGTACAACCAAAAAGAAATGGGCCTTAAGTTGTGATTGAACACTGGTCAGAAGTCTGAAATATAAATATATATACTGGCTGCCCCTCCGATCAGCGGTCACCTCGCTTAAAGGAGTTCATCACAATATTTTGTGCGCAGCTCAATTGCGCAGCAAGCGATATCCACTGTAAAGTTCAGAATTGTCGGATATGCAGCGCACTCGCGCAAAATATATCATATGTACTGACAATATAGGTCGTGCATCCATATTTTACCTTGAAAAGTGATGGTGTTTTATTGGAGGAGTAGTTGTAGGAAGTGCTCGAACCGAATACATTGTGGACAGCCAATTTGAAAGTAAACTATTTCGTACAGTAATGATGCAGCCGACTCCAAGTCAAATAAAATTCCAGAAAATCTTAACGTAGATATATCTCCTTCGAGTTCAAATGTGACTTCCTAAAATGTTGTTATACTTTTTGTGCCCCATCCCGCATTTCACGTAGTAAGACCAGAGTTATGGCCCTTGACAGTCAAATTGTACATAAAGGGTCTAAACATTTGTGTCGCATGTACCTCAAAATTATATGCGCCAAGAGTCATAAAACCACACAAGAATTAAATTCAGCATGCAAAGTTTTATTTGAGGTTCACTCAATAAAAGCAGATTTATGTCCCTTGACGTGGTCAAATATATACCAAGTGGGATGTGAAAGCTTGTGTAGCACGTATCTCAAAAAGTATTTGACCTAGAGGCATGCAATCTTAAAGGAGCATTATTCCGCGTGTGAGTAAGAATATTGGTTAAGGAACTGATAATAACATTGTGCAATTTGATTTGTAAGAAAAAAAAATGTTCATAATTTTAGGTGGATGGGGTAATGAAAAAATACTTTTGTGGGTGGAGTGAATATTTTTTAATTTTTCTTGAAAACAAGCACGGGTTGATATTATTTTTTTGGTTTAGATTTTTTTGTCTTAGTTCTAGCTTACATAATATAAAATTTGGAAAAATTCTGTCTGCTAGATTTTTCATATCATTAAGAAATACTTCGTGTTTTTCTCAGTTTCAGATACTTTCGACATCTGTCAAGACTAATTTTTCTGAGTTAATATATCTATATGTTGACATTTTATGCATAGATATAGTGGTGTTATTAATTCGGATGCATAAACAGTAACATCAGAGTGAAACTTCGAATAAATAATTGTTTGCAGTAGTTTTATTATGACATGTATGTACTGTTTCTTTAGACAAAAATACCGATTTGGTGTTCTTAATAAACTTTGAATATTGAAAAAAGAAGCACAGGTACCTCTTATTTTTATTTTTTATTTTAACTTGTCATACATAAATCTATAAATATGCAAAGTTACAAAAAATTCTGTCCACTAGAAATAATTGTGAAAAACATCTTTAAGTGGCCAAATTGTCTGTTTCCCCTGGCTGGCTGTTAAGAGAGGTAAATTAGACTGTATATATATTTTGCAACAAAGAATCGTATTTCTTTTCGGCTATTTACATTCAGTCTGAATAATATATGTAATATGATGTACAAAATTTAAACACTGCTTTGCTATAAATAATTTTGATTCAAATATGTCTTTTGTTGTAAAAGTTGGATCAATTTGGTAGAACTGTTTTATTGCGCATGCAAAGCGAATAAACGTGCATTTAGCAGATGACCCCTGATTTTTGGGTCACTCCATCAAAGGTCAAGGTCACAGGGGCCTGAACATGGAAACTGTTTCCTTTCAATAACTGGAGGAACACTTGTACCAGAATGTTGAAACTTATAGGATGACTGGACATGCAGAGTAGATAACCAATATAAATTTTTTGTATCACTTGATCAAAGGTTAAGGTCACAGGAGCCATAACATGGAAAATTGTTTCTGATCAATAACATGACAACCGTTTGACACAGATAGGGTGGTAGGACTTGCACAGTAGACGACCTGTATTGATTTTCAGTTTATAACAAAAGACCTAGAACAATACTTCATAGGATGAATGGACATGCTGAGTAGAGGTCACTTAGCCAAGCATCAGTGTCTCTTTGATTTTCGCTCATGTCCTTGATTGACTTCCTGCCTGTTACTACTATGCTTTGGGGTAGACATGCGCTTTTCTTCAAAAGCATCTTCTAGTTTGCTTGTTTGTTCTACCTGCACTGGCATTTTAGCAAATAGTGGAACATTATATTTTTTTCCTGTAGGAGCGCCAGATTGCATTGATCCGTGAGTTACTGTTGGTTTGAAAGAATGGCCGCAAACTTGCCCAGCATGATCGTAAAAGGGGACTTGCATTCCTCATTTACCCAGCTCAGAGTTAACTTTGGGAAGTTTTCACCACCAAAAGGGTTAAAATTTTTATTTGGGACTTAATCTTTTAAAATCCCTTTGTTATTAGAAAATTGGTTTTGGGGCATTAGCATTAGCTTTTTATTTTGTAAAAGGGGCCCTACGGGGCCCCCGGGGGTTTAGAGTCTTTGGGACAAAAAAACCTTTGCCCCTCACCCGGGGGGGTTGGGAAAAAACCTCATTTTGGGGGCGGGGGAATTCTTAAGGGGGGAAGCCATCCAGCGGGCTTAGGAAGGTGGGTGGTTTTCCCAGGTGCCCGCTCGTGATAAATTTGTGCACGGGGGGGCCCCTGGGGTTTCTTCCTCCACCTTTAAAGTGGAAAGTCCCCTTTTGGGCCCTTTAAAACTGGGTGGGTGCGAGTTAAAAACCCAACTAAAAAAATTTTAAATAAATTTTTTGTGAATTGTTAAAGCAAAATCCCCTTACGGTCAAAAACTATGAGCACATATATTTTTACTTTTGGGATAAAAATTTTCTGCCTTTTTTGTTACAGCGAAAAAATTTCGGGTTACTTTTTTTTGCAGCATACCACACTTTGTCCTCCCCTAAATTTAATTTTAAACCCTCCCCAAAAGACCCTTTGGCTTGTGTTTTAAAAATTTCGGTTGGGTTTCCCACTTAAGGTTGCGGGTTTAAAAATTAAGTAGTTCTGCACTTTTTTGAATCCCGAAAGTGATGGCGAAACCCGTCATTTACCCGGGAAAAACCCCCCGTGGGTTTAAAGAGGGTTTTGGGGGCGAAAGGGAAAAATGAAAATTTCGTTTATGAATCAAAGGAAACCCGGAAATTAAATTTATTAAATTTTGTAACGGTCTCTATTTTTTAAATTTTAAAAATTATGTTTTAAAAATTTTTCTGAAAACGTTAAAATTTTCAAAAAAATTGTATTTAAATTAGTTAAAAATAGGAAGTTCATTTTAAACCCCTTGGCCCAAATATTTGAAAAAAGGCCCCACGGCCCTAGGGCTTTTTTTTTTTTCGGGTTTTATAGGCCTTTTTTTATCACGATTTTGAAAAAACTTTTTTAAAAATTTAAAATTTGTAGAAAATTTTCTATTAGCAAAAATTGTTATGAAACTTGCTATTTTCCCATAGTTCCCTTTAGGGGAAAATTGTGTGGGGTAAAAATTTTTAAAATTCGTTTTGCAAAGAATCAAGCCAGGGCCCCACCCTTTTTTAAATTTGTGAATTTGCTGGTTTTTTGAAGTTTAGAAAATTAAAAGTTTAATAAAATTTTTAAAATTGTGGGAAAAAATTTCTTTAAAAGGTGCGAATTCCCTTTAAAAGGGGACGGGTTTTCATTTTTTGTTTTTAAGTTTTTTGCTCTTATTATCCCCCCCTTCAAAGAAGGGGGGGTATTTGTTTTGAAGTTGTGGGGAGGTCGGTCGTTTGTTGGTTTTTTGGACCAATCCGTTTCTGGATGTTAACTCAAAAAAGGTTTGGGGCCCTGGGGAAGGGAAAATTTGATAGAGGGTTGGCCAAAACCAGCAGAGGGCCCTTTTGTTTTTGGGGTTTCAGTAGGTCAAAGGTCCGGTAACAGTGACCCGGAAAACGGAAAAAACCCGTTTCCGTCGGTTATTTGAGTTTGTTGGGCTAGGATCATAAAATTTTGTTAGGGAGGTTAATCATGCCAGCAGTTGCCCTTTTATTAATTTTGGGGTTTCAGGGGTCAAGGTCAAGGTCAAGTGCCCTGGGTTCGAAAAACCTTTTCCCCGGACAATAACTTAAAGTTTTTTGGGGCCCTTTGGTTCATGAAAGTTCTTAGGGTGTTAGTCAGGCAGCAGTTGTCCCCTTTTGTTTTTGAGATCAGTGGGCCAAAGGTCAAGGTCACGTGAGCCGGAACATTTAAAAACCGTTTACGGGTGAAAAATTAAAGAACTTTTGGGGGCCTACGATCATGAATTTTTTGTTTGGGGTTAGTCTGCCCAAACCCAGTTTCCCACTATTGATTTTGAGGTCGTTTCCCAAAGGTAAAGGTCACAGTGCCCCGGAAAAGTTATATTTTTTTGGGGATGAAAATCCAGTTTGGTTTGGGGCCTAGGACCAGGGAAAACTTAATGGGGAGGTGTTCAGGGACCAGCAGTTGACTCCTTTTGATTTGGGGGGAAATAGGCAAAAGGTACATTGCCCCAAAAATTGTAGAACTTTTGTGTACGTGACCAAAATAAATTTTGTTCCATGTGAAAATTTCTGAATGCATCAAGGGGGCATTTCGTTTTTAAAAGAGCTCTTTTTTAAAATCAGATTTTTGTTTGGGTTTTTTTTCGGGGAAATTTTGTCACTTACAGTGATATTTTCCTCAAAGGTAGGGTTAAAAAACTGAGGTAAAAAAATAGGTTATTGGTTCGTTTTTTTTAAAAAAGTCTTTTTTTCATAAAATTTTAAAAGTTATCTTTATCCAATAGGCAATTTTGTTTTTTAAAAAATCTATATGAAGTTTGAAAATTGTTAAATTTAGAGTAAAAAAACTAGCTCAAACCCATTTTTAAAACTTTATCTTTTCACTTTTTCGGGCACACTCTGATTTGGTTTGGTCCAGGTTAAAATGAGTAAAAACCCTCTGTCCTGTTTTGTTGAAGTATAGTTTACTGGGATAAGCAGGGAGGATCTAAAAACCCCTTGTGGGGGTCCCCGAAAAACGTAGAAAACGTAACGGGAAAACCTTCGGCCCCCGGGAAGACTTGAATGAGGCACCCCCAAAACCCCGGAAAAAAAACCGGCTGGGGTTTGTTTTTTTTACACTTCCTGTTTTATTAATTTTCCCCCTAAACAAAATTTTTGGGGGGGGACTTTTACTCATAATACTGGAAAACCCAAAGTCAGGGGGTCTGGGAATTTTTTGGATATTTTTTAAAAAGGGTTTGGGTGGGGGGAGTTTTTTTTTAGTTTGACTATTTTTTTTTTTAAAAAGTATATGGAAAGTTTACTGCCCTGGCATTGGCGTCTTTCCGCGTCCACCCCTTGGGTTTAAATTTTGGATGCACTTTCTCTTTTTTCTCCTTACTCGTTATTACTTTGGTTTTGCTTAAAGTTGGGAAATATTTAATTCCTCTTCATCCCCCAACATCATATGCCCAAAAGGGTCCAAAAACCCCTTCTTACCGATATTTTTTGAATTATGCCCCTTTTTACTTAAAAATTTCAGATTAAAGTTTTGGTGCCTTTTTCTCTGCCCTCAGTTAAAAACAAAATTGGATTGGTTTAAAATTTTCAAAAATTTGTTTGACATTATCCCCAAACCCGTATACACGGGTCATAACCCCCTTGCCCCAAATTTTTTCATGTTTTTTGGGCCCCATTTTACAAAAATTTCGGGTTTAAAAGTTTTGATGCATTTTTTTTTTTTATCTTTTTTTAGCTCCCCTGTCACATGTGACAAGGTGAGCTTTTGTGATCCCCCTTCATTCGTGTCTGTCACCCAGCCCGGGTGCCCGTGCATGCGTCAAACAATTTTTGTCTGCAGGTTTGGGGTTTTTCTTTTTTGATTTTATTACCCCCGAATGTCGACGGAATAGTTTTGGCTTTGTCCGTCCGCCCGGAGCCTTATCTAGGAAAGGGGTTGGGAAATTTTTATTTTTTTAAAATTTTCATTTTAATTTTTCACCACTATGGGGTTCTTGCGGCCCGTAAAGTTTCAGTCAGATTCCCCAAAGAAAACACCAGTTATCCCCCTTTTAGAAGTTTTAGTTTTAAATTATATAGGGTACAAAAATTTGGGTTTTTTTGTTTCTAACTTTTGATATATTTGCCCTTAAAAAAACTATGAAACTTAAACAAAATTTTTAGACCCCATAATGTGGTTGGTACACAAAATTTTTCGTTTGGGGATTTTTGTAAAATTGGTTATTGCCCTTTTTTTGTTTTTAAAAATCCACTATTTTTTTAACAAAAAAATTTGGGTTTGAATTTCATTAAATTTCTTTATTTTTTTTTCCATAAAAATTTTTGGGTAAATTTGTGGGGTTGTGTCCCCAAAACCCCTGGTCCCCCCCTTCCCTTGACCCACCCCCCCCCGGGGCCCCCCCCCCCCCCACCCAAAAAAAAAGAAAGAAAAAAAAAAATTTTTTTTTTACTTTTTTTTTCGAAAAAACTTTTTAACATGTTCCCCCTTTTTGGGTTATGGGGCCCATCAAGTTTCAGCCCAGATTGCCCAAGAAACCCCGGGATTTTTGGGCCCCTTAAAAGTTTTAGTTTTAAAACTATGATATAGGGTACTTTTGTCAAATAGTAGGGCAATTTCTGCTAAAAAATTTTTGAATATTTGCCTTGAATATGAAATTTTAAAACAGAATTTAAAGAAACTTAATGTGGTTGTGAAACACAAATTTTGAACAAAATTTAGAGTTTTTTCCCCTTTAAAATTGTCTAAAAATCCTTATATTTGAAATTTAACAAACTTATTTTTGGAGTTTTTTTTTTTTAATTTTTTCTTTCTATTCGTGAAAATTTATTATAAATGTAAATTTTCGCACCCCCCTCGTCTTTTTTTCCCTTGGTCACCCCCCTCCCACCCCAAAACCCTCCCCCCCTCCTCCCCCAACCCCCAAAAAAAAAAAAATTTTTTTTTTGTTTTCTTTGTTTTTTGTTTTTTTTCAAACCTTCCTTGTTTATTTTTTAACAGGCAATTTGTCCCTTTTCCCACCTCCTCCTCCTACAGTCAGCCCACCACTGATCAGAAATCCTTTTCCCCCCCCCCCCCCCCTAAAAAGAAAAAAATAAAAAATATTTGTACTTAAAAACTTCTTTTGGGCGGGTTTTGTTAATTTTTTTCTTTTTTTTCTGTGACCATTTATTAGAAACATGTGAAGTTGGGCCCTACCCGGGTTTATCTTGCCTTGGTCACACCCCCCCCCCTTTCCCAAACCCCCCCTAATAATTTATTTTTTTTTTTTTTCTTTTTTGATTTTTTTTTTTTAAAAAAAAAATTTCCCAAAATTATTTAAAACATCCCAATTTGCCCCCCAAATCACTCCTCCATACATCATGCCCCCCCAAATTAATGATCTCCCCCCCCCCCCCCGGCTTATTTTTTACCCTTTTTTTTTTTTTTTTTCTTTTTTTGTTTTTAAATTAATTTTTATAATCAAATGTGAAATTTTTTTTCCTTCCCTTCCCCCGCACCCCCCCCCCTTTAAAAAAATAATAAATTTACTATATAATTATTTTTTCCCATTCTTTTTGTTTTTTTTGTTTTTTTTTTAAATTTTCAAACTTAAACATGTTAAGTTTTGACTGCAAAAACCTTGCCCCACCCATTTTAAAGAAAATTTTTTCCTGTTTTCTCTTAAGGACATCTTTCTTTTAAGGTAAAATTGTATTTTTAACGAAAACCCCTGGTCCCAAAACCCACTAAAAGGGAAAATTATTTCCCCCCTTTTAAATTCTTAAAGCTCAATTTAAATTTAAAACTGCTTTTAAATTTTAAAAAAGCAAGCTTATTACATTTAAAGGCTTATCCCATTCCAAAAAAATTTCTTTTTTTGGGATCAAGTATCTTTACATTTTTATGTTACTTTTTAAAATTAAACATTTTTTTTTTCTTTTAAAATTTGATTTTGATTTAATAAAAATTTTTTGCTTCTTAAAAAAACACCCTTTAAATTTTTTTTAGGTTAAATTTTTTTTTGTTTTTTCCTCACCAAAAAACCTTTTTGGGGGGGATACAATTTATCGAATTTGTTGTTTTAACCAAAACTTGAAACAAAACTTGTACCCCATGGATTGGGTTTCCTTTTCTTAAACTGGCCAGCCCCTTTTTGGGTTCCAGGTTAGGGCCCCTAAAAGGGCCCAAAAATTAGCTTTTTTAAACCTTGTCTGCACAATGGCGTTTTTTTTTTGGATTTGTTTTTTCCCAAAACTGGCACAAAATTGTGTCACCATAAGTTTTGGGTTTTCTTTTCTTGAACGGGCCCAAAATTCCCATTATGGGTTCCAGGAGTTTTGGCCCCGGGAAAAGGCCCAAAAATTAGTTTTTTTTGGGAATTGCCCGCAAAATTTGGGCAGCTTCATTTATGTTTTGTTTTTTCCCCAAACTTGCCACAACTTGTATCCCCCCAAAAGATTTTTTTTTCCCTTTATTGAATGGCCAGTTTCCCACATGGATTCCGGTTAGGGCCCCCTTTAAAAGGGCCCAAAATTTTTGGGCCCTTATTTTGGCTTTTGAACCCCTTATAGGGGACTTCTTTTTGGTTTTTTTGGGATACAAACCCCCCAAAATATCTTCAAAAAAACAATAAATCTTGGATTCCATAAAAATTCCAGACCCAATCGTAGGTTTAAAGGTTATTTTTTTTTGGGTTTTCCCTCCCCTGATTGTAATCAAAATGGTTTATCAGTAAGGGCTTTTAGGACTTTTTGAAAAAATTTTATTTTTTTCATTTTGTTGGACTGAGCCCAAACAGGGGAGTTTAAATTATGGAATGTTTTTTTGTCAAATTACCCCCCTTTTTTTCAAATTTAAAAAAAGGGGATATCTCCGTAACCCAATTTTAAAAAAAATGATCTGAAATTTAATTTTTGTCAAAAAGATTTATTTGGCGATCCTTCTTTTTTTCACTTACAATAATTTTTTTTAATTAATTCCCCTTTTTCGTTACTTTTTAAAAAGCTTATTTTTAGTAACTTTTTTATTTTTGGCCGTAAAGGGGAAAAAACCCAGACCACTTTTTTTTGTGGGACTTTCATGGCCCGGGACCTCCCAAATTTTTTGGCGTATTTTTACATATCTGTACCCTTTTAAGAAATTTTTTTTTTTTTTTTTTTTGGTTAAATTTCTTCCCTTTGTTGTTCCTGTCCCTTTGGGCTTAGATATTTTTTTTGAGGACCCCTTCCTTTTCCCAAGTTTCAATGATTTCAGGTGACGTATTGGGCCATCTTTTTACAAAAAGATTCAAACTTTAAATTTGGGGGGGCAACATTCCCCCCAATTTTTATGACCAAGGGCCAAATCTGGCAAAGTTTGTTGAGCTTTTGGGCTTGACCGTGCGTCCGTGTTCCGTTTTGGGTTAAAATTTTTTTTTTGTGGGGGGGTATTTTTCAAATAACCATTGTGGGGAAAGGTTTTAAACTTCACACACTTTTTCACTGTGTTAAAAAGCTTAAATTGCACAGGTTCCATTAACCCCTATTTTTTCTTTTTTTTCTAAAATTTTTTTCCCCCTTTTTTGAATTAGAAATTTTTTGGTTTTAAAGGTTTTTTTAAAGTAAGTGGTTTTCGTACCCAATTAGGGGGGAAAGGATTTTTAAAATTACAACCTTTTTCAATTTTCAAACTGCAGCACTAAGCAGGTCCCAATTTAAAAATTTTTTATTTTTTTTTTTTTTAAAATTTCCCGGGATGCCCCTTTTTGGGGGGGGGGGTTAGCCGTTTTGTTAAGTTTTTGTATGGTTTAAAATTTGGGTTTTTAACTTTCCACTTATGGGGGAAAGGATTTAAAAAATTCACACTCTTGTTCACAATTTATGATTTTGAAAAGCAATGTGCAGGTCCCTAAAATCTATTTGGATTTTTTTCAAATTTTGCCCCTTTTTGAATTAGCAGTTTCTGTTAAATTTTTTTATGTCGCTTTGGGTTTTGAAGTATCTCTGTAATTTGGGGAAAAGGGTTTTAAACTTCACATACTTGTTCACTGTTTATGACCCTGACTTTTCAGTGCAAAGGTTCCAAAATAAATTTATTTGCATTTTTCAAATTGTGCCTCTTTTTAAACTTAGCCGTTTTTTGGTTTAAAAATTTCTTTTTTGTAAGCTGGTTTCTTTTGTACCCCCAAACCCGGGGTTTGGGTTGAAAATTCACCCCCTTGTCCACTGTAAAGGCTGATAAGCACTGTGGAGGGTTTCATAACCCCGTTTCCCTTTTTTTTTCCCTGGCATTGCTCAGGGTGTTTTTGCGATCGCTCGTTGTCCGGCGTCTGTGTCGGGTTTTTTCAATAAAAGCTTGTGTATGCGGTTAGCGGCTGTATTTTTATGCCCCCCCCCAAGGGAGGAATTGTTTTTGAAAAGTCTGTCAATCTGTTTGGTCTGTCGTCTGTCCCCAATTTTCGGGCCGGTTTCCTTTCGTTTTTAAATTTGGTGGTTTGGGGTTTTTAAATCACTTTTGGGTTTAATTTTGTACCACGTAAGACGCGTGCGCGCCCCGACCCCCGGGCCCTAGCTCAAAGGTCAAGGTCCCTTTAAGACGTTTAAAGGTTGTGCATTGATGGGCGTGTTGGGCCTTTCTTTGTCTTTGATGGATGGATTTTTTAAATTTAAATTTTGGTTGGGTTTTGTTTCCCCCAGTAAGACGACATGTCAGCGCCCAAAAACCAGGTCCGTAGGGTCAAAGGTCAAGGGCACACTTAGGGGTTTTAAAAGGGTGTGATTTTATGGGTGTGTCCCGGGGGTTTTTTGTCATCCAAGGAGGTTTTTTAAAAATTCTTGGCATGAATGTTTACCCCACAGTAAGAAGAAATGTCGCGCGCTAGACCCCAAAGGGCGTAGCTAAAAAGGGCAAGGTCACCTTTTTTGTTAAAGGTTTGTGCTTATGGGGGTTTTCCGGTTTCCCCCTCTTTGGGAAACCATGGTTGGGGTTTTCAAATTAAAAATTTTGGGTTGGAAAGTGTACCACAGTTTAAAACGAAAAATTTTTCGTGCCGGGCCCCTGGTCAGTAGGGCGAAAGGGCCTTTAAAATCTAACACGGCCATAACCCATTCATTCAAAATGCCATCGGGGGTTTTGTCTCCTATGGAGGGGCAGCTCTTGGGTTTAAAATGTTTTTCATGAAATTTTGTTTAGAAATTTATAACCCTTTATGAAATTTTAGGCTTGGTTTGAAAAAGGGGCATTGGGGTCAAAATGGTCACTAGATCAATCAAACAAAAACCTTGGTTTGTGTTTGGGCTGTATTTTTCAAATTTATTCCCTTTATGAATTTTGGTCAGGGGAAAGATTACCCTTTATGAAAAAACTAGGCCACGTTTGAAAATGGGTTTATTGGGGTCAAAATTTTGGTTTACTAGGTTTAAATTTAAAAAACCTTGTGTTTGCGTTTGAGGCTGTTTTTTTTTAAAAATTTTTTCATGAAATTTTTTTTCAGAATGTTAAAATTAATTTAAATTTTGGCCGTTCAAAAAATTGGGGTTTCTGGGGTCAAAAACTGGTCCTAGGTCAAAACAAAGAAAAAACCTTTTTTATTTTCGGGGCCCAAAGGGGGGGGGCTGTTTTTTCAAAATTTGGGCTTCATTTTTAAATTTTGGGCGATTGTTGCCCTTTATTTAAAAATTTGGGCGATTTGTAGGGGGCTTTGGTTTAAAAACTTTTGGTCACTAGGTCAAATTTTAAAAAAAAAATTGTGTATGCCATTGAGAAAGTATTTTTATGTGCCCCAGGGAGGCTTTTTTGTTTTCAACTGTCCGTCGTTCGTTCGTTTCCAAAAACGTTAAACATTTTTTTTGGAGGAAATTTTTCTGTGAAACCCTTCACCAGGGGCCTTCAAACTTAAAATGTGATTTTCTTATTGGGTACCCACCCATACTGACTTTTGGGTTACCGATCAAAGGTTTAAGGTCCCCCAGGTCAAAGGTCAAGGGCTGCGGGGGCATTTGGGCACCTTTTGTGCAGCTTTTTTCAGTTGGGTTTTTTTGAAAAATTTTGGGCGAATTTAATTTTCCTTTATGAAATTTTGGTCGGTTTGGTTTTTGGGTCATCTGGGTTTTAAAAAGTAGGTCATAGGTTTAAATCAAAAAAAAACATTGTGTATGCGATAGAGGCTGTATTTTTTTTAATTGATTTCATGAAAAATTTATCAGAAAAAGATAGCCCGTTGGGGGTCTAGGTCAAAAGTTTTCCCAAAAAAAAAAAAAAAAAAAATTTTTTAGCTGGGGGGTTTAAAAAATAGGTCACTAGGTCAAATAATTTAAAAGGATTGAAACTGAGGGGGGAAACGATTTGTACGAAAAAATCGTTTCCCGTTTTGGGTTTTAACGTTCTTTTTTGTTTTGTATCTTTGCATGGGATATTTGGCAGTTTGTAGGCGTTTTCCCCTTTTCCTTTACAGCGTTCGTGGGGTAAATTAAAAACCTTGGGTTTTTAAAATGTAAAGCTCAGGTTAAAAAAAAACCAATGCGGTGCGAAAAAAAATTAAAATGCATTCGCTGTCGGGTGTTTGAGAAAAGGGCCCTTTAAAACCCGGTTACTTTCCCATCCCCGTTTCGGTAATTTGTGGGGTATTTTAAAACCCGCACCTTTTAAAACGCACCCGGGGCTCAGTGTATTCGTTTTTCTGCACCAAATTTTTTAAGAAAAAAAACCGAGCATGTAAAAAATCAAAGAAAAACCTTGTGTATGAGATTGAAGCTGTATTTTTCAAAATTTGGGCAGAATTTATTGCCCCTTTAGGGAAAATTTTTGGGCGGTTTGAATATGGATTTTGGGGCAAAAAAAAAGGTCACTAGGGGCTTTTAAAGAAAAACCTTTTGTTTGGGGAAAGGACTGTATTTTTCAATTTTTTTTCTTTTAAAAATTTTGGGAAAATTTATTGCCTTGATAATTCTAGGTTTAAGTTTGAATTTGGGTCATTGGGGTCAAAACAGGTTTATATCTAAGAAAATTCGTTTAAACTCAAAAGACCCCCCTTTTTATTCCTTTCTTTTTGAAAAAATTTGGGCCAAAAATATTGGGGTTTCCTTTTATTCAATTTCAATGTTTTTTTTTACTTTTAGGGGAAGGGGGGCAGTGCCCTTTGGGAGGGAAAAATTTTTTTACGTTTAAAAATAAAGAAATGGGGAAATTTTTTTTTGTGTTAATTTAAAAAGTTTCAAGTTTTTTTTTTAATTTCAGGGGTTTTTAGCGTTTTAAAAAACATAAAAAATTATATTTTCAATGTTGAATTTTAATAAACCCGGGAACCCAAAAATTTTTTTCAAAAAATTTGGGGGATAAGACATCCCTTTTTTTGGCCCGAAATTTTTTTGAGTATTTAATCACTGAAAAACTGAATACAAAAAATTTAAATTGTTTTTGGCTTTCCCAAAAGAGCTGCGCTGAGTGGGGTGCTTTTTTTTTTTTTCTGTTAAAATTTTGACATTTGCGTCGGTTACATTTCAACTGTCACAATATTTAAAACAAACCAAAAGAAATGTGTAGGGGTGGGGCTAGTCCCTTTCCCCAAAAAATGAAAAAAACTGTGCCGACTAGAAGATGGAAAACTCTGCACTAACCCCGGGTAAACAAATTTTGAAAGCAAATTTATTTACAGCATTCAACCGCATTTTGTTTTTTAAAAAAAAAGCGCTTTGTTTATTGGGTTTTTTCTGGGAAGTTTTTCCCGTCGGTGGTTTTTTTTTGATTTTATGGGGGGAAAGGGGCCGAATTTCGCCGAAAAGTTTGGTGGAAAAAAAAAGCTGCCCGGTTTTAAAAATTTTTTTACCCTGGTTTTGGGGTGGTTTTCAGGGGGCGACTAGGGCCTTTTTGGCCCTCTTGTTTTAAATTTTTTTTTATTTCCTTCGGTTTAAAAATTATCAAAAATGCAAAGGGTTTTCCCTTCCCCCACCCCTTTCTCCCCCAGTCTTTCCCAAAAACCCCGTTTTTCCTCCCCCCCCCCCCCCCCCCCATTTTCTTTTTTTTTTTTTTCCTTAATTTTTAAACAAATTTTGAAATTTCGTTTCCTCTCCGCTGCCCCCCCCCCCCCCCCCCCCCCCCCCCCCCCCCCCCCCCCCCCCCAAAAAAAAAAAAAAACATTATTTTCTGTTAAATTTTTTTTTGGGCTAATGAAATTATTTGCTTCTTTGTAACATCCTTAACTTTTTGTGGGGTATTTTTTTGCCAAATTCCCCACCAAAAAAACCCTTTTGGGGAGGGGGGGGTTAAAAAATTCATCGGGAAATTTTCTTTTTTGATAATGAAAAGAATGGGAAATACCAAAAAGTTATTTTTACATGTTTAAAAAAATTTCCGTTTGTCCTTCATTCATTTTTGGGCCTTTTTAAAATTTTGGTTAATGAATTAAAAAGCATTAATTGAACCCCCAAAAAGGTTGAATTTCCCAAATTTTTTTTTGATGTAACTTTTAAACAAATTTTCTCGATTTAGGTAACGCCCCAAATTTGGGGCCCAAAAAAGTCATTGTGGGACAATTTTTTAACAATTTTTTTGTTGGTTTTAATTTCAAAATAAAACGTTTGTAAAGCGAGACCCCAGTCGGGGGGAGGGAAAAATTTTTTTGGTGTCATGTTTAAAAACTACTTTTTTTTTTTCAATTTTTTTGGTTTCTTCAAAAAATGACCAAAGTATTTTTTTTCCCGGGTTTTTTAAGGTAAAATCGGGGGGGTGCGTATTTTTTAAAAAGGGGTGAACCCTTGGCTGGGGTATCTTTTTATTTTAAAAGTTTTTGTGCCCGCTGTTCTATTTTGGGATTTTACACAGATTTGAGTTTTGGGCCTTGACTTAGTTAAATTACACATGAAGTGTTTTTAAAAAATTTTTTATAGTTAATTCAAAATTTTTTTCCACCCCAAAAGTCCCGAATCCTTTTTCAAAGACAGGAAGTAGAGGGGTGTTTTGTTCAGGGGTTTTTTTTCTTTTTCAACGGTTTTTCCCGGGATATAAATTTACGGGGGTTTGGGAGCAGTGAAACACAATTTCCAAAAAATTTTTTGTGTGCCTAAAAGGAAATTCCCCCGTGAACCCTGGGATATCCCCAACCCCGGGCAATTATATGACACCGGGCCCCACCAGTCTTTTTGCACTATCCTCTTAAGGGTGAGCGCCAAGCGAGGAAGCTGTAGTAAACCCTTTTTTACGTTTGGGATGCGCGGGTGGGGGTGAACCCCGACCTACGCTCTGGGGAAACGGACGTCTACCCAGGCTACGAGGCGGGTTTTCCTTTTTATGAAAAGGGGATGCTGGTTTTTGTAATAATGTCTACAAAATACAAAAGAAAAGGGTTTAATTTTGTTTTTAAAAACTCTTCGGGGGAGTTGCATGGGAAAAAAAAATTAAGAAATTTTTTTGGTCATCTGTAAAAACATATTTAAAGAACTTTCCCCCTCCCAAAAAGGCATTATTTTCATTGATTTGCATTTCCCCCCTTTTGGTTTTAAAAAAAAAACATTTCTTTTTTTTTACTTGATGGGGTTTTCAAACAAAATTTAAAAAATAAAGTTTTACTTTTTTGTTTGGTTTTTTATTCTTTTTAGCCAAAACTTGTTTGATTTGTTGAACCCCCCCCGTTTTTTGCAGCTGTCAGGTTTTGATCTGTCAAAACAAAACTAAAGTTTAATGTAAAATTTTTTCTTGATTTCCCCGGGGTTTGGGTCTGTCAATTGGGCACTTCTTCCGAGCGGGTAAAACCCGTTACAAGGGGGAAATTCTTAAATTTTTTTTGACCAATTTTTACAGGGGCAAAACCTTAGTTTTGGGAAAAAGGGGCAACCCGCTCAAGAGATTGTAAAGAAATTTTTGGGGTTTGTTTCTGTAACCCAAAATTTCCACTGAAATATTGCTACTTGTTTTTTGGGAGTGAAGTTGTGACAACAAAAACCATTACAGTGGGCAGAAAAGGGTTTGGGCCCAAATTTAAGCGACAAAGATGTGTCGGTGCCAAGTTGGCCGAAAAAAATTGAAACAAAAGCTTCGTGAAAAATGCTTTAGTAAAAAATTTGGGTTTTTTAAGGGGTTCTTTCTTTTTGAATTTTGGTTTTTTTCTCTAGTTTTGGTTCTGATTTTTAAGGCAAAGAACATATTTTATAATGTGTTGTTTGACTGACAGTTTTTTTGAAAGTTTTTGCCTGTGAAATTTCACCTTTTTAACAGGGAAAAATTTTTAAAAAGGTATTAAACTTTAAAAAAAAACGTACAAGTCTGAAGTTCTATAGTGAAAATTTAGTTTAAAAAACTTTCAGTTGATTTTAGCGTGTTTGCAAAGAAAAATTGATAACATTCATGGAAAATTTTTTTAAAACGCTTTGAAAGATGTTTTTACGATTTTATTAAGGGAAAGGAAAATGTATTTATTTAACGTTTGCATATAACCAACGACCTTATGAACCCAAAAAAAAAAAATTTTGCAACAAAAAAAGGGATCAAGTAACAGTTTTTACCTGGGGACATATTTCAAAGATCTGGGGAACCTTTCCCCCTCTAAAAGAGAAAAAATATAGTAAAATTTTAGTACTTGAATCGTTTTAAATTTTGAAAAACTTAAAGCAGTATTTTTGCTTTGGGAAATTTTTAAATTTCCCTTTTATTTAAATGGCCCCCCCTTTCCCGGCGTAAAAATATCAAATATTTTTAGCAAAAATGTTTTGTGTATTAGTAAACACCATCAATAAAAAGTTTGTGATTATTGTTTTAAAAGCAACCACACCCCGTCTGTGTTTTAAGGTTTTTTTGGTCTTTTGATTTTTTGAAAAAAAAAAATTTTAAAGAGTTTTTGTCATCCTTGAGCTGTTGTCGGCGTCGGGTTTTGTGTCGGCGGTTTTTCCTGGGTTTAAATTTTTTGTTTAGGTCAGCTTTTCTCCCTTTTCTATCAAGGGGTATTGCTTTGAAATTGGAATTTTCTTGTTCAAAAAACATTTTGTTGGGGCCCCGTATAGCAAGAAACATAACTCCCAATTTTTGCTCTTTGCAAGATTTTTGGCCCCTTTTTGTACTTTGAAAATAAACAGATTTTTGGGTTTAAATTTTTTGGGTTTTGGTTTAACTTTTCTCCTAAACTATCAAAGCTTTTGCTTTGAAACTTGGTTTTTTTTTTTCACCCTCATGAGCAGACCCTGTCTTTAAAAAACATAACTCCATCCTGCTTTTTTTCAAAATTTTTTGCCCCCCCTTTTTGGCCCTTTGAAAAATTTAGTTTTTTTTGGTTTTGTTTTTAGTTTAGGTAGGTTTTTTTCCTTTAAAAATTTCAAAAATATTGCTTTTTTTAAAATTTGCAACACTTTTTCACCATTTAAGTTGCCCGGTTTCAGCAAGAAAATAAACTCCCTTCCCGCTTTTTGCAAGTTTTAAAGGCCCCCTTTTAAATTTGAAAAAAATTTAGATTTCTTAGTTAAGTTTTTTTTTTGGGGCAACTTTTTCTTTTTTAAAATTTCAAAGCTATTTCTTTGAAAATTGCAACAATTGTTGACCATCATAAGTGACCCTGTACAGCAAGAAATAAAATCCATCCCGCTTTTTTCAATAAATTTTTGCCCCTTTTTGGATTAGAAATTTTATTTTTTTTGGGGTTTAGGGATTTTGTTTAATTTTAAATTTTTTCAAAAAACTTTCAAGCTATTGCCCTTTTAAAAATTGCAACCCGTTCCCTTTTCCCCTCATAAAAGTGGACATGAACATCAAGGGAAAAATTAAAATCCCTCCTGCTTTTTGCAGGGGGTTTTATACGTCCCTGGGAAAGCATTTCAAAAAAAAAAAATGGGGGATTACAGAAAGTGAATTGTTGTTTTTCAAACGTTTTTTTCCCGTTTTTGCCCTGGGGGGATCCCGGTTTTAAAAAAAATTTGTTTTTTTGCAAAATTTTTTTTTTGAGTTTGGCCATGTTTTGGAATTTTTTTTTCTCACCTGAGCCAAAAGGGTCAGGGGGATAGCTATTGTGATCGCTCCCGTCCGGTCCGTCCCATTTCCTTTTAAACAACTCCTCCTAAAACCTTAGGGGCCCAAATTTTTTTGAAACCTTAAAGGGATGTTCCTTTTGGGTGGTTTCTTTAAAAATTGTTCAAAGAATTTAATTCCATATAGAAAATCTGGTTGCCCTGGGAACTGAAGGAAAAAATTTAAAAATTTTTGTCCAAAACCCCAAAGGGGTTTTGGGCTTTTTTATTTGGTTTGTTAAAAAATTAAACTGGGGTCCTCTACCAAATTTTTTTCTAATTTTTCCCATAGGATCAAAAATGGGCCCTGCCGGGGTTTGGGCACTGGGTTTTTTTTAGGGGTTAAATAGGGGGAAAAATTTGGGAAAATTCTTTTTTCCAAAACCACAAGGCAAAGAGCCCCAATATTTTGCATGTGACTTTATCTGATAGTCCTCCCTTTAAAGGGGGTTCAAAATTTTTACCCTGGGGGGATAAAGAGGCCCGTCCCGGGTTTTTCCAAATTTTAAAAATCGAAATTTTATATTTTAAATATTTTTTAATTTTTTTCCTTTTTTTGGGGCCCTTTGGGTTTTGATTTTTGGTATGTTGCATTGCCTAGTGGTCCTTTAAAAGATTGTTCAAAAATTTTGGGCCCCCTGGGATAAAAAGAGGGGGGTGCCCCTTTGGGGGGCCCCGTTTTTCATTTGACTTTCATTGGAAAAAAACTTTTTTTTTAAAACTTTTTTGCTGAAAGTTAAAGGGCCTTGGGTTTTTTTATTCATTATGTGCATTCCTAGTGGTCTCTTAAAAAAGATTTTTCAAATTTTGCCCCTGGGGTGAAAAGAGGCCTGCCCCGGGGTCCATTGTTTTTTAAAAGAGCCTTTTTATAGGGAAAAAAAATTTTTTTTAAAAAAATTTTTGGATCTTTTTCCTAGACTGTTTAATTTTTAATTAAATTATGACCCCAAGTAATTAGGGGTAAATTGACTGTAAAACCCTTTTCCCACTGACCTACTTTTTTTTTACGCCGGGAAAGGGGGTATTATGTTTTGGCGCGGTGTCCCTTGTTTGTTATCAATTTGGGTCCCCTTGTAATCTTGAAACCCCCTTTAAAAGGGTTTCAAGGAAACCCTTTACACCCAAAATTTTTTTTTAACACCGAGACGACGTGCAGGGGCGCATGTTTTGGGTGTCCCGCTTTAAAGGGTTAAGGGCACCTTGGGTCAAAGGTCATATCAGTTTGTTTGTGTCTGTTTTTGTTTAAATCTTGAAACCCCTTTAAGGTTTTTAAAAAAAACTTGACACCCAAAAGTTCCCACCCAAACAAAAAAGCAGAGCAATGTTCCGGGGAAAATCGCTTCAAAGGGCAAAGGGCACACCTTTGGGGTCAAAAAGTCATTTTCAGTTTGTTTCGTGTCCCCTCTGTAAACTCTTTTTTGTGGAAGGATTTCAGGAAAACTTGGCGAAATGTTTTACCACACTTTACGTTGTTTCGAGCGCTTTTTTCCCGGGTGGGCTTGCTTTAAGGTCAAAGGGCCACTTTAAGGGGGCAAAAGGGCAAAATATGATTTTGCTTTGTGTTTTTGCCCCTGCAATTTCGTTTTCTTGGTTTTTTTTTGCGTCTCTTTTTTTGTTCACTTACAATGATTTTTTTTTTTTTAAACCACTTCCCTTTTTTGTTAATATAAATAGTTTTTTTGGGGGAAAATTTTTTATTTTTGGGGTAGGGGAAAAATTTTGAGACCACTTTTCTGTGGTACAACTTTGGGTGGTACCTCTAATTTTTTGGTGTATTTTTTTAAAAAACCGTACGTACCTGATAAAGGTTTTTTTTTTTGGCTTTGATTTTTTTTTTTTGTGGGGCTTAGAAAAATTTTTTTTTTGAAGGTTTTTCCCTTTTTTTGTTTCCCTCCTTTGGGCTTTCAACAGTCAAGGGTTTTTTAAATTTTGGGTCCCCTCCTTGATGTAATCCTTTTGGCGTATATTGCCCCGCTTGGCGGGAGCTCTTGTTTTTTTTTAAAATACGCCTTGAAATTTTGGGGTGGCTTTTTACAGTTTTGCACCCCCGATTTTAAAACGACTTTTAGTGAACCTTTAAAAATGAAAATACTGACCCAATTTCTTGTTTTTTTTAAAATACGCCTTGAAATTTTGGAAAGACATGGGGCAGTTTTTGACACTTTATTTAAAAAAAAATTTTTTTGTGACCTCAAATTTTATTTTTTTTTTCCTTTACCTACCTTTTTTGTTTTTAAGCTACGGGAAAAGGATGTGGACAACCCTGTAAAATTTTTTTTTTTTAGATTTCCAAAATTAATCTTGAAAAATCTTCACCTTGAACCCCCTCTCCTAATTTTCTTTTTTTTTAAAAGCTTTAGCTAAAAAATTTGTTCAAGAAAAACATCGGGGGGTGTATGGGGCCCCATCAGGCCCTCTTTTTTTATTATTTTTAAGATTTTCAGAGTCATGAAGTGCTACAATT
This sequence comes from Mercenaria mercenaria, assembly GCF_021730395.1. Taxonomy (NCBI): domain Eukaryota; kingdom Metazoa; phylum Mollusca; class Bivalvia; order Venerida; family Veneridae; genus Mercenaria; species Mercenaria mercenaria. The sequence goes on along the minus strand of NC_069371.1, from coordinate 57,798,472 downwards.
GGACATCTTCTTGCTGTTTCTTTGCAAAGAAACAAAAAAAATTTTATTGTCGTTTAAAGGGGAAAATCGATATTAAACTTTATTTGATTTTTAGCTATGTTTTTTTTGAAAAAAAATTTGATAGTTTTGTCTACTTGAGGGGGGCGTCGGCGTTGCCGGGTTATTTTTATGTTTGGGTTTTTCTCCAAAACTATAAAAGCTATTGCTTTGAAATTTGGGAATACTTGTTCCCCATATAAGGACCCTGTTAGAAAGAAACAAAAACCCATTTTTGCTTTTTGCAAGATTTATCCCCCCTTTTGTATTTAGAAAATATCGTTTTTTTTGGTTTAAAGTTTTTGTTAGGTACTTTTTCAACATTAAGCTTTTTGTTTTGAAACTGGTTTCTTGTTCCCTCATAGCTGCCCCCTGATGCAAAAAACATAATCCATTTTGCTTTTTGCAAGTTTTTTTGGCCCCTTTTTTTCTTAAAAAAATATCAGTTTCTTGGTTAAGTTTTTGTTTGGGTTCAACTTTTCTTTAAACTATCAAAGCTTTTCTTTGAAACTTGGAATACTTTTTCCAAAAAGCTGACCCTGTTTAGCAAGAAACAAACCCCATTTGCTTTTTGCAAGATTTTGGCCCTTTGTTTTTAAAAAAATATCGTTTTTTTGGGTTTTAATTTTTTAGTTTGGGTCAATTTTTCTTTTTTAAATTACAAAGCTATTGCTTTAAAAATTGGAATACTTGTTCCCATTTTTAAGCGGGCCCCTGTATTAAAAAAAACATAACTCCTTCTTGCTTTTTGAAAGATTTATTGCCTTTTGGACTTAGAAAATCAGTTTTCGGGTTTAAGTTTTTGTTTGGTCGTTTTATCCTAAAATATCAAAGCAAAGCTTTAAAACTTGCAACATTGTTCCCATAAAGCTGACCTGTACAGCAAAAACTTAACTCCGTCCTGTTTTTTTGAAGATTTAGGGCCCCCTTTGGGGCTTGAAAATTCAGATTTTTGGTAATTTTAGGTAAACTTTTTTTTTAAAACTTTCAAAGCTTTTGCTTTGAAACTTGCCCCTTGTTCATTCTTAAGCGCCCTTGCAGCAGAAACAAACTCCACCCTGCTTTTTTGCAAAAATTATTCCCCCTTTTGGACTTAAAATTTTCTTTTTTATTTTTTTTAAGTCAACTTTTCTCATAATTTTAAAAAGCTTTTGTTTTAAAAAACTTGCAACAGTTTTTTCACCATCAAAGGGGGATTTGTACTCAAGAAAATAACTTACCCTGTTTTTTGCAAAAAATGATGGCCCTTTTTAACTTAAAAAATCATGGGGGACAAATTTTTGTTAAAAAAAAAAAAAAATCGTGGTCAGCACCCCCGGCGGTGCTTTTTTTTATAGAGAGGAAACAGAATCGTTTTTGACCCTGGACACACGAAAATATGACCACAAACCCCAGCAAGGCACATGAGGGGAAACCCCTGTATGTTAAAAAAAAATTTATCAATTTGGCACATGAAAACATTTTTAAAAGTCAATTTTGGATTTACATTTTAAATGTTAATTTCAATTATGTTTTTTAAAAAAGACAAATTTTTTTTCCCCATTTTCACAGATTTTACCCCTTTGAAGCAAGCCTTGGTTTTGTTCCCTTTAAAAGCGGGGGCCAAAAAATTTTGTATGTTGCCCCCCGAAATTTTTTTCAGAAGCAATTTCGTTATAAAACTCACTTGTGTTGCCTGTTCACTGCTTTTATGGAGTGATTTCTGTTTATTTAGGGAAACCCATGTTAAGGAAAGCCCCTTGCCCGTAAAGGTTTTTACGGATTAAATTTTTAATGAAACAGGATTAGCCCAAAGGCAGTGTACCGGTAATTAATGGGGTTTCTAGTTTCTTGGCGCTAAAACATAAATGTTCGTTTTTAGGTCTGACAAACTATTGGGCAGGGCTTTCTGGTTTTTGTGGCCAGTCTTTCTGGGTCCCGGCATATGCATCCATTTGCCTTTTAACTTTTTGAGGCAAAAGTTGTGACCCGTCCATATGAAACTTGGTCGACGTTTGTCTGATGGGCTCAGGTTAAATTGAAAAATGGGTCATGGGGGTCAAAAAAGGTCACCTGGTCGACAAAGAAAAAAATTTGTTAACACGAGGCCCCAAATTTTTGATCCCATCTTCATGAAACTTTGGGAAATGTTTATCTTGATGATCTTTTGGTCAATTTGAACGGGGGCAGTTGGGTTAAAAACTAGGTCGTAGGCCAGTAAGGGAAAACTTTTTATTTTTTTTAATCCACATTTTAATTTTTAAACTCATTTGAGTTTTTCAGAAATTTTGTCCGATAAAACCCCTAAAGGTTCGAATTTTGGGGTTTTGTAGAGTCAAAAAAGATTACAATTGTAGTATTTATGCTTCGTGAATATACCTGAAAATAGGGAGATTTAAATCGTGTACTTCTATTGCTGCAATCTGTATTAAACTTTCTGACTACATCGATTTAGTGGTGTTTCCAGCTAAAATTATAACAACAAAATTTTGTAATAGATAACTGTATTTTCAAACAAAGCTATGAAAATGGGAGTGGTTTTCCGGTGGTTAATGAGACAGCCATTCACCCTGTAGGTCATCGTGTTCTTCAAGCCCCACTTGAATCACTATCCCATTCTCTCATTTGACACCAGTACTAGATTTTCCAGGAAGCAAACTCAAGAGTGATTAACATAAGATTTCAGATTTTTATCGACAACACAATCCGGCAAAATTTTGAAAAAGAACAATGGGGAAGAAATTAAGTACCAAACAACACATTTCCATTAGGTACGCATTGATCAGTTGCATTTGTTGTTTACAATTTCAGGATTTTTTATTGATAACAGAAATGCACTATCTGAAAATTCCGGAACCCCCTGAATGACATAATGCATTTATTTTGTAAATCTTATTTCGTTATATTGAAAACCTAATTCGTTCTAACGAAAACTTAGTACTATGCTAATATATAAATTGGATTTCGTTTTAACGAATTAAGATTTCTTTATAAGGAATTTAAATGCATCGAGTATGTGGACAACCGTGCAAAATCACATGTAATATTCATCAAAATAGAAAAAAAGTGGAAACTCCACAGGTCGCTCAACACAACAAAAACGAAAATGTTGCAGGCTCGGTCCGACTGAGCCTGTTCATGGACGGTAGTAGTGGAAATGCATGCTACCGTCCACGCCCTCCAGCCCCGGGTCGAGCAGAACTCAACATTTACACATGCTAAAAGTACAAAAAACAATTTAGAGACATCCGCAGATGTGTTCATACGGCGGTGCACATGGAACCAGTGTGTAATTCCATGAAAAGCGGCGTATGGTCCCCAGTTAAAATAATGGGTTTGCCCTAAACGAGAAAACAATGAGCAGAACTAAACAAACTGGAATTTAGAAAGGGGACCGACGCGTTTACCTTTATAAATCCTTGTAGTGCAATGGTTGAGTCTCTCTTGTATTCATATTAAAAAAACTGTATTAACTACATAAGAATAGAAAATATTGAGTTATTAACAGTATATTGCACACAATATCTAAAATCAAAAACGCTAGAATCAAATAGTTTTACAAACCAAATGTCGATTGATCTGAAATTAATCTGAACAATTTTCGCTGTTAAAATATCTGGATTACAGTACCTTAGTATATGTACCATAGAATTCTGTACCTATGTGTCTTATTTTTTGTATGCCTTTTTGTTAAGCAACAGTCAAAACAAATGAGTCAAAATATCAATCAATAAAAATCAATACGGATACAGAATTTGAGATAGCAGCCATTAATAATATAACAAGCCATACTAGTACAGTGAATATGATTGTTGATGTTTCCCTGTCTTTGATGTATTTTCACTAAACTACTCGCTTATTTTATTGTAGTAACCTCATTACAGAATGCTGATATAAAGTACATTTACATACAATAAGATACAGGATAAGAAGAAAATGCTAACATATTTGTATGTATCTGAGACAATGTACAGTTCCGAAAACTAAACACTGCCACGTCCTTCGCGACCCATAACGTAACAACAACTTGTAAAAGGTAAATGTTTATATGTTCAACTCTGTACAAACGCATCACATTTTATTTCGGTAACACTTTACCATGTTCAGGTGAGATACAGATATAGCTCATACATAAATAGTTACTGTTTATTCACTGATCAGTTTTGTTGGTTATACTCCCGCTCTTTTCATTACAATGATATTGATCTGGCAATGTAAATTAAATTATATATTTATTACCAAGATATTGATCCTGCGTTTTAATGTATATATTTTCTGTTAATCACATTTCACTTTCTTGACATTGCTAATGGAATAGATCTGAAATATTAACCGTGAAAATTGATATCAGGTCCGTTAAAATTATATTTGCCCTCTGGGTGTGGCCTAGAGCTATAAGCTATAAATGAAATAGAAAAAAAATTGATAAAAAAACATCATAACTTTATTGAAAGTTGAATTGAAATTTTGATGAGTATTAAGTAAGTCTGTCTGTCTGTTTTGAAGAACTTTATTATAGCTAATATATTAAAATATAAAAGCATTTTCATGTTATAAAGCAGACTATTACAGCGGCTCGCGGCAAATACAGTAGCAGATAATGAGCTGTCTTAATCCAGGAACTAACGCAGGGATAAACTACGCAGATCATGCAATGAGAACTATCAATCATCCTCGCATAATCCCGACAATGTGAGGCAGTGTTTCATTTTCTCTTTACAAAGAAACGTGATTTGATTTCTACAGAAGAACAATTTATTGATTGAAAACTATCTTATAGGTGCATTGACAGAATATGGTTCACAAAAACATTAGTTAATTACTATCATATAAATCTGAGAATTGAAAATTGAAAACTAGAGCAGCGAACAAAGTGAAACAGGAGTACAGGTCTTTCTATCAATAATAGACCTGTTAAACAAAGTGAAACAGGAGTACAGGTCTTTCTATCAATAATAGACCTGTTGAAGAGCTGCATGTTTATAAACTACAAGTTCTAACACATTTAGGAGGACATAAGTTTCATTAAAAGTTTAATATCATGTCTAACTTCGTACATCTAAGTAAATGTGCAACATAATGTCAAACTTCGAAAGCAAATAATAACGTCCATAAAGTCTACACACTCATAGCTCAGTATCCATCACAATAATATCATACATAATGCCTAGACATCACTGTTCCTTTATGCATGAAAGCACTTTGTCATAAGAAACTAGTCATAAAATTTAGAAGTGCCCCCTTTCGACTTTTTCTGTAGGAATCATCTTAACGTTTGCTGAAAGTCTAGTTTCTTATATTCTAGACTTATTTCACGAAAATATCAATAGATCTGGAAGAGAAAATTGCAATCAACTGAATATCGCCAAGTATATTTTATGTAAGGAAATAATCAATACCTGGATGGAAGCCTTTTCAATTAAGTGAATTTATGCTGATTGAACCATTGTATTTTCTACATCAGTGATAAATCAAAGAGATAAATTCTCCTTACGCAGGAAATGACACATAGAAAAGTCAGAAAAACTGCTTCGTTACCAGTTTATGCTCTTTACTGTTTATTTATAACACTTTTATGTTCCATGAAATTTCGGGGTGATGTCTACGATTATACGCCTGTAGTTACGTTTGATAAGGTTCAAATCTATGAGTGTATATACATATACATTTGGACTGCTTTGCATTCACTCAATAGGTAATCAAAATATAACAGTGACACTCAAACATTAATTTAATGGAAGTAATGTCATTCCTTTTGCCTCTCGTTCATTCCGTTAAATCAAGAGTTTCATAATGATTACTCTTAACTTTCCGGCAAATTAATAACATCACACATTTTGTCTATTGTCATTTAATAACATCACACATTATGTCTATTGTCATTTAATAACATCACACATTTTGTGTTTAGTCATTTAATAACATCACACATTTTGTCTATTGTCATTTAATAACATCACACATTTTGTCTTTAGTCATTTAATAACCTCACACATTTTGTCTATTGTCATTTAATATCATCACACATTTTGTCTTTAGGCCATACAATAGCATCACACATTTTGTCTATAGTCATTTAATAACCTCACCCATTTTGTCTATTATTATTAATAACATCACACATTTTGTCTTTAGTCATTTAATAACTTCACACATTTTGTCTATTGTCATTTAATATCATCACACATTTTGTCTTTAGTCATTCAATAGCATCACACATTTTGTCTATAGTCATTTAATAACCTCACACATTTTGTCTATAGTCATTTAATTACATCACACATTTTGTGTAGTCATGTTATTACATCATATTTGGTTCGAGTAACATTAACAAAAACTAAAGAAATAATATATGTATTTAAATGATCGTTAGTTTATTAAATTTTGAAGTTCTGACTCTCTTCATTGTTTTCATTTTCATGTAAATATATTTGTAAGGTGAATCAACACGGCATTTTAACTTATTATGAAAGAATCATATCTCAATTACATATTTTAGAACGTATTCATTCAAAGAGCTCTACGGATATGAAATGAATTGAAGATACCATCCTTATGGAGATTGGTAGTCTTACTTCATGCAGACATAAATATTTTCTAGTAGTTTTAAAATATAGTCATATATAGGAAATATAAACTATATAAAACTTGGTGCAAGTACTTACCCGTCAGCATTTAGCACAGAAACATAGCACCCTGTTACATTTACTAGTTGCTAATCATATAGCTGTAATCCGCTACCATGTTCTACGAAGAATCGTTTATTTCATCCTATCCCTTGAAGCAAAAGCGTTATTCCGTTAAAAAGATAGATGTATAGAATGGTAAATAGTAAAAACTACTTTATGTATTTCAGTATGAATATTGTTGTTACGGCTGCTGAAGACACGATTCCACTTCCTAATCAATAAGCCGGGCGCATTTCCCATTAACGCAATCTATTGACTTACTTGAATGCTTTTCATGCAGTGTATGGTTTGAAATATTTATGAAGCTATCAACTGGCTTTATGCAACGATAATGGTTACATACAGGTTTTCACGCGGTATAGGGGGTGACAAACTGTAGAATTTGCTGTCCTATTGCTTTATGTTGAATTGTGTTATCGCTATTATGATATGTTTGTTTTGAATATATATTGAATATCACCTCGAAATGGCACACTTATTGTATGTTTACAAACGCGTATCTGTATCACTCACAGTGTGACTGATATGAATTATATTTCACTGATAATTCCAAATATTTCATTTATAAACATAAAATAATATTAAATGATAACTTTCTATAAAGTATCACTTACTGTTATTATAAAATGAACTTGTAATAATGCACTCTCCGTGAAAATATCTTACCTTTCTTTACTTTGACTATGTTTCCTGAAATGGCCAACTCAAAGATTTTGGATAATGTCATAAGAGTTATACTATTTCACCGTGTCCAACGTATACGTTGCATTTACGGCGAGTACGCAACATACATGGTATATTGTACGTTCCATTACCGGCATTTCCTGTTGAGTTTGTCAACACCCTATGTGGTGCGGTAAGAAAAAATACTCATATTTATCGAAGTTCAACGTGTTCAAAGAAGCGATATATTCAGTGCGAGCTGCAGATCATTCAAGCTCCCCATGGTAATGTGATTTTGGTCAGTAATTCTCTAGTTTCTTCAAACATTCGAGTAAACTGACGTTGAAGTCGGTTTCGAACTCGGACGTTCACTTTCAGGTTCATTTGCTGTCTCTTAAAATCATTCTGTTGATTTTTCATCTGTTTAACGCGAGAATAGTATAACAAGTTACAAATAAAAATATATATCATGGCGTAAATTCATGCTTTAGGGGAGCTTTATGCCAAAATTAGCGATGTACGCCCCATAAAACGGCACGCCACATAAAAAAGCCGGTATATTTAAAGCAATTGATTACGTATGTCTTCACTCGCATCTATTCTTTCATTTTATTTACACTTTTTAACAATTATAAACGTTTTTGGAATTACATAATGTAATATTAGCAATATTAATTATTCGAAAGATAAAATAAACATGTTTGTTTTGTATAAACAGTCCGGTATAGAATTGCCCGTTAAAGTTTTTACTTGGGAATCATGAACATCCCATATATTTTCGTAAAGTAATCTTCCGTGTCGGAACCTAAAACGAATTAAAAACTGAAAATGTATTTCACACGTAACATAATGTCGTATTTTCAGGTAGAGTGCGGACAAAACGAATACTGCTAGTGTGAACATGGCCTGTAACTTCACAACCTGACCAGCGTCTGGGGTAGGTTGTGACAGTATGCGGGGTACACTGTGCGGGGGACACCCTTACTTTTCAGTATGGTATAGCAGTATGAAAGTACATGGCATTTAACCTTAGGGAAATGCTGAATTTCATAATATATCTTATGTCGATATATCTACATGATAACGAACTGTCAGAACACAAATGTGTAATACGCCAAAAATTACTTATAGCGGTCTAAATCGGTATTTCAAACACAGTTTCGTTGTCCTTTTGTTTACAATGCTTGTGCTTTCCAAGAAGAGTATTTGAAAAAAATGGCGTTTTTAAAATATTTGCAAATGACGTCTAAGCTCTTCAATATTTATTATAAGTCACGTGTGGCACAACCAACCCGCGGCACATTCATTAGCGTTCTCCCCTACTTATCTGATCAAACTAATATTCATCATTTCTTGTTCATTTCCTGAATGAAAAACACTTGTTTCCAAGATAACCGTGGAAGAAATTGTCGATTTTTCTTTTAAAGTATCTAAGAAGAAAGAAAGACATATTTCCTGTTGTAAGTGATTCCAGAAAGTAAAAATGAGCCGCGCTATGAGAAAATCAACATATTGGCTTTCAGCATGGATCCAGACCAGCTTGCATATCCGCCCAGTCTGGTCATGATCCATGCTGTTCGCTTTCAAAGCCTATTGAAACCATAAGCGAATAGCATGGATCCTGATCAGAATGCGCGCATGCGCAGACTGTCTGTATCCATGCTTGTCGTAAAGCCACTGCATGTTTGTTTTCTGATGTTGCGGCTCAAATCTACAAATGAGAACAATTAAAATTCGTAAAATATGTTACATGCACGTGAAATAATATAAGAATAAAATCAATGCCAATAACATTGCGTAATACTGAGACACTACTACGCCATCGTGTAATGTGCTTTCTACATATGTAATTATTTTCAGGATACGATTCTTTCGTAAGCTAACGTAAACGCCCGAAAATATTGGCGAAGATTAATGAGTGCCAGGTAAATGCTTATGGACAACTGACTGAAAATTATTATACATGATATCTAATTGTGAATGTAACTCTACAAACACAGTTATTTCATATATTTAGTCAAGTTTATTTGATAACATTCGACATTAAAATTAATGTTTTAAAGAGACTTTTTGCTAGGAATTTATCATAATACGCAGTGGTGGGGTTAAGGTATCCTCCCCGGAAATTCCTTACAATTATGACATTAACTGTTGCATTTTAGATAAAGATAACGGCCTTTTTATGTGGCGTACTTCTGTAGACGCGCCGTTTTATAGGGCGTACATCGCTAATTTTGGCATAAAGTTCCCTTTAAACATGAATTTACGCCGTGACATATATTTCAAATTGTAGTTTGTGATACTATTCTCGCGTTAAACCGATGAAAAGTTAACAGAATGATTTTAAGATACAGAAAATGAACCTGAAAGTGATCATCCGAGTTCAAAACCGACTTCACACGTCAGTTTACTCGAATGTTTGAAGAAACTAGAGAATTACTGACCAAAATCACATTACCATGGGGAGCTTAAATGATCTGCAGCTCGTACTGAATATATCGCTTCTTTGAACACGTTAAACTTTAATGAAAATAAGTAGTTTTTCTTACCTCACTATACGGGATGTTGACAAAATCAACAGGAAATGCCGGAAATGGAGCGTACAATATACCATGTATGCAGCGTACCCACCGTAAATGCGACGTATACGTTGGACACGATGTATTTGTTTAACAAGAAAAAAAAACATTATTTTATTTTATGTAAGGCGAATACATTCGGCTATCAATAAGTCATAAGCTGGCATTTGTCAAAGTATCATAGGGTAAGGAATGAGGTTTGTTGCGCACGATAAACTGGTTTCAGTTTTCCTGTGCTTTTTGCTACTGGCATTTCCGAGGCGGTATCCCACTGTGTTCCTTTATTTGTTTTTTTTTTGTCCTTCATTTCTAATTGTTTTATGTTGTCTATGTAATTTGTTCGAATGCCAATGGTTTACTCATTCATATATACACCTCCGCACTTTAAAAACGCACCACTTAATAAATACACAAATTACACTTTCTGAGTGGACCACTTTATTCATTCTTGTATCACACTGATGAGTGGTTATGAATAAATGTAATTTTAATTAAGCGACAAGTGACTATTGGAAAAAGACATTTGTTATCATTTAAATTAATATTGGAAGACTTTATGCGTGAAATAAGTAATAAAAAATCTCAAAATTCTATTTTGTGAATTTTGAAACTGAGGGGTACCAGATATAAACATCTTAAATAAATAGTTTTTATTTATAGATCTTTTTCATTTTTGCACATCTTATGGAAGAGATATTGAGATTACTATATAATACAAGAATGAATAAATTTGTCCACTCAGAAAGTGTAATTTGTGTATTTATTAAGTGGTGCGTTTTTAAAGTGCGGAGGTATACGTTGCTGTATGTTTTCGTTACGGGGAGGCTTGGCTCGTGGTCATTCCTACTGGACCATTGTCCTCGAGTTGTTTTTGTTTTTTTTGTTGTTTTTTTTTTGGGGGGGTGGGGGGGGGAGGTTGCCAGCAGAAGCCTTGTTTTTGTTTAAATATATAGTTCCTTTAAAATGCATATTAGTAGCATATTTCTGACCTGAGATAGATTGCCTAGCGCGATAATTATTTTGTGATTATTCTAAAAACAATCGCAATAATTATTTTGTGATTATTCTAAAAAATGTTCTCGATGTATTCTTCGTTCAGAATCGTAATAATTTTCGTGATAGTGCCAGCAACTGCTTTCCTTTATTGTGATACTTATTTCTAAAAATAGCTTTTTCCGTTATAGTCAAAGTCCTGTATTGGCTTTTTATGTTTGAATTTTCAAATGTTATGCCAACCGCAATGAAATGATGTACACAAATAAAAACAAATGCAATATGACCGTCAAATTCTACTTATAGATATCCTTGTGATATGTATATAGACTCCATTCCCTACCCTCCAACCTGATAATATATACTGATTTTGCTTATGCGTTGACGGAAATATTTGTATCGTAATCATCTTGTACTCAGTGTCTGAAAAATTTCACGCAAAATATAATGATATATCTTTTACGTTAAATAGTTAAACCATTATAATATAACGATATAATGTTACGTTATACAGTGAAAAGTTTTCCGCGAATTCGCAAATAAGCAACCATTTCATGAATGTATATATAAATATATAAATTGGAGCTTTAAGAAACAAGTTACAATCGTAAGAAATTCTTTCATTTATTAATTCTGTAGTTTGTTTTACGGAAATATATTCAAGAAATAAATAGCTTATTAACTATGCAGATGTAATATTTGGTGTGTGCTTTATCAGTTATTACCTCAGTACTTCATTCTTCCATATACATTGAAAGGCATGTGCAGATGCGGCATGGCATACAACAAGAAGAAACTGGATTCTTCGATGTGATGAGTTTTTGCACAAATGGGTAGACTCTTGGGCAGTTTAAATGCAGGATTCACTCAGTTTCTGAGGAATTGTTTGAAGTATATGGCCGGTACTGGAATGATAATGCAAAAAAATTCCGTGCATGTTAGTTTATCATGTACAGTCACGCAGCTTCATACAAAAACATTATCTTTATGCAACGATTTTACCAGAATTTGATTGTACTTAGGATTTTGTGTTAGAACTAGAACCTTTATTGCCACTGCAAATATTTAGCGATCAATCAAACATTATTTATATTTACATATATTATACATTTGTACCAAACACGTATAAGCTTACAAATAAAAACAAATCTCTGTGAAGCTTTCAACATTCACATAACCATGGTTTGCTATTCATATGTACCTCATTTGATTTGCCCTGCTGATAAAACTTAAAAAGTATCTTTTTTTATAAAAATAGTGTTTGGTTTGAATGTTCTGTTGTTCCATTTCTCCTCGGTATAGAAGTAGCCATAATGCTTTGGGAATAAATCACAGACATAAACAATTTTCATATGCTTTGCCGCCACTTTGTCCGTCCGTCCGCTTTGATGGATAACCTCTTCATTTGTTCAAGGGTATCACTATGAAGCCTGCGTATATTTTAGGGCCTAATTGTATAACGCCTGTTAGATGTGTAATGGCCCTTTGATATTTTACAAAAAACAAACTGATTTTGAAAAACTTGTCCATTTTACTTTTCGGACATTTCACAAGGTATCCCAGTACAGACACTATTCAGTGAATTTGCGCATATAGGAAAGATTAATCATGCCGACTTACAGAAATGTATCAATATGAAGTGCACATGTGCATGCTGTAAGGGCTAAATTGTACCATTTTAGGACACAAGACCCTTTAAAAATTGATAAAATGCAAAATGATAGTGGAACCTTGCTCAAATAATTCTCCTGACAATTTCAAGGAATTAGGTCATACAGAAATGTACAACTATGAACTGTATTTACACATATTGTCATGACAGACATGTACATTGCCCGTATCTTCAGTTATTAATTGTAGGAATGAGAGGAAGTAACAAGAGCAGTCACAGAGAGAGCGTGCTCGACTATTTCGATACTGGATAATGAAACTGGGCACATCTGAGGAAACTGGAGCTGTCACTGGAGTGTTTATTAACTCCAATGGTGGATGAAGATATTGCACAATAGCCTGAATCTTATCAAACATATTAAGTAATAAGAGAGGTACAGATAAAGTGTATCAAACACTATATAAGTATAGCCTAAGCAAAAAGGGGGCTTAATTAATTAAATATTGGTGCAAGAGTTTTGCATCTTGTGTCTTATGATGTGGGTGATGATGTGGAACAAGTACTTCAAGTCTGAATCAAATGCATTTCATAATAACTGAGATATAGTGAAAATGCATCAAAACTAACTTTTAATTCTAAGAAAAAGGGGGCATAATTAATGAAACATTGGTGCCAGAGTTATGCACTTTGTGTTAAATGGTGTGGGTGATGATGCTGAACAATTATTGTAAGTTTGAATCAAATCCATTCGGTAATAACAGAGATAGAGTGAAAGTGCATCAAAACTTTAACCTGAAATTCTAAGTAAAAAGGGGGAATAATTCATGAAATATTGGTGCCAGAGTTATGTAACTTGTGCCAAATGGTGTGGGTGATGATGTTGAACAACTGTTTTAAGTTTGAATCAAATCCATTCGGTAATAACTGTGATAGAGTGAAAGTGCATCAAAACTTTAACCTGAAATTCTAAGTAAAAAGAGGGAATATTTCATGAAAAATTGGTGCCAGAGTTATGCACCTTGTGTCATATGGCGTGGGTGATGATGTTGAATAACTGTTTTAAGATTGAATCAAATCCATTCAGTAATAACTGAGATAGAGTGAAAGTACATCAAAACTTTAACCTGCTAAGTAAAAAGGGGGAACAATTCATAAAATAATTGTGCCAGAGTTATGCATCTTGTGTTAAATGATGTGGGTGATGATGTTGAACAAGTATTTTAAGTTTGAATCAAATCCATTCAGTAATAACAGAGATAGAGTGAAAGTGCATCAAAACTTTAACCTTAAAAACTAACTGAAAAGGGGAGATAAATCATGAAACATTGGTGCCAGAGTTATGGCCCTTATGTCAGATGATGTGGGTGATGATGAGGAATAACTATTTCAAGTTTGAATCAAATCCATCAAGTAATTACAGAGATAAGTTGAAAAAAGAGAAAGTGTAAAAAAACTTTAACCCAGGTGGGGACGCGGAAAGACGCCGACGCCGACGCCGGGTCGAGTAGGATAGCTCTCCTTATACTTCGTATAGTCGAGCTAAAAAGGCATTGAAATACACTTACTTCGAGTTCATTGTCCCTCACCGATATTGGCCCGAAACCCCGCTTGGCATTTAGAATTATTTCATGTAAAGAAGCCGTCCAGGCTTATGGAAGATCGGTGGTTGTACCCAGGTGCCTGTCCGTGCCTGAAACAATGTCTGGAGATGAGCCTTGGGTCTTCCACCATCATCAAAAGCTGAACAGTCGCCATATGACCTATAATTGTGCTGGTGTGACGTTAAACCCGACCAAAATAAAGCAAGACATCTCTACGTATTAGTTGTACATGTATTCACTTAATATGCAAGAAACATAACTCTCCTTACCATTATTAGTGTCTTTTGCACTACTGTTAGTCTTTTTGTACTGTTTTCATAAATTGCTCATACGATTTGGTGCTAAAGACTCCTCTTATATATTATTAAAATAACAGCAGTCTGAAAAGCCGTGTACAGGCCATGAAAAGTCTCTACGTTCTTTGGACTCGGTGTTGATATATTTTCTGTTCCTGTGGAATCATGGCGTCTATTCTTTTATCTGTATAACTAAACTCCGCTTTAACGGATGCTAGGGTGCGTGCTATTGTTTAGCTTGGTTACGTTCTATGCTTGTGCTTGCAAGTGATCTTAGATCTTTTTTAGAGTTAAGTATTTCCACGATCAAAACTATCACTCTTAATTTGTTTGTAAAATTAAAATGATTACCATATAAAATAATTGTCATCATATCATAATGAAAGTACTCTTAATGTCATAACGTTCATGCATTATTTCCATTCGAGTTCCGCTTAAGCCGGTCCTAGGGGGCGTTCGGGATGTTGCACTTTCCATTACCTCTCAAACCCAGTCTGCTATCATTTTGCTTGGTTGTATTTTATGCTTTCAATGGATCTTCTTACAGATTTTACTACATGTAAAATTTCACACGCTTGTTTTGGTTTTCTTTTAAAACTGGCGTGAACCTCTCCCCTTAAAGATCTCTATCAACCTGTGCTACTTTTTATGCATACTTATACTGCTAGCGGATATGCTGAAACCAGTACACATGTTTTATGCCCTTCATGAAAATGTTAACATGCGAAGTATTTTATCACACTTCAATGTTTATTCATTCTTTTGCATGAAAACAGCGATGTTCACACAATAAAGCACCGGATATTTAATATCTGCTATCAAAACGGTATATAGTCGTTTCACTTTGGTTGTATATTTGTCTTAAATCGATGATAAAACAAATGCTACTAACTATCTCTGTCGCCAAACATTATCTCTGTCTCAACAAAACTCATGTATATTGTATCACCTGTGTCATTTACAGTAAGACACTCTGTCTTATTCTATATCAGGTGAATAGGCACGTGTTTCTAGTTGCATATCATTACTGAAGGGTGATAGGTAGATGTTCTTAAAGGTATTCTAATAATTGCGTATTGTACTAAACATGTCCTTTTCTACCAAATAAAAATTGGTAGAAGTATTTGTTATAACTAGCTAAACTTTTTCAAACACAACACCAAAGATTGATTCGTATAATTCCGTGGCAGTATTCTTGTCACAGCTTCGTGGAAAGCTAGCTAATCTTCTACGATTGGTAAATATGCATCCAGCAGTTGTTACAGTAAGGTATTTCTTATTTAGAGTTCTTGCTACTAGGTGTATGGAAGTTAAAACGATTTTGAAAAAAAAATGTCAACAGAGTATTGCCTGTCATTAAATTTGACAATGATGCATCAAATAGTCATTGAGAAGAGGTATCTTTTTATCTTCAAGTGTAACGGAACCATTTGGCCAACTGTAAACTCCGGACAAAGATCAAACAGGAATAGCCACTTAACAAGAAAGCGGCCTCCCTAAAACCTTAAACAAAATATAACTAAAGGACGAAGTATATAGGACGTTATATATTTTAACGTGATTCAATGCATATGCATATCTTTGAATACTGCGAACAAAGAATGGAAAATATATATCTATATATCTTGCTATTAATAACCGAACCGTTTCCAACATTAAAAAATTTTGTAACAATAGTTACATTTTTTTAATTTTAAACGAACAATTATTTTCATCTTAGAGGATTTCAAGACTTACTTGTGCGCAAGCGCATTGGGCCATTTTAGACTGGTTCACCGTAATTTGCGCTAGAAAGTGAATTCTTACGCCGTAAAATTAGTAGATTAGTTTAAATGCTCCTAGTTTGAAAGCCAACACTATGGAAAGGTCTTGATAGACCTCTCCAATGAATTCTTCAACATGTGTGGTGATTATTGTTTCGTTCGGGGTGCAGCAGTTGCCATATTACTTTATAAGATGGCTTTAAGTTTGTTTCAGATCTGTTTGTCTTTCTCTTTTTTATTTTTCGTGATGAGGGAAAGATTTCTGTAGTTGTTTCCTTTTGGTTTTTTGTTTGTGTTTTGAAGGGAGACACAATTACATCATATGACAACCTCTTAGTGACGCAATATCACAACGGTTTCCCCGGACTTTATTTCAGGTCAGTTAAGTATTAGGTGCCAGGGAAGAACCATTGCCTTTACACGCTGGAGAGCTAATAAAAATAAAGAAATTATTCACCTTTTACAGCATTCGGCAGTGAGGAACAGGCGATGAGTGTTACATTTTTTACTGCAAGCTGCTTTGATTTCATTTCAGTTTGGGTTTTTTGTGAAAACTGTATTTAAATGCTTAATTTTGTCGTATTATGTTCCTGCATGTTCCAGCATGTTGATTCGCTAAATGCAGATGGTATGGTGTATCTTGATTGATTTTTCTGATGCAAAGTCTGTATGTAATTTACAGACTCCATGCAGACTAGCAACTCGTTAATTAATGTCCTTATTCGATATTTGACATCATTAATGCTGCTCTTTCAATATCCCAGGAGCATATATTTCAGACGTTAATTATTGCACGAACCTAGGTCTGCATAATATTCGAAGTGTGCAAGATATATCTTATATATATGCATGGTATATATAGTTTGTAAAGCGATGTTTGCACAAAGCATTGAATATATTAAGTTTGTGTCTTATTTCAATTCATCTTCAATGTTTATCGATGTCAAAATGGAACTTAGTGAAGTTTTTATGCGCATTATTTATAGAACTGTGTCAGGTCAAGCCTATTAATGAAAGGTACAATAAGAATTTTTTTTCTGCCTGTTCATACTCACTTGTGAAATACAAGCTGATTTTTTACGGAATTTATATAGGTATAGGGTAAAAAGAAATATAAGTCCATTGAAATAACAGCTAAATGTATTAACACTGAAAAGTTTAACTTGATTCAATATTTCATATATTGCACCGACATCTTTCTGAAAGCATTTCATTTTATTGTTAATGTTTTTATCTGACAACTGCAGGGACCCGATTTAACTAGACTGCTTTGTGCGCAAAAAAAATGAAATAAGCATCATCAATGTTTTCTTCTTCTTGTTTATGGCTAATCAATACTCACTCGGAAATTGATTTCCAGTTATCGGTGTTTATGCCGATTAAACGACCACAATAATTTCCCCGCAGAGATTTATTTTTGAGATAAATCTTTTGTATAAATAACATGCCATATAAAACAAGAACCACTTTGGCTCTATAGACGGATTTACAATGCTGTTGGTTGCCCTGGTGTTTTACTGGATGTTTTGAATTGAACAATAAGTGAACCTACATAAACTTATCATTATATTACGATCTGTTTTGCCACAATAAAGAATATTTTGATCACCAATTTTATTGTACAGAATGCATTGATTAAAGAGAGATATGATATTAATCATGTCTTATCTGAGAAGCCGGCTTTATTCTTATTTTCGTCAGAAAAGATCAAGCATTTCGAAGTCTAGATCCACTCATTAAACAAATATAAAACTTGTTTCTTATATTTGAAAATGTCATATTATCTTTCATTTTAACTGTCAAAGGAGTTTTTTTTTCAAACTTCAAATGAAATTGTATATATTTTACCCGACTTGAATGACATCCATTATAAGTTCTTAGGGAACGCGGGTCTTTGTCACTGAAGTTGCTTTTCGGGAAATTATTACGTAGGTCGCCTTGGTGATCAAGACCAGATGTCACCTAATAAGACCGGATCATAAAAGTTACTGAAACATATAAGATGTCGTTGATGTGACTTACTTTAATGCCGTTCTGTCACCAGTGCTATAATTAGTACGCACTCGGATTAACATATTACGTGGCGGAGCTGTTTTTGTAAATAAAAAAAACAACATATATACAGGATATCAAAAATTTTAAATAAAATCTACAAGAATATACTTTAGAACTTTGACGGACATTTCCTTTTAAATCGATGTTCATATAGCTATAAAAATCTAAATTCGTAAGATCTTGATCAGATCATAGGAGCGTATTTTTCCGGGGCGGTTTTGCCTTTATAACGTGGCCGAGGCACCAAACTCAAAGAATAAGGTCTTATTTTGCCCAAATCGTGACTTTCATAGATTAGCATCAAGGTGCTGGTGGACTGAAAACAACACAGTAATCAAAATATGCTGTCAAATCATTTTCAAAGTGGGATACTCATATTAAACATTTGCAAAAAAGTAGCATCATATATTTGGCTATTGTACAGAATCAGAGATTTTTTAACAGTATCATATCGAACTGTGTTTTATAAAGCATATATTCAACTGCACTTGGATTACAGTGCTATTATTTGGGGGAAAACGTCTATAATTAACACAAACAAAATTATAAGATTACAAAAAACGAGCCTGTCGCACTATTTTAGGTAACGAATTTCAAGATTTCGATCAAGCATTGAAATTACTTAATATTCAAAGATTTGATAAGCGTCTTTTTTCCAGATAGCATGTTTTATGTATAAAATGTTAACCGGCTTACATTCTTCTTATATAAATGAAATGTTTCTGCAAAAGCCACAAACAAATAACACATCTTTAACATTGCGTTCTAAGACAAACTTTAATTTTTTATATACCAAATACAAACTGTAAAATATTTAAAGATAGTCTTTTATATTCAAGGCCAGTTAAATGGAATTGTTTGCCAATAGAAATCAAAACATCATCTTCATTGCTATGTTTTAAATTTACAATTACATTTAAATTAAATACATTTATTAAATGATTTAAAATGGATCGATGTATGAATGGATTTAAATGCTAACTACATTTCATGGTTATTTTTTTTTTTTTTTTTTTTTTTTTTTTTTTTTTTTTTTTGTTTTATGCATATATAATTTCTTTGATTTTTGTTAAATATTTGTTACTATGATCATAATACTGTTCATTCTAGTCATAAGAGAGCCCGTGGAAGATTAGCTTTGCTAAATGGGTTACCCTCTATAAATAAAGAATTGACTTACTTACTAAAGAAAGTTAACAGAGTAAGACTGTTGGAATAGGAGTGCTTGAAAGTGCTCCCATTTTATGGATATTCCATAAATTGAAATTAAAAATTAATGTGAAGAAAAAAAAAAAGAATCCTCAGAACAGATTGGGAAATGCAAGGACACAAAACAAAATAATAAAAGTTGAAATGATATATCTTTAGGTAAATTTGCGAGTATGAAAGCCACGCTGAACCCTATCTCCGCAGTGCACTGAAAGAAAATGAATGAACATTTTTGGTGCAGGATTTTGGTATCGTATACAACTCAAACTGCTACAAAAAATTTTTTTTCAAATCAAAGAAATACCAAAACAGTGCATACGAGCGTTACGTTTTTAAGAAAATGTCGTGCGCAAAACACGCGCACAGTTTTTCTAAAATATTTCGCCGCCATGTTTATTTCAGAGAAATAAATATATGATTGTACTTTTACCTCAGATTTCGTTACTGAAGAATATATTTCACCTTATTCGCTGCATGGATTTTCCATTTAGTATAGTTTTGCACTGTCCGATCTTCTTTACCTATTATCGATCCTTTACATTTAAAGAATAAACACAATGTGTAAACATAGTTTTTCGCTTTACACACCTTTCTTGGACAAGAAAGCCTTTTCACTTAAAATTTGTAAGCATAATGAAAGATCGGAACTTTTTCCAAAACAAAATTCAATTTCAGTCATTTTCAAAAACTCGAAATATTGCACATTGTATTGAATTTTACCTATTATCGATCCTTTACATTTAAAGAATAAACACAATGTGTAAACATAGTTTTTCGCTTTACACACCTTTCTTGGACAAGAAAGCCTTTTCACTTAAAATGTGTAAGCATAATGAAAGATCGGAACTTTTTCCAAAATAAAATTCAATTTCAGTCATTTTCAAAAACTCGAAATATTGCACATTGTATTGAATTTATAAATAAAACAAAAATTCCAAAAATAAACCATTTTAGAACTACATGTATTCCGGGAACTATACGTTTGAGCCAAACGTACACATATTATTCACGGCTTACTTGTGCCATTGCGAATTCTGTTTGTATCAAGACTTATTTATATCCGTCACCAGTAACTGTATCTCTCTAGAAACTATTAGTATTTTTAGAGGGAAGATAGCGCTCTCCGGTTCCATCTGCCCTGGTTCTTTAGTGTGTTAGGTGTAAATTAGACTCTTATCCCAATGTCAGTAATTTTCAGATGAAGGAGCGGGGAATCGAACTTGTGATCCTTTGTTTCGTAGTCAGGCAGTCTTAGTACTGGACCGCTGCGTCCGCTGTTGACATCGCAGTAATGTACAACCAGTGTGTTTATATCCAGTTCTGTGCCAGAACAATACACATTAATAATTAGTTTTAAATCAACGAAATACTATCAACGAAATACTATAGCCAAATACAAAAAAAGTTACTTTTGAGTTATTTTCTGATTTTTATCATCAAGCTCTTCGTACGAAAGGTTCAACTGATTGCAATTTTTTTTCAAAACATCTAAATGTTTCATAGTTATCTAGATTGACACACAGACTGTATTACCTCCTAACACGATTTATTTCGAATATTTGGTTGTACATCTTTTTCTGCGAAGTATTCTCATTGTATATAAACATTCTATATAACTTCTCAAATTGTATAAAACATGGATAAATCAAAATGGGTTAGTTTACTTGAAGCATCTAATAAGAAATTCCTATACACATCCGGCTTTAAAGATTTTGAAAACCCAGCTATGCTGGCTTTACAGTAATGTCTAACTTGTCCCCGGGCCAGAATGCGGAAATACAGTCAACGGATGTTTCAAGATTGTCTCGAAAAATATTTGCATGTATCTTGATAAAGTAAATATTTCGATTCGGTAGTTATCGAAGAAAGTGTTGAAAATTCCATTTCCGCCGAATTCTCAGTGAGATAAGCAGAGCGTAAGTTCATCAATTCCCAGTTTAATAAATCATTGAAACAAATCTTGGATCATTGCTAAATCTTGTTCACCTTGCGTCCGAGACCTGTCTTACAATTTTAGGCAATTTAGTACACAATACTTAGCACATGTTTAGTGCTATGGAAAAGCTACATTTGAATGTTTTGGTTCACCATCTTTTCACACCGCAAATGAAGGCCATTCTAATGTAACCCGGATAGGAAGAATTGCTTCCCTTGATTTATTTCTCGCCATTTGTAGTTCGAGTAGACAATCAAGAATCCGTGTTTTATACATCATTAAGGTTTGTATACTTTATAAACTACCTTTTCCTACCCAAATAATAAAGTTTTGTAGTGTAAATTCATACATAAAAATTTATAGAACTGTTGTAAGAAACAAGTAGTGCAAATCGCCTTACTTTGGTAGAACGCGCATTGAAATATGAAGCAGTCATCAAACGCTTATTAATGAGAATAGTGTTGATATAGCTAACCAATGAGAAAATAGTATGAGGATTGTCACGTGATGTTAATCATTTAAATACAGCAGAACGGCTTGAGAAATCAGACGGTTCCCAGGTACTGGAGACGAAAGGTCGAAGCAGAAAAATAATTATTATAGAAATTAATTGGGACTTTGCAGTAGAATAGACTATCTTAACTTATTATCCGTGTTCTCCTTGAAAGCTCTGCTACCTTGGAGAGGATAAATAAGTTAAAATAGGATAGTAAAATACCGGGTCGTAGTTGAGATCTATAGGTAATTAAAACAGAAGGTTGTATAAGCTCATGTTAGTTGGAGATATAGAAACATATATAAGACATACAACCAATACAATTTATTTATACCATTTGTACGTGTTAGTTGAACATATTTACAAATAACTAACAGTGATTTAACTATAACTGTTATTTCATATGTAATCAATCTAAATCATTTACGAATCATTTGTCTAAAATCATAGGCAAGGAAGCCCAAAGGAAAATTTGATATAAGAATAAACATATAAGGTTTAGCTCATGTGAGTTCGCCTATAGACAGAAAATTGTAGTTAATAAGTGTTTCAAGTCGTGTGATTTATATATTCCGCTCGGTAAACGTTACAAATTTGGTGGCAGCGGTGGGATAAGCCACAGATAACATCACCATTATCACAGACTCAGATGCAAAATGTCTGAATCACATAACCCGTCGTACGATGAGCTTATTCACAATATGCAGCGTGAAATGCAAGAGATACAACGACAGAAAGCAGCACTTAAAATGCAAAATGAAATATTGAGTTTAGAACGTCAGATAGAAAATCTTCAGCTGACTAATATTCCGGACTTGTTATCAGACGATAATGATAGTATTAGTCCTGTTACTTCAACACCAAAAGTTACACGAAGGAAGTATGCCACACCACTTGATGAGCGCAGAAAAAGGTTTCTACCACCCACTCCACTGTGCAATAATAAAGATAAAATAAAAGGAAGTGTCACAACATCAGTAGCATGCCAGACAACAGATAACATTGAGACAGAAAACACTGGAGCCTTCGATAAGTTTGTAACTTATAGACCAAGAACAACAAAATCAAATATACCAGATGCTGGCAGCAATGAACAAACACATTCTGTTAAACGATCTGTTATGATGAAACCTGCGACGTTTGATGGCGGTGTTTCATGGAAAGATTATAAAGCACACTTTGAGGCCTGTTCCACCATAAATCAATGGACGGACAAAGAAGTAGGTCTATATTTGTCAGTATCATTGCGAGATCAAGCTCAAGGCGTATTTGGCAACCTGACGACAACAGAACATAGTTATGCTGAACTAACACAAGCACTTGAAGAAAGGTTTGCTCCTCCGAATCAAACCGAACTCTATAGGGCACAACTGAGAGACAGATGTCAAAACGCTGCTGAAACATTGTCTGAAATGGGCCAAGACATACGCAGATTAATAAATATGGCTTATCCACCAGCGGCAGCTGATGTGAAAGAGACGCTTGCGAAAGAACAGTTCATAGACTCTTTAGTTAGCTCAGACATGAGGCTGAGAATTAAACAAGCTATGCCGACAAGTTTAAACGATGCTATAAGACATGCGGTCGAACTTGAAGCATTTAACAAAGCTGATAAACGAACATTAGAAAGTCAGGGCTGTATGCGATCAGTAAACGAAAATGAAAAACCTGTTGTCAAAAGAAAAGATGAGCAATTAGAATTGTTCAGATGATCTTTGGATGAAATGAAAAATACGCTGCGCTCTATGCAAACATCAACAAATAGCACATAGCCCGGAGAAAAATAAGTCTCGATATTGTCCGCCTAAATATACACAGACATTTCATAATGCAAAATATTTACCTCCCAAGGCCAACAATAAAGCTTGTCATGAATGTGCTGAAATTGGTCATTTTATATTGTCCAAAGCGTAAGTCACAAAAACCACCAAATAGGCCGAATCAAAGAAATGATGTTAAGTCATCTACTAGTGTTGGCTCTGGCTTATACGTAAATGCAAAAATAAATGACATTCCTGTTAATTGTTTACTTGATACGGGTGCTACGTTATCTGTTATTTCTTTAGACACATATAGGCAGTTGTCACAAGATCAGTTACAAAGCTTTAATCGTGATATTGTCACAGCTACGGGTAACCCGTTAGAAGTCAAAGGTAAAATGAATGTAACAGTTACAGTTGATGGTTATGAAACTAACATAGATGTAATTGTTTCAAACATAGATGTTGATGTTATTTTCGGGTTAGATTATATGAAGTCTGGAAATGTTGTAATGGACTTTTGAAATAATTCAGTTACAATACAAGGTGAAAAAATAAAAGTTAACTGTACAGGACCTATAGGTTGCCATCGCATTCTTATTGCTGAAACAGTTGAAATTCCTTCTATGTCAGAGGTTATCATTCAAGGTAAAATAAATTCTGATAAGACAGATAAAGGCCTATATATCACCGAACCAACAGAACGCATAGTAGAAAAAGGTTTAGTAGCCAAAGCTCTAGTATATGGGAATGAAAATGTATCTTTAAGAGTGATGAATTTGACTGACGAAAACCAAACCTTTTATCATGGAACTCACATTGCTACTATGAGCCCTGTTGAACTAATAAGAAATAATAAGATCAATAGGTTATCCCTGTCTAAAATTCCTCCACATTTAGAAGATCTTTATAAAAGAACTAATTGAAGGCATGAATGAAAATCAAACTAAGGAAGTGTTAAATTTATTTTTAAAATATTCACATGTGTTTTCAAAATCAGATAACGATCTTGGTAGGTCAGGTGTAATTAAACACAGCATACCAACCGGAGATGCTAGGCCAATCAAGCAACAGTTAAGACGTTTACCAGAACATCAAATGAAAGAAGTCGAAACTCAAATTCGTGACATGTTGGACAAAGTTATACAGCCATCTAGTAGCCCATGGGCTAGTGCTGTTGTAATGGTAAAGAAAAAGGACGGAACACACAGATTTTGTATTGACTATAGAAAAGTCAATGCAGCCACGATTAGTTTGTTTGTTTGTTTTGGGTTTAACGCCGTTTTTTCAACAGTATTTCAGTCATGTAACGGCGGGCAGTTAACCTAACCAGTGTTCCTGGATTCTGTACCAGTACAAACCTGTTCTCCGCAAGTAACTGCCAACTTCCCCACATGAATCAGAGGTGGAGGACTAATGATTTCAGACACAATGTCGTTTATCAAATAGTCACGGAGAACATAAGCCCCTCCCGATGATCGAACTCACGACCCCGCGATCCGTGGACCAACGCTCTTACCTACTGAGCTAAGCAGGCGGGCTGCAGCCACGATTAGAGACTCGTATCCATTACCACGTATAGATGAATCATTAGATCATTTAAATGGTGCACAGTATTTTTCCTGTTTAGATATGAGTTCTAGCTATTGCCAAGTTGAAGTAAAACCAGAAGATAGACCAAAAACTGCATTTCTAACGAGGTATGGTTTATACGAATTTAAAGTAATGCCATTTGGACTCTGCAACGCCCCTGCGACCTTTGAAAGACTAATTGAAACAGTTTTGTCAGGACTACATTGGGAAATATGCTTAGTATATCTTGATGATATAATAATAATAGGAAAATCGTTTTCAAATATGTTAGAAAATCTAGGTATTGTTTTGACTCGCTTAGATAAAGCAGGTTTAAAGTTAAAACCAAAAAAATGTAAACTGTTTGCCAAAGAAGTAGAATTTCTTGGTCACATAGTTTCTTCAGAAGGGATACGTACAGATCCAAAGAAAACTGATTGTATTCGTAAATGGCCAACTCCTACAACTGTTAAAGCTTTAAGATCCTTTTTAGGTCTATGCAGCTATTACAGAAAGTTTATTTTCAATTTTTCAGGAATAGCTAAACCGCTGCATCGGCTGACAGAGAAAAATACAAAATTTGTTTTGTCAGATGAATGTTCTGTTGCATTTAATAAGTTGAAACAAACTTTGTCAGACGCCCCCATTTTAATTCATCCAGATATTTCACAACCACTTATACTTGATACAGATGCAAGCAATTTTGCTATTGCTGGAATCCTATCACAAAATATAAATGGGAAAGAACACGTAATAGCTTACGCTAGCAGAACACTAAGTAAATCTGAACAAAAGTATTGTGTTACGCGAAAAGAGTTATTAGCTGTTGTACATTTTGTGAAGTACTTTCGCCACTTTTTATATGGACAAGAGTTTAAATTAAGAACAGACCACTCATCTTTACGCTGGTTGACGAATTTCAAAAATCCCGAGGGACAGGTAGCAAGGTGGCTTGAGGTTTTATCAGCTTATAACATGAAAATTGAGCACAGGCCAGGAAAACTTCATAAGAATGCCGACAGTGTAAGTAGGATACCTTGTAAACAGTGCGGTGTGGAAGTACATCCTGAAACTCTCACTAACTCTAAGAAAGTCTCATCATTACATCAACTAACTGTAGATGAGAACGTCGAAAATATAACTTTGTTAGAAGCTCAAGAAAATGACAAGTAAACACAGCAGATTGTTCAATGGATAAAAGATGACTATAAGCCAAGTCATAAGGAAATAGGCAGTGAAAGTTTCTTTCTAAAGTCTCTTTGGACACAATGGCCCAGGCTTCGAATTCATGATAAGCTTCTTGTTAGAAAGTGGGAAGTCATTGGAACTGACATAGTATATTGGCAAGCTGTGGTTCCCTTGAAATATAGACGTACTGTCTTAAGGTACTCTCATGATATTAAAGCTTCGGGGCACTTAGGAATGAAAAAGACTTTGAGCAAAATACGGCAAAGCTTTTATTGGCCTGGATTACAAAATGATGTAAAAACTTATATTGCTGGGTGTGAAAAATGCTTAAAAAGAAAAGGTCCTCAACAAACAAAGAAAGCACCGATGCAAATAGTTAGGGCAGGATATCCAATGGAACGTATTGCAATAGACATTCTTGGTGAATTACCTAAAACTGAAAATGGTAACAAATACATCTTGGTCTTGGTCATTTCTGATTATTTTACCAAGTGGACTGAAAGCTTTCCAATGCCCAATATTGAAGCTAAAACTGTCGCAGATATTTTGGTTAATGAGGTTATAACAAGGTTTGGGAAACCAAATGTAATTCACTCCGACCAAGGTAAACAATTCGAAAGTAATCTATTTCATGAAATGTGCGATCTTTTACAAATAAAGAAAACACGGACAACCGCATACCATCCGCAGTCAGACGGAATGGTCGAACGATTTAATAAAACACTGACAACTACGCTAAGTATGTTCGTTCAAGATAATCACCAAGACTGGGAAAAACATTTATAGTATGTTATGATGGCTTACAGAGCCACTGAACACGAAACAACCGGAATAAGTCCAAATCTGTTAATGTTAGGTAGGGAGACTTCAACTCCATTAGATATAGCATTTGAAATGCCTACAAGTATAAAACAAATTCCAGAATCTCAATGGGTATGGCAGTTACAAGAAAATCTAGAATCAGTTCATTCTTTAGTAAGAGAATATACTGGTAAGTCCATAAGCCGACAAAAGAAGTACCATGATTCAAAATTATCCTATGAAACGTTCAATGTTGATGATAAAGTATATGTGTACTTTACTGTTAAGAAAGTAGGGTGTTCATCCAGATTTACTTCTTTTTGGAAAGGATAATTTAGTATTATAGAAAAACTGTCAGATGTTCTGTATAAAGTTGACTGTGGTCGTTTAGGTACATTTCAAGTTATACATGTAAATAGACTCAGAAAATGTAAAGGTCAAGTTTTAGCTGGTGAAGAAGAAAAACAAGACAGCCCTTGTAGCAGTTATGATTATGACAATAACTATGTTTACGATACCTTTGCAGGTACAGAATCTTCTGACGAAGAAGTTCAAACTACTAGGTTAGTTAGAGAAGTTAGAAACCCTAAGTATTTACAAGATTATGTTTCATATATTTTCAGTATGCCAAAGGTAAAGACGACAAAAAGAAAACCGATTCTGTGCCCAGGATGTAAACAGAATGTGCCGGCAACACAAGACTTTATCCACCATGTTAGGACATGCACTGCAAAGAAACACAGATGCAATGAATGTGGTGTATATTTCAAGAGAATGGCTTACTTGAAGCAACACATGAAACGACGGCATGCTGAAAAGAAAGATAATGAACAAGACCCAGAACACAAGCACAGACGAGAGTGATTGGGGTGAAGACCCAAAGATAGAACTTGACTATGAAGACATTTCAGATAGTGATCGTGAACAGAGTAAGTCAGGCACCAGAGATAATTCAAATGAACCAGACGAGAAAGGCGCTGACAAGTTAGAACTAACAGACACTGGCTTGCTCGAAGGCAGATTGTACAGAAAGGCCACTATGCCTGCTCTTCCTGGCAAGAGGAAGTTAGCTGAACAAGATTCACACATAGATTCAGATCAAGAGGTTCAGATGAAGGAGACAGCAGATTCTTCTAAGGCTAAAGTAGAGTCTGATAGAGAGGACAAGAAAGTATTTTTGATCTTCTCCCATAGGGAAGATGGTAAAGTAAAACAACACAAGAAGTTGTAATATTTGACGAAGATGAAACCAGATATAAGTCTCAGGTAACAACAAGTAGAAGGATTGCGCCAATATGTTTGAATCAAGCAGATTATATTGGTGAAGTAGATGTAAGTACATCAGACATAGTTATTAACACAGACGATAAAGGAGAGTTAAAGCTTGAGATGAAGATTAAGAAGTAAAAATAAGTAATGACTATAATATAGTATTACACAGACTTTGAACAGTTAAATAAAAACTTTTAGTTTTCACGAATGTTTCAGGTAGAAACAAAACATAAATCATGATGTTGATAAACTATTGTTTGTTTCTTTTGATCCCTGAAAGTTAGAATAATATAACATGCGAGACGCATGGAAATCGGAGGCGTGGGTAATGTAACCCGGATAGTAAGAATTGCTTCCCTTGATTTATTTCTCGCCATTTGTAGTTCGAGTAGACAATCAAGAATCCGTGTTCTATACATCATTAAGGTTTGTATACTTTATAAACTACCTTTTCCTACCCAAATAATAAAGTTTTGTAGTGTAAATTCATACATTAAAATGTATAGAACTGTTGTAAGAAACAAGTAGTGCAAATCGCCTTATTTTGATAGAACACTCATTGAAATATGAAGCAGTCATCAAACACTTATTAATGAGAATAGTGTTGATATAGCTAACCAATGAGAAAATAGTATGAGGATTGTCACGTGATGTTAATCATTTAAATACAGCAGAGCGGCTTGAGAAATCAGACGGTTACCAGGTACTGGAGACGAAAGGTCGAAGCAGAAAAATAATTATTATAGAAATTAATTGGGACTTTGCAGTAGAATAGACTATATTAACTTATTATCCGTGTTCTCCTTGAAAGCTCTGCTACCTTGGAGAGGATAAATAAGTTAATATAGGATAGTAAAATACCGGGTCGTAGTTGAGATCTATAGGTAATTAAAATAGAAGGTTGTATAGGCTCATGTTAGTTGGAGATATAGAAACATATATAAGACATACAACCAATACAATTTATTTATACCATTTGTACGTGTTAGTTGAACATATTTACAAATAATTAACAGTGATTTAACTATTATTGTTATTTATCCCCCCACCAAAGGTGAAGGGGATATTAGAAATGCTCTCCGTCCGTGCGTCCGTCCGTCCGTGCGTCCGCAACGATATTTGTCCGGATTATAACTCCAAAAGTACTTGAGGGATTTTCTTCAAACTTCATACACTGATAGAACACATTGGGAGGAAGTACAGTGTGCAAGAACAATAACTCTACCTTGCCTATTTTTTTAGTTATTCCCCTTTATCTTATTTTCTTAAAAAAATTTGTCCGGAGCATAACTCCAAAAGTACTGGAGGGATTTTCTTCAAACTTCATACACTGATAGAACACATTGGGAGGAAGTGCAGTGTGCAAGAACAATAACTCTACCTTGCCTATTTTTTGAGTTATTCCCCTTTATCATATTTTCTTAAAACATTTTGTCCGGAGCATAACCCCAAAAGTACTGGAGGGATTTTCTTCAAACTTCATACACTGATAGAACACATTGGGAGGAAGTGCAATGTGCAAGAACAATAACTCTACCTTGCCTATTTTTTGAGTTATTCCCCTTTATCATATTTTCTTAAAGAAATTTGTCCGGAGCATATCTTCTTCATGCATGGAGGGATTTTGATATATCTTGGCACAAATGTTTACCACCACGATGCGGAGTGTCATACGCAAGAACTAGGTCACTAGGCCTAAGGTCAAGGTCACACTTAGAGGCCAAAGGTCAGATACAAGAATGACTTTGTCCGAAGCATTTCTTCTTCATGCATGGAGGGATTTTGATGTAACTTGGCACAATTATACACCATCATGAGACGAAGTGTCATGCGCAGTTCCCTTCTTTAGAATTACTTCCCTTTGTTGTTACTTTAAATAGCTTTTATTGTAACTTTTTCATTACTAGTCGTAGGGAAAAATCGAGACCACTTTTCTGTAGTACAACAAACATGCTAAATCCAATTTTGAGGTGTATTTTGACCAGTCTCTTCCTGATAAAGATTTTTGTTTGGACTTGCAATTTTTTTTTTTTTTTTTTTTTTTTTTTTTAAAGATTAACTTCCCTTAGTTGTTACTATAAATAACTTATATTGTAACATTTTTATAATTGACCCTAGGGAAAAAACAAGACCACTTTTCTGTGGTACAGCATAGATGTTACTCTCCAGTTTTAGGTGTATTTTATTAATTTTATTATATATAAGGTATCTCTACCTAGTAAGGAGTTTTTTTGTGGACTTTAAAAAACAAAAGACTTACAATGATTACTCAACAACCACAAAATTAACATTCCATTTGCAAATACAGCTGCTAGAGTAAAGAAATTTGCTTTGACGGGCATATATTGTGACATTCTGGCACTCTTGTTCCCTGTTAGCTTTCCGTTCCTTCTTTTTACAGTAGCCATATAGAAAAACATCATAGTTATACTCTTCATGAAAATTAATAAAATTTAGCAGTAAACCACCTCACTACTGACTTATTCTTTCTTCCACATCTTAAAACCCCTGATGCGGACCACATCCTTCAATTATGATATGCCCGGTGGGGGGATTAGCCATGTCTGACATGGCTCTTGTTTCATATGTAATCAATCTAAATCATTTACGAATCATTTGTCTAAAATCATAGGCAAGGAAGCCCAAAGGAAAATTTGATATAAGAATAAACATATAAGGTTTAGCTCATGTGAGTTCGCCTATAGACAGAAAATTGTAGTTAATAAGTGTTTCAAGTCGTGTGATTTATATATTCCGCTCGGTAAACGTTACACTAAATTCAAGATGGCGGAAGTACCTTAAAACACCATATTTTGAATAAAAAATGATTACTATTTGTTTATCTTGGAGCATCTGTTGTTTTGTAAGAGACAGGTTTATGTGCCTAACGGACCTTTCTATATCTTATAGCCTATCAATAATTAATTCCATCATGAACATGTGGGTGGCTAATTTAATCTCCCGTTGAAATAATCGTACTACCTGTTACATATTTAATGAATAGGTTTATACATGGTCTTACTCCCTCGAGCTGTCACATTGTACATCAATATCCTTATTTAAGGAAGCTGTTTCATAGATTGTTGATAAATCAAATCTAATTTGACATAGTTACAAACACAATGAAAGTCGCACCCACAAGCCAGGCCACCCGAGATTTAACAAAATGCATGTTTCGGAAGACTCAAAATGAACTGTTACCACGCTTTTCAATAATAAACCTACACTTCGCACGGGATTGTCATATATTTTATATTGTATACCGGTTTTATTGTACTGTAAGTAGTCAGTATTATTGTCAAACTGTGTGTATTATCAAGATAAAGAAACAGTAAAGTTATCTAAATGCAAGTTAAGTGATTATCGTTAAAAGTCACCCATCTTACCCATGTTTGGAAGTATGTAACATTTTTCAAAATCAAACGAAATGTGGTATCATTTTTACAGACTGATGCTTTACCAATGCAAATCAGCAGGAAAATTAGCAAAATAATTTAATATTATCTTATATTGAATTTCCAAAATCAGTCATTACTTTATGCAAAAGGTCTTACTCCAGCCGACAGAGTTAACAAATTTTGTATCATATAGATTCAATGTGTATACTTTTTGGCATGCGTATATTCCTTTGTGTGCTAAAAATTAACC
Source organism: Mercenaria mercenaria (assembly GCF_021730395.1). Taxonomy (NCBI): domain Eukaryota; kingdom Metazoa; phylum Mollusca; class Bivalvia; order Venerida; family Veneridae; genus Mercenaria; species Mercenaria mercenaria. The sequence continues at coordinate 57,766,324 of NC_069371.1, read as the reverse complement.
TGTACTGGCATGCAAGTAGTCCCCGGACAGCAGTAGTCCCCGGACACCCGCCCGCAACGCTCTATTTTCGCGATTCGTCTACATATTTTTGTGCCTAATCATACAGACGCTTGTTTTGAAGAAGTTTATCAAGTTCATTTTTTACAGGTAATCATTTGAGTATAATTATCGTGGAAATCCTACCCCATGGTTACCTGTTTACATTTTCACTGGCGGGGCTTCCGTTTTCAATGCGCATGCGCAAGACAGGCCCCTCTGGAGGCTTTTAAAATTAAAGCTACATGTCTTCACTTCACGACTAGCAGACGATACAAACACTTTCAACATGAAAAGTTATTTTCTTTGTGACAACAATACTAATTTGCCAAAATATTAACATATAAACATTGTCCAGATATCTGTAACTTAAGCATAATGATTGTTTTCTGTTATCGCAATTTCCGTGAGGCCGGGACAAATAAATGTGACGCATACTTGTGATCTTTTTACAGTAATATAAAATGTCATTTGTCTTTTTCATAATTACAGCTCAAATGGGCAGTTACCGAAAAATATATTCATGAAAAATTGGTGTCCGGGCATTACTTTCGAGCATGTTAAAATTTGACGTTTTACAGACCCCTTTTCGGGCCTCGCTAATCCCCCGCGAACATGACGTCATTTCACAGGAAAAACCCTAAATTGGTAAAACCGGAGCTAAGGTTTGTATATATGTAAATCGTTTTTATTCTTGATATTGGTTAAGCTTTTAAGGACGAAATATATGCGATTTCTGTCCGGGGACTACTCGCGTGCCAGTAAGTAGGCTAGAAACATAAATAATTATCAAACGGTATGGCATGGACAATAGGCATATTCTGTATTCAACTCATTATTAGCTACAGACTCAATACTACAAACCGCTGGTTGAACGCTGATTGAACACAAAACTGTCATTTTGTTTAAAAGGCGTCACGGAGGTTTTATGTTCAAAACAAAGAAAAATATCAAACAGGGAATGTCACGCACCAAAAGCGCAGCCTCCTCAAAACGAACCCCCCAGCACGCAAACGCGGGCACCACACACACACACACACACACACACGCACACACACTCAAAGCTTACACATCAGGACAAAACGAACAACACACACACTCAAAGCCAACACATAAGGACAAGACGAACAATAAGCATACACACACGCGCGCACACAAAGTCAACACACAAGGACAAAACCCTCAAATCAAATCAACATGTGCATGGTTTGATTTGGAAACTGGATGATTTAATGGTTCTTACAATGTTGGTAAACCGTTTTAAAGTGTGTTGTTGTGCATATATATGTGTATAAAATACCTGGCAATTTTAACCAGAATCAAATAGAAAGATTTAAGGAAAGAAAACTTGAAAAGAATCATGTCATAAAATAGAATTCGCGTAATATTTTATTTCATTAAACCATTTTCCCAGCAGAAACATCAGTTTTCTGAAAAGCTGGATGTGGCAGGAATGGTCAGTATTGAAATAATGACAAAATAAAACAATCATTATTCTGTTTTTATAAATGTTTTATAATGCACAGTACGACCAAGGCAAAAATAAACTTGTTCATTCTTAGAAACTAAAATAGAAATAACTCTCTTGAACAATGCATTATTCTTATACATTTTAACTTTCACTGTTTATTTATTATTTATTAAATGTTATGCATATAGTTGTATAGTATACATACTTACGGGCTCACGGTCACGCTGTTCCAGAAATGTTTCTATTTCTGTTTTTCATAAATATGCTCTTTGGTGCTGCAATCTGACCTACGTGAACTGCCTTATCTAAATTCACAATTTGGTATGATAATGTAAGAACCAAATGCTATTATGCTTAATGTGAGGACGAACTCGTGTAATTTAATGCCTTAGCTGTTACAATCTCAATCTCGAGGTCGTATATCTCTGTCCCTTTAAGTACATTTTTATTCAGGTTTGAAGTACATGACCATCAAAGTCATTTTATATTGAAAGAAGAAAGAAAATACGGATATTAAACACTTTTTAGTGTATTTTGGTTTCACTGTTATCCGTAGAAGTCTGCGTAGTTGATACTTTTACTAGTATGCGCCTTGGCGTTCTAATATAAGCTTAAAATATATATGTCTCGGGGCTCGTGTTTCCATGGTAACGCATTTTATCTCATTTCTAAATAACTATGTATGATAACGGATTTTTCGACGGCTTCAGTGCCATTCTGTTAATGACTAACATGAAATATTAGGGTAATATTATTAGCAGAATACCAAACACTTCACATGGTACCCTATTTTTCTTAACGTCTAAAGTAACCATGGCAACATGATGTTTAAAATATCTTATATCTTGCTTTTTATCGTTATTTCTTAGAAAAATATTGAATAAAATTATCTTTCTCGTTTAATGTAGCTTCAAAACATTAGTAATATGTTCTAGTTATTTGCATTAATTTAAACAAATTTCAAAGCTTAAAATGCTTACAGCAGAACCCCTCGTCTGACATTTTTATGGAAAAATCATAGTGCTTCTAATTTTTATTCTCATGGATAGTATTGAAATACAGATAAAAAGCTGAAGCTGTGTTCCTTAAATAGACCAGTGTCAACGCCTTTGAATTTTACATTTAGATATATAGGTTACGGGATTTGTTTCCATGGTAATATTAATTTTATTCAAGAAATCACTATTTTCTATTGAATTTGAACAATATTAGAGCCTAGTTTTAGTATATAAGTACCAAATTATCAATGGAAACGGAAAAATAGGTATTACAAATCAAACTGCCCAATTTTGATTTGAAAATGTCCGTAATAACTAACCTTTCGCCCAACTATACTCCCAATGACATCAGTTACTATCATCCATTTTCTTACATTTCCGCATAACATTTCAATACCACAAACTATTTATCATTATTCAGAGCGAAAGACTCGTAAAGCATTATTAAACCATTAAGCATCAAATTAGAGGCAGGTTAATGATTTTTTTGAAGAGGAAATATGCACACACAATTAGTTTGTCGTTAACGTTGTCGTAAATGGTCCGTTACCTTCTGGTTGAGCATGCGCACATACAAATATTAAGGTATACTACCTCCTTAATTCCGCTATGTTGGAGATGTTACAAATAAATTGATTTTTTTATGTATGAGTAGCTTTTAACTTAACTCATTGTACCTGGGATAAACTGATCCGCCTCCCTCATCCCCACCCTCCCCAACATCTTCCAGAGTATATGGACCGTAAATATAGATAAAATTCTTAATGCAAGCAAATCGAGGATCAAATGTTTGGTTTAATTGTTGTGTACCTTTTTATTTGCTATAAAATTAAGTTATTACTCTTGTGCATTCTGCATGACTAGTATTCTAACCAAGAAATCCATATTTCGTTCAAATTTCCAATTTACATTTAATCATGAGAACGTATAAATAACACATATATTTCCATTTAGATCTATTTTTTATAATTATTGAATGTTCCGTTTGATGAGAATTAACACTCAGCCGCATTCTTATTCAATATTCTACTGTCGGAAACTATCAGTCACTGTTATTTCATTAGGGTTGCATTCATTGAGATTTCTAAGCACATTACCCCTGAATTATTCATATTACATCAATTATGCTTCAGCACAATCAACTACTGGCTGTATACTGAATATTGCAATGGGCCTTTTTGAAAGCGATATTACATTTCGAATAAAAGTTACATCAATCTAACCAAAAGATGCGATATGCATTTTAATATTCATTGGACGGAAGTTTGGGCACAAATATTTTAAAGTTTTAACACTCAGTAGCATATCAATATCTTATTCAACTGTAAATATTCTATAGGAGGCTAACCGCCTTTTATGGATAAAACTGTTTAAATTGATTTCTATATCTGGGTACAGTGAGTCGGGCTTCAGTGTCTGTAGACTGTTACATGTATGTGCTTCATTAATCCCTACACGCGAAACATTTCTGCAGGTCTGGGGGGAAACTTGCATTATTAGATAGTGAAAGTGGTACCATTTTCATTGAAGTGAAGATTTTCATATAGGCAACTGGGGGTCCACGACTGTTATCAACAAGAAACCCTCCATAGAACATAGCCAAAGTAATCATATATTGTAATCACATGCTATTTGTTGAATAAAATATTGTTTAAACCAAAGTAATCATATAAAATCAATTAAGTTTAGTGTATTCTTTTTGTTCATAACTGGAACACTCTTCACTTGCAATCTAATAATTGTTTTACTTTAAAAACGGGTCGCGTGAAAACTATACATGTATTCGTATTTTATCATAAACTTTCAATAAAAATTGTGTAGGATAACCATTTTATTTTGACAAAAATATCAGTATAATAAAAATATTCCACAGTCAAACAGAGTTTGTTTGTTTTTTTTTTTTATATAAAAGACTATTTTAAACACATTACATTATGAGTTATTTATAAATGTTTGTAAATGTTTGTTCTATCTGTTAGTTATTAATGTTAAAATGAAAAAAGTCATGTTATACACAAATCGTAGTATTATTGAAATATTGGGTCTAGATAATGTATGTACTAGTGCAATTTGACTCGATGCATATTAAAAAGCTGTAAATAGTTCCTAATATTACCAGTTATATACGGTATATCTTAAATGTCAACCAGCTGGGACTCATTTTCAGTATGCTCAAATGCAATGGCAGACATTTGCACTTTTTTGCGGTAACAACTATTCAAAGAGAGATAATTTGTTTTATTAAAGCCCGCAGAGCCGTACTTGTAACATACCTTGCGTGTTTTTACCGTGTATATGGATATAACATTCTTCTGAAATGAATTTTGTAAATGTACCTCGATGCAAGCCCGTACACATTAAGTAAAAAGTAGCTACGTTCGCATCTTTTTTTCGCTTTTGTATCTTAACGTTTTGATCCGTTCTCTTGATATTCTTTATTTTGGCACGGATGCGGTGCAGCGGATCAATTTTTAGCCCTAATCAATGAACATTCTAACCTAAATATGAAGTAAGACCGATTTTTTTCTTTCTTTCTTTTGTTATTTATGCGCAAAGACTTGAAACTTTAACCGGTGCGTAACGTTTTGCGTTGCCCACAATTTTTTTGGCATTTTGGAAAAGACTTTGAAATGTTTCAAGAGTGCCCTTTTCCTTAACAATTTTTCAACCTTGTTAACTAAACATTCTGTCCGGAATGATGTACCTTCTACAGCACAGTACTGTCTAAGGAGGTGTGGAAGAGCATTTTCCATATTTTTATCAGTTACAATGTATTAGAGATATGTTTCCCTAAATACATCATGTAGTCAAAGATCGATGTAAGTAAATATCAAAATTAGACTCGTCTATATCGAGTAAAACTGATAATTATAGTATTGGAAAACTGACTTTGAATTTTCTTCTCTAAGTTTTATGCAAACCAGAAATAATTCTTTACTGCAAGTGTCACATTTAACAAGCATCTTTTATGTAAGATATTATTCAAACAGGTGTTTTTATTGATGTTTTAGTATTAAAACATATATTCCCTTATATGTTATTACACTAATAGAATATTATTTGAACCAAAAAGAAAACACAAAAAGAAAACACATCATACCTATCTAGTATATATATTTTACAGAAGCAAGAATCTTTAATGTAAAATATACTCGGCAATAAAAGAAATTTCACATTTTTTTCCCTTCGATTTGCAAAATTTCAAATTTTATGTTTAATGCCTGATCTGACCCATGATAATGGCATCAGATTAAACAACACAAACGAAAAATATAAGTTTCACTAGAAAAAAAGATGTAGGAAAGAAATCAAAGAGCAGAAAAGAAAGCAATTTGTGTCGGACATCACATTGAAAATTCCTTTCGTTTTCAGTTTGATGAATACGCCAGAAAGAAGGTTACCTTTTTCGTGTGTAATAATTTTTTTTTTTTTTATTTTATTTTAAATATTGATTTATTATATTGTAGGCATTGTTATTTGCCACATTTATTGCATATAATAGGGGGTATAGGCCTTTATTGCAACCGAGATTAATATAAGGATACTGCTTTGTAAAGTTAATTTATGCTAATTTAATTTTTAAACCTTTTTATTGTGTTACTTTTATTGGTACTGTATATTAGTAAGTTTTATACAACTACTTCTGTATAAGCATTTGTAAGCTCGACTTTTCAAAGAAAAGGTAGAGCTATTGCACTCGCCCATGCGTCGGCGTCGGCGTCGGTGTCGCTGTTAGTTAAAGTTTTTGACAAAGTCAAATATGTCTGTTAATATCAAAGCTGTTGACTTGAAACTTACAATAATTATTTACTATCAAAGTCTACACCAGGAGAAATATCCCCATAACTCTGATTTGAATTTTGACAGAGTTAGACCCATTTTTAACTTGGAATTTTTTGGTTAAAGGTTTTGATAAAATCAAATATCTCTGTTATCATCGAAGATTTTGACTTGAAACTTTAAACAGTTATTAACTATTACAGTCTACACCTGGAGAAACAATCCCCATAACCCTGTTTTGAATTTTGTCAGAGTTAGGTCCCTTTTTAACTTGGAATTTATTTTTTTTAATTTTTGATAAAGTCAAATATCTTTGTTACTATTAAAGCTTTTGACTTGAAACTTAGTAGTTGTTTATTATCGAAGTCTACACCAGGAGAAACAATCCCCATAACTCTGATCTGAAGTTTGACAGAGTTATGCCCATTTTAACTTAGAATTTTTGGATTAAAAGTTTTGATAAAGTCAAATATCTCTGTTACTTTCAATGCTTTTGACTTGAAACTTTAAAATGATTATTTCCTATCAAAGTTTACACCAGGAGAAACGCCCGCCCGCTTTGCTCAGTAAGTAGAGCGTCGGACTACGGATCGCGGGGTCGTGAGTTCGATCCTCGGGTGGGGCGTATGTTCTCCGTGACTATTTGATAAACGACCATTTGTCTGAAATCATTAGTCCTCCACCTCTGATTCATGTGGGGAAGTTGGCAGTTACTTCAGGAGAACAGGTTGGTTTGTACTGGTACAGAATCCAGGAACACTGGTTAGGTTAACTGCCCGCCGTTACATGACTGAAATACTGTTGAAAACGTCGTTAAACCCAAAACATTCAAACAAACAAACAAACACCAGGAGAAACAATACCCATTACTCTGATTTGAATTTTGACAGAGTTTTTGTCCCTTTTTAACTTATAATTTTTTGGTTAAAGTTTTATAAAGTTTTTACTGGCAAAGCTCTAATTCAGAGTCAAGCACTGAGAAAAGTCGAGCGCGCTGTCTTACGGACAGCTCTTGCTAAGGATTGTTGTGCATTTGTTAAGGTTGTATGTTGTGTATCGTGTTGTTACTATGCAAATGTTTCTATATATTAAGTTTGTAACTCACTTTGTAAAAGGCTTTCTCAACTTAATTTTGGTATGGCTATGTCCGTTCCTCTTTCGGAAATCAACACCAAATTTATTACACAGTACGTATGTCTGGAAAAAGCATCCATAAACAGTGTTTTATATGTTTAGTTGTATACTTTATTTTTTTTAAGTTAAGTATTTATACGTTTAATAATTTATTTGATATGCATAATTATAGTCAAACCTTTTACAAATGTCACCTAACAATCAGGGATGGGGCAATGGGTAATGGATAATGGTAATGGGCATTAATATATTTTCAGTAATGGAACGTAATGGGTAATGGAGCTATTTTTCCATTACATGTAATGGTAATGCAATATATTATTTAAAAACAATGTTAGTAATGGTCAATTAGTTACTTGCCATTACTTATCTATATATTGAGGAAATCCATGCTTTTATTGTCTTTAAAATGTTTCGATAAATAAATCTACCCTGTGATCATGGTGGTGGCAATGTATGTGTTGAACAGTCCATTGTTTGACCAAATATAAGATGTGATGGATAAGCTATACAACGAGTATAAGTACCGTACAGTATTATGGCGTTTTTATTTTTAGCAACATGTAAATAAACAATCAGTAGCACCTTCTTTTAAAACTAAAGATATAGGAGACAAATTCAATAGTTAGCGGTTGAGTGGATGGACATGTAATCATTTAATAGTGGTAGTTTTGATGGTTCAGTTTTAAAAATATTTTTAAGGGTCTAGGAAGCGAGCTCCCGCCTAAAAAGTATAAAACAAATACCGTTACCGCTCGGCCAACGAGGAATTACTATTTGCAGCGTAAACGTTGTGTATTGACTTAAATTTACGCTATTGTTTTGTTTGTTTACATTTTAAAGCGCTTTATTACTGTGCGATACCCATACAATATCTATTGTTATGGACTGTGATTTATACAACTTGGGAGTTTGGTATAGCAAAACAAGCATGAAGGATTGAAAGTCCTATGCAAAATGTACTCTTGTACTGTACTGCCTGGGGCAACTCAACACAGTATAGTGTAAATGTCATGTTTTTTTATTAACAAAATTCAGGATAATTATTCTATTAACTCAAGAATAGTCTGTTATTATGTTATACCTTATATGTTCACTGTATAGATTAGTATATTATTCGCGTCTAGTTTAGAGTATAGTCAAGACGGAAACACTGAACATCCATTTTGAAATTTCCTTCTGATATATCTAGAAACTTACTGGCAAAATACCGCCCTTGTCTGATTTTTATAAGTAGCAGATTAAGAGTAACTTCCAACTGAGACATTTTAGATCAAACACTTGACATACACAGTAGTTATTTACTGTGTGCACTCATAACATGTGACAACTTTCAGAATAAAACTATCGATTGGTATACTATAAACGTTCTTTAAAATGTTTAAAATATAATAGTAATGGTAATGCATTACCATGGCATGTGAATGGTAATGGTAATGCATCAACTTCAAAACTGATGTAGTGGTAATGTGGTAAATCTCAGTGTAATGGTAATGATAATGCATTACGTTACAAAGTAATTGACCCCATTACTGCTAACATTAAGGCAAAAACTGGCCTTTGAACCAAGCTGGCTTGCATTTTAAAGCATCCTTGCTCTATTATTTCAATGTAGGTTTCTTACAGGCTGACCTCTAGCAATATCAGAACAACGGTCAGAAAGTGGTGGCTGATTGCACAACAGTGACCGTTTGTCCTTCCAAAATACCAGTTGGTCAGTATATGACTGTAAATAGTGGTAAAAGTGTTTATAGTAGTGAACTGTTTAGTCAATATTCATTAATGTGTATTCAGAAGCTGTTCTCCTAAGCAGGGGGTGAAGAAAACAACAACAACAACAATACCCTCTATGTAAATACACCAACGTAATCGTCAACATATGTTTCTTTTAAACTGCGAGTTTCACGCCCCTAGGCGGAATAAAATAATGTATGTTGTGTTTCATTCATTGTACATCTTAATCCTTCCTCATTATATTGGAATGCAACAAGTAGTATAGCACATGGGGACTGGGTGATTTCACGTGACTTTTTACCGATATGCGATTGGCTTATCGCATTTATGGAACGCCGTTTTTGCAATATAGCTAGCACTCTATATGACATATAGAGAAATGTTTGTGACCTGAATTCCTCATTCATTATTTCATATAATTTATTCAAACTTTCAGCGATGATCAATATTGATACCTTGTTGTGCATAAGAGTTTTTATATTGATTGCTCTTCAGTTTCCTAGATTATGGTCCTGTGTTGTCAAGCAAGTCCAGGTGAAGGCATGAATCACATTTGTGAAAGCTCTAGTAAAGTATTTCAATAGTCAAGTTGAGCTAAAAGTTATGTTATACATGAAAGGGAAATATAGTTATTTTTGCTCAAAACAATAACTTTCAGAATTAAGAAATACATAGTTCATATATTTACTTGTAAATCATGTAGAATGGAGTAATATTTCTTACATTAAAGCGTAATGGTATATTAAAAAACAAAACAAGTACGTTATTCACCCATAAGTTACTATCAACAATTTCTGGTCTGTATAACTTCTGGCCGCAGGAAATCTTTCGACTTGTCATTTAACTTGAAAGTATCATATAGAGCCCACATTCCTGATTAGACATTTGTCAGAATAATGGTCTTGATAACATCTGAGCTAAGTTTGAAACTCGTTCATTTCGGATGAACAACTACGTAAGTCTGAATTTAAGCAAAACATTGTGTATGCAATGCATTTCATTCCATAGGTCAATTTCGCCTATGTGTTATGATCAGTCAGTAATTAGGTCACTAAATACAACAATAAAAATCCTCCTCACACTACAAAGGCAATGTGTTTACTCTAACATTCATGAAATCCCATCAGACAGTTTGCCTATGGTCTACAACAAAGACACAAGTATTATTATATCATCTCCTGTTCTATCAGTACTACTAACACTGGTTTGTTTGGCGCAGAGTTTCCTTTTGCTGCATGCAGCAACTTTCGTACTTGTTAGTACACGTTCGCAATGTCTAGACTACCAGAAGCTGAGTGAAACAGAGCCACTGGAATGTAGCAAGGGGCGTCTCTATCAGGACGTTTGGTTGTAATCTAAGGACAACTAACGTACTGGCTAGACGTTTCAAACTTACCGGTGAACTGCATGATCTTTCAAGGTCAGTTGTGGGTTCGAGCCTCACTCGGGGCTTTGAATTCTTCATGTGAGGAAGCCATCCAGCTGGCTTACGGAAGGTCGGTGGTTCTTACCCAGGTGCCCGCTCGTGATGAAATAATGCACGGAGGGGCACCTGGGGTCTTCCTCCACCATCAAAGCTGGAAAGTCGCCATATGACCTATAACTGTGTCGGTGCGACGTTCAACCCAACAAAAATAAAAAAAATAAAAAAATTCAAGGTCAGTTAGACCACATGCAACACGTCAAAGGGATTATGACATCTATGTGAATTACACGCCACAGCACGTGTATCATTGAAGGTTCCATGTGCATCGCCGTTTGAAAACATATGCGGATGTCTCTAAATTGCTTTTTGTACTTTTAGCATGTGTAAATGTTGAGTTCCGGGGCTAGAGGGTGTGGACGGTAGCATGCATTTCCACTACCGTCCATGAACAGGCTTAATCAAACCGAGCCTGCAACATTTTCGTTTTTGTCGTGTTGAGCGACCTGTGAAGTTTCCACTTTTTCTATTTTAGATCGGTGACGTTGACGGCTCTTCTGTATAACGTTTGTCCGAAACTTATACGCAATTGATTACGTGATCTAGACTGTACGATAAGAGCACGCCGCCTATATACTGGTGGTGTCATGACACTTCGCTTCTGCCAGATATTTTTACGTTGAACACATATGCACCGCCATTTTGCCTTCGAGATTGTTAGCATGGCTTTCTATTAAATTTCAGTAATGCCGACTGCGTCAGCGTATTTACTGCCGTGGAGGCGACTGATTTGTACTGGTTGTTGTTAGACAGGAATTTATAGCCCTGTGAAAATGTTGGGGCAGGTTAAAATAAATATCTTTATTATATGTTCTAAAAATAATCTGAAACCGCTCATCATTTTTCAAAATATATTTCATTTTTAATGGTTAGTGGGTCTTCCCCAGTAAACACGACTTCCTAAAAAGAGAATAGAAATTATTGCCATCTTCCGGTGAATAACACATCATATTCAATGGTTCAAGAGTCAATAATTGTATACAATTTCTGAAAAAAATTGAAATTTCACGATGAAACTTGGTTATATGTTTAATATTGCATCTTTCTTGAAAATAAAGCTGAACAGGGCATCAAATTTGAAAAGAAATAATTCTTATAGGGAAAATGTCAATAATTTCTAGTAGTGTTTCGTTAGTTTGTGTGGTCATAAATTTGTTAGTTTACTTTAACAATCATTATTCACGGACAGCTAGACAGCACGTGCGACGCTCATTTTTGAACTCTTCTGTCTTACAAACGTATATTACTATTTTGGATATTGATAACACTTACTATCCGATATCTTTTAAGTTCTTTTTATAATTATTCAATCAAATAAAAAAGCGGGACTGTACAGAAATGAATATAATGTAGTTGACGGTCGTGGTGAGCTCGGCTTTTTCCGTAAACTCTGTAGTGTACTTGCCGCTTGATTAAACTAATGGTAATAGAAGCAAGTGTTTGATATGAGTTCGAATCATAAAAATGCCATCTTTTTGCTGATATATCTATCGAAACGTGTCAGAAATGCAGTATTGATTAACAAGAGCTGTTACATGAGAAAGCGCGCTCGACTATTTCGGTGCTGGATAGTGAAACCGGGCACATCGGAGGAAACTGGACCTGTCACTAGACCTGGAGTGTTTAATGACTCCAATGGTGGATGGAGATATTTCACAACAAATTGAGTCTGTGTCAAAAATATTAAGTAATAAGAGAGGTAAAAATAAAGATAAAGTGTATCAAAACACCGTATAAGTATAATTCTACGCAAAAAGGGGGCATAATTCATAAAATATTGGTGCAAGAGTTATGCACCTTATGTTATATAATGTGGGTGATGATGTGGAACAATTACTTCAAGTTTGAATGAAATGCATATAGTAATAACCGAGATATAGTGAAAATGCATCAAAATGAACCTTAAATTCTAAGTAAAGGGGGCATAATTCATGAAAACTTGGTGCAACAGTTATGCACCTTGTGTCATATGATGTGGGTGATAATGTTGAACAATTATTTTAAGTTTGAATCAAATCCATACAATAATAAAAGGGATACAGTGAAAATGCAATCAAAATTAACCTTAAATTCTGAGTAAAGGGGCCTATATGAAAAAATGGTGCAAGAGTTATATACCTTGTGTTATATGATGCGGGAGATGATGTTGAACAATAATTTTAAGTTGGAATCAAATCCATTCAGTAATAAAAGTGATAGAGTGAAAGTGCATCAAAGAACCTGAAATTCTAAGGAAAAAAGGAAAGTAATTTATGACAAATTGGTTCATGACAAATTGGTGCCAGATTTGTGCACCTTGTGTCATATGATGTGGGTTATGATGTTGAACAACTATTTTAAGTTTAAATTAAATCCATTCAGTAACATTAGATATAAAGTGAAAGTGCATCAAAACTTTAACCTGAAATTCTAAGTAAAAAGGGGGAATAATTCATGGAATATTTCTGTCAGAGTTATGCACCTTGTGTCATATGATGTGGATGATAATGTTGAACAATTATTTTAAGTTCGAATCAAATCCATACAGTAATAACAGAGATAGAGTGAAAGTGCATCAAAACTTTAACCAGAAAATCTAAGTGAAAAGGGGGGATAAATCATAAAATATTGGCTCCAGAGTTATGGCACTTAAGTCAGATAATGTGGGTCATGATGAGGAATAACTATTTTATGTTTGAATCAAGTCCATCAAGTAATTACAGAGATATGAAGAAAAAAAGAGAAAGTGTAAAAAACTTTAATCAATGTGGGGACGCGGAAGGACGCCGACGCCGACGCCTGGTCGAGTAGGATAGCTCTCCTTATACTTCGTATAGTCGAGCTAAAAAAATGCACTCTTTGTAAATCATCATATTTTTGTCAAGAAGTAATGCATTTAATCAAGGCGCGGGATACTGTTATATTTACACGGTGAACGAATCCTAAGAATGCAATAGAGATAAAGCAATGTACAAAATAGCCTATCTAATACTAAAACATGTTCATTACAGATTAAAGAAAGGGGAATTTCTCCATCTGTAAAACGTCACTTTAAACTTAAAACAAGTATATACAAGTGTTACAAAACATTTTTAGGTTGACCCTGCGAAGGAAGTCCCTATTGATAAAATTGCCAGCTATAACGCTTACAAGTCTGAAAATTCATAAATTTGCTTATATTTGACAGAATGCTATATAATGTTATTCCATATTATTCTATACCTATTTTATCTATCCAATCGCGAACGTTCATTTGCAACACGTGACCGTACCATATATTACGGTATTTGGATGCACGTGCGTACAAAAATCCTGTATTTTCTGTATTTGGACGCACGCGCGTACAAAAATTCCTGTATTTTCTGTATTTGGACGGTTCAACAGTCCCATGTTAAACATACGATAAAGCCCGAAACGCGTGAAAATGTTCCGAATGTAAATCGGATGAAGTTGGCGCTCTGTGTACAGAGTTTGATTATGCTTATTTAATTTGAGTTGTTGTTTTTTGTTTACAACACACAAAAACGATTCAAGGGATAACAATGCTATCTGATTTAGATATTAAAACGTTCGTTAATAATCAAAAACTAAAAAATACAGTAAAAAGGATCATCAGATGTTGGAATATTTGAAAAGTCGCTAAAAGAAGCCGTTCCGGACGAAACCTAGAAATTGGTATCAGCCCTGACTATCTGAATAGCTACCTCAGCATTATTTGTTTAACGGTTAAGAAACATAATGGAGAAGATTATAAATGGCAGCGGGCGGTCAGCATCCAAAACATGTCTGCTCTATAATTCAGTTTTCGTCGGCTCTTCACCAAACTTGCTGAGAATGTTTGTGGGCATTACATCTCGGCCAATTTCGATAACCGGCCAAATTGTACCAGGCACTCTTTGATTATAGTCCTTGAATTACTCGAAAAACGGGGAATTTAGCCTTGTCCGCTCTTTTAAGTCGAACAGTTTTCATCCGAACTTCACTAAACTTGCTGACAATGTTTGTGGGCATAATATCTCAGCCAAGTATTATTACCACCCAAATCGCCAAATGGCTGTTGTAGGGAGGTTGCACCATATATTTTTTTTAATGATGATACGCAGAAAAAAAACAATATTCAATGAATTACGTATATTACGTATGAAGTGAAATAAATATAGAATAAAAAGGTTATTTAAGGTCTAACATTGTTCTGTATAATATATATTTGCACTCATACCAAGCTGGAGAAAACTAGAAAAGGCAGGAATACAATATTCAGTGAAACATTTTTAATTCAAACTATTATTATAGTAAGATAAAATAGATATAGAATAAAAAGGTTATTTAACATTGTACTGTACAATACGAGATATATTTGGACTCGTACCCAGCTGAGAAAACCATATTGAACTCGCCTAGCGGCTCGTCCAATATGGTTTTCTCAGCTGGGTACTCGTCCAAATATATCTCCGTATTGTACAGAACAATGTTAAATAACCTAATAATATTATATCATCAGGTTTTTTTTCGGTATTTCACATTTAACCTGGCTACTATTATCTTGCAGGTTTATCTGGTTTCTCAATGGTTACGTGACTGAGACATGTCATAACAACTTGCATTAGAAGATAGATGTAGGGACATGTTTCCTATCGTCTAACTCAGCAATAAGAAATTGTAAAATTTACAATTTCTGGACGTAACAATATCTTTTTTACTATATTACAATTAATTATATTTAAGGAATAATTTATAGCAAAAGAGTGTTTTATCACTATTTATGCACGATGGGCGGTTATACGTCGGGCGTAATAAAATCACGAGGGCGCAGCCCGAGTGAAATTATTTGTACGACGTATCACCGCCCGAGTGTATAAATAGTGTTAAAACACAATTTTGCTATAAATTAGTTTCGATTTCATGATATGCCCTTTATCTAAAACAGTTGATAAAATATAGAAGCGCTCTTTCCTTGTCGCAACAAATCTTTGACGTCACCGCACGTTAACGTGACGTCATTATAGCGTAAAAGTGTTTAAACAGAGGCAAGCATATTAGAATATGATTTACATCCGAGAGAAACATCCGACGAGTCCTTAATCATCTTCATCTTCGTTCATAAGACAAGCTGCTTCTTTGTCTTTCAGTTCACTGTATATTATTACAGTTTTATTAAAACGTTTGCCACATGTTGTCAAGGCAACCACAAATCCAACGACGAGAGCCCAGCATGCTCCTATACCTAAAACATAACACAAAATGTACTTTAACAGCTCTCCCTTCGGGGGCATAAAAATTAATTTGGGAAGACAGGTTCAAGGCTGCTTAATTTTAAGTGCCTGGTTAATACAGGTGGCTGGTAAGGCGGGTTCAACGTATTGATGCAACTAACAGCTAATTACTTTCTATTACAAAACAGGCTGTCAAGTATGTTACGGTGTTAATTCTTCAAACAAAAGATAAGATAGGGATTTAATTTCCTAAAATTAAAATCAAACTACAATTCAAAATATAGAGAGGACGTGACGATCTTCTACGAAGTTGTTGGAAAATAGAAAGATCTAGAAGATGCTTTTTTTGAAAAGCGCATGTCTCCCCTAGGGCATATTCGAATAGGAAAGAAGTCAACAGAGGACCGGAGCGAAAGTCAAAGAGACAGTGATGGCTGGCTGCAATAGGTATCAACTACTTGGCATGTCCAATCATCCTACTATGTTTTAACATTTTGGGCCTAGTGGTTCTCAAGTTATAAACTGGAAACGGTTTTGCATGTTCAGGCCCCTGTCACCTTGGCCTTTGCTCGAGTGACCCCAAAATCAGAAGTAGTCCTCTACTCGGCATGTCCGATCACCCAAATAAGTTTCAACATTCTGGGTCAAGTGGTTCTCAAGTTATAGATTGGAAAGAGTTTTCTACGTTTATCCATCTGTGACCTTAACCTTCGATGGAGTGACCCCAAAACAATAGGGGTCATCTACTCTGAAAATCCTATCACGCTACGAAATTTGAAGGTTCCATGTCAAATGGTTCTCAAGTTATTGAACGGAATTGGATTTCCATCTTCTGTTCGCTATGACCTTGACCTTTAGTCGAGTGACCCCGAAATCAACAGGAATCATTAATTTTGCATGTCCAATCATCCTATTAAGTTTCAATATTCTGGGTCAAGTCGTTCTCAAGTTATTGATCGGAAATGGTTTTCTATGTTCAGGTCCCTGTGACCTTGACCTTTAACAGAGTGACCCCAAAATCTACAGGGGTCATCTACTCTGCAATCCAATCATCCTATGAAGTTTCAACATTCTTGTCAAATGGTTCTCAAGTTATTGAACGTAATTGGATTCCCATCTTCTGTTCGCTATGACCTTGACCTTTAGTCGAGTGACCCCGAAATCAACAGGAATCATTAATTTTGCATGTCCAATCATCCTATGAAGTTTCAATATTCTGAGTCAAGTCGTTCTCAAGTTATTGATCGGAAATGGTTTTCTATGTTCAGGTCCCTGTGACCTTGACCTTTAATAAAGTGACCCCAAAATCTAAGGGGTCATCTACTCTGCATTCCAATCATCCTATGAAGTTTCAACATTCTTGGTCAAGTGGTTCTCAAGTTATTGATCGGAAATTGTTTTCTGTGTTCAGGCCCCTGTGGCCTTGACCTTTGATGGAGTGACCCCAAAAACATTACGGGTCATCTGCTCTGTAAGTCCTGTCACTCTATGAAGGTTCTAGGTCAAATGGTTCTCCAGTTATTAATCGGAAATGAAATGTGACAGACGGACGGACGGACGGACAGGGCAAAAAAACAATATTTCCTCCCCCCCTCCCCTGGGAAGAGACATTTTAGTAGAGTTAATGATTAGTAGTAACAGAAGAGTACGGTCAGCCATATTCCGAATGATATAAAGTTGTGTAGTCAAAACGTTTGAATTGACTGTTTCCGAGTAAAACAGAAAAAAAAACATGATAGACATCTTGAAAGTACAGATCGTAAACAGTTAAAGTCAGGCAGCCGTGCAAAAATCAACGAAATAAGTTAAAGTAAATTTTAATAGAGAGAAAATTATTGTAATATTTTGCGAATTTTTGTGAAACTTATAACATAATTTGAAAAGACGTTAAATAGAACATAATTTAATTATATATACCTCAATGGTGCTTAGTAATATAGCAATCGTATGTACGTAATTATTTCCCGCCACTGATTAATTTCACTTAACAACTCTTACACCGTCGACATAATCCATGCACGATAACTTCGTATCACTTTATTACAATAAAAATGGGCCAGGTCATATGCTAGTTAATAACTATGTGAGGTATTTGCTAGCCTAAATACTGTTTGAATTATATAGAGACCGTACCAGAGCTCTACGCATACTTCGATTTTTCGGCGACGCCGTCTAAATTCGTTTTCGTTACCAATGCCACGTGACATCAGTTTGCAAATCAAACTACTTGATAACGCATTATAGATATTTTATCAAAATGGAAGATTTATGCAACACTCTGCCTAATTGGACGAGAGTGTCAATTTCTTTCACTCTGTTGACTGTGCTACGCTGAGTGAAATGTAGACAAAGCGTTTATCCTAAACGACGCTGTTCACAGTTTTAAAGCTAACTTTGGCTCAGTATATTGAGCAAGAATATTGATATATCTCAAAATGATAAGTAAGTTTAATAAATATGATAAAAACCTGTTCAAATACCAACATAATATCAAATTAAAGAAAGAGCTGAATACGGTCTGCGTATCACATGAATAAGGGTGTGATGAGAGTTTTAGTGCTTTTAAAAAGATTTTCCTTGTTACAATTGTCGTGTGTATATGAAAAGGTTTCTTGCTTTTGTGACTTATTCAGATTGCATATTAAAATGAGTACTTATTTGCTTTCATATATTTGTTATAAATTATTTAACTGATTTATTATATATGAATATTTTTCTTTAGTATGGTATGCAAATATTGAACTCAGTTGAAATCTGTTTTATTATATATATGCTATATAATGACTGATTCTCATTACACTGAAATAAAGGTACGCTGCATACAGTTTATCTATGTGTTATGACTACGGTCAAACTTTGCTCATGAAACAGAAATATTGAAATAATTACAATTGTTATGTTTTGCTTGACCTTCACTTTTTTATAGGTGTGACGTTCATGAATAGCGAATATGCATTTGTTAAAGCGGGATCAGTTGGCCTATTTTAGAAATAAATAAAAATAATAAATAAGAAAATCCTTTAATTGATTTTTTCTCATGTATTCTAATCAAACTTGATTTGTAGCATCTTTATTAGGCCCGCAGCCAACTTTGTTCAGCTGGGACATTTAACCCCTTTTAGGAACTGCTAGAGCTAAAACTAGAAATGCCTTTATACAGCGTCTCATGAACAGCTCGGTGGATCTTTGTCATACTTGGTCTGGAGCATCATTATAAGGCCCTCTTCCAAATTTATTTATATAGGAACTTGGGCCCTATTAGGGACCACTATAGCTAAAAGTAAATTTGCCTTTCTTCGTATTAACCACTAAAATGTAATGGATTTTTATCAAACTCGATGTGTAACAATATCGTAAGATCTCCTGCTATTTTGTTACAAATGGGGATAGGGACCAATTTAGCTAAAAATATAAACACGTTTAATGACCTCTTCTCATGAACCGCTTCATGAATCTTCATCAAACTACTGCTGTAATTATTCGTCTAAGGATAAACGAAACAAAATTGCAACCCTACGAAACCTTTGCGAAAAATTAAAAGAGAACCATTTAAATTGTTAAAGTGCGGTGTTTAGTTTTGCAGTTTGAAAAATGTTAGATGAAAGATGAATGTTAGATGAAAAATTCATAAACTTCTTTCCTTATTACAATTCGCCGACCATCATTTTTAAAGATATTTCTTGTTCAAAATATAGTGGTTTTTACAAGAGCATCGGTTACGATTAAAAATGTAAATAACGGATTCTGTCTATGAATCATTGGAATGAATTAATGGCAGCCGATCTTAGCCATAATACTGACTGACAGTGAATGCTAATGACTTCGTGTGTTGCAAAAAGGTGTGGGCAGTTTTGACTGATTAAATTTTTGGCAAAATTAGATTATATTTTTTCTTTACACGAAAATTGCCATTAGGTAACAAAGCGAATACGCCGATAATCCGAAGTACATCGGACATGTTATTCTCACAAAATTGTTCCAGTTCACGTAATCTAGTGGGGAAGAGAATATGGGTGCACTCAAACTACCTTGCTATAGCTACTGCTGTTGTAGGGACGTGGTAGTGTATGCCTTAGGTGTGAGAGGTCCTGGGTTCGAGTCACGGTCAGAGCTTAGATATTTGAATTCTGCTACCTCATGCTTTTGCTGTTATTAGATTGTTCCAGATGTTCTATATATTTAGCTAACAGTATCATGGATCATTATTTAGCAATCCAGACCACAGCTGAATGTTAAAACAAATGCACCCAAATAGAAAATATTCAATATGTTATGTCCTTTTGATGTTTCTGCTCTCCATGTTCAAGAAGAGTTACATTTCCTTGATCACAAAATGTTCTTTTATATGAAAATATTAAATGCTCATAACTCTACGCTTCTGATTAAAATATTGTCAACATATCTATTTCTGAGAAATATATGGACATTTGCCTTCATTTCAAAGGTTTTTAACTTCATACCTATGATTTGAAAAAATAGGTACTATCTCTAATAGAGACTGTACCATAGCTCTTCGCATACTTTGATCTAACAAAATAAAGTGGTTGTTACAAGTGCACCGGTTACGATTAAAAATGTAAACAATGAACTCTCTCTGTGAATCATTGGAATGAATGAATGACAGTCGATCTTAGTCATAATACTGATTGACAGTGAATGCTAATGACTTCATGTGTTACAGAAAGGTATTTAGTTTGTAACTGTAATTTCCTATCAATTGAAATCCTCTCAAAACTGGTAAAATAATTGCTTATATTTGGACAAAGCTCACTGCCTTTGCCGTTCGCCTGTTGCTAAAAAGGCAAATATAAAGGATTCAGTGTAAGTAATATTTCGCTGGCACTACCAGTTAGTAACTTAGTAAGCTCATACTCTAAAAAACACGTCAGAGAAATTTGAGCAATCTTGACCGATTAAAACGCGGCAACATTAGATTATATTTTTTCCTTACACGAAAATTTCCGTTAGGTAACAAAGCGAATACGCCTATAATCCGGAGTTCACCGATTATGATGTTATTGTCACAAACTTGTTCCAGTTCACTTTATGTAATCGGTGCACTTAAACTTCCTAGCTATAGCTACTGCTGTTATAGGGAAGTGGTAGGGTGTCTGCTTTAGGTGGGAGAGGTCCTGGGTTCGAGTCCCACTTAGAGCTTAAATATTTGAATTCTGCCACAGCATGTTTTTGCTGTTAACAGACTGTTCCAGATGTTCTATATTTTAGCACACAGTATCATGGATCAGTATTTAACAATCCAGATCACAGTGTTAAATGAAATGCACCCAATTAGAAAATATTCACATTATTATGTCCCTTTGACGTTTCTGCTCTCCATGTTCAAGAAATGTTACATTTCCTTGATCACAAAATGTTCTTTTACATGAAAATATTACAAGCTCATAACTCAATGCTTCTGGATAAAATGTTGTCATTATATCTGTTTTTGAGGAATATACGGACATCTGCCTTCATTTCAAAGCTTTTTAACTTCATACCTTTGATTTGAAAAACTTAGGTACTATCTCTACGTGACCATAGTCTTCCACCTAAACACATCTAGTATACCGTGCCAGTTAAAAATAGCGTTACAAGCGGCCAGAATAGGCTAAATTCAAACTAACAAGACTAAAATTTAGGTCCAATCCTACTTAGTTACTTACCAGTTGCTTTTTTAATTTTAATTTGGTAAATTACCTTCGTCTACCATAGCTGCTTGTGTATATTCGGGTACGATTCGGATTTTATCACTACGTTTGAAATACGTAAATTGTCTCCGCCAATGAATCTGCCGTCTTGTCATCAAATTTCGTGACAAGGCGAATGTAATTCGCGAAAGCAAAAGAGTTAAATAGCAAATCTGTAAGTAACTAAGTAGGACTGAACCTGACTTTCGGCCTTGTTAGTTTGCATTTAGTCTGTTCTGACCTGTTGTAACGTTATTTTTAACTGGCACGATTTGATTGGTTTATTTCAGGGGGAAGTCCTTGGTGCTAAAAATGTCCGAGATTTATTCGGGTAGAGAGAAAACTACCTTTTTGTATGCCGTTGCTCGCTTGTTGTGCGTAAACAGTTTGCAACTGGGCTTTAAAGTAAGATTTTTCTGAAAGAGTATATATTTATTTGCCCAAAATACGGCCAGTCATTGATAAAGAATTTTTTTTTAAAAAAAAAATACGGGGCTTGAAGCAATGCACATGTCAGAATGCCCATGATCACCTTTCTAATGGCTCAATGTCACAGGGGCAAAAATAATTAAAAATGACTTTTTGGCATTGTTTTTTCTAAGAAAACATTATCATTGTAATATATTTAAGTGTATATGGTTCATTGACACACACTTTATCCTAGGTACGTTGTAAAAAGTGGATGTCCAAATTACGCAACATTGTCGTACTATATATATATAATCTGACATTTAAAGAAAACTGGTATGATGCTTATTTAGCTAATTAGTAATTACCTAATCTAGCTATGAGGTAGATTTACATAACATTATCAACAAAAAGTTAAATATTTAACTGTTTTAAATTTGTACATAAAATTTTTTCTGGAAATTTTGGGGAAATAAACAAAATTTCTTCCTAAATGGTTTTTTTTAAAAAAATTAAAAATAATTAGGGGTTTATAAATATTAAAAAAAAAATTGAAATTTTTGTTTAAAAATTAAATTAAATAATTTTTTATTAAAAAAAAATTTTTTTTTTTGGGGGGTTTTTTTGCTTTTTTTTAAAAATTTTAAATTTTTTTAAAGAATTTTAAAAAATTTTTTTGATTAATTTTTTTAAATTAACATTAAAATAAAATTTAATGCATTAAAAAAATTTAAAAAATTTTAAAATTTTTAAAAATTTTTCGAAAAAAAAAAAATTTTAATTTAAACACTTAAAATTACCCCCAATTTAATTCCCTTCTTGAAATTACAACTTTAATTTTAATTTTTTTCCCCTTTTGTTTTTTTTTGGTTTTTAAATTCCCCCCAAAAATTTTATCAATAAAAATCTCGAAAAATTTTCATTTTCAAATTTCATTATTTTAATTAAAACAAAAATAATTCTATAACAAAATGAAAATCAAAAAAACCCCGGAAAATTGCTTTTTTTTTTATTTAAATTAGTAAAGAATTTTTTTTTGTGTGTTTGGTGGGGCGTTTTTTTGGGTTTTTTTGTTTTTTTTTTTTATGTTTTTTAAAAAACAAAACATAAAAAAATTTTTTTAAAAAGCATTTAAAAAAAAAAATTATTTTAATTTTTATAAATTTTCTCAGAAAAATTATGACAAAAGAAAACCAAATTTTTTGGGGGTTTTTTAAATTAATTTTACTAAAAAACAAAAAATAAATCTTTTTCAATTTTTTTCATTGTTTTTTTTTTAATTTTTAATCCCAGCAACCCCTTTTTTTGGTTTGAAATTTTATTTTTTTAAAAGCATTTTTATTGGGCGATAAACAAACGTTTTTTATTCCCCCTTTGAAATTTTTTAAAAAAATGTATATGCATGTTTTTACAAAGTTGGTTTTTTTTTGTCGCTGGTTTTTTTGGTGGTTTCGTTTTATTTTTTTTCAAAAAAACCCCTTTTTAATATTTCAAAACTTGAAAATCCAACAAATTTTTCCTTTTTTCTAAAATTTTCTTGTAAAAAATTTTTTTAAACTTTTAATCCTATTTTTTTGTTTTTTAAAATATTTTTTGACTTAACAATTTTTAATTTTATTTTTTCCTTGTTTTTTTTTCCCTTTAACGAGTAAAACGAATTTAAAAAAATTTTTTCTTTTTTCAAAACAGTTTTTAAAAAATTTTAGGGCAAAAAATTTTATTGTCGGAAATTTATTTTTTTTTGTTTTTATCCCCCCAACAAAAAAATCCCACAATAAAAAAAAACCCGCCTTTTTTTAAGTTTGCAAAAATTTTTTTTTCCCATTTTTTTCCAAAATTTTTTTAAAACCCTTTTTAAAAAAAGTTTTTTGAAAAACCACTACAAAATTTCTTTATTTGGCAAAATTTTTTAAATTTTTTTAAAATTGGGGTTTTTTTTTAAAAAAATTTTTATTTATCCCAATTTACCCTTTAAAAATTTTGTTTTTTTTTTCCCTTTTTAAAAAGTCCCTCTTCTTTTGGATTTTTGGGTTTTATCCTTTTTAAAATCCATTTATTTAATTTTAAAAAAATATATTTTAAAAATTTTCTGCGTAACTAAAAATTTTTAAAAAAAAAAACCCCCCCCCCGGGTTTCTTTTAATTTAAGGAAATTTTTTTTCCCTTTTTTTTTCCCATTTTTCCCCTGGATTTTTTTTTCTATGATATAGGGGGACTGAAAACTAAAGATTCATATATTTATTTTTTTCCTTTTGGAAGTTTTTTTGTTTTTTTTTTAAATTTTTCCCCAAATTTTAAATTGCGATTATTGCCAAAAAAAAGGGTTTTTATTTTTCTAAAATTTTTTCTTTTTTAGTTTTTTTTTTGGGTATTTTCTTTTAAAAATTTTTTATTTTTTTTAAAACAGCATCAAATTTCCAAAAATTTGTTTAAAAAGGGGAAACCCAAAATTTTTAATTTTTTTAAAAATTTTGGGGGGGGGGGGGGGGGGGTTCCTAATAAATTTTTTAAAATTTTTTAAAAGTGCTGTAGGAAATTTTTTAAAAAAAAAACAAATTTGTTTTAAAAATTTTATTACTTTATTTTTTATTTTTCCCCCAATTTGAAAAGGAGGAAATTTAAAATTTAAAAGTTTTAAAAAAAAAAATTTATTTTCCCAAAAATTTTTTTTTATTTTTTAAAAGAAAAAATTTTAAATAAAAAGCGTAATTTTGGGGAACCCTTTCGTTTTTCGGGGGGTTTCCCCGGACCCCAAATTTTTCCCGGTGGGCGGCCGGTTTTTGGCTGGGGGAGATTTTTTAAAATTTTTTTTAAAAAAAAAACCCCGTACCCGAAGGCTGATATTAAAAAAAACCCCCCGGGAAACCTTTTTTTAAAAAAACTCTTTTTTATTTTCCCATATTAAGGAAAATTTTAAAAAAAGGTTCCCTGGAAAATCTGTTTTTTTTTTAAAATTTTTTAAAGGGAGTTTATAGTATTTCACGACTGGATTGCGTTTTCCTAATTTCCTTTCTGTTAAAGGTTTTACTCTTACTTTCCCCCCCCCCCCCCCCAAAAAAAAGGGCACCGGCCACCTTTTTTTTCCCCTTTAAATAAATCGAAACTTTTTTTTGAAAGGGGAAAGATAAACTTTAAACGGCAAATGTTTTTTTTAAAAATTTTTAAAAATTGGGTTTTTAAAAATCAAAAATTTTTTAAACAAAAATTGGGTAAAAACTTTTAAATTGATGCCTTTATCGATTTAATTTGTATACTCAAAAATTGATTAAATTATTTTTCTTAAATTTTTTAAAAAAAAATTTAATTTTTATAAAAAAAAGGGATTACAAAATAGAAAAAAAATTGAAAACCCTTAAACATCTTTTAGGGTGAGTGTCCCCTTTTTGTTTAAAAACTGAAATTAAGAACCCAAACTAAAATGAGAAAAGAAAGTATTTTTGAAAAATCATTCGGTTTTTAATGTTTTTAAAAAATAAAACTTTAAATTTTTTTTGTATTAAGTTGCAAAGGGGGGGAATGTTTTTATATTGCCCCTTTTAAAAACGGTTTTTTAGGAAATTTTGGGGTAGGGTGAAAAATAAAAAAAAACCCAAAACCAAAAAAACAGGCTTTGGGGGGAAAGTTGCAAAATGATTTTCTTATTTTTGGGGGACCAATTTCCCGGTCGATCTTTTGGTCTTAAAAGGAAAAATTTCGCCCGGTTTGGTTTTTTTTAAACCCCCTTTTTTTTTTAAAAAAGGGGGCAAAAAAAATTTTAATTTTTAAAAATCTTTAAACCTTCCTGTCTCAGAAAGACGAATTTTCTCGGGCATTCCCCCCAAAGAAAGAACAATTGTAATCGCGGGACCTGCATCCCCCGAAAGCCCCCCAAGGTTCCCCTTTGCCCTGGGCCCTAAAATCCACTTTTTTTCCCCGGGGGCCCCACATGGGATATTCCGCCTTTTCCGATTTATTTTTAATTGCTTTCCCCATTTAAACCCTTTTTTTCAGAAATAAAAATAAAAAAGGGGAACCTGGGGTTGATTGGGCAGCAGGAAAAAAGGGAGCAATGAAAAAAGGGGTTTCGAAAAGGATTAAAAACCCTTTCGAATTTTTTTAATACAACCTTTTCCCCACCCGTTTTTTAATTTTCAAAATAAACTTTTGGCCATTTTTTTTGTAATTTGGCAAACCAAATTTCCGAAAAAAAAATTTTGGGTTGTATCCCTCTTTTATTTAAAATAAAAACCCTGAAATCCCCAGACCTTTAACCAAAATTGGGGAAAAAAGCGCCGGTAAAAAGCTTTGAAAAAGGGGGTTTTAAAAATCTTTTTTTTTTTTTTTTTTTTTTTTTAACCCCCCCAACCAATATTCATGGGGACTTTCCATTTAAATTTAAAGGGCCCCCGGGCCCCCTGTGAAATTTTTCTAAAAACCCCCTTTTAAAAAAGGGTTCCAGCCCCTAGCATCCCAAAATTTTAAAAAAAAAAAAAAAAATTTAGTAATTTCCGGGCCGGCCAAAAAATTTTAAAAGAAGGATTTAATTTTTTTTTTTTAATTTTCCCGGGGGGGGGATGATGTCCCCCCCCCTTTCCCCCGAAAAGGGTTTTTAAAACCCCCCGGTGCTCGTCCCCAATTTTAAAAATTTTTTCCCCCGGAAAAAAACTTTTTTACCGGATGCCCAAAGATTCAACCCCAAAAATAATAAAGAATTTTTCGCCAAAAAAAAAGAATGTTTTTTTTAAAAAAAAAAAATTTTTGGCCAACTTCCCAAAGAGGTTTTCAGCCCTCCTTTTCCCCCTGTTTTTCCCCCTAAAACCTTTTTTTTTTTTTTCGGGTTTTCCTTTTCGAAAATACGAATTTAATTTTTAAAATGAAAATTTTTAAAAATTTAATGCCCTTTGTCTTAAAACCCCAAATCAAAAAGGGATTCTTATTTTTTAAATTTTTGGGAATGTTTTTTTAAAATTATTTTAAAACCCCAAAACTTTAAATTGGAAATTGGAAATTCTTTTTTTTTGGGTTTTTTTTTTTCTTTTTATTTTAATGTTCCCCCGGTTGTTTCCTTCTATTTGGGAAAGCTTAAAAATGGGGGTAATTAAACTGTTGTGCCTTTTCAAATGTTCTTATTCGATTTTTTTAAATAATTTTTTATTAAATTGTATTTTCAGGGGAAAACCTTAAATTTTTTTTTTGGGGAAGAATGTTTTTGGATTTTTAAATTTTTTGTTTCATTTTTTTTGTTAAATTTTAATCCCCCAGTAAAAAAAAATTGGTTTTTAAAATTTTTTGGTTTTTTTTAAGGGGGGGGAAAAAAAATTTTAGAAAAAAATTTAAAATTAGAAAAAAAATTTTTTTTTTTTTTTTTTTTTGGGTTTTTTGGGAAAAGGGATTTTTTTTGGGTTGGGTTTTTTTTTTTTGTTAAAGGGTTTGGGGTTTTTGGGGGGAAAAAAATTTTTTTTGGTAAAGTTTTTTTTTTTGGTTTTTTTTTTTGTTTTAAAGGGGGGTTTTTTTGGTGTAAAAGGGGGTGTTTTTAAAATTATGTTTTAAAATTTAAGTTATGTTTTTTTTGATTTGTTATTTGGGGTTGTTTTAAGAATTTTTAAAATTTTTTTTAAAAGGTTGATTTGTTTTTTATTTTCCCCTTTTTGGTTTGTTTTTGGAAAAAAAAAGGGGGTGGTTTATTTAAATTATTTGGTTTTTTTAAAATTAAATTTTTTTTTTTAAATTTTAATAAAATTTGGGGTTTTGGTAAAGTTTGTTTATTTTTTTTTTATTTGAAAAAAATTATTAAAAAAATTTTTGGATTGTGGAAAGTTTGTGTTTTTTATTTTTTAAATGTTATGGGAAAAAAAAAATTTGGGGGAAATTTTTTTTTTTATTTAGGGTTTTTTTTTTTAAATTTTTTTGAATTAAATAAAAATAATAATAAAATTTATTTTAAAAATTTATTTTTTTTTTTAAAAAATTAAAATTTTTTTAAAATTTTTTTGTTTTTTTGGTTTTTTTTTTTTTTTTTAAAAAAAAAGGGAGAAAAAATTTTTTTAAAAATTTTTGAGGGTTTTTTTTAAAAAAAAATTTTTTTTTTAAAAATTTTTATTTTTTTTTGGGTGGGGTTAATTTTTAAAAAATAAAAAAAATTTTTTTGGTTGTTTCATAAATTTTTTTTAAGGTTCTTTGGAGATTTTACTGTTGTAACGTAATTTCAAAAATTATTTCTTGTTAAGGTAACATATAAGATCAATGAAAAAAATAAAAAATACAAAAAACAAGCATCTGTAAGGGAAGAACAATGAAAATAAATAAATAAAAAAATAAACAAATAAGAATGAATGAATTAAAATTAATACCTGTAGTTCGTAATCGGATGCGCTTTTCCCCAGTTTGCACCTTTCGTTTTTAAATCAGTTTTTTTTTCCCCCTTTCCAAAATTTGGGTTCATAATCTTTCCCCCTGCGGTTTTCGTTACATACTCCCCAACCCCTATTAAAAGGGGGGCTGCGTTTGGGGTCCCCGGGAGTTTTGACGACGGGCCGCAAGTTTTTTTATTTTGCTTATTATAGATTTGCCATTATTTTCAAACAAATTCTCTTGATTTTCTTCGTTTTCAATGAAGATTATATCCAGATGCTTTTTTTTAAAAAAAGAGGTTAATAGACTGTTAACACCACACCTTCTGAAATTATTGGTAAAATCCCTCTTCTTTTTTAGCATTTTTTAAAATTGATATCGAAATGTCCTCTTTTTAAATGTTTCCCCTTTAACGACACCACATTTTCCAATCGCCGATATCAAACCCGCGCTTTAAAGCTATGTCTTATTTTGGGGGGAAATTCTTAAAAAAAAACCTGCTCGTTTTTTTTACACGGCGCAATTTTTTTAAAGTTTTCCAAAATTTCCTCCCTGGAAGCATGCCAACATGTTTCCGTCTTTGCACCTTTTCTAGCGTAACTGAAAATTCCCTTCAAGAAAAATCGTTCGAAGAATTTTGAAAAAAAGCGGATTTAAAAAAAACTGTCCATGCACATCACCCCATTTCTTCCATGTTTCAGAAATTTAACTTTAGAGTTAACACTGGCTCAAAACACCATTTCTTTATATTTAAAATTTTTAAAAATTCAAAACCTCCTAAGATAACGTGTTAAAATAAAATAATTGCTATACAATACTTTATTTTCAATTGACCTTTTAAAATTTCTCGACCGCTTTCGTCTACCACAGAAAAGAAAGGGGCCGCTGTTTTAAAGTCGATTTCCGAAACGTTTCTCTTAAATTGTGGCGCTCGCAAAAAAGGGCCTGGTTATTTTTTTTAAATATATTTGCGCCGTGTCTATTTGGTTTAGAGGCCTTTCAACCGTATTTCAATAATTGGGCAGGTTCCTAGTTCTGAACCAAAAAACCCTTTTTCCCCCCACATGAATTTCAGGTGGGGGAGATGGAAAATTGTCTTTCTCGTCATGCGGAACAACGCCCCACAGGGGTTTGAAACCCCAAACCGATAAATTTCCGCCTATGCCATTGGGCCCGCACAACCTTTTTTTGGGGGCAAAATTATTATAGCAAACCATTGGCTAACGACATGTCATATAATTTATTCTCCTTATTCTTTAAATGAGAAATATAGGCTTTTAATAGTTTTACATTTTTAAAAAAAATCACTATTAATTTTTTAAATTTTATTAGGCACTCTTTAAAAACTGTAGTACTGACATTTTCCATTTTTTAGCAAAAACAACTCAACGTCTCAGCACCCGCAAATACCAAAAAGTCCAGTACACGGGAAACCATTTTTAAACCTTTAAATTTCTTTTAAAATGCAACATGTACAAATACCAATATTTTCAAATTCAATAAAAAACATAAGAAAAAAGTCTCCCCACTCAGAAAATATATCTTTTTATATGGAACTCACCTGCAAACGTCCAAGAAACACCATATAAAACCGGGCATCTTACATTGTTTTTTTTGACATACACAATATATGTAGAAAGGGAACGCCCACACTGAAGCGGGGCAATCCCGTATTTAACAGGGCTTTTAGCGTACGAACTGTTCGCAAATTCTGCCTTTCTACAAAATAAATACAAAATTACATTAAAAGACCTTCAAAAACGGGGACTACTTTATTTCAAAAAATCAGATGGTGGGTTTTTCTATGGATGTGAAAGGTGGGATGGGGGTGGGGGGGCATTTCGGCTTCCCTCCCAAATACGTGGGTTACGTTTTTTTGTAAAGAAATTACATGTATGAAGAAATTTCGTACAGCAAATTATGGGGAAATTATATTACGTATTTTCTCTTTAAAAATTTTTTTGCATACCTTCATAATTGCGGGCAAAAAACATTAAAGTGAGTAATAATTTCTTTAAAGGGTAAGGGAAACCTTCAAAAAGTTTAAATTTATATAAAGCCATTTTCGAGCATTTTATAATCTGAAAGAATTTTTAAAAAGACCCTATAAAAAAAATTGGGATTTTGAAATTTTTTTAAAAAAAATTTATCAGGGCGTTTTAGGGTTTTAGGTTTAAACCCCAAATAAAATATTGTTTTTTTAAAAATTAAAATTTAATAGGAAAGTAATTTTTGCTTTAACCTACATTTTTTTGAATGTTTTGCCAATTTTTAAATAAAAATCAAAGAAAAGTAGGGGGCATGTTTGATCAAAAAAAAATTTCATCAAACACCCCAAAATGCAAAAATAGCTAAAAATAGACCTTAAATAATACTGGTGTGTATATTTTTAAATTCCATGAAAAAAATTTGTCAGTTGTTATTTCTATGAAAAACACTACATTCAACATAGATCGCATGGGGTTTTAGCAAAAAAAAAAAGAAAAAGTAAAAGGGAAAATCCCCCTCTAAATTTTTTTACAAAAAAACTAAGAACTATTTGCACCGCCCTTATCATACCCCCGCCATTTTTCTATTTATTCTGTAGCCTTTATACGTCTTTTTCACACTGCTGAATTTTTATTTACAAATAACCTTTTAAAATAGATTAATTTTTCCCTAGTTTTTAATTAAGGTATAAAACATGATAATTTTTTTTATTTTCTGGAAAAATAAAAAATAATTTTCAGAAAAATAAAATACAGTTCAAAAAGTTATCTAAAAATTAATAAATCCCCCATTTTTTTTTTGTTGCCATGGAAAACCCCAAAAAGGGCCTCCAAATTTTACAAAAAAAATTTTTAAAAGCCAAATTTCTCATTTTTTCCCATTTTGAAAAAACTTTCATTCTTTAAATGATTTAAAAACCCAGTTGACGAAATAACGTAAGAACAGCTTGCCTTTCCCCTTTTAAAAAAGAAACAAAAGGCTGTTGGAAATATTTAGGGGCGTTTTAAAAAATCGTATGGTAAGCAAGGGTTTTAGTCATCATGAAAGCTATATGCATGAAAAAATAGGACACACTGTTTTCAAATAATCGACGTTTCATCCCAAACCCAATTTCAACAGCATAATAAAGCATTTTTTTTTTTAAAAGTTATAAAAGGGTTCTGCTTTAAACATCCTTTAAACAAACAATTACTGTTTTTCTTATCCCTTACTCACTTTACATTACTGATTTTTAAATATTTTCTCCACCAAGTCTAAAAAGGCGAAAGAGACTCCCTTTTTCTCATATGATTTCAATTTTCTCCCGAAATTCCCCCCCCAAACCCCCAAAATCGGTTTAAATAGACAAAAAAGGAAAACAAAATTTTAGAATTTAATGCACAATTTCGCCCATTTAATTTCATAGGAAATAGGATCAAAAAATTCCCCTTACAAAACCTACCCGTTCTGTATTTCAAAAGTGCTTCCTAAATTAAAATTTTAAAATTCGTATTTAATTAACATAACTATCATAAATTATACTTGAAAACAATTTGGTTATTTCAAAAACTTTATTTAATTATTTTTTTTTTATGTGAAACTTTTTGGGTCTACTATACAAGTATGATTTGGGGAAGCCGGGTCTTTAAAAATTTTGTTCGTGGTACTTTGGGATTTTTTGAATGTCGCTAAGGAGAAGCGTTTTTTAGTAATAGAAGGGAAGAGAAGACTTCCGTGTGATTTGAAGCGGGCGTTAAAAAAAAAAAAAGATTTTTTTTTTCAACTAATTTCAATCGTATTCAGGAGACGCAAAAATATAAAAACTTCTGTTTTCACTGAACAGATTAAACCCCCGTTCTATTTCCGCACTACTTTTTGATTAAATTACGAGAAACCCACCGCTTTTTTCTCTTTTAAAAATGCAAAGATAAAAAAAGTATATAAATAATATGTTTGAAAAGCCAGATCCAAGCCCTTTTAAGTTTATCTTTAAAAAATCGAAAGAGAACATACACACGACAGTTTAAAAAAAACATTTTTTGAAATTTTAGCGTAAGAACGTTTTTATCTTTAAACTTCGGTGTGGGTCTGTTATTACGATTCATTTACGTAAGCTTTAGGCATTTTTCGACCAGCAGGAAAATACCTTCCGCAACTTTATTTTACGCTAAATTGACTGAATTTTTGGGGTTTTTTCTTTGCCCTTTTTAATAAATGTTTTAAGAAATTTTTTAAAGGAAAAATTTTATCTTTTAAAAAATCAATCCAAAATACCAATTTTTTTTAATTTTTTGCAACTATAAAGGGAAAAACGAAAAAAAATTCAAACTCAGGTTAAGCGTCTTTTTCCTGCAATTTTTTGCCTTCAGCATTTACGTGGACAGAACCATTTACAACTTAATTTTGGTTTTTTTTTTATATTTATATAAAAGGAACTTGAAAAAAAAAAACGGGGCTTCGGAATCTATAAGCATTCCCCCATAACTGCCATATAGCACTTTTACACATAACAGGGTGATTTTCCTTTATTCTGAAGGTCTGAACTTAATTTTTTTCTTTTTTTTGCCCAAAATTTTTTTGACGAATTTTTTCCTTGGTAATCGTCAGAATTGGGGATTTTTAGAATACATTGTTTTCCGGACAGAACGACTACTTTTACCTTCGCTGATCAAGAGGGGAAATGAACTACATTTTGACCGCCTCTTTTTATAAAACTCATTTTGACCGTTTCTAAAAAGAGGGCCACAGTTGCGCTGATTTTTAAAGTAGCAGTCGGACCGTTTGGGGGGGAGGAACAAAAATTTCCGGAAATATGTTTTAAAAGTTATTTCTTTTAATGTTGTAGAAATGCGTTTCGGAAATTATTGCTAAAGGGATTTTCCCAAAACCTCAATTTTGGGGTGCTACTTTTTTAAATTGCTTTATGGTTATTTTAATTTTTGTTTAAATTGGTTTTATAATGGAAATTTAAAAATATGGGGTATGTTTTTTAAACCCCCATCCCGGTTAGTTTTTTGTTTTGGTAAAAAGACATTCAATATCCCTTTTTTAAAATATTAAAATTTTATTAGCAGAGAATTTCGTGTTATTTGGGGAAGTAACCCCTTTTTATTCATTGTGAAACCCCTTTTTTTCAACACCATACAGGGGCACCGAAAAAAGGTATTTGCATTTTTATCGATTTTTGGGTTCGCATGGCCTAACACAACTGGGGCGTCCATAACGAATTTATTGTGTCTAACAATTGGGTTTTTGGGCATAATTGAATTTTTACTTTGCAGAAACACATTTTTTTTTGAAAAATTTGCTCTAACTTTTTTGTCAAGTAAGACAAAAACTTCGAAAGCAAACAGTTTTCATTTTCATTGGTCGGAAAGATACGGAGAAACAACGTTTTCATTTAAAAACTAAATTGCCCGCCTTCAAATCGGTAAATCGGGGTTGTAATTTTTCGGCGGGCCTTTTTAAAACTGTTTTTCCAGCAATTTGGGGGTTTTTGGGGTTTTTGGGGGTGGGTTTTGGGTTGGGTGTGGTGTGTGTGTGGGGTGTTGGGTTTTTCGGGTTTAACGTTTTTTAAAAAATTTTTTTTGTATATAAAAAGGGTTTTTGGATGGAATAAATTAAGGTTACGGAATAATATAAAAAAAAGGGGTTAAACCCCCCCCGGCACATTATACTACACCGGGCGATCTCCCACACTATCCTCTTTAAAGCTGAGGGCCCAAACGAGGAAAACTTACCATTTTTTTCGGGTTGGGGATGACGGGCCGGGGCTTTTTCTTTTGGTTGGGTTTAAAAAATTTTCATGGGTTCAATTCAAAGTTACCCAAACCGTGAATTATCGGTCTAGATACAAGACATGACTCAGTATAGGGATTAAAGAAATCTTTTTTACAATCCTTTTGCAAAGCTATCTGTAATCAAAACGATATACCCCTTTCGCTTTTTTTGTTTTCGAAATTTTAAACGTAGCCAATTTTCCCTTCTTGGGGGTTAAATCTTGAGTTAACCACTTTTATCCGAATAAACATTTTCTGAAAGGGCTTTAAAGGTAAATCAATTTTTCAAATTGATACAAAATGCATGTTTTTGTTTTTCATTCAATTATTCCATTGAGCAACCATTCAAAATGTATTTATAATCTTCCCCTTCACTGGGAAACCCTCGCCGACTGGTTTTATCCCTTAATCATAATTGGGAAATTTAGAACATTTACAAGTTTAGTAAAGGGCATGGTATTTTAAAAAGGTGTTCGGAAACTTGTTATTTTTTAACACCTGTGGTTCGAGACTATAGGGGGAATTTAGAAAACGGGCCTTGAAAGTGTTAAATGTAATTGGGGAAAATTTTTTTTCTGCTAATTTGGAAAAGTATTAAAAGGGGGTAGGCCCAGTGACTATTTCCTAACACCACGCGTCACTGCTACATTGAAATTTTTGGGAAAATAGCCAAAAATTTTAAATAGGACCCGGGGCTATTACATGTGGGGTTACGTTCAAAGGCGCATTTTTTTTGCCCGTATTAGCAATGCAAAGCCGTCAGGGGGCTAATACCCTTTATTTTTCCCTGAAAATACAAACCATTTTTGGTGTTTAAAAAATTTAAATCTTTGTTTTTTTAATTCCCCCTAAAAATTGGGCACAAATCGACTCTCTCTTAAACCAAACATATCCTACAAAAGTATTTTAAAGCTTTTTTTATACCTCTGCAACCGACTGTATCCTTTCCTTGTGAAGGAAGGGTACATGTAGGTTTCAGAATTGTTTCCCAGATAAATATGAATTCATTCTGTCTGTCAAAAAAGTAGTGTCCGCAATGTATGGGCCCATACAAACGTATTTCCACCCCCCATATCAAACTTTACCTGAACTTTAAACGGTATTATTTTTTGTGATAAACTACCTCGATTTAAACCCCATCAATACACTTTATACTTACATTTAGTATTCGCATCCAAAATCAACCATCCCATATACAGCCAAGATTTGAAAAAGTGGGGCCAACGCCGGGGGGGTTTAGGAAACGTGAGGGGTTTTGGTAATTAGGGGTTTTAAATTTAAAATTAAAGTTGAAAATTTAAAGGGGGTTTTTTAAGGGTTACCCCAACCTTTCAACATTAAATTTTTCTAAAAATTTTTGAAAATGATCATCTTAAAAATTTTCATCATTGGGGGTTTTTAACTATTTTAATTAATTTAAACGCGGGGGGCGTCTTTGGGAAAGGAAAATCACGAAAAACTAAAAACTACGCAGGCTTTTTGGATGCTTCTTTTAAAAAGATTTCACAGGCTGAGCCCCTCAAATGACAACTTTCCCGATAGGGGGGGTATCTATATGTTGGACAGGGAATGTTAAGAAATTTTCCCCAATGATTTTCGACAATGGGCTGGGTCGGGCTTCGACAGGGAAATATACAGGGGTACTTTTTCGTCAAACAAGAAAACTTGTAAGGGTACCTCTGAAAAAAATAATTTTCTCTTTAACACAAAAGATGTTTTTTTACTTTTTAAAGAAAACTCTTTTTCTTAAAGTATGGGAGCGTCCTAGTGCCAGGTTTGAAATAGTTTTATCTCGTAATTAGGAGTTACTAAGTTATTAGGATTAAAATAAACTTCTGATTATGATATAAAAATATTACAATATCGTCATTTTTCTAACCTTTCTATCAGTTTGTTTTTTTTGTATAATAACAAACTAAATGCACCAACTATTCTTGTAAATACTTATTATATATCATTTTACGAATGTGTATAATCTACTGCTTTAATTTCGTTTATAGAATGTACAGATATGGCTTTTAGATATATAGTCTCTTATAATTCTGTTTAGAATGACCACATGTTTTATTGTTTTTATATGGTGTATATAAATTGTAAATTTGATAAACTTTAAATCCGCCTGGCTCTAGGACGCTTCCATATTAAAGTGATAGAGGTATACATTTTAGACGGTTTGCCAACTGGCAGAAGTAGTAAACTTGTACTCGAGGAGCTTAAATGTTTGGCGTGTATAAAAGGCGCGTTTGAAAATACACCAGCGGCTTTGAGGCTGTATTTCAATGGCTGAGCTAAGTTAAGTTTGAACTACATAAAATAAGCCGCAAAGAAAGATCAAAGATGCCGACGCCGCGTATGAACCAAAACGAGCGCCGAAGTGAAAACGTATTAAGTTCACATTAGCACTTTGGAGGGTGTGGATGAAATAAAGACATATATATACTGAAGAAAGAATATCCAAACCGATTAAACAATGTATTTAAGAAAGGAAACTTTAGAAGGCAGTGTGTAGGTTATACCATTGACAAGTCTGGCGTTTTTAAAGCTCGATAAGAGGGTGTTTCAGACTTAGACAAAGCCATGGAAAGCATACACAACCAGCCGCATGGCGGTCACTTAGGCATAGACAAAACGTAAGTGTGATCATAATGATTTTCATATATATAGGTCTTGTAATGGCACTCTTACGCTCTGCCTTATTTGTCGTGTCGACGCCCTGATTTTTTGCTCTAACATGTTCTCCTTAAATGCGCTAAACGACAGAAAGACATGACAGAAATCAGCCATGTGAAATGTGTCATTTTTTAATGAAGTAAAATAAATATAGAGTGTGTTTTTTTTCCTGAAGACGGGGTTCAGTTATCTTCAAGGTGTCTGGTGGTGTGTCCTTTTCAATGAGAGGGCGGATCCCATGACCCATCTCCTCTCGGCATCTCAGCATGGGGTTTCGGTGTCAGCTAGACATATATGGAGTATGTTTTGATAAAGGTCAAATTCTCGTCTGCTTCTAACAACTAATTTTGCTTGGCATGTTATCAACATTATGATACAGCAACAATGTTTTCAGGCCATATCATACTGATTAATGTAATAATTATCCGATCGGGTACCTTTTATCCCCATGTTTTTCCCATGCAATGTCCATACATTCATTTCAGCGGAAAGTAGGACACTTTATGTCATGAGGCAGTGATAAGTTTTGTGATTACAAGTCGGTAACATGTAGAAGTTTTTGTCTGTACGATTTGCAAATAACTAGACGTGTTATCAGCTTGTGGCGCGCTCGAATGTATAACTAAACGTTTATTACTTACAGTCCTGAAAAAATAGAGACATGTTAATCTTTGATCTGTATGGTAATATGCAAATTGCGTAAGATTATTGGAAATCAGTTTTCAACGTTGAAATATCACCTGATTATAGTTGATCAGTTTTCAACGAGGGTCAAATTTACACGCGTGGATGGGTCATTAAATAACGGGCGGGGTCAATATTAATATTACACCAGCTGACTACATTTACGCTGTCACCAGTTCGATCCCCGGCCGCGTCATACCAAAGACGTAAAAAAATGGTACTAGCAGCTTCCTCGCTTGGCGCTCAGCATTAACGGGATAGTGCTAGGACTGGTCAGCCCGGTGTCAGTATAATGTGACTGGGTGGGGTATCATGCCACGTGTCTACGGCGTGATATTCCAGTGAGGCAGCACTATAAAGTTGGGCATTGTGCTCACTGCTACAAGTAGACACCGTCGTTTATATGACTGAAATATTGTTGAAAAAGACGTTAAACCCGAACACACACACACACATTTTACGCTGTCATCGGTAATTTTCTAATGAGTTTTTCACGTTTGACTGAAAACAACCAGTGAGACAGGAGCCAACATGTGTACTCTTCCGGCTACAAACCCTTGTTCAGTGCAATTCTTTGTCACTAATGTAAACACTTCTGTACAGTTTGACCAGGAACTGCCGTTTTTGTAGCATTTCCATCAAAAATGGTAAAATCTTGTACAAAGCGACCCCTGAGCACGTTTGCATCAAATCGTAACTATGACACTGTCAACCAACAGCTATTCCTTCGTAATTTTCATTGCAGGCATATAAAATAATCGACGAAAAATGATTCCAACGAAGTGTGTGGTGGGTACAATTGCAGCGCATTACGGTGTATCTTGTTCCTTTAATGTTCGTTATGGACTTTTAACTTAACTAAACAGCACTTTTCCCGGGATTTTGATTGGGGTAGTTCTATGAAATCACTTTTACATTAGAAAGCAATAGAAACTGAATGTTAAGTAATAATATACTAATGATTTGCACTTCCGTTCTGTTGAATACATACACGAAAGGTAAGCTTAATGTTTTGAACCATAATAATGTTACTAAATCTACTGCCAAGAAATAACATCCTGTTCTTTCGTACCAAATTATGATTGTTTATATGAACGCATGAAAGATTTCTTTAACCTCATTTTCCTTAAATATATACAAAATACCAACTGACAATATCGAGTGTTTATTTAAATGCTGACCACATGCGACTTTTGCATCATATCTTAATGTACAATACAATGACTAATACGTAGCATACCATAACAAAATGCCATTGAGCAGCTGCATAATATGAGTTAAGACTTTTTACAAGTAGGCTGATTTATCTTTACTTCTACAATATCCTCTTCTTTTCAAAGGTTTAACACAGGATTTCAAAATGTCAAGAAAAAAGTTTAGATTCTATGTTTCAATATTGAAAAATAAACGGAGAAATAGAGTACAAACAAGTAACAAAAGACAAACAGAAAGCAATGATACAACAAATAAAAGACAAAAACTTCATTCACCTTTAAAACCTGTCACAACGACAATCTAACATAAGAGACCTTTAACTCCTTG
The DNA here is from genome assembly GCF_021730395.1 of Mercenaria mercenaria. Lineage (NCBI taxonomy): Eukaryota > Metazoa > Mollusca > Bivalvia > Venerida > Veneridae > Mercenaria > Mercenaria mercenaria. The sequence continues at coordinate 57,727,428 of NC_069371.1, read as the reverse complement.
TTCTAGTGCCAAGAAGACGACAAAGAAACAAATGATTCATACGCCGTAAAAAGATAATACAAAGTCTTAACTCATATAACGCAGCTGCTCAATGGCATTTTGTTATGGTATGCTACGTATTAGTCATTATATTGAACATCAGTCAAGTTGGTATGTTGTATGATTGTATGATGCAAAAGTCGCATGTGGTCAGCAGTTAATCAAACAATCGATACTGTCAGTTGGTATTTTATATATATCTAAAGTGGCATTATGCACAACTTACTGTACATAGTGTGTTTTGGTGAATGTTTTATAAAGCAATTTTCGGTTGCTGTGCATTTAAATGTGTTAAATTAACGATAATGCCGCGTAAGTATTTGAAGCTGATGCTTTAGAAATAAAGAAATCAGACTAATAAAATAACAGTTATTTTCTTCAGTCTTCTACACAGTGATCTCCCTTACCTATAGGTAGAGATTTTTTAAGTTGAAGGGAAGCAGCTCCTGCGTGCAGTTTGACTTTTCGTAAAAAGACTGCCCCAGTCAAAATAAGAAAAGTCGTATTTAAAAAAAACTTATTATTTCGTGCTGGTAACGGGAAGAATTTGGTATATTGGGTTCAAAGCTATAATTTCCTCCACCCTTTTTACACACACATCTATTTCAGCTGGATTTTTACTTGAAAATACGTATAATTACACTTTAAGGAAAATGAAGTTAAAGAAATCCTTCATGCGTTCATATAAACAATTATAATTCAGATGTATTTTATACGAAATAACATGGTGTTATTTCTTGGCAGTAGATTTAGTAACATAATTATGGTTCAAGACAATAAGCAAACTGTTCGTGTATGTATTCAACAGAACGGAAGTGCAATAGTATATTATTACTAAACATTCAGTTTCTATTGCTTTCTAATGTCAAAGTGATTTCATAGACCTACCCCAATCAAAATCCCGGGAAAAGTGCTGTTTTGTTAAGTTAAAAGTCCATAACGAACATTATTTAAAGAAACAAAATACGTTGTGCGTAATGCGTTGCAATTGTATCCACTGCACACTGCGTTGGAATCGTTTTTGGTCGATTATTTTATATGCCTGCAATGAAAATTCATCGATTACGAAGGAATAGCTGTTGGTTGACAGTGTCATAGTTACGATTTGATGCAAACGTGCTCAGGGGTCGCTTTGTGCAAGATTGGAAATTCTACAAAAACGGCAGTTCCTGGTCAAACTGTACAGAAGTGTTTACATTAATGACAAAGAACTGCACTGAACAAGTGTTTGTGGCCGGAAGAGTACACATGTGAGCTCCTGTCTCACTGGTTGTTTTCTGTCAAACGTGAAAAACTCATTAGAAAACTTACCGATGACCAGCCGGCCATATTTATCCACCGCTATTGCTACGAATCCTCCCGTTGGAACCACCGCTTCTGCTAAAGCTATGGCCAGTGTGAGTATAATAGAAATGTAATATTGCTGTGTACTAGTTTATGCTTTGGTCACGGCACCAATGTAATAGCGGCCCCAGGTTCTCAGCATAGTCTCGGACTGACGGACAGCGAGTGGTTACAATTATTAGCGTATGACGGACAGACGGACGGATAGTTATAAACACATTGTTATGACTCAGTGGGCCTGAATGTTGGACACTGTTACTTTAGAAAACAACTAAGAAATTTATTGTGACTAATATACTTAATTTTGTATATATTCAATTAGAATAATATACTGGCTAGAAATTAAGGAATTATATTTCAGAGATATGTAAAGAATGATGTTTTAGTTTATATTATTGTAATTGAAAATATAATATATATGTGGCCGTATTAAGGTCAACGATGATCGCCGATTGCATCGGACTAGATCCAGATTTACTTGTTAAGGACGTGCCTTAAAGTTTGTTATACTGGCCTTAAAGGTGCAGAGTTCTAACCAACAGATGCACTACAGATTTCCATTCTATCGCGCCGCGATTCCAATTAATTTGCTCATATGTACAATAACACACGTGTTAAGCCATAAAATTTCAGAAAAGGTATACTTTTATCACCTTTAAGAGTATCCAGAACTCATAATTCATAATTTTCTACACAATATGTACTGGTCGTACACGAATTCGTAAAGCGTAGACATGTACATGTGCCTATAGAAAGTGCACGAAATATCGAGAAATGAAAGTAAAATTGGCTAATAAACATCATTTTGATAACATACAATTTAGGTAACGTATTATAAGGAACTAGTTCTCTTGAATTGTGTGTGTGCGTGCGTGTGTGTGTGCGCGCGTGTGTGTGTACGTGTGCGTGCGTGCGTTGAAATAATTTGATTGCCGGTAATGAATATCAATGGTAGGTATAGTTATAAAATCATAATATCACTTCTAAAACAGTATGTTACATTGATACAATGCTAATTTTCAATATTTCAAATTGCATAGAAAGAAGCCACAATACATCAATACTCATACATCTCATTTTGATTTAATTGTGTCCAAGTCCAATGTACAAAATTCAGTGCTGCCATAAATAAAAACTTTAACAATATGTGTTTTATTCTTTTGGCCGCCATACTGGCCGCCATCTTGTTTCTAGCTAAATGCTCAATAGTGCCACTTCAGCATCTTCCGGATTCATTGACTACCATACCATTCCTACATAAAAATGTTAAAACATTTTGTATAGGGACATTTGCACACTTATGCTGATATATGGCATTGCACGGCCAGACTATATATGCTACATTGAGAGGACCACATCTTTAATGCATTTCAGCCTTTAATATTGATATTTCCTCTGACGTATTTTGTAAGAGAACCTGTTTTGCCGCTTCATTAATTCTGCATTTGAATGAACGTGCAACAAGTAATGTATAATCTTGTCGTATGATTTAAATCCCCATATGCAGTAATAACAATTATACTGTTCTTTATATTTTTTTGTTTTTACAGTAATTATTTGTGGTTCTTTTGTTGTTGACCGATCCTTGTTCACACCTGTAGATGTTAGTTGTAACATGTCGTCCTTTGAAAGGGATAGAATACTTGTAACACTTATATCATACTCTTCTGGAATAACGCACTCAAAACAATTCAGTTCTGTATCAAATTATCTCGTTTCAAAGTTTAAAATTTCTGCTTATACCAAAGGCATTTGTCATCATGTTTATATACCTTCAAACACTGCTGAACAATAGTAGCAGATGTACATAATTTTGAAGTCAAATGAAAACTGTTCTGTTTAAAATATACTGGGAACGTAATAGCTTTTCTGATTTTAAAATTCTACACATCCTTTCGATCAGTACGAGAAATAAGTCTGGCTGCATAGTATTAGATGAAAGTTAGTACGAATGACAAAGCAGTTGTGTTTTGAACATAAAATTAAAAAAAAAATTCTGAGTCATGTCCTAGATTTGGACATGTAAACAACCTTTTTCAGGCTTTTTGTGCCGACGACAGTAAACCGCCCCTATTGGGTGTAATATAAGTTAAAGAGGCACCACAAAATAACTGTATTCTTTTGTATTTCCATGATGGTAATTATATATGATATGCATGAAAACAAAATGCGATATACAAGTATTTAGTTACAAATTGACAGTGACATATATTGAATTAAAGCAGTAATATGTACAGAAATCAATGTATTTAGTTAAATTTCAATCATTTTGTTTCTACAGTGTAAGATAGTTATTCATCTACATTCTTAAAACTATGCTGAAAAGAGATTGATTGAAAACGTTTGCAGATGAAGGTGTGAAAACACATTTATTCAGGAAAGGCCTAAATTGTCCACCTGAAAACTTGTAGTATAGCTGTATATTACCTGTATTATAAGAATGATTTTCATGAAGTTTTTGTAAGTGAAAAATGTAGACCACTATGTCGTGGTGGGTCTTTAAAGACGCGTCACAAAGTAACTGTATTTTTTTGTATTTCTATGATGGTAATTATACGTGATTTGCATGAAAATATTGAGAACTATAGTTCGTCCGCGTGTTTTGAGCCGTGACGGAATGTTGGGTTATATCGATATTCGGTCCATATCTGACTGAAAAATCTCAATAGAGTAAGTTGATATCAAGTTTTGTTTACCATGAACTTAATATATCGCTGGCGCTATTGGTAGAGATTGGTAGATGATTACAAACCGTGAAGTGCGAGTTCAAGCCCAGATTACGGCCGTATTTTTCTCTAGTATACATTTTAGTCAAGAATCTTTGAAGAATCTTTTTAAAAGCCATTTTATATATTTAAATAATAATGTTTGACCTATTTATGCATTGTTTCTATATTTTAGTATATTTTGCTACATTTATTTCAATTTAATTCATGTCGCATAATTTCAACTTCACTTGTTGTGTCTGTTGACGACCCATCAGCTGTGTCAGTTTCTGAGTCAGATGATGTATCGGAAACCGAGTTAAGCTCGATGATCACCGGTGCTGGAAGAGCGTCTATAGCAATATCTAACTCCCAGTATTTCTGTTCAACTGACAGTACATGGTCAATATACCTAGACCAATCTTTGCAAACCGTCTTTCACATACGTCATCTTAAACGTCAAGTTCTTACGTGCAACTTTCTCGTGCAATCACGGGAGGGGATCCAACATATGTATTCCCAAATGGGCACCGCTTAAAATCATATGTTGTGCTTCCGGTAGTACATATGTGGTAAACATTTCGCAGAAAAATACGTGAAATTTTTATTTGTGATTGAATATTGTGAAAATGACATTGTTTTGCCAAAATATCGCGATGCAGTGCAACCGTGAATACATTACCTAGCATGTAAGTGCATTTACCTTACCTGTATTTGTAGAAACGACGGAGAAAAACGTATCCTCCGTGAAGCGGTATGACTGAAAAATAGCAACATTTTTATCAACAGGTGGATATATGTTGTTTTGTTGCCCTGCGCCTGCTTAATATTGCCCTCGCAACCTTCCGTATGCTAAACCCCGTACTAAAGAAAACATATTTGGCGACCACTTTGCTAGAAATATATTTTGGGGCGAAAAACCGAATGGGATACATATGTTGCATATGGGCTACATATGTGGTGCATTAGATTTTTTTTAGAACTCCATAGATTTTGAGCTTAAATGGTACCTGGATAAAGAAACGAACAGGAAATACGTGCCAAGTATATGTCACATCTGTCCAAAAATTATATACATTTGTATGAAAGTGATAACTTATAAACGAGCACAGCTTTAAGCTTCTGTTAGATGTTATAGAACCTTTCCACTCAGGAGTCAACGCATCTCTCCTAAATCCGCAGGCGTTAATGTGGTGCTTATGCGTGTTGACATGTGAATGTCGAAAATATGCATGTATAGTTCCACACACAAACCCTTTCAGATTTAAGAGAGATGCGTTGACTCCTTAGTGGAAATGTTCTACAGCATCATATGTAAGCTTAAAGCTGTGCTCGTTTCTAATATGTTATCCCTTTAATATACATGTATATATTTTTTGGAATAATGTGAGATATACTTAGCACATATTTCCAGTTCATTTCTTTATCCAGATACCATTTAAGCTTATTTTTTGGCAAAACAATGTCATTTCCGTAAAATTCAATCACAAATAAAAACCTCACCTGTTTTCTGCGAAACTTTTACCACATCTGTACCACCGGAAACACAACATATGAATTTAAGCGGTGCCCATTTGGGAATACATATGTTGGATCCCCTCCCGTGTGATTGAATTTTACGGAAATGACATTGTTTTGCCAAAAGAATCCCGATGCAGTGCAACCGAGTATACATTAACTAGCACGTAAGTGCATTTACCTTACCTGTATTTGTAGAAATGACAGAGAAATAATTATCCTCCGTGAAGCGGTATGACTGAAAATTAGCAATTTTTTTATCAACAGATAGAAATATGTTGTAATTGCCCTACGCTTGCTTAAATTTTGCCCTCGAAAGCTTCCATATGCAAAACCCCAGCCAGAAAAAGAAAATTATGGTGATCACTTTGCTAGAAAAATGTTTTGGGGCGAAAAACCGAGTGAGATATATATGTTGTGGATGGGCTACATATGTGGTGCGTTAGACTTTTTAGAACTCCACAGATCTTAAGCTTAAATGGTATCTGGATAAAGAAATGAACTGGAAATATGTGCCAAGTATATCTCACATTATTCCAAAAATTATATACATGTATATGAAAGGGATAACACATTAGAAACGAGCACAGCTTTAAGCTTACATATGATGCTGTAGAACATTTCCACTAAGGAGTCAACGCATCTCTCTTAAATCTGACGCACGGGAGGGGATCCAACATATGTATTCCCAAATGGGCACCGCTTAAATTCATATGTTGTGCTTCCGGTAGTACATATGTGGTAAACATTTCGCAGAAAAACAGGTGAGGTTTTTATTTTTTATTGAATTTTGCGGAAATGACATTATTTTGCCAAAAAATCGCGATGCAGTGCAACCGAGTATACATTAACTAGCACGTAAGTGGATTTACCTTATCTGTATTTGTAGAAATGACGGAGAAAAACTTATCCTACGTGAAGCGGTATGACTAAAAATTAGCAACATTTTTATCAACAGATGGAAATATGTTGTAATTGCCCTACGCTTGCTTAAATTTTGCCCTCGAAACCTCCCATATGCAAAACCCCACCCAGAAAAAGAAAATTATGGTGATCACTTTGCTAGAAAAATGTTTTTGGGTGAAAAACCGAATGGGATACATATGTCGTGCTTGGGCTACATATGTGGTGCATTAGACTTTTTAGAACTCCACAGCTCTTGAGCTTAAATGGTACCTGAATAAAGAAACGAACTGGAAATACGTGCCAAGTATATGTCACATTATTCCAAAAATTATATACATGTATATGAATGGGAAAACATATTAGAAACGAGCACAACTTTAAACTTACATATGATGCTGTAGAACATTATCACTAAGGAGTCAACGCATCTCTCTTAAATCCGAAGGGGTTTAGGTGTTGCTTATGTGTGTTTACCTGTGAATGTCGGAAATACGCATGTATAGTTTGGTGTATAGCATATTAGCTGCCGATACGGTCTGCGTAATTATATGTTATTGAACCTAGTGTTCTTTCCATGATTGTTTTACTCGTTCATGTGCGCCTCTATATATATCTTCGGTGGTATTTTGCATCGTTAACTGTGGAAATTGTCTGTCTTTGAATCATGTACGTGAACTGAGTTATAGAGCCAAATATCTGTGTCCCGGACAAGGACTCGAAAGTAAAATGTATTAAATACTTCAGGATCTGGGATTTCAATTCAGGAGGTAATTTTGGTTTGCCCGATACAGAACTATTGGCCCGGCCGCTCCAATACATAAAATATTATGGACCCGGCACTTACTTGTGTTGAACTACGCAGTAACTTCGCAAGCTAGACCTATATAGTTTGTGGCAATATAGGAGGGAGGATATACTGCAAGGTACTCGGTACATGTAGTGGAGAGGCTGGGCCAGTAGTTCTGTATCGGGCAAACCAAAATACCTCCTGAAACACCCTGACCGTAAAGTATTTATTACAATTTATTTTTGAGTCCGTTGCCCGAGACAGATATTTTGCTCTATAACTCAGTTCACGGACAGACAATTTCCACAGTTAACGATGCAAAATACCGCTGAAGATATATATAGAGGCGCACATGAACGGGTAAAGCAAACATGAAAGGAACACTAGGTTCAAGAACATATAACTACACAGACCGTATCGGCAACCAGTATACTATACACCAAACTATACATGCATATTTCCGGCATTCACAGGTCAAAACACATAAGCAACACATTAACGCCTTCGTATTCCGGAGAGATGCGTTGACTACTACGTGGAAATGTTCTATGTTACAACATCTATTATAAGCTTAAAGCTGTGCTCGTTTATAAGTTATCCCTTTCATACAAATGTACATTTTGTATATAATTTTTGGACTGATGTGACATATACTTGGCACGTATTTCCTGTTCGTTTCTTTATCCAGGTACCATTTAAGCTCAAGACCTCTGGAGTTCTAAAAAATCTAATGCACCACATATGTAGCCCATGCACAACATATGTAGCCCATTCGGTTTTTCGCCCAAAAATATTTTTCTAGCAAAATGATCGACAAATATTTTTTTCTTCTGGATGGGGTTTGGCATACGGAAGGTTGCGAGGGCAAAATTAAGAAGGCGCAGGGCAACTAAACAACATATATCCACCTGTTGATAAAAATGTTGCTATTTTTCAGTTATACCGCTTCACAGAGGATACGTTTTTCTCCGTTGTTTCTACAAATACAGGTAAGGTAAATGCACATACATGCTAGGTAATGTATACTCGGTTGCACTGCATCGCGATTTTTTGCCAAAACAATGTCATTTTCACAGTATTCAATCACAAATAAAAATCTCACGTATTTTTCTGCGAAATGTTTACCACATATGTACTACCGGAAGCACAACATATGATTTTAAGCGGTGCCCATTTGGGAATACATATGTTGGATCCCCTCTCGTGTGAAGGGGTTTGTGTGTGGAACTATACATGCATATTTCCGACATTCACATGTCAACACGCATAAGCACCACATTAACGCCTGCGGATTTAGGAGAGATGCGTTGACTCCTGAGTGGAAATGTTCTACAATATCTAATAGAAGCTTAAAGCTGTGCTTGTTTATAAGTTAACACTTTCATACAAATGTATATAATTTTTGGATTGAAGTGACATATACTTGGCACGTATTTCCTGTTCGTTTCTTTATCCAGGTACCATTTAAGCTCAAGATCTGTGAAGTTCTAAAGAATCTAATGCACCACATATGTAGCCCATATACAACATATGTATCCCATTCGGTTTTTCACCCAAAAATATATTCATAGCAAAGTGATCGCCAAATATTTTTTTCTTCAGGATGGGGTTTAGCATACGGAAGGTTGCGAGGGCAAAATTAAGCAGGCGCAGGACAACAAAACAACATATTTCCACCTGTTGATAAAAATGTTGCTATTTTTCAGTCATACCGCTTCACGGAGGATACGTTTTTCTCCGTCGTTTCTACAAATACAGGTAAGGTAAATGCACTTACATGCTAGGTAATGTATACTCGGTTGCACTGCATCGCGATTTTTTGGCAAAACAATGTCATTTTCACAATATTCAATCACAAATAAAAATTTCACGTTTTTTTCTGCGAAATGTTTACCACATATGTACTACCGGAAGCACAACATATGATTTTAAGCGGTGCCCATTTGGGAATACATATGTTGGATCCCCTCCCGTGGCAATGTTTAGTGAAACAAACGATAAAAAATGTGACTTTTACCAAGGCTTGAACCTCGAAACGAAAGTTTGTTAAGCCAAAGCCATATCTTTTGGGCCATGCATTCGTTTACATTCGTCGATTACTTACACCACTTTACATATATGTTCCTACCCTTTTTGGCGAATCAACTGTCCTGCATAAATTAGTCACGGCTCAAAAAACGTGGTCGACCTATACAAGTATCTAGTTACAAACTGAAACTGACTTATATTAGGCCAAGACAATGTGTTTAAAGACGCGCCACAAAATAACTGTATTCTTTTGTATTTCCATGATGGTTATTATACATGTTTTGCATGAAAAAAATACTGTTAAACAAAGTGTGGTCTAAACTTGCCTTAATCAGTTAATACATCAAGTACTGCGCATACCACTACATACATTTAATATATATTTTGACATTAAACACATTGTCTTGGCCTTATATTTGTCACTGTCAATTTGTAATTGATACTTGTTAAGATATATATTTTACTAAAATACATCCATTATATCAGTTAATAGTAAACAGTTATAACAGCATACCTTAAAGCATCGCTCTTTGGTCTGGAGGAAACTCATCGGGTGTTTTACAAACTGTTCCATTGCCATTGCCATTGCCTTCATCGATGCAAATCTCGTACGAACAGAACAGAACAGAACAGAACATCTCGTTTATTCTCTCAATACATGTACACACATGCAAATATGAGGAATTTACAATAGACAATATGATCTATTACGAGGCTACCATATATAAACACATCAAAGTACAGTATATCAGTTATAAACAATTAATATTAAACACATGATATATGCACAATTCATATTAATAGAAATAATAATCTGTAAATATGGAGGAAAGATTACATTCTAATTTCTAGCAATTCGTAGGATAACCTTTACGAACTTACAAAGCTTCAAAAATTCTGATTTGTTGCTAGTACACATTAATTTTTCTAATTTAAACATATTCGAACGTCGATAAAAATATGGTTTGATAAATTGTCTTCTGGCATCGGAGAACTGATCGCATTCGAATAAATAATGAAATTCATCCCCAATTTTGTTTCTACATGAGTTACAAGTTCTTTCATTTATTGGTATTCTTGACCAGTTTCCCGTTTCAATAGGTAAGCGGTGATTCCTTGTTCTAAATTTAATGAAATTATATAATAGAGAGGGTTGTAGTTGGATAAATAAGGTTCAATACCAAAAGAGTTCTTATATACTCTGTAGAATGTGCTATTGCTTGAATTTTCAACTAAAAAATACCAATTATTTAAGAATAAATCCTGTAGTTTTTGTTTAACGGTCATCTTTAACCATTTTGCATTCGGAAAATTTTGATCTGTCCATATATTAACAAGGCCGCATTTAATCAAAATAGATCGAACATTGTATAACCATGGGTACTTTATTTTAAGCATTTCAATAGGTATGGTTTCTGTTGATTGTAAAAATATTTTTATGAACTGCAGTTGATAATTTGTTTGGGGTGTCTCCACCTTCAGTTACACAGAGCCTTGACCAAAACGAAATTATTTTTTCTTCTATATCTATTGACAATGGCATACATCCCGTTTCACCATAAACAAAATAATTAGGAGTAGACCTTTTTAATTTTAATACATATTTTAAAAATTTTAATTGTACACGCTCTATTAAATCTAGTTTACCAAAACCCCATATTTCAGCTCCATAAAGTAAAATAGGTCTGATAGTTCTGTTAAAGAGATCTATTTGTAAATCTATTGGAAGGTTAAGACGATTGGAGTTTTTAATAAGACTATACATTGCCCTAGTTGCTTGGTTTGAAATATGTTTTTTACAACTAAGAAAAGAGCCACTTCTATTAAAATACAGACCAAGATATTTATATTCATTCACGACCTCTAGGGCTTCATTTTTAAAAGTAAAATTATATATAGGTTTGTCTACCTTTAGCAAAAACAACAATTTTCGTTTTTGAGATGTTTACCTTAAGTTTCCAAGTATCACAGTATTGTTCGTAAGTATTTAAAGCTTCCTGTAAGTCATTCGCTGTTTCTGCCAATATTACTGTGTCATCAGCGTAAGTAAAATAAAGATTTTTAAGAGATTAAAGAGTTCATTTGTATTTTGTCCATTTTGAATTGTTATTCCTCGTACATTACTATTATTTTGAAAAAAGTCCTTTAGATCGTTTAAAAATAGTGAAAAAAAGCAAAGGTGATAAATTTTCCCCTTGACGAACTCCAATATTACAGGAGAAAAAGTTAGAAAATTTTGAATTTACTCTAACACAGGATTTTATATCATTATACATGTTTCTGATGACTTGGAGACACTTTCCGTTGATTTTGGTATTCATTAATTTTTCCCATAAACCATTTCTCCAGACCGTGTCGAAAGCTTGTTTTAAGTCAATAAATGAGCAGAATAATTTTCTCTTGTTATTATTTAGATATTGAATAATGTGGTGTAAGACGAATAAATTGTCTGCTGTTGAGAAACCTTTTCTAAAACCCGCTTGTATATTGTTTAAAATGTTATTTAAATTCAACATAGTCAGTTATTCTTTTATTTAAAATACTGGATAAAAACTTTTCCTAGACAGCTTAACAATGTTATAGGCCTATAATTTTTCAGGTTTTGTTATGTCGCCCTTATTTTTTATATATTGGGTTGATAATACCTATTGTCCAAAGTTCTGGGATTACACCAGTTTCATAAATTAGATTAAAGAGTTTAACATATATATTTTTCATCAATGGTAAAGATGCTTTTATTTGTTCATTTACAATTTTATCATAACCACTTGCTTTGTTATTTTTTAAAGTTTTTATTGCTGCCATTATTTCATTTTCAGTAATGGGAACATTTATTTCTTCGTTTATTTCATTTTCAACATTATTATTATTATTATTATTATTATTATCATCAGTATCATTATTTTCATCATCGCTGTTATTTACATTTTTGAAGAAATTATAAAGATCTGACAAGTCAGCTTCACTTTTCTGTGTTGGATTTCCTTTTAGGATTTTCCAGTATTTTTGCGGGTCTTTACTTTTAACATCCCGTAATTTCTTAATACTTGAACGTTTGTCTTTATTATAAAATTGGTTTAATGTATTTTTGTAAATTTTAGCGTTTCGTTTTAGAATCTCCTTTGTTTCGTTATTCTTTCTTAATTTATAAAGATACTTTGCCGTGTGAAAGTTTTTTCTAGCCTTCTTGCACTTTGGTCCAAACCAAGAAGTTTTATTAGAATTACCCGTGTATGATTTTTTATTTACCTTTGTATATCCAAAAGTTTCGCTAGATGTATTTAAAAACAGTGATGATATATCACTGACTATTTCGTCTACATTCTCTTTGGTAAAGTTCATATTTAGTGTAAAATTATCAAGTGTTTCATTTTTATACGGTGAACGGTAAAATAAACCACTATCAACGTGCCATCTAATTGTTGTTCCATTTATAATTATTGTTTGAGAAAGACCAAACCATCCATGTCCTAATAAACTTATGACCTCACAAACTACAGACAAACAACTTGCAAATATCAAAACAACCCTAACAACTAATGAAGTCTCCATTTTTCAGAATGCGGGTATAAAGATCAGGAAGATTTCACGCTTCATAACTTCAGCAGTAAATCGATCCGTGTTGTAATTTAAAGGTATACCACCGTTTTCAATAGTTGATTAGTTATGACAGTCAATTAAGCATACACTAACCATTTCACTAAGTGGCTTTAACCGACTAAGTGTTATTGTTGTTATATATATATATATAAAAAAGGCAAGAAATTTTTCATGATTACAAACATTTATACCAAAAAAAATGTGCATTTCCATCGTTTTGTTTTCTTTGATTAATTACTTTTAACTGTATATGTGCCTTCATTCACGTACGAACTACAAAAATATATCTCAGGCTTTACAATGTTTTATTGAAAAAGAGGTTACATAAAAATCAACTCTCTTCAACAGTACTTTTTCATTTCTTCTGACGGTCACATTTTAAAGATCATGCATGTCAATATCATACAATTTATTCTAGAAATAAATGATTTGAATGATCTGATATGGCTGTACCACACTGTTTTTTTTTTTTTGAAGGAATAGGCACAGATAGTCACTGAGTAACACTACCACATTTTTCTTGTCTTTAAAAACAACCCGTCCCTTTACATAAGCATGTATAGCAAGTGGAAACATGATTTTATGGACAACTTCACCTCATTAAAGTTCTTTAGTCTTTGGTGACTAAAATGCCATCATGATTATAAATAAAAGCTATTTTAATTATGGAAATGTCATAATATATCACGCAATATTATTTAAAGCCCAACGACGTGCGTCTGCGTCTGGAGTAAAATATAACATTTTGTCTCAGAACAATAGTAACCATGGCGATAGAATAAATAACTGTTTCCGGTCTTAAAAGTATTTCAACAAACTGATCAGATCTGACTGACTTTCAAACATGACCTGACTTTTTAAGACAAAAACTCTGACAACAAAGGTCAGAAGAAAAAAATGAAAATTTGCTCTTTAGTTATTTAATAAAAGTAAGATTGATAATGGTTTGATCTGGTAAACTTGCTTTTGCTTTTAGTAGACCCAGTTTCGTATTTAAACTTACTTTCTAAAGACAAAACAGTGAGACTGTTTCAAGACGATTAAGTAGAAAAACATTACTATATAGTATTAAATCTTTTTATGAATTCACCTAGTGACCTTAATTATTTTACCACAGATTACCAAGTTTAAAATTCCACTTAGATTTCGAAAATATAAACATTATGACCAGGATTCATATCTATTAATTAGAAAATATGACATATATAATAAAACATAAGACAGATCTCTGACTGAATCTAGTCACGTAGTTTCCAGATGAGCCAGTTTCAAACTTCTCCTAAATTTCACAACAACCAAACTTTATTCAATTTTTACCAATTTCGATTTCTTTTTTGAAAGAATCACAACATCTAGAAGATATCGAGTGACCAGAGATATTCCTTGCATGGTAATAGTTCTCCTCTTTGACATTTTAACAACAATTAAGCAAGGTCATTTCTTGCTTTAAGAGCTTGATGGTGTGATGGGAGATATGTAAATGAAGGCAAGCGGTTTCTTGCACAGTCATTCAGAAACGTGATACCGCGAACGGGGGCTTTCACAATCATTCAGAAATTTAGGCCAGAGTTTTTATCCCCCGACGAAAGTCGGAGGGATATAGTTTTGGCGTTGTCCGTCCGTCCGTCCGTCCGTCTTTCCGTCCGTCCGTCTTTCCGTTCGTCCGTCCGTCCGTCCTTCCGTCTTTCCGACCGTCCGTCCGTCCGGAGCCATATCTAGGAAATGGTTGGGAATATTTATTTAAAACTTCATATACGTGTTCACCACTATGAGTTCTTGCGGCCCGTCAAGTTTCAGTCAGATTGCCCAAGTAACACCAGAGTTATGGCCCTTAAAAATTTCTAGTGTTAACTATATAGGGTACTATAGATCTATAGATATGGCAATTTCTGCATCGTAACTTTTGATATATTTGACTTAGAACTATGAAACTTAAACAGAATTTAGATCACCATAATGTGGTTGTGTACACACAATTTCATTCGGATTTATTTTGTAAATTAAGAGTTATTGCCCTTTAATTGTATAAAAATACACATATTTGTACATAACAAACTTACCATTTGGTAGAATTTCATTAAATTTCTTTCATTCTTTTCCATGAACATTTATTGTAAACATGTGAAGTTGTGTACCACACCTGGTCACCCCCTTACCTTGATCACACACCTCCCCCTGACACCACCCCCCCCCCCCCCCCCCCCTAAAAAAAAAATTCCTTATTTTAGATTTTTTTCAAACAAACTTATATACATGTTCACCACTATGAGGTTATGGGGCCCTTCAAGTTTCAGACAGATTGCCCAAGTAACACCAGAGTTATGGCCCTTAAAAATTCTAGTGTTAACTATATAGGGTACTATAGATCTATAGATATGGCAATTTCTGCATCGTAACTTTTGATATATTTGACTTAGAACTATGAAACTTAAACAGAATTTAGATCACCATAATGTGGTTGTGTACACACAATTTCATTCGGATTTATTTTGTAAATTAAGAGTTATTGCCCTTTAATTGTATAAAAATACACATATTTGTACATAACAAACTTACCATTTGGTAGAATTTCATTAAATTTCTTTCATTCTTTTCCATGAACATTTATTGTAAACATGTGAAGTTGTGTACCCACACCTGGTCACCCCTTACCTTGATCACACACCTCCCTGAACACCACCCCCCCCCCCCCCCCCAAAAAAAAAAAAAAATCCTTATTTTAGATTTTTTCAAACAAACTTATATACATGTTCACCACTATGAGGTTATGGGGCCCTTCAAGTTTCAGACAGATTGCCCAAGTAACACCAGAGTTATGGCCCTTAAAAATTTCTAGTGTTAACTATATAGGGTACTATAGATCTATAGATATGGCAATTTCTGCATCGTAACTTTTGATATATTTGACCTAGAACTATGAAACTTTAACAGAATTTAGAGCACTATAATGTGGTTGTGCACAGACAGTTTTGTACGAATTTCTTTTGTAACTTCAGAGTTATTGCCCTTTAATTGTCTAAAAATCCACATAATTTATTTGTACATAACAAACTTACCATTTGGCAGAATTTCATTAAATTTCTTTCATTCTTTTATATGAACATTTATTATAAACATGTGAAGTTGCGCACCAACACCTGGTCACCCACTTGCCTTGGTCACACCCCCCCCCCCCCCCCCCACCCCCCCCCCCCCCCCCCCCCCCCCCAAAAAAAAAAAATAATTTTTTTTTTTCATTTCTTATTTTAGATTTTTTTCAAACCTTCCAAGTTGTACCATTCCCCCACCTCACGTCTCCACCCAGTCATGCCCACCACTGATCATGCATCCTCTCCCCCCCCCCCCCCCCCCCACCAACTTCACCCTTTTAACCCCTTTTTTTTTCATGTTTAATTTTCAATCAATATTTATAATCAACATGTGAAATTTTGTTTCCTCTCCCGTTCCCCTGCACCCCACCCCCTAAAAAATAAATATATACATATATGTATATATACATATATATATTTCCCTTCCTTTTTTTTTTTTTAAATGTTCAAACCTTCAACATGTTAAGTTGTGACTGCACAAACCTTGCCCTCAGCCATGTTCAAGATATCTTACCTGTGTTCTCTTAAGGACAACTGTCCTTTAAGTTCAAATGTACATGTTAAACAGCAACAACCTGGTGCCAAACCACTCGAAGACAATGTTTCGTTCTATTAAACTTCAAGCTCATATTTCAATTAACTGCATTTAATTTTAAAAGCTAAGCTTATTACAGTAAGCATATCCCATTCAAAATAAAATTCTTTAGTCAGGATCAAAGTATCATACATTTATTATATACTCTTTAATTAAACATTTGTTTTCTGTTAAATTGATTTTGACTAATGAAATTATTTGCTTCTTATTAACATCCTTTCACTTTTTGCCGGATATATATTTTTGCCATTCCTCACCACAAACCCTTTCGGCGGGGGATACCAATTCATCGAATTTGCTTGTTTTATCTTTCGTTTTACGGGAGATTTTTGAAAAATGAGCAGGGGGAGGAGGGAATAAAAATAAAAATAAAAAGCTTGAAAGTGAGCATCTCGGAAAAAAATGAAAATAAAATAGAATTTTTAAAGATTTTTTTTATTTTGATGAACTTTCGTTTCAAGTTTTGTTTACTTGTGTTTGTGTCCAGTATTAAATATTGTGATGTATTGTTATGTTTTAAGACTCTAAAAGCCATTTATACAGGATGAGCATTGAATAAAATTTTGTCGAAATGTACATGCCAGACAATTATTTTCATGCATGCTTGTGAATAAACTGCTTCAGTCATTGTAACTCACACTGGCAAGTCTTTAAAATTCAGAAAGCTTGTTTTACTTAATTTAAGTGGAAGACAAAAATTATTTAATCTGTAACAACAGCCACAGTGAATTTCAGTGACATCAAGTAGAGATTAAACATGTCTGGTGTAAAGTGGCCTAGTAGTGTAGTAGTTTTGGTGGTTTAGTTTGCTTGCATCTTCTGCTGTGTAACCTGCTTTTTATAAGTAATATTTAATTATTGTATCTTTCACGAATATCATCTTTAAGGAGGTAACTTTTCAGTTTATGCCAGCTCATAATATACTGGGTTTTATCAGCAAAATAAAGTATTTAATAACTTTGAATAACAGTCACAGTGCAGATGACAAAGTTGATTTTTCAGTGATGAAAAACGAAAGATAATCTAGCAAAAAGTAAACTGAAAATTTACCTCATTTAACTCTGTAATTTGCACCTTTTTATAATACACTTAGTTCAAGTACTGAAGTTGCATCACTTTTTGTCAAAATATTGTCTCCAATGAAAAGTATTCTTTATTCTTTATACACTTATGAATTCTATTGAAGTTACAAAAGAAATGGACCATCTGTCTGAGATTTTGCCAACACTACCAGCTGCTTTATGCCAGACAGTCCCAAGCCTGTGTAAAGTGTGAGGGGTCACCATTGAAATAAAATGTAAAAAAAATCTGCTGTTACAATATTTATTTGTTCTGCAAACAATGTCTTGATAAAATTAAATGTCAAAGCACCTTTGATATTGTATTACCTTTCTATGGCAAACTTGTAAGTTGAATCTGTTGAAAACAATAGCGAGGAAGACAATCTTTAGACAATTTATAGATATGCCAGACTACACTTTAGTATTACTAGTAATTTAATCATTTAAATGAAGTTTACCATCAGCTCAATTTGGACACAATAATCATCGTCCATCCACCCGTGTTGAAAGAGAGAGAAAAAAAACGTTAAAGATTATCGGTAATTATTCAGTTGATAAACTAAGTAATTGACCTTGTTTTCATGATCAATTTACACCCCCTCAAAGAGCTAAAAGAAGTGTGTCAGTATCGTGGAGATCAAAGCGGTATTTTGCTCGAGATTGTCATGGCATTACGTCATGTTTTCGCGCCATGTGACACATCAGTGTCTGATCGTACCGCATCGGTTCTTAAAATTGCTGAGAAATAGAAATCAATAAAAAGTTTCTTCTTTAATTTGTTATCAAAAGCGAATGTGCTATATCCCGTATAAAAGGTAAATGTCTCAAACGATAGTTACTATAGTTGATATCCTACCTCTGTGACCTATTTGCCCTCAAGGAATTTACATTATTGTTTGACAAGAAAAACTTTTAAATTGTTGGTCAAAAAATACAAGTACAAAGATTCATTTAAAATTTATTAAAAACCGCAGTGACATCCCATTGCTTTATTTTAAAATCGCATTTCTATTTACGTTCACGAGGTCACGTAACCTATTCTGCCGCACTAACAGAAATCTGTTTGCCAAAAATCGTTTTACTCCATGTATTGTAATTGCTGCCGCTTTTTTCATTATTTAAGATTTTTTTATTCTGTTTTTTGTACTTTCGGTCAAAAGTCTGAATTTTATGCCCATAGTATTCATCATTTATTTACTTTAGAAAGAAATAAGTAACTAAGATCGCGCTGTTTGAATTTTTACAAATGATTATATGAAAATTCGACCGTTTTTATAGAATTTGCCTACATTTCTGTCGATATCTTAATAAAATCATTATAGAATTCAAATAGTATTATTTCTCAAGGGGTGTTGAAAACTTGAAGCGAAAATGTTAAAAAATGAATGCACTACGCACGGTTTTTGTGTACGTGTCGATGTAAATTAGATATTACGATAGGTCACTTGTGGAATGGAAAATTACCGGCATGACGTTTTGATATCTTTACGATTCGTGGGTAAATTCCAGTCAATCCAGGTAGCGACTGAACCATCTCAAAGTTTGTTGACGTTTTGGAGATGTAATTTCTGAATTTTGGTAAAGTAAGGACGTAAAAAACCACTTGCCCGATCGGTCGAGTACACAGCGATGTCTACTCGTCCTACTCAGACTTAACTCGCCAATGCGAGCGGGCGAGTGGACTGCGCGCGTTAAACTTCCTTCCAGTGAAATTACGTCCAGGTGAAATACACTAATTTTATTTTCTTTGGGGCTGTAAACAACCGACCGGCGGAAAAAACAAAATAAAACTCGGGAAAATGAATTTTAATTTTATTCCATTTTTGCAATATTTAGGACCGGCGCTCCCGTAAAACGAAAAATAAAAAAACTCTGGCCTTACATTCCGGATTGTAGAATTTAATATATCAAGCATTTAATTGGATCTGGCAGTGAGCGTGGATACCAATGAACATCCCTCTTTTTTTCAACGTTTATTTATCCCAGGTCATTTTCAATAAAAAGGTATTTTAAAGTTTAGGTCACAATAAGAATCCTTCGTACTCTTTCCTAGAAAACTAGAACATACTGAGTTTTTGGTGTTCACAAAAATAATAACAAAATAAAACAACTCGTACAAACAAAATGAATACTTTTTTTCATTTTTATTGAACAGCGTTGTTTCAATTTACTTGTATTTTATTTAATGACTTTTACTGTCGTTATCCAACTGGTTGTCTTCATTTTTTCCTAAGTTTGTATTCGCCGAATATTGATTTATTCTATCTTTGTTCTGCCACCAACCTTCTACTTGTTTCTTCCAACGTGCCGATATTTTCTATTATGATTGTACCTGTATTTATTCTGTATCATATCTAGGCTACCGTCGTCATACCTCCCATCATGTTTGTACCGCCCTAATTTGTTATACCCGTTACAGTACCTCCGGTTAAACTCTTTACAGTGGTCATACTGTTGATCGTTCTGATTTTCATTCCTGACTTGGGACATGCCATTAATAACTTTGAACATGCTATTACAGTCTTGGGACATGCCATTAATAACTTTGAACATGCTATTACAGTCCTGGGACATGGCATTACCGTCCTTTACATTGCCATTAATGTCTTGTAAGACAAAATACCTGCATTTAGTTACGCCATTCTTGGCTTGGGGCAAATCATTACAACCTGTGAGCATGCCATTCTTGCCATGAAACATATTATTCTGGTCGTAGTACACGTCATTACTACCCTTTTTCACGCCGTCTTCGTCTCGGGACATATCATTATTTTCTTCGGACACGTTATTAGTGTCCTTGGGCATTCCAGTCTTGCCTTTGAACTTGTCATTTGTTTCTTTGGGCATGTCGTCTATTTCCTGGGGCTTGGCATTCTTGCCTTTGAACATATCATTCATTTCTTTGGACATGTCATTACTGTCTTGGGTCTTGCCAATTTTGGCTAGGAACATGTCATTCTTATCGTGTAACATGTCTTGATATGAACTTGGTTGTCCATTGTCTTGGAACCAGTTTTTATTATCTTCATATTTCCTCAAATCTTCTAATTCCTTACTATAATCCTCATCTGAGTAACCGTTGTTGTTGTTTTCGTCTTCATCATTCCGACACTTGTACCATTCGGCAGAATTTTCCTTGCACCGATTTAGATATTCGTTGAGATATCGATCATTTTCAGCACCACTTTGGTTATCATCTTGGATTTTGACGCTACTTTCACCTATGTTCTCATGATAAATGTTGAAATACCTGGCCGACACATAACTTATTAAACCCAACAAAACGGCGACTGGAAAATGAAATAAAAACTTGAAAAATATTACTGTTCTTTAGGTATTTGTGTATTTTCAGCATAGAAGTAAATCACTGTGTATGTTGCCGACTCAAAAAGGAACATTTACGTTAAAACGTTATGTTTATGACTTCAATACATCGAACTCTAAAAGTCACAAAGATAAACTGATAAGTTAGACATCAAGTCTACTGTATTATAAGTAATGACAAACATGGTTTATTATATATATGACATATGTGTGTAGTATTTTAGATGTTTTCAGTTTAGATCAAAATACATATCTGTTACAAAATTATCATTAAATCAATGAAACCTTATTTTAAGAACATTGTTTTAAGAAAATAACGCTACACGAAATCAGGATCATCTCAAAAGGTAACAAATAAAAAAAAGCATTAAAACGTTTTATACGTTTTTAAGTAAAATTTTCTGATATAATTAAATTATTTTTCTGCGTTAATGTTTAAGATTATAGAAAAATGTCTTTAAAACTAATTTATGCTTACAGTTTTGTAAAATTTCGAAAATTAACCAACTTACATCTTTTTAATTCCTTCATCACAAGACAGGCAAGAAACCAAACACACACTGGGGTAGTTTAGAAATCATTGGCACGTACACAGCTGCCTGAAAACTGTCGTTATTGCAGTATGACATTATGAAATGTCACTTCTGAATACAAGTTTCTTTTAATCGTCATGGAACCACGATATATTGCGTACAAATGAGTTCGTTTATTTCGTTGGTATTTACATACGCATTTATATACACAAGTATACTAACAAAATAATGCAAAAACTATGCTATTATTTAATATTCCGTACAAATGAGAAAATATACAACAAACACCACAATCTCAAAGGGTGGTTTTTAAGTCAACGCACCTTGAAGTGAATATGAGCCGTGCCATGAGAAAACCAACATAGTGGCTTTGCGACCAGCATGGATCCAGACCAGCCTGCGCATCCGCGCAGTCTGGTCAGGCTCCATGCTGTTCGCTTTCAAAGCCTATTGGAACTAGAGAAACTGTTAGCGAACAGCATGGATCCTGACCAGACTGCGCGGATGCGCAGGCTGGTCTGGATCCATGCTGGTCGCACACCCACTATGTTGGTTTTCTCATGGCACGGCTCATATGCTTGTGTTCGGCTCCAGAAATGTTCGGGTTTGGACTGATACTGTATCATCTGTAACAAAAACAAACTGTTATTCCATGTACATTTCAGTCGCTTCAACGTGGATTCGATACACCTCATCATAACTTTTTTTCTTCTTCGTCACATTTGTATAAGTCTTATTCGAAACAAAAAAAGCAAATAATAATATAGTGTCAAGTAGTATAGACTAGTATAGACTTTTAAATTAATGGAAATATGTCTTTAATCATACACTTATATTTCTCGGGGAAGCAGGTGTTAAAAAAGAAACAAAATGGTCGAATGTCATCCCATACAGAAGCCAGTAAGCTGTGGTACAGGTATGAATCTAGACAAATGGTTCATTTCCGCTCTCCATTGTTTTACAAACTGAGCTTAGAAACACTTTGATACCTCCTTCTACAGAAAGGAAATGTACAAATCTTAAGGCAAAGCCAAGGAACCAATTTGCTCATGTAATAAGATATTCTTTAACTAGTCTGGACTAAGGCTGATACACATATACATTACTTGTACACTCCATACTTTAAATGTAATCACACCTTTATCTTTCGGTCGCAATGAGACATCGTTGTTGTTTTCATCTCCCGTAATTAAACTAGTATCTCATGTTTGCGTCTCTGGGGTAGTGTTATGCAACTTATAACTGATACATTTGATCGTTTATGTCGAGTTCTGATGTATATTCAATGAGATATTTGGCTGCTGGAAGAAATGTTTTTATTTGCCATTGAACTGGTAAAGTTCTTCCATAATAATATCGATGCCTCGTATTTTGAGGTGCAAGTCCTCTGTGATTCTTTGCGATGTGACAGTCAAGAAAAGGGTGTTCCATCAATAAAGGGAGTGTCTAATTTGACCTTGAGGTTGTGCTTTTTCAAATTGCAGTGGCCTCTATATATAGCTGTTGAAGTTACGTTGCTTTAACACAACTTTCGGCTTCATGTCATATATAGAGAATCTGTCATTGGTCTTCAGTTAAGATCAGAAAATCCCAACCCGAGGGCGCACCGCTCAAGTCTTAAACGAGGCTGTGCCGAGGGTTAGGATTTCCGATCTTCACCGAACACCAATGATGGATTCTATTTCTCACTTACAACAACAGAAACAATAAAAACAAGCATGAAAATATGAAACTATTTAAAACGCGGGAAATTGACGTCCGTAAGCAGAAGTGACGTCGTGACATTTCAGTGACGCACAATAACAAAGTTCCGCTTTAGTTTTATCGTTTGTAGCGTACCGGTACGTTCTTATCATAAAGTAATGAATTTTGAATCGAGAAATACACTATAAGGAACGGAGAGAAAAGATAAAGGTACCTGATTTTTAATTGTTATACATAAATAATATGTATATTCAGTGCATTAAGTAGTCCGTCACAGGAGTGTGGGATAACCCATGTGAGATAAGATTTTCCAGCATTTCTAAAAATAGAGATTTTTCTGTCCGAAAAGTGAGAAAATACCTTTCTTTTTTCTGGATGTGTCTGTTTGTCGTAACATTGTTATTGTCATTTAAGTCAGCTTGAATAATTTTCTCTCCTGCTTCTCACCTTCTAGTTCTTGAGCTTGTAGTGCAAATTCATTTGCTAAGCTGTCTGTAATTCCATTCCCTTTCATATGATATCAGCATGGTCAGGTCTGGAGGCCCGCAGCTTTTTAGAAAGATTTAACATTTAGAACATGTCTTACAATTAACCCCCACCCAAATAATTGACTGATAGTCATTAGCCAACTTGGCAGTTGGCCTTCATTAGCACAGTTGGGGGCTAAATGACTGTCACAGTATGATTCCAATAAACAAGGGTCATTGTTCATTGGAAAGTCTACCTTATTACAAGTGTATCAATTAGTGAGAAGGAGAAACGGAAACGATGTATTTAATTCCATAAATATGTTGTAACTTTAAAAGTTATACCTATTTTTGGCATTTTTCATGAAAATGAAGGTATTTGTTGATCGAACATAATAATTAAATAATAAGAAACTTATTTAGGAATAGAATCTATGTTACAAAATTCATTATGTTTTCAAATTTTTAATTTCAAGCTCTGTCTGGAGATGTGCACAAATTCAAAATTGATATTTTAAAAAATGTGTCATTCACTCATCTAAAAGTTTTATTTTAATTCTTGCAGAATATTGTAAATAGAATTTGTCTAAGATTTAAAACCGAATGTGCATTTCAGTGTTATAAAGTAAAGCATGAAAATATACCCTTTAGGCAATTTATTATTGAAATCTAAAATTCACTGAATCAGTATAGTCTGGACACAATAATTTGATTTTAGTCCCAATAATGGTGATTGCATTTTTTATGAGAAAATTATTGTCCCATTCTTTTTGTAAGTATTCTATATAAATATAATGGAAGGATCACTTTCATCGGTATGACCTTTTTCATCACAATCATGATATTATAAGAACTCATTGAGTTATCACTATACCCGAGTTTTATTATCATTATTATTTTTAGTATCAGTAGTTTATCTTTTATTATTTTTATTGTAATATTATGTAATAATAATAATCAGATAATAATAATAATTACTAACTTTAATATCCCTAGACGGCGAACAAAACTAGCAGACAGATCTATGGCAGTCGTTGGTCCCAAATGGTGGAACGATCTGCCTAGCTATCTGAAAAACATTCAGTCTGAAGCCAGCTTTAGATCAAAACTGAAAACACATTTATTTAGGCAGTTTTATGAACAAAGAGTGTAGTCTTGTTAAAATACAAAATATTCAGAAGTGGTGTAAAATAGTATTTATATATGTCCAAATCTTTAAATCTAAGTTCTAGAATCCTGTTCATGTTTTGTATGTATATATGTTAAATGTGTGATATGTAATTGTAAAGCGCAATAGAATATTTTATAATTTTTGCGCTATATAAATGCCATGTATTTGTATTTGTATTTATTATTATAGGAAAGATCGCCGTGACGTCATACATTAACATTTGTTTATCTGGTGGTGAGCAAAACAATGTTTTTACATCGTTAGTGTATGGGATCGCAATTCTTAATTTTTAATAACGTTTTCGCTCATTTATGGATTTTCAAAATTCAAAAAGTTTTGAAATACTTACAATTTTCATATTTTCATATTCAGATATCTTTTTAAAATGATTAGCCGTTTTAAATGACATATAATTTTAATAGCGTGTAGTGATGTTCAAAACTTTTAGAAAAACACTGTAAAGTGCGCCACCTAACGATTTTTTCAACGGACTGTTTTGAAATTTTGCCGAATTGAAGTTGACAATATTTCCGATTGGCTGGTATTTTTTTCCAGCTTTCTGTTATTCTCCATTTTGCAGCTGTAAATCTCCAAACAGGACCACTAACGTCATTTTTTCGGCAGAGCGCAAAATGACGTACTTGACAGGTGTTTTGAGTAGAGTTTTTATATACAACAAAAATACGACAAAAATCTTTATTTTTAAGTTTGTATTAAAATTATCTCTCCAATGATATATAATTTGTCAAGTTTATGATGAATCCGTCAGATCCAATTACAGGTTCCGAAATTACAGCCCCTAATTGACCCTGAAAGAGTCAAAATTTGTAAATTTTTACCTTGTGAACACGATAGAAGTGACATTTTACATTCAGTTTTAACCACACTTACATACAACTTAAGTCACTATAAGATCTCAGTTTCTTTCGAAAACTGGCTGGATTCCATCATGGGTTCTAGAGTTACTGTCCCCGAAAGAGACAACATTTTCTATTTTGGCCCTTTCAGCCATATAGAGGTTTCATTTATGCTTTGATTTGAAACAAACTTACACAGAATGTTTATCTTGATGATCTCTAGGCCAAGTTCAAAACTGGGTCATTTGGGCTCAAAAACTAGGCCACCAGGTCAAATCAAAGGAAAGCTTGTTAACACACTTAATTGAGACTAGGCCTACATTTATGACCCTATCTTTATGACACTCGGTCAGAATGTTTATCTTGGACGCATCGGTGGACGCATAGGTCGAGAGGGCTAAGACGCTTTTTTTTGGAGGTGAAGACCCGGGTTCGATTCCTGGCTACTCCAATTGCTACTCCCATTGCGGTGTGTTCTTGGGCCGCAACTTTTATCACGATTGCTTCAGTTGACCTAGCTCTAAATGGGTACCAGCAAATTGCTTGGGGTAAAGTATAATTGGTTTTAACTGTTCTTAAATACGATCTTAAATATGATCGCTCAAGCGCCTTACAGAGCTTATAGGCTATTCCTTGTTTCACAAAGCGACGGTAAATAAAAATTTACCTTGATGATTCCCAACTGGGTTACTGGGTTACGTGGGGTCAAAAACTAGGTCACCACTCAAATGAAAGGAAAAAGCATGTTAACACCGCAGAGGCCACATTTATGACCATATCTATCTATCTCTATCTATAAATACTGCATGACACCCTTGCGAGTATTTTATGCAGGTGCGCGTCAGTGCATAAGAGTTTAAAAGCAGGAATGTACAGGAGAAATAAAGTAATACATAAAGTATTTGTGAGAATTTGAGACAAAGCTGATAGTGCTAGTAAAAAGGCGAAATGTACAGTAAAAGGATTAAAAACAGCCTGGTCACTCAGAAGTCCTGGCCCAGTTTGGTTACCCCTTGCCTAAACTGGTTCAGGGTAGGTGCCTGAGCAATGTCAGCCGGCAAAGAATTCCAGAGAATGATGGTAGCCGGGTAGAAAGAGAACTTGTAATAATTACAACGTGTTTGAATTTGCCGGAAAGATAGGGAATACATGTGTCTAGTGAGCCGGGTAGGAGGTAAACTATAAGATGGCGGCACTGCAACCAGTCCATGGACAATCTTGTAAAACATCAGTAGCCTGGCATCATTCCTTCTGTTTGCAAGGGAACGCCACCCCAATTGTTTTAACATGTGTGTGACACTGCTGTAATTTGAATAGTCACTGGTGACCCATCGAGCGGCCCTGCGTTGGACCATCTCGATTTTATGTATGTTGATCTGTGTATGTGGACTCCACACTGAGCTGCAGTACTCTAGTTGTGGTCTAACAAGAGTTTTGTAGGCAAATTCCCTAATATTTTGCTGTTTGGAGGGAATATTGCGCTTAATGAAGTTAAGTGTTTGATTAGCTGTTGAAGTGACCTGGTTATGTGTTTGTTCCAGTTTTAGATCTGAAGTGATGCTAACACCAAGGTATTTTGCATCACTCACGGTTGCTAGTGTCTGCCCATGTAGTGTGTAAGTGGATTTGTAAGGTGTTTTAGACTGGAAATATTAATCACTGTACATTTGGACAGGTTGAATTCCATGTCCCATGTGTGTTCCCATTTTTGTAACCTGGTTAAGTCCTCTTGCAGAGTATGTTGTTGTGTAACATTGTTGACTGTGATATAAACAGCAGTACCATCAGCAAATAACCGGACCTGTGAAACTATATTTTCAGGCAGGTCGTTTATGTATAGCAGAAAAAGAAGAGGGCCGAGGACAGAGCCCTGTGGGACACCAGATGTGACCGGGACCTCATCCGACTTATCACCATTGACTAAGACGGACTGACGGCGTCCAATGAGAAATGATTTGACCCACTGTAGTGTACAGTCCTGGATGCCATGTTGCAGCTTATATAGTAACTTTAGGTGATTAACCTTATCAAACGCCTTTGAGAAGTCGAGGAGTATTAAGTCTGTTTGGTGACCTTGAATTAAATTCCTGGGTAGGTCCTCGACAAGTCCTAATAGTTGAGTTTCGCATGACCGTTTTGACCTGAAGCCATGTTGAAGGTGATAAAGTATGTTGTTGACCTGGAAATGTTTAGTGATGTTTGATGCGACAATGTGCTCCATAACTTTGCAAAGAACACATGTCAGAGAAATGGGTCTATAGTTAGCAGGGTTGCTTTTATCACCTTTCTTAAAGAGAGGAGTGATATTCGCCTTGGACCAGTCGGAAGGGATAGTGCCTGTTTCTAGAGATTTTTGGAAAAGTTTGGTGACCAGGGGGGCAATATGTACACTTAAGTTTTTCTTGGCTACCGGTTTTAAGTTATCGGGACAGCAAGCTTTGTCACTCTGTAATGTGCGGGACAAAAGCTTTTGGACACCATTTACACTGATGGAAATTTTAGGCATTTTGGGGTATTGAGGCTTTGGGGCATTGCTAAACAGGTATTTGGTTTTCATTAAGCATAGCTGACTTAGTTTTAAGGGATTCATTGGAGTGAAGACGGACTGGAATTGGCGGTTGAGAACATTTGCCTGCTATCTGTGATAAGGTTATCATTTTCCGATAGTGGGGCAATGCCTTGGGTTTTTAATGGTTGAGAAGAGCTTTTTACGAGAGAAGTTTTGACCTGGTTTGGGGTTATTTGGATCACCTAAGCATATTTAACAAGTGAACGATATTGGGTCATCATGACCCTCTTTAATTGTTTTAAATGGTGATATTTTTTCTTTTAGAATCTTTCATTGTTCACTTTTACCCAAGTCATAGGAAAAATTGTAACAGTTACTTAGACTTGGTAGGTGTTTCAAAATACGCGGAACAAGGAACACCGGAAGTTTCGCCCTCTCGTGGACATAGTGGTAGACACTGTAAACAAGGAAAGAGAAAGTTCTTACGGTGCATCGATTTTCTCAGTTGTCAATGAATACATTCAGTTTCTATGGAAAGCGGGGCATAAACAAGTAAGAAGAACATGAATCTGAGTCGCGCTACATTTAAAACTCTTATATTTAGTTTATTTCAAACACGTCGTTTGACGTGTAAATGTCAGGTATGTTGTGTACTCGGATATAATGTTATTCGGATGGCATGAAAGAAAGAAACAGAAATATGAATTCTATCACTTTTTTTGTTCCGGTTTTGCTTTTTTAATGATTGAATTAAAACAGAAACATATCAGCTAGAAAACTTTTTTTAAAACTATTTCAGTGCTTTTTATTGAGATGTTCTTTATAATTGATAAAATTTGATCCAGAAAAAAATAGGCAATGGCTAGTGAACCGTCACCGGTGCAGCAGACCCGAGTTCTAGTGCACCATCATTTTTGTTATATATAAAATATAGCCTTTATGTAAAGTTTAATCAAAAGATATTTTCTCCAGTAAAATGCAAGAAAATAACTAAAAGAATGAAGTAAAATAAACCTTGACTTACCTGTTAATTTACGGTTTACCATTTTACCTTAAAGCGCTGATCTCCGTTCTTCGACAACAGTGGTATCCATCATTTACTAAGCTATTTCCAAATGACGTAATGAATTTCATTGATCTTAATTGAAAGTCGATCTTAATTTCAGATTTATTATGTCAGTGACAACTGACAATTACTCTTCATTGAAACCTGAAATTCGGAAATGTTGACATCTTGCAAGCAAATATTTTATAATGTACATTTACGGTGAAAACTGTTATGATTTCAATATTTGTTATCAGGCCCGTGTGCAGGATTTTTTGCTGGGGGGGCCCAACCTGGGGTGGGTTCGGGAGGGGTATCCCCTCCCGATTGCGAATTTTTTTTAATATGGCACGTGAATAGATGCTTTTTCCTGCTACCTGAAACACCTTTAAGGATGCATGAATGTATCATATATTTAAGGAAAAGTCTACTTTTTAATCATTTCATCGAGCCTTTTTCAGTGTATGTATGATTGTACAGTCACAGAGTATGGACTTATTTTTTCTGTATGATACCCAGTTGAAAAAAATGTTGAAGTTTTAAGATGATTATTAAGAAGTCTAGCTCCTAGACTATGATATTTTTGTTCCCATTTTTATGATTTCATGTAGTGAACTGAGCCAGTCTATATACTATGTCCAATATTACAATTTTAACATCAGTCCTCTTAGAAAATCTCTAGAATAGACTGACTTTTGTCTCTATGAACATAAAAAAGAAAAAAAATCATAGAAATGTCGTAATTATCAGTCTAGTGGCTAGTCTAATTATTAAGGGTATCCTATTTGCAAAATGGCCAAATGTTTTTAGATTTCCAACAAAACAAACGAAATATTATGACAATTACTATTTACATCGTAGATTTCAAATGACAATGAACTCTTAACTGTACCAAAGATCTATAAAAATAAATAGATGTGTATTTTATACTTCTTTGACTGTACAAACTATAACATCACAGCACATATTAAGTGATATTTTTATGTATAAAACCCCTCATAAGTAACGAGTTTTAGATGCGTTTTGTGAGATTTACTGAGAAACTACTTTTAAAACTATGAGAGTTTTTAAGTAAGGTTATTGGACCCAAAAGAGTAAAACTGATACAGTAGTTTCAAATTCATAATTGTTGTAAAATAAAAAGATCAATTTAATAATTTGGGGAATGTGCCTTAATGTAGAAACAAAAAACAACCATCATAATGTTTCAATTTTCAGATTCATTTTAAGATTTACTTAACAAAACCAACAATGTTCTGATCATTTTATAACACTTCCAAAGAGTAAAAAACATAATAGTTTCTCCACTACCCAATCAAGTACCGATCAAGCGATCAATGAAGCATGCACAGATAAACTTTTACCTGTGACATGCCTGGGGCTAATTTCCACTACCGGACACGCTTTTATGGCTCTTTAGCCTGTGTATTGCTGTCAAATCAAGCCAGTTGTGCTGGTGTATAAATTTGTTAATTGAGGGGCCCATAGTAATAAAAATCGTAACTAGGCAGCCAGCTGGGGGGGCCCGGGCCCCCTGGCCCCCCACCTGGACACGTGCCTGGTTATATTATTAATTTTAAAAAAAAAGCTACATCTTACGAAATCTATGATAAAAACTGTGAAAAACAATAAAGATTAAATCAAAACAAAGAAGTATAAAATATTTTTATAGTTCTTTGATTAAAACAATAAATGGAGGTCTACAAACGTAGGCTTTGTTGGTAGCTTGTTAATGTTATTTAATAATTAGCTTAGGCGTGTTTGTCTTTTGTATTGGCAGCTCTGATCATGAGATAGTGAATCTAAAATTAAGTTCGGATTTCAATTTTGATGTATCCAGATACAGACAATAACTAATCTTAAATGGACATAAATATACTAGTATGCTATTTAGGCCAGCATTTTTTTATTTTCTGGTTTACGGGAGATTTTTCAAAAAGTTTGGGTCGGGGGGGACAAATAAAAATAAAAATAAAAATCCCAATTTTGAGCAGTCGACCAAATAAATAAAAATAAAACGTCCAAAAGGATACAATTTTTTTATTTTTTGTACACCCCAGAAAACAAAAGCTTGCAAGCTTAAATTGCATACACACTCACAAATGAACTATTCTGAACTGGTTTATATCTCATCATCTCAGTATACTGTTGTTTTCTTTATGTGTAGCTTGTATGAATAATGCAATTTTCAAAGTCACCAAAACTGTGGTATCTGTATATTTTATTATGAAAAACCACAAGTATATTTTTACTACAAAATAGATACATACCAAAACAAAAACTTTATCGGTATACTATACTATATTATTTTTGTTTTGGTATGTATCTATTTTGTAGTAAAAATATACTTGTGGTTTTTCATAATAAAATATACAGATACCACAGTTGACATTGCATAATGTTTATTATATAAACATGAATAAAAACTGCTATTAGAAATTTAGAATGGGGATATGCAACGACTACTTTAGGTCTGCATCCTGCATACATGCATATTAATTGGCCTTAGATGCAAAGTCTTAAATAACCAGCAATGTCATACTAGAAAGCCAAAATTACAAATTGATAAACTGGCTTTAAAATTAAATGGCTTTGGTTAAGTTTCAGTGGCTTGAATATTGTTTTATATTTTGTCGATTGTCAGTGCCACCTATACTGTATGACAAGTCAAAACAATCTGAACTTTGGTTCAGCTGAAATGTGTACAAAACAACAACCTTATTTGCTGATCTAACAACAGTATCGGATATTTATAAGACTCTTCACTGAGATGGGACTTGGACTTAGTAAATTATGAGTCCAGAAAAAACATTTATTACTGGATATGTCCTTATGTGTTCCTCATTGTCAAAGGCACATGTGACTGTTTGTGACATATAGTGTCTGAATGTTTGTCCAAAACATACTTTCAAAGGGTCTTCTTACAGATTTTATCGGTATACTTCAAGTGAACAGGACTCATGAGAATACTGCTGAGAGTTTCATGTTTGATAATTATCTTTTGAGTTACAGTACCTGGCTAGAACTTTAGTCAAACTAATTTGACACATCCTAGGAAATACTGAGATAATCTTTTCATATGAGCAAATTATCTCCACTCGGATTAGATTGCCTATCAAAAATATTAAACAACCATTAATCTGACTGTCCAATTATTTTGACTACATGTAGTTTGAATTTTTTATCAAATGTATCTTTATCAAGCATTTGCAGCGACATGTGTCATTTTACATATTGGAATTGCACTTTGTTTTGAACAGAACTGCTGAAAATTATGGTATTAGTTATTTTTTCTTCTCCAACCCCCAAGACTTCAAAGTAAAAAAAAAATATGTTTAGCAAGTTGATACTCACTTTTGCTCTTCCATTTTGCCATTTCTTTGGTTTCTTTCCTTTTTATCAAGTGTGGTATTTTTCTGACAGTCCCACATGAATTTGATCGTTGTCCAATTATAATATACAGACAACAAATCTCGTACATGTGATACGCCAGATTTTTCAACATCTGGACAGCGTTGATTAGTGGTCATTTTCGTATGTGATTATTCCTAATGTTGAGCTTTAGGTTCTGTAATTTCTACTCAGATCCAATTTGCTTACAATACTTGTTATCTCTGCAAACTTATTCCAAAGATTATTGTCTGTTAACTTGTATATTTTTCCTATTTAATTTCACACAGTTTACATTCATGTAGGCCGCCATTTTTCATGCGTCTACTGATCTTGATTAAAAACCTCTACCTTACAGTTAAAATTTTATTTTTGGCAGCAGCAATTATGGACGGTCGGCGGATAAAATGAAAATAAAAGTAATGAAAATGACTTTTATTTTTATTTTGTTTTGTCAAAAAATAGGGTCGGCGCTCCAATAAACCAGAAAATTAAAAAATGTTGGCCTTATGAACATTAAAAATTAATTATTTCTTTCAATGAAACTCATTCTGTCATAACTGAACGTTCTTCTTAAGAATCATTCCGCCATAATAATCTTTCTATTAATAGACCATATCTGATAGCGGCACAATGTTTTTAATCGGTATATCGGTAAATTAAAAGGTAAGTCAAGGTTTATTTAAATTAGAATCATCTTACTTCATTCTTCTAATAATGATCATACATATAACTGGTGACAATAAGTTATAATTATAATTCAAAGAAAAGCTATATAACAAAAATGATGGTGCACTAGACCTCAGGTCTGCTGCACTGGTGACGGTTCACTAGCCACTGCCAAAAAAATATTTCACTTTAATTCACCTCCTTTGTTAGTCACTTGCTGTCACATTCCAGTTCTAATCTAAAGATATGCTAGATTTAACAGATATTCAATATTTAAGTCCATCATGAAATGGAAGTGTCTTGGTGTACCAAAAACTGCCACTTTTTTGTTAGTGTTTTTATAACAAAATTATGTTTTTGGACTCTTTATGTATGAATAATAAATCCATTTTATTTTTAAACAGGCTGGGCACATCTCCCAATACGGGCAAATTACCTTGTTCAGGGTGATATACTCCGATCAGGTAAAACAAGAACAATAGAAAGGTACAAAATATTTGATAACTTTTTTATTAAGGAAGTGCTATAATGCTCATATTCTCAGGTCAACTTTATATGATATAAACAGTTGACAATATGATAATTTTTTAGGAAGTGTCTAGGGGTACGGATCTGTACCTCTAGAATCTGGTTGTAGAGATAGGGATCCGTACCCCTAGACAATCCTGTTAGGGGTTGTCTAGGGATACGGACCTCCTTTTTCCTGATGTTGTGTGTAAATTACATCTTATATTTTGTTGCAAATGAACAATCAAAATAAGAATTAACTAAAATTTAACTAAAACTTGAATCTAAATTGTTCATAGATGATAGAGTCCAGCATTCACCTGATTGTTAACATTTCCATTCCAACGTTAATAACCGAGGAACACCAAATGAATGACGAGGAATCGAACTGGATCAAAATAGATTTGATTTTAAGTAGTTCTGCATGTTTGATAAACCGGAAGTTACGGCGTAACGTCACTTGTCCAGAAAAAGTAGAATCAAGCCTGGATTCGGCGTACGGAAATGAAAATCAGTTTATGAATTAATGGCAACCTGTGAGTTAATTTATTAAAATTGCTCAGTTGCTATATTTCTAAAGTTAAAATATCTTATTAAAACATGTGACACTTTTAATAAATAATTCAAAACAATGTCTTAAAATTTGCTTGAAATAGGCAGTTCACTTTAATCATGGCCAAATATCACAAAAATAAGCACATAGACCTATTCATTTTATTTCACCATATTATAGGCCATATGTTTATTTACCACTGTGAGAGGTTTCATTAAAATCTACATTTTAGAAAAAAATTTATTCGCGGAAATGTTATGAAAGTTGCGATTTTCCCATAGGATCCCATTATGAAAAATTGCGTGAGCTCCAAATTTTCCAAATCAGTCTAGCAAAAAATCAAGCACACGACCCTATCATTTTTATTTGCTGAATTTTCTTAGTATATTCCAAAGTTTTGAAAAATCAGAATTTAATCAATTTCACATTGTAGAAAAAATTTCGATCCAAAAGTGCAGAACTACCTTAAAGTGATCTTGAATAATGTTTCGACATACCATTTATAATAATGATTATAGTATTTAGGTTTTCCGCACATTTGGTGGCTATAACGAATATTTCACATGTTTACAAACAGTTCTGTGTCAATTTTTTAAATTATTGTTAAGTTCAAAGAGCTCTTTGTTAAATTACAGCATAAATGGGTGCATATGCCTGTATGTTTTAATCAATTTATTTTTTTTCTGCTGAATTTCAAATATCATTCATTTGGGAGTTTGATACTCTGGTGAATCTTTTATCAACAGTTTATTTTTCAGTAAATTAATCAGCACAGAACAATCTCTCATTTGGAATTCCTTAGTTTATTACGTATCGGAAGAAATAAGTAAATAATTGGGAGAACGGTAATATCTGTAAACCATTTTGATTAAAGTTGCAGTTTTATATTGATTAAGACTTATTTGATATTTATTTAATTTTCTTCCAAATTAAAGATGTAATTTAAAACAACCCACTGTATCTGGAAAAGGAGGTCCGTACCCCTAATAGGATTGTCTAGAGGTACAAATCTGTACCCCTAGACATTTCCAATTTTTGTTGTAAAAATTTCAGATTTTCAACATTATTTAACAAAATTTATGCGAAATTGATTAAATGGTACAATGATATAAAGCTTTAGTAAAAATATTTATGTTAGCACTTTAAAAAGAAATACCAATTTTTTTTTGTACTTTTCTATTGTTCTTGTTTTACCTCGATCGGGGTATATTACCCCAAACGAGGTAATTTACCCCGATTGGGAGATGTGCCCAGTCTGTTAGACATAAAATATACTGATAAAGTTTTAAGGGGTGTTTAAGTCATGTCTTAGATTTTGACACATAACTTTTTTTCAGGTTTCCTGTGCAAAAGTGCCCCCTTCAGTCGTTAACAACTATAGACCAATTTTTCTGCTTAACACTGTAGAAAAGGTATTTGAAAGAGTAATCTATTACTCTTCAAACATGTTTTTAATTATGCCTCCCTTCGAAGAAGGTGGGTTATATTGTTTTGCAGATGTCGGTCGGTCGGTATGTCGGTAGGTCTGTAGACCACTTGGTTTCCGGATGGTAACTCAGGAACGCTTTGGCCTAGGATCATGAAAGTTGATAGGAAGGTTGGTCATGACCAGCAGATGACCCCTATTGATTACGAGATCAGTTGCTCAATGGTCAAGGTCACAGTGACCCAGAACAGTAAAACGGTTTCATGATGATAACTCAAGAATGCTTGGGCCTAGAATCATGTAAGTTTAGAGGGAAGTTGGTCATGACCATTAGATGACCCCTATCTATTTTGAGGTCAGTAGATCAAAGGTCAAGGTCACAGTGACCTGGAACATTGAAATGGTTTCCAGGTGATAATTCAAGAACGCTTAGGCCTAGGATCATGAAAGTTGATAGGTAGGTTGGTCATGACCAGCAGATGACCCCTATTGATTTTGAGGTCAGTAGGTCAAAGGTCAAGGACACAGTGATGCATAACAATTAAACAGGTCCGGGCTATAACTTGAGAATGCTTAATACAGATGTTGATCATGACCAGTAGATGACCCCTATTGACTTTGAGGTTAAAGGCCAAGGTCACAGTAACCCGGAACAGTTAAACGGTTTCTGGGTGATAACTCCAGAATTCTTGGGCCTAGGATTTTGAAAGTTGATAGGAAGGTTGGTCATGACCAACAGATGACCCCTATTGATTTTGAGGTCAGTAGGTCAAAGGTCAAGATCACATTGACCCAAAACAGTAGAACTTTTTTATGCCAAATAACTGGAGAATACTTTGGTCTAAAATCACATTTGATACAGAGTTTACTTATGATTTGTAAATGACCCATAATTACTGATTCTAGGTCAGTACGTCAAACATCCAGTGCACAGTGACCAAATAATTTCTGTTCCTTGAGCAATTACTGAATGCATCAATGGGGGCATTTTGTGTTCTCCAAGCTCTTGTTTCACATCCTCAGAGTCTGGGTTTATGCCCAGTGATTCAACTGTAAATCAGTTTATGTACTTATATATTTTGTAAAGCTCTAGATGATGGATTAGAAGTTAGAGTTCTATTCTTTGATATCAGTAAAGCTTTCGATAAAGTTTGGCATAAAGGCTTGTTGGTTAAACTACATGATTCCGGAATTCTTAGTAATCTTCTTCAGTGGTTTACAGACTATACTTTACAAATCGTAGACAGTGAGTAGTTCTTCCTGGCACAATATCAGATTGTGTAGCAATATCTACTGGCTTTCCTCAAGGTTAGATACTTGGACCTCTCTTACTTCTTGTTTATATTAATGATATTGTTCAAGATATAGGTTCTAACATTAATTTTTTCGCTTATGACACGAGCCTTCATTTGGTAGTACGTAATCCTATTGAAACATACAACATCATCCGAGCAGATATACAAAAAATATCTAGCTGGGCTGACAAATGGCTTGTTAATTTCAATCCAGCTAAGTCAGAATCCGTTACCATCACCCGAAAAGTTAATAAGCCTGACCAATCCCCTGTTTAGAATGTCCGGCCAACAAATTCCGCAAGTCTCTGAGCACAAACATCTTCAGTTTTCTTCGCCGGGGATGGATCCTGGCACTCACAAATAAACTACATGGAAGCGGAACAATATTATGCGTAAACTTAAATTAAAGTTAGACCGTCGAGCCTTAGAAATTATCTATATCTCTTTTATTCGTCCTGTCATAGAGTATGCTGATGTAGTCTGGAATAACTGTGCCATTTATGAGAAACAAGAACTTGACAAAACCCAGAATCGAAGCTGCCAGAATAGTGACAGGCGTAACCAAACTAAAATCCTTGTAGGAACTCTACCATGAAACTAAGTGGGAAACTCTTTCTGAAAGAAGAAAACAACATAAACTTATACAATTATATAAAATGAAAATCAACTTACTCCCACTTACCTTTCACACCTTGTTCCCGATCTTGTTTGTGAGAACTCTACATACAGCCTATAGGGATTTTTCTAGACCTCTAAAAAGGGCAGGGTGCTGCTAAAAAGGGGCAGGGTGCATTTTGCGCATTGCGCACCTTTGTCTACAAAAATCAAAAGGTAGATTTCCATGGTTTTTGGTTATAAATGTCTATTTTGTAAGTTACTACATTGTATATTAGGTTGTGCAATACAATCTTTATGCAGAACTTAACATTTTAAGGTATTTCTAATCAAGAACACTTGCAAGAAAAAATAATGAATGCAATCATAAAACAAACAGTATGTATTTATTAATGATAAGCATGTTATATAAACAAACAGGAATAATGTTTTGTTGTGGAGGTTTTTTTTTCATTCAGATTCATTGTAAGTTTCTTCTAGTGCAAATCTGAATACATTTTCAATAAATGTCATTATACATTCATTATATTACTGAACATACTGTTGATACTCATGTAAAATGGGCAGATTTTTTACCCCCTGGACCACTGTGTATCTTTTTTTAACCAACCAATTAAAAACACATATAGTAACTAAATATTTAAACAAAATGTACGAAGCATGATTTCATTGTACACATTATCATATCTCTGTTTTGATATGTGTTTGTCGTAATCATATTCAATAACCTTTATTATTTATGATCATAATGTGAAATAAAATGTATAGGTGCATGTGCTTCTTTTTGAGATATTTGACTATGATTAAAGTGAACCGTACATTTCAAACTGATTTTTAGCTCGACTATTCGAAGAATAGTCTAGCTATTCTACTCACCCTGGCGTCGGCGTCGGCGTCACACCTTGGTTAAGTTTTTGCATGCAAGTACATACAGCCATCAATTAAAGGCATATAGCTTTGAAACTTATTTTATCTTTTTCTAGGTCAATTACCAACCTCTCTGGGTCAAGTCCCATAACTCTGACATGTATTTTGAGCAAATTATGCCCCCTTTTGGACTTAGAAAATTTTGGTTAAAGTTTTACATGCAAGTTACTATCTCCAAAACTAATGCAGATATTGATTTGAAACTTCACATGTGTCTTCGGGGTTATAAAACTAGTTGATAGCAGCAAGTCCCATAACTCTGACCTTCATTTTGGCCAAATTATGCCCCCTTTTGGACTTAGAAAATTCTGGTTAAAGTTTTGCGTGCAAGTACATACAGCTATTTCTAAAAGGCATATAGATTTTAAACTTATTTTTTCTCTTTCTAGATCAATATCCAACCTCACTGGGTCAAGTCCCATAACTCTGACTTGTATTTTGGCCAAATTATGCCCCCTTTTGGACTTTGAAAATTCTGGTTAAAGTTTTACATGCGAGTTTCTATCTCCAAAACTAATGCAGATATTGAATTAAAACATCACATGTGCCTTGGGGGTTATAACATTAGTTGATAGCAGCAAGTCCCATAACTGATATGCATTTTGGTCAAATTATGTCCCCTTTTGAACTTAAAACTCTTTTAATATTTAACCTTTTTGGGTAATATTTTCCTGCTTCTGGGACAATATTTCGTATAGTCGAGCTTGGCTGTCTTACGGACAGCTCTTGTTAGACATTATTTTGAATTATTTAACATATCAGATATTTTAATATCGTATTTTAACTTTAGAAAGATGGTAACAGTGCCACTGTAATAAGTTTACTCACGGGTTGCCATCGATTCATAAAATGATTTTCATTTCTGTATGCCGAATCCAGGCTTTATTCTACGTTTTCTGGATAAATGACATAATGCCATCACTTTGGGTTTATCAAACATGCAGAACTACCTTAATCTCTAAATCAAGAGGATAGAAGTCAGATGTAACAGATAGCTTTAACATTTTGTCATGATACTGAATGTATTGTCATCTTTGTTTGAAATCACTAACAATAATGCATTCTTTAATGTTTAATTAAAATTAGTGAAGGAAGTGGCTAGTAAGGTCCCTTAGAAACCTAAACCTCTAGTGTAAATGAAACATTTACGACTTAAATTCTGATACAGGACAAGCTAGTCATAGTGTCAAGAGTTTGACTTTTTCTTTGAATGTGGTTGAGAATTTAAAAAAAGGTTTTATCTACACACTGGTTCATCTATCTTAATTTTATTTTTATGCCCGTGAAGGTGGGCATATTTAAATTGCACTGTCCGTCCAAGATCAAGGTCACACTCAGAGGTCAAAGGTTAACAGGGTCTGTTCGTGTCGGTCCATAACTCTGCCATCCATGAAGGGATTTTGAAATAACTTTGCATAAATGTTTACCATTATGAGATGATGTGTCCTGCACAGGACCCAGACCCCTAGCTCCAAGGTCAAGGTCACACTTAGAAGTCATAGGTTAACAGGGTCTGTTTTGTGTCCGCTTCATAACTCTGCCATTCATCAAAGGGATTTTTGAAATAACTTGGCATAAATGTTCCCCATAATGAGACGATGTGTCATGCCCAAGATCCAGATGCCAAGCTCTAATATCAAGGTCACACTTAGAGGTTTTAAAGGTTAACATGGTCTCTTTTTTGTCTGGTTCATAACTCTGCCATCAATGAAGGGATTTTAAAAATACTTGGCAGAAATGTTCCCTATTTAGAGGTGACGTGTCGTGGGCAAGACCCAGACCCCTAGCTCCAAGGTAGAGGTCATACTTAGAAGTCAAAGGTTAATAGGGTCCGTATCTTGTCCGGTTAATAACTCTACCATTCATCAAGGGATTTTAAAATTACTTGGCACAAATGTTCCCTATAATGAGTTGATGTGTCATGCACAAGACCCAGACCCCTAGCTCCAAGGTCAAGGTTTCCTTTTGAGAACATTTTTTTTTGGTCATAAAATGATTCATTCCATAAACTATTCTGGCATATTTTGCGCAGACAGCTGTAGCATTCTTTGGCACGCTTCGAGGGCATTTGTCACTAACAGTGACAGCTCTTGTTTACAGAATTGAATTGGTATGTGTAAAGGACCTAAATAATATAAGTTCACCATATTGTTAAGATCACACAGGCATTAACAGACAGATTGTATTCATCACATTATGGCAGTTATATGCTGAAAATAAATTGTTGTGAGGCCTACCTATGCTATTTAGTGTTTGCAATCTGTTCATTGTAGTGTAACTTCATTTTTAGCTCGACTATTCGAAGAATAAGTAGAGCTATCCTACTCACCACGGTGTCGGCGTCGGCGTCACACCCTGGTTAAGTTTTTCATACCAGTCCACATTTTGACAAAGTCTTTTGAGATAAAGCTTTGAAACTTTCAACACTTGTTTACCATCACCATGTCCAGTTATAGGCAAGAGTACATAACTCTGTCAAGCATTTTGGTTGAATTATTGCCCCATTTTGACTTAGAAATCTTGGTTAAGTTTTTCGTACCAGTCTACATTTTGACAAAGTCTTTTGAGATAAAGCTTTGAAACTTTCAACACTTGTTTACCATCACCATGTGCAGTTGTAGGCAAGAGTACATAACTCCATCAAGCATTTTGGCTGAATTATGGCCCCTTCTGACTTAGAAATCTTGGTTAAGTTTTTCGTACCAGTTTATATTTTGTGTTAAGTGTTTGACATATGGCTTTGAAACTTTTATATCTTGTTCAGTATTATAGTCTCTATCAGTAGGCAAGAGTACATAACTATGTCATCTTTTTTGGCTGAATTATGGCCCTTTTTGGACTTTGAAATTTTTGTCAAAACTATTTGAACTGCGGCTTTGAAACTTTTAACACTAGTATATCAACATGATTTCCATCTGTAGGCAAGTGTACAGAACTCTGTCAACTATTTTGACTGAATTATGACCCTTTTTGGACTTGGAAATTAGTTAAATTTTTTATACAAGTTCATATTTTGCCTAACATATAACTTAACATATTTGCCATCATGGTCACACATTGCCATTTACGGTAAGACTAATCGAAATCCACAAATACAGGAACATTTTTTGTTTAATCCATTTTTTTCTTTTGTCTGAAAATCTATGGAAATATTTTGACCCCATTCTTCAATCAATTCTTCGAATAGTCGAGCGCGCTGTCATCCGACAGCTCTTGTTTAAAATAAGTTTTGTAAAGAAAATGTAAACACTGGTTGAAAGTAAATTTAGATAGTAAATAAATACCAAGATGAAGTACTGAGAGATACCAGCTTACACACAAAAAGAAATCAGCTGATGGAGCACCTGGGGCCCAACCTCACAAAGTCCCATAATATTCTAGCCGTGTGAGTCATATATGACTACAAAATCCCCACAGGTCCGGTAAGTCATATGCCAGTTCTCAAAATAAATATTGTTATTTCAATTAATCTTACTCTTAAACAAAAAATAGGAATCTTCTGTAAAATACAGATTCAATATAAGTACCATAACTAGTTTTTCTTATGTTATCTGTTTATGTGCACATATTAAAAAGTGTGAAAACATAGTACCAACTAAGGGGAATAGACTGAAACTTCATACAATAAAAAGACTTGTTCACTGTGATGATCTGACATG
The DNA here is from genome assembly GCF_021730395.1 of Mercenaria mercenaria. Taxonomy (NCBI): domain Eukaryota; kingdom Metazoa; phylum Mollusca; class Bivalvia; order Venerida; family Veneridae; genus Mercenaria; species Mercenaria mercenaria. The sequence continues at coordinate 57,685,105 of NC_069371.1, read as the reverse complement.
CAGTTCACAGGTTCTGTAACTTTACATTTTTACAAAATTATGCCCATTTTAGGACTAAGCAATTTTTATATGCCCATTTTGAAAAAACGGATGTATTATGAGATGGCGCATTGTCTGTCTGTCTCTCTGTCTGTCTCATAATTTTTGTCCAGAGTGTAACTTTATAACCATTAAAGATATTGACTTTAAATTTGGCATATAGGTAGATGGCGATGAGACGATGTGCAGAGCACTTGAACCGGCTCTATAGGCCAAAGGTCAAGGTCACAAATTGAGCTCAGAGGTCAAATTTGTACATTTTATTTTGTGTCCAGAGCATAACTTATTAACCATTCAAGATATTGACTTCAAACTTGGGATGTAGGTAGGTGGTGATGAGATGATGTGCAGACTGCATGATCCAGGGTGGTAGGTCAAAGGTCAAGGTCACAGTTTGACATAACGGTTTTCTGCATGCAGTCATGTTGTTTATATATGGATTTAGAAGTCATTTTGTGCAATAACTATTTTAGCCTGAGAAAATGCTGTGTGCATGATCCGGGTCTCTCGGGTCAAGGTCAAGGTCGTTATTATGTCTCCCCCACTGGGAAGACCTGTTGTTTTTGCCCTGTCCGTCTGTCTGTTCTTCCATCTGTCACACTTCATTTCCTATCAATAACTGGAGAATCATTTGACCTAGACACTTCAAACTTCATAGAATGGTAGGGCTTATGGAGTAGACGACCCTTATTGTTTTTGGGGTCACTCCATCCAAGGTCAAGGTCACAGGGGCCTGATCATGGAAAACCATTTACCATCAATAACTTGAGAACCACTTGACGCAGAATGTTAAAACTTCATAGGATGATTAAACATGCAGAGTTGATTTTGGGGTCACTCTATTAAAGGTCAAGGTCACAGGGGCCTGAATCTGGAAAATCATTTCCGGTCAGTAACTTGAGAACCACTTGACCCAGAATGTTGAAGCTTCATAGGATGATTGGACATGCAGAGTAGATGATCCCTATTGATTTTGGGGTTACTCTATTAAAGGTCAAGGTCACAGTGGACAGAACATGGAAATCCATTTCCAGTCAATAACTTGAGAACTATTTGACCTAGAACCTTCAAATTTCATAGGGTGATTAGACTTACATAGATGACCGGTTTTGTTTTTAGGGTACTCCATCAAAGGTCAAGGTCACAGGGGGCTGAACATAGAAAACTCTTTTCAATCAATAACTTGAGAACCACTTGGCCAAGAATGTTGAAACTTAATAGGATGATTGGACATGCAGAGTAAATGACCCTTACTGATTTTGGTGTCACTTGATCAAAGTTCAAGATCATGGGATTGAACATGGAAAACCATTTCCAATTCATAACTTGAGAAGCCCGCCCGCTTAGCTCAGTAGGTAAGAGCGTTGGTCTACGGACCGCGGGGTCGCGAGTTCGATCCTCGGGCGGGGCGTATGTTCTCCGTGACTATTTGATAAACGACATCGTGTCTGAAATCATTAGTCCTCCACCTCTGATAATTCATGTGGGGAAGTTGGCAGTTACTTGCGGAGAACAGGTTTGTACTGGTACAGAATCCAGGAACACTGATTAGGTTAACTGCCCGCCGTTACATGACTGAAATACTGTTGAAAAACGGCGTTAAACCCAAAACAACAACAACAACATAACTTGAGAACCACTAGGCCCAGAATGTTGAAACTTAGTGAGATGATTGGACATGTCAAGTAGATGATCCCTATTGCTGCCAACCATCATTGTCTCTTTGACTTTTGCTCCTGTCCTGTATTGACTTCTTGCCTATATGACTATGCATTAAGGGAGACATGCGCTTGTCTACAAAAGCATCTTCTAGTTTAAATTTTTAGCTCACCTGAGCACTAAGTGCTCAAGGTGAGCTTTTGTGTGTGTGTGTGTTCAGGTTTAACGCCTTTTTCAACAATTTTTCAGTCATATAAACGAAGGTGTGAGCACAATGCCCAACTTTATAGTGCTGCCTCACTGGAATATCACGCCGTAGACATGTGGCATGATACCCCACCCAGTCACATTATACTGACACCAGGCTGACCAGTCCTAGCACCATCTCTTAATGCTGAGCGCCAAGCGAGGAAGCTACTAGTACCATTTTTTTACGTCTTTGGTATGACGCGGCCAGGGATCAAACCCACAACCTCCCGCACTCAAAGCGGACGCTCTACCACAAGGCTACCGAGCTTTTGTGATCGCCCTGTGTCCGTCGTCAGTCGTCTGTCCTCAACAATTTGACTGTTAACACTCTAGAGGTCACAATTTTGGTCCAATCTTAATGAAACTTGGTCAGAATGTTACCCTCAATAAAAACTTAGACAAAAACAAGGTCACCAGGTCAAATCAAAGGAAAAGCTTGTTAACACTCTAGAGGTCACAATTTTTGCCCAATCTTAATGAAACTTGGTCAGAATGTTACCCTTAATAAAATCTTTCACAAATTCGATATTGGGTCATCTGAGGTCAGAAAACTAGGTCACCAGGTCAAATCAAAGGAAAAGCTTGTTAACACTGTAGAGGCCACATTTATGACTGTATCTTCATGGAACTTGGTCAGAAAGTTAACCTTGGTGATCTTTAGGTCAAGTTCGAATCTGGGTCATGTGGGGTCAAAAACTAGGTCACCAGGTCAAATCAAGGGAAAAGCTAGTTTACACTTTAGAGGACACATTTATGACCATATCTTAATGAAACTTGGTCAGAATGTTAATTTTTAGGATCTTTAGGTCAAATTTCAATCTGGGTCAAGTGGGGTCAAAAACTAGTTCACCAGGTCAAATCAAAGGAAAAGCTTGTTAGACCACGATAATCTGTAAATAGCCAATCGCAAAGCAGTCTTGTACTCATCTATATTTCATATACAACAGTAAGTAGAGTTGTATATATATCCGAATATTTATAATATAACAAATGGTCACAATTCCCACTTTGAACAAAAAAATACTCTAGATCTAACTGCTCAAGTCTACAACACTATATACTCCCATGCCTTGGTACATGATACAGTTTTAATTAACTGAACATAAATATAGAAAAACCAGTCCAGCCTAACAAGTTAATCACAAGTTAGTTCTCCTTTCCGCACCTGTAGCGTAATAAAACGTATTAGCGTCTGATGGCCCTTTCACGCTTCCATAGAATCAACATATATTACACGAAATTCATTTTGAAAATATTTCTGAAATGTGTTGGTCAGCAGCTCTCAAATACGGAAATATCTTACATCCAAGGCATATACTGACACTTTCAGACAACATCAAAAAGAACCTATTGAGCGATTTGACGAAGTTCCATAAATCTCTATGTACCATTGCTCTGTTATCATTAATCCTCCACCTCTGATTCATGTGGGGAAGTTGGCAGTTACTTGCGGAGAACAGGTTTGTACTTGTACTGAATCCAGGAACACTGGTTAGGTTAACTGCCTGCCGTTACATGACTGAAATACTGTTTAAAAACGGCATTAAACCCAAAAAAAACAAAACAAACGGACGGATTTGTGTTTATTCCGAGTTCAAATATGTTTTCGTAGATGGAAAGCTGACATGTCTTGCTAAAGCCCAGGTATTTTCAAATCATTAGAAAAGACTGAAAATTGACTCCCCATTAGCAAAAAAACAGAAAGAAGTCCACACGCATATATTTTGATGGGGTGACCTATGACTATTGACCAATGCAAAGGCGAGTTTAGTATGACTTGTCTACTTTCATTTTCTTTACTTCTGGAAATAACTGAAGGTCAAGTGACGTCATTTTCTGTGTTGTCAAAAACATACATAATTATGCCTGGCGTGATTGCATAAAAATGTGCTCGATGTCACAAGTTGTGTTTGGTGCTCACTTCTCCTACTCAAATCATACAGAACCAACTTTGCATTTAAAGGTGGTTAATCATGTTTTTTAATACTTGTTAGATTTTCACTGGAAGTATTTTTAAAATATGATTTTCCTATCCTGGTTGCCCAACCAAGATACAAAAAATGTATTGTTATTTTAGCATAATTATACATTTAATAAACATATTTTGCCAAAGTAATGATAAGAATCAATATAAGGACTATATTTGTATTATTGAGAAAAATATACATTGCCTAAAACCATTAAGTTTTTAAAATTACTATTACCTCCTTTTGTCTATCTTGGTTGTGCAACCAAGATAAATTGAAAATAGATTAATATCTAAGATACATACCACAGAAATAGACCACTTTTGAATACTTTTATATTAAAGGGAGGTCATTGCAAATTTTCATAGAAAGTAGTAATATATACATTTGGAATCTAATCTTATGTAATGGACCTATTTATTCCTTAAATAAATCTCAGACCTAATATATGAAAATTGAAAAATGTTATAAAATGTTGCTCAGATGTGATTGATCACCTTTAATACATGTAGCTCCATCCAGACATTCCAACAAAAATGTGTAGGTCACATACAAACCCCCCCTTGTTAACTCCTAGAATTCCCAGATTTATACATTAACTGGATAAAGTGTATTCAAACATGAAAAAAATTGGTAAAAAGCATCACACAAGCAGTCTAGGCCTAGACTAGCCACTATACTGATAATAACTATACTTCTATATTTTCCCTTTTTTGACAAATTCTATTTCATAGAGACAAAAGCCAGTCTATTTTAGAGATTTTCACACAGGACTGATGTATGATATTGGACATAGGATATAGACTGGCTCAGTTCACTACATTCAATCATAAAAATGTAAAAAGATATATCATAGTCTAGGAGCTAGTCTAGTCTAGGCCCTGTAATATAGGATCCAAAAGGAAATAAGAATCCCCAATCAATCGCGGTTATCTTTACTAGTGGCTCACAAATAAGTAGAAATGAAAAGGTTTAAAAAAAAATTTTTGTTTCTGGTGACATGCTAATAAAAAGTAGGGTAGGTATGTCGGTAAAAATTTTTTTGTGGGGGGATTTTTATATGCCCTAAGGAACATATTATGTTATACCCCCCGTGTCTATCTGTCCGTCCGTTAGCAATTTCGTGTCTGCTCTGTAACTCCTGAACCCCTTGAAGGATTTCAAACAAATTTGACACAAATGTTCACCACACCAAGACAACGTGCAGAGCGCATGTTTGGATGTCTCGCTTCAAGGTCAAGGTCACACTTAGGGGTCAAAGGTCATATCAGTTTGTTTCATGTCAGCTCTGTAACTCTTGAACTGCTTGATGGATTTCAAAGAAACCTGGCACAAATGTTCACCACACAGCGACGACATGCAGAGCGCATGACTCACTTCAAGGTCAAGGTCAAACTTAGGGGTCAAAGGTCACGTATGACTTTGCTTTGTGTATATTGCTCTGCATTGCAGTGTTCTTGTTTTTATTTTGGCAGATGTTTTTATTTGGCAGATATTTGTTTTTATTTGGCAGATTATCATTTGTTACCCTGTCCGTTTCAAAAAATAATCTTTAAAATCATTGCGCAAATAACAAATTTATTGTGCTGTGCATTTTATGAATTGCGCAGGCTTACAAAGCTTGCGTAACATCCAGCGAAAGACAAAATATAGTTCCAGAACATACTGCTAGTATTTTATTGAGTGGATACCTCTGAAATCATTGGAATGTCTCTTATCAAAGAGTTTACCACATCGATGAAATTAGATTATGAGAGCTTCATTTTAAATGACCCGAATAAGATATGTGCAGAGACTTCGCGGATGAATCCCAACTACATTCTGGACACTTCTCGGAGAACACGCGTGACCTGTTTATAACTTTGCGTGGGTTGAATTTTGCAGTCAGTAAACGGATAAATTATCGGAAGAAGAAGCTCTTACTGGTTTGTTTAGTTACTACTGATATTAAAAATGATATTAATTCTTATTTTTCAAGAAATAAACAAATCGGCGAAACATTAAATTGTATTTTCTTGTAGTTTTTGAAATCGAAAGTAGATCGTCTATGTTTGGCAGCTTTGATGAAACGAAACAACTTTTTTATGAAAAGATTTAAAAAAGAGGTAATTTAACCGTAAACTTCAATGTCAGATACTGCCAATTGCTGCTAAATGTCTTCGTATCATCACAATTTGTTAAATATATTGTTGAAACTGGAGAAAAGTGTAATCGTATCCGGATATAATATTTTGGGTAAATATCGAGCTGTGTTATGAAATTTTAACATTCAAGTAACATACATGATAGATATTATTGTAACAGAAATGATTCTAGAATTTATTTTTATTACACCTACATATAATCTATGTCAGACTCGTATTCTAGTCCTGAGGCATGATCTGAAAGTAAAAAGATGAAGTGACAGTCATACTTTGGATATTGTAATACTAGAAAGAATCTAGATCGTAACCTTTCTGGAATTTTGACTGGTTTGGATAATTTGCTTACGATTCAGGTTCGCAAAAAAATGAAATCGTCACCCATTCTGCTTTTCATGATGACACATGGCTTGATTTTTGCAGTCAGTAAGCGGATAAATTATCCCGAGAAAGAGCTCTTACTGATTTGTTTAATTACTACTGATTTTAAAAATGATTTTATTTCTTATTTTTCGAGAAATAAACAAATCGGCGAAACATTAAATTGTATTTTCTTGAAGTTTTTGAAATCGAAAATAGATCGTTATGTTAGAGTGCTTTGACGAAACGAAACAATTTTTTTTATGAAATGATTTAAATAATTTCACCGTAAACTTCAAAGTCAGATACTGCCAATTGCTGCTAAACTGTCTTCATATCATCACAATTTGTAAAACATATTGTTGAAACTGGAGATTTTGGCGGTATAAAAGAAAGTGTAATCATATCCGGATATAATATTTTGGGTAAATATCGAGCTGTGTTAGAAATTTAAACATTAAAGTAACAGACATGATAGATATTATTGTAACAGAAATGATTCTAGAATTTATTTTTATAATACATACATATAATCAATATCAGACTTATATTCTAGTGCTGAGGCATGACCTGAAAGTAAAAATATGAAGTGACAGTCATTCATACTTTGAATATTGTAATACTAAAAAGAATCTAGGTAATATTTAGAAATTGAAACATAAAATTTTCAGTTAGAAATCGCACCAAAGGCTGTATCAAGGGTCTACATTTTCAAAATTTCCTTGTTGTGATACCACAAACCCTACTTGCAGGAGGGGGTATCCTCCCACACCCTCCCCCCATATTGCCACTTTACAGTTTGATACATTTGCCCTTTTACCCCCTGCCACAATGCCCATTTCAAAATCTGACTGCAGTTCAAAGCGGGAAGGAACACCCCTCCCCACACCCACCTGCTACCGACCACGTAAAAATGGCTCAAACATTTTTTCAGCCCAGTCTGGGCCTGTCTGTCTACATGAATCAAAACGGATAATTGAAAGTACATAGACTTGGGGACTACTGACATGGTTTTGAAGGGGTTAACAGGTCTGAAATAGAATAAATGATGGTTTTAACTAAAAAAGAACTGCATTTATTAATATTGGTTATCTTTTCCGAAATTGGTAGCTAGTCCGAGTAACTTCTCTTAGTTTTGAATGCGCAATTTTCCTGTCAGTGTAAACATTCATGACACTATATATTGACACTCAGCAACATTTACATATCTTTAAATGCTAAAGTAAGTATACTTTAAATTGACATCCCTTATAATATGATTGAACAATACCTAGCGTGTGACACAGTTATTGCCAGGCCCCTTATCTGTAAAATATCTGAACAGTTCTTTCGTCCATCCGTTACAAATTGTATGTGGCAGTCCGCGCTATAAAATTTCAATATATAAATTTTCATATTCAAATTTTATCATATGCGAATATATACCAGCCGATAATTGCCTGTTTTGGTAATGCCGGAGGCAAATGTTTACTGGAAAAATATTTATAGTCATGGGCAGTATCTTAGTGTCAGCTGTAAAATTGTAGTTTGTACTTTCAACATTTTTATTTTTGCGAACCACTCGTCAATTTTAGAGAAATATATTGGGTTTAAATACTTGTATAATGTCAATCAAAGTTTTACTAGGCATCAATTGAATGTCCATTTCATCTATTGTAACAAAATCTCTGTTCAGTTGGGGAAAAAAACTAAAACCAAACTGAAACTGGTAGACTATACTACCAGTACATCAATTATTAGCCGACTCTCAGGCCCTTCAGGCCTTTGATTATTACTTCCCTTCTTTGTTACTATAAATAGCTTATTTTGAAACTTTTTTATTATTGGTCGTAGGGAAAAACCGAGACCACTTTTCTGTGGTACAACATTGATGGTACCTCCAATTTTTAAATGTATTTTGACAAACCTGTACCTGGTAAGGATTTTTTTGTTGACATAGAATATTTTTTTGTGGACTTTTTTTGGAATTTCTTCCCTTTGTTGTTCCTGTCCTTTAAGCTTCATGTCAAGTTCTTTAAATTTTGCTCCCATCCTCTGATGTAACCCTCCGGGTGTATATTACCCTGCTTTGTGGAGCTCTTGTTTTTAGCTCACTTGAGCACAAAGTGCTCAAGGTGAGCTTTTGTGATCGCCCTGTGTCCGTCGTCCGTCTTTGTCCGTCCGTCCGTCCATCGTCAACAATTTGACTGTTAACACTCTAGAGGTCACAATTTTGGTCCAATCTTAATGAAACTTGGTCAGATTGTTACCCTCAATAAAATCTTGGATGAGTTCGATATTGGGTCATCTGGGGTCAAAAACTAGGTCTCCAGGTCAAATCAAAGGAAAAGCTTGTTAACATTCTAGAGGTCACAGTTTTGGCCCAATCTTAATGAAACTTGGTCAGAATGTTACCCTCAATAAAATCTTGGACGAGTTCTATATTGGGTCATCTGGGGTCAAAAGCTAGGTCACCAGGTCAGATCAAAGGAAAAGCTTGTTAACACTGTAGAGGCCATATTTATGACTGTATCTTCATGAAACTTGGTCAGAATGTTAATCTTGATGATCTTTAGGTCCAGTTAGAATCTGGGTCATGTAGTGTCAAAAACTAGGTCACTAGGTCAAATCAAAGGAAAAGCTAGTTAACACTCTAGAGGTCACATCTATGACCTTATCTTAATGAAACTTGGTTAGAATGTTAATCTTGATGATTTTTAGGTCAAATTCAAATCTGGGTCAGGTGGGGTCAAAAACTAGGTCACCGGGTCAAATCAAAGGAAAAGTTAGTTAGCACTTTAGATGCCATATTTATGACCATATCTTAATGAAACTTGGTCAGAATGTTAAACTTGATGATCTTTAGGTTAACTATAAATCTGGTTCAGATGGGGCCAAAAACTAGGTCACCAGGTCAAATCAAAGGAAAAGCTAGTTAACACTATAGAGGCCACATTTATGACCCTATCTTAATGAAACTTGGTCAGAATGTTAATGTTGATGATCTTTAGGTCTAATTTAAATCTGGGTCAGGCGGGGTCAAAAACTAGGTCACCAGGTCAAATCAAAGAAAAAGCTTGTTAACACTCTAGAAGTCACATTAATGACTGTATCTTCATGAAACTTGGCCAGAATGTTAACCTTAATAATCTTAAGGTCAAGTTCGAATCTGGGTCATGTAGGATCAAAAACTAGGTCACCAGGTCAAATCAAAGGAAAAGCTAGTTAACACTCTAGAGGCCACATTTATGACCATATCTTAATGAAACTTTGTCAGAATGTTAATCTTGATGATCTTTAGGTCCAGTTTGAATCAGGGTCATGTAGGATCTAAAACTAGGTCACTAGGTCAAATCAAAGGAAAAGCTTGTTAACACTGTAGAGGTCACATTTATGACCATATCTTAATGAATCTTGGTTAGAATGTTAATCTTGGATGATCTTTAGGTCAGATTCAAATCTGGGTCAGGTGGGGTCAAAAACTAGGTCACTGGGTCAAATCAAAGGAAAAGTTAGTTAGCACTTTAGATGCCATGTTTATGACCATATCTTTAAAACTTGGTCGGAATGTTAAACTTGATGATCTTTAGGTCAACTTTAAATCTGGTTCAGATGGGGCCAAAAACTAGGTCACCAGGTCGAATTAAAGGAAAAGCTAGTTAACACTATAGAGGCCACATTTATGACCCTATCTTAATGAAACTTGGTCAGAATATTAATGTTGATGATCTTTAGGTCTAATTTAAATCTGGGTCAGGTGGGGTCAAAAACTAGGTCACCAGGTCAAATCAAAGAAAAAGCTTGTTAACACTCTAGAAGCCACATTAATGACTGTATCTTCATGAAACTTGGTCAGAATGTTTACCTTGATAATCTTAAGGTCAGTTTCGAATCTGGGTCATGTAGGGTGAAAAACTAGGTCACCAGGTCAAATCAAAGGAAAAGCTAGTTAACACTCTAGAGGCCACATTTATGACCATATCTTAATGAAACTTTGTCAGAATGTTAATCTTGATGATCTTTAGGCCAATAGGTCAGGTGAGCGATACAGGGCCTTCATGGCCTTCTTGTTTATTAAGTGAGACTTTTCGGAAATCGTTTTTGTGTCAAAAATGAATACAAATAAGGGGGTTATGCCTTTAGAGCATCAGTAAGTTGATTTCTAACATCTCTGACGATGTTTAAAGCTTAAAAAGTGCATTTTGCAACTTTTTGTTAAAAAGTTTTAAAAAAATTCTCCAAGACAATAAAGACATATAGGGTCGGCCAAAAATTTAGGGTAGGTCAGGATACTGGAAACAAACATTTTTTTTTACGCCTAAATAAAGCAGAGTAGTAGTATAGCTCTATTGAAATTGACCTGATTTAAAGTTAAATATCCTAAATGAAAATGTTGAGTAATTTTTTATACGCCCATTTGAAAAACGGAACGTATTATGGGAACGCCCCTGGCAGGCGGGCGGGCGGCATCCACAGACTTTGTCCGGAGCATATCTTCTTCATGCATGGAGGGATTTTTATGAAACTTGGCACAATTGTTCACCATCATGAGACGGAGTGTCGTGCGCAAGAACCAGGTCCCTTGGTCTGAGGTAAAGGTCACACTTAGAGGTCAAAGGTCAAATTCAAGAATGACTGTCCGGAGCATATCTTCTTTATGCATGGAGGGATTTTGATGTAACTTGGCACAATTGTTCACCATCATGAGACGGAGTGTCTATGTGCAAGAACCAGGTCCCTAGGTCTAAGGTCGAGGTCACACTTAGAGGTCAAAGGTCAAATTCAAGAATGAAAACTTTGTCCGGAGCGTATCTTCTTCATGCATGGAGGGATTTTGATGTAACTTGGCACAATTGTACACCATCATGAGACGAAGTGTCTTGCGCAAGAACCAGGTCCCTAGATCTAAGGTCAAGGTCACACTTAAAGTCACGTGACTTAGAGGTCAAAGGATACAAGAATGAAAACTTTGTCCAGAGCATTTCTTCTTCATGCATGGAGGGATTTTGATATAACTTGGCACAAACGTTCACCACCACAAGTGTCATGCGCAAGAACCAGGTCCTTAGGTCTAAGGTCAAGGTCACACTTAGAGGTCAAAGGTCAGATGCAAGAATGACTTTGTCCGGAGCATTTCTTCTTCATGCATGGAGGGATTTTGATGTAACTTGGCACAGTTGTACACCATCATGAGACGGAGTGTCATGCACAGGTCCCTTCTTTAGAATTACTTCCCTTTGTTGTTACTATAAATAGCTTATATTGTAACTTTTTCATTACTAGTTGTAGGGAAAAATTGAGACCACAATTTTTTTGTAGTACAACATGCATGTTACATCCAATTTTGAGGTGTATTTTGACCAAGACCTTTTTCTGTGGTACAAGATAGATGTTACTTTCAAATTTTAGGTGTATTTTAAGGTGGTAAGGAGTGTTTTTGTGGACTTAAAAAACAAAAGAATTACAATAATTACTAAACAACCACAAAATTAAAATTCCATTTGCAAGTACAGGTGCTAGTGTAAAGAAATTCGCTGTGACGGGCATATATTGTGACATTCTGGCACTCTAGTTTCAGCCTGCTGAAAGTGGTAGTAAATTGTCATTCACTATCAAACAGGAGGTAAAACTTACATTCATTAGAAAGAGAAACATTACTTTGTTGTCCCCCTTCTCAGTCCATATTTAAAGGCTATAATGTTACTTTCAAAAAGTATCTGTTTTCTCTGGTATATTTGATTGAAGTACATTGTATCCTTTGCTCTATCGGGTTTTGATATACCTTTTCGCAGCAATGCCTTTAAATTCCTATTAAATTTCAAAACAAAATCTGAATTACGATAGTAAAATTTAGCAAATTGAAAGTATTTCAGTAATTTATAATAACTGTAGTCTTGCTGAAGAAGCTTATTGTAGTATATTGATTGCGTTCATTGATATCCTCAGTATGAGTAATTGAGAAATTTATATCCTATTAGATGTTGCCTAGGGTACACGTACCGCAACCAAATGAGGGCAATCTACATACTAAAATTAAAATCATCCCTCCTGTCATAAATTTTGTTATGTATAATCTTGTCTTAAATAGAGAGATGTAAATCTAGAAATGAAGCAGTAATATCCAAATTGCTAGTTTTATTTAACTGGAGCTTCCAGGGATAAATAGAAATACAAATGGATTATCCATATTAAGAATAATCATCCAGATAGCCTATGTATTAGTAAATGCAATGATAATGTCTGCCTGCGTATCTGGAGAAATCTTAACAATAGTTAAACAAATCTGTGACAAGGGGTGCACAATTTATTACTGTGGGAATACCAGTAACTTGTCTGAAAACTGCATTCCCAAACCTGACGTATATATTGTTCAATAATAAGGACCATTCTTCACAAACTTCGTCACAGATCCAAATAGTATAATTTTTAACTCTGCAACTAGTAAAAATGCTTTACTGAAATTGCAAGCGAGAAATGTATCATTCTTCAAAACTTCCATAATGTTGGCCTGTTTTAGTGTTGAATATATTTGTACAAAAAAATTGTTTAATTTTATAAAGACACGTTTTAGATACACCTGCAATACTAAGCTTCATTTTCAGTTATACTGCATGCCAGTTACAATGTAAAGCCAATGCTGAGCATGTGCCTTGCACTCTGGCACCATTATGGTAGCTGAATTGTTCTTGCTCTGATCTCTCTGTCGTGGGGGCTTTGTCTCACTCTGTCCCTCTGGTCAGATCGCTCTGTGTCTGTACTAGTAGAGGATGAATTATGCGCCCTGTGTGGCTGCATTTGAACAAAGAAGTATAAAATACACAGAATGGCAACTGGCTGTAATCTCGCGTGAGCTCGTGTCAGAGCGTGATTCGGCGTTATCTTACTAAAAACAAACATCGGCGAGCATGGAGTTACAATTTGTATCTTTAAAACTACATTTAAAATACATGTAAGCTTCTAAAACAAAATTAGTTTAATGTGAAATGGTCTTAAGACACGAAGTACACGTTTTTTTTTTGCCATCGAAAGAAGCGTGGTCATACGGTGATAATTATTTTACCGATGAATAATTGCTTTCGCATACAAAATGGCGCGCGGATAAAGCGCCACTTCCGGTAAACGAGATCTCGTTTTTTTGTCACGGGAGGTTGGCGAGATTTGCTCTATATGCCTTTCAAGTTGCCAATCTATTTATTTTTATAGCTCTTTGATTTGAACTATGTAAAGCGCCTTTGAACGTGAAATTGATCATGAAAAGGGCGCTATATAAATCTGATATAATAATAATAATATAGCACTAAAGTAGTTAGGGTCACTTTATGTTATATGTTTGTCTCTGTTATTTGCACCATTCATTATTTTCTATCTTTCACTATCATTTTAATGCCCCCGGCATCTACTGATGCGGGAGGCAAATAGTCATTGTCTTGTCCGTCTGTCCATTCATCCGTCCGTTCGTGCATCCGTACGAGGTTGACCAAATGGGACAGTTTCAGCTAGCATCAATACCCCTAACTAGAATGACTTGATACTAATGCAGATGTAACTTGTGACCATTCCTCATTTTCAGACATCACCTGACCTCAGTTTGACCTTGACCTTGAACTTGACCTCGTTTTGGACTTAGGTTGCTTTGTATCGACAAGGATGCCACCGGGGGCATCAAGTGTTTATTGAACGCAGCTCCATGTTACTTTTATTTTTGCTCTTTATTTCATCTGAACTGTAGGTTCAAGATGAGCTATAAGTATTTAAAGCAGATGGTTTGGTCTCAGAATTTAAGTTTTATTGTGAGATAATGATCTGTATATAGTTAGTGATACATTATTCAGCCCTTTGTAGACCATGAGACCTGGGAATTTAAGTGTTTACTTAAAAATAGCTAAGAAATACAGTTTTCTTAAATTTTGTGTTAATACAAAGTGTGCAGTAAATTACACAATGATTTTAAAAGAGAAAGTATCAGAGTTTAACAAAGTTACACTTTACTACAAAGACAGATAGCATTTAATACCCAACACCATGTAACTGAACAAACTCAAGTTTGCTATAAAATGTCTGCCAAAATTAAGAAGAAATTTGTACATTAGCATAGTTAATTTTATTTTTAAACTCGTAAATTATACAGTCACCACGTTTCCTAATGGTCATAAATTTCTTATCTAATCATTGTTGCTTGCTGACATTCTACTATCCCAGAATTCCTTGCAACACTCAGCAATATTCTGATCTGACGGACAAATTAAGTTATCATTCTTCCCACGGGAGAGACCAACCTAATAGTAATGATATTTCTTCTTCTTGATGCACCGATATTAATCAAATTTAGACCAAAATTGGCCACATTTTCATCATAAAAGTAACATTGAGGGTAAATAATTTTATCGTGAGAGGTCCAGTCGACAATGTTTGTCATTTATCCTGATTAATTATGTGCAGATCATAGGATCGTTCTGGTAAATACCATACAGAGAAGAAATGCGATATCGTATTTTGCTTCTTATTCTTTCTAATACGGAAATGAAGCAATTTCAAGCTATTTCCAAGGATTTGTCAATCTGTTTGTGGGAATAGTAACATTCTGTCAGAAATATCTCCGAAAAGGGGAAGTAATCAGAATATGAGGGAATGTGAAGTGGAATGTTGATTTAAAATTTCAAGAGATAACATCTTAAAAAAATAAATATCCTTCAAACGTTGGAAAAGATCATTTTGGAGCCCAAAGGTCAACTTTTAATTAATCACAAGAATTTTAAAATACCTTGTTCTCTGCTGAATCTCGCCCTTTACACATTGTATCCTCTAGACATGCCTCGCCAAATTTCAGATCAGCAGAATATGTTACGGCACTTTCCTCGCCAAATTTCAGATCAGCAGAATACATCACGGCGCAATTAACAAATTGTCAGTAAATAACACGCTGATTTCGGAGCACATGAAATGTGCCCTGTCATAGCTTGAACTGGGTTGAAATAGAGAGGCTGTTTTATAATATCAATGCAACATGATCCTATTGCAATTATTTATTGCAAATGGAAAATATACAAATTTTAATGAATTTTGAATCACACTTTTAATTACACATGCAGTTGTATCGAATTTTTATGTATTATGTGATGGCGCTTGCGTGCGTGTGTGCATCCGTCTGTCTGTCATTATTCATGTCCGGAGCATAACTTTATAACCATTTAAGGTATTGACTTTATTAACTTGGCATTTGGGTAGAGCGCTTGAACTGGTTCTGTAGGTCAAAGGTCAGTGTCACAAATTGAGTTCAAATGTCAAACCTTTCCGTCATATGTAGTGTCCGAAGAATAACTTATTAAACATTCAAGGTATTGATTTCAAACTTGGGATGTATATATAGGTAGGTGGTGATGAGACGATATGCAGAGTGCATGAACTAGGATGGTAGGTCAAAGGTCAAGGCCACAGCAAGGTCAAATCTGGCCATCGTATTTCGTGACCATAGCATAAATTAGAAACAACAGATACCATTTTTGTGGACAATTGTTTTATTAGAATGACATCCCTTTGTTGTTACTATAAATAGCTTATTTTGTAACTTTTTTATTATTGGCCGTAGGGAAAAATTGAGACCACTTTTCTGTGGTACCACATGCATGTCACATCCAATTTTAGGTATATTTTGACCTATCTCTACCTGGTAAGGAGTTTTAAGTGGACTTATATTAAATAGAAAAAATTTTAGGATTAACTTCCCTTTGTTATTACTATAATAACTTATATTATGACTTTTTTGTAATTGGCCAAAAAAAATCCATATGCAAATACAGGTGCTAGTGTAAAGAAATTTGCTATGACGGGTGTTTATTGTGACATACTGTCACCAGTGATAAATTTTCAGACAAACTTCATAATGTTGTATTGGCATGCAGTATGTTTTGCGAAAAATGTTCCTAGGCAGGGGTCATTGGTAAACTTTTAACTGGAATCGCCTGTCCCATCGTACGTCCCACAACACCGTCGCCTATGGAACTCCGGTCGGGTGGCTCCTGGAGGGGAACCGGTACCCCACTGCTCGGACTGTCGCGGGCTGGGAAGACCTGCGATCGTGCCTGTTACAAATTCTTGTTTACAGAATGTTTAAATACTTTTTAGCTTGTTTATACGAAGTATGGAGAGCTATCCTACTCGACCCGGCGGCGTCCTGCCGCGTCCGCACTTTGGTTAAAGTTTTGATGTGCTTTCTCTATATCTTTGTTATTACATGATGGATTTGCTTCAAACTTAAAATAGTTATTCCTCATCATCACCCACATCATATGGCACAAGGGTCATAACTCTGGCACCAGTATTTCATAAATTATCCCTCCTTTTTACTTAGAATTTCAGGTAAAGTTTTAGTGCACTTTCACTTTATCTAAGTTATTACTAAATGGATTTGATTCAGATTTAAAATAGTAGTTCCACATCATCACCCACATCATATGACACAAGGTCCATAACTCTGGCATCACTTTTTCATGAATTATGCCCCCTTTTTACTTAAAAGTTTGATGCATTTTCACTATATCTCTGTTATTCAGAATGGATTTGATTTAGACTTAAAATAATTGTTCATCATCATCACCTACATCATTTGACACAAGGGCCATAACTGTGACACCTGTATTTTATGAGTTATCCCACTTTTTACTTAAAATTTCAGGTTAAAGTTTTTATGCACTTTCACTCTATGTTTTGATTGAAAGTTATAACAGTTGTATCACATCATCAACCACATCATAAAGACAATAACTCTTTAACCAATATTTTTAGCCCACCATCATCAGATGGTGGGCTATTCAAATCACTCTGCGTCCGTGGTCCGTCGTCCTTCCGTCCGTCCGTCCTTCCGTTAACAATTTCTCGTTATCGCATCTCCTCAGAAACTACCAGGGGGATTTTGACCAAACTTTGTCAGAATGATGTATTGGTACCCTAGTTGTGTCCCCCTGAAAATCAGACTGGTTACAACAATTTTTTAGTGAGTTATGGCCCTTTGTTTATTTCTATAATTTACATAGATTTATATAGGGAAAAACTTTGAAAATCTTCTTGTCCAAAACCACAGAGCCTAGGGCTTTGATATTTGGTATGAAGCATCATCTAGTGGTCCTCTACCAAGATGATTCAAATTATTTCCCTGGGGTCTAATATGGCCCCGCCCCGGGGGTCACATGGTTTATATAGACTTATATAGGGAAAAACTTTGAAAAACCTCTTGTTCATAACCACAGGGCCTAGGGCTTTGATATTTGTGGCATCATCTAGTGGTCTTCTACTAAGATTATTCAAATTATCCCCCTAGGGTCAAATATGGCCCCTCCCCGGGGGTCACATGGTTTACGTAGATTTATATAGGGAAAAACTTTGAAAATCTTCTTGTCCAAACCACAAAGCCTAGGGCTTTGGCATTTGTAATGTAGCATCATCTAGTGGTTCTCTACCAAGTTTGTTCAAATTATCCCCCTAGGGTCAAATATGGCCCCGCCCTGGGGGTCACATGGTTCATATAGACTTATATAGGGAAAAGCTTTTAAAACCTTCTTGTCAATAACCTACAACATTCAAATTTGGACCACATGTATGGTTTTGAGTGGCAAGATTAACCTTGACATGAGTTGACCTTGATTTTGACCTAGTGACCTACTTTCACATTTCTCAAGCTACAGCCTTCAAATTTGGACCACATGCATAGTTTTGTGCACTGAAAAAAACTTTGACATTGACCTAGTGACCTACTTTCACATTTTTGAAGGTACAGGCTTCAAATTTGGACCACATGCATAGTTTTGTGTTCCGAAATGAAATTTAACCTTGATTTTGACCTAGTGACCTACTTTCACATTTCTCAAGGTACAGCCTTCAAATTTGGACCTCAAGCATAGTTTTGTGTACCGAAACAAACTTTGACCTTTACATTGACCTAGTGACCTACTTTCACATTTTTGAAGGTACAGGCTTCAAATTTGGACCACATGCATAGTTCTGTGTTCCGAAATAAAATTTGACCTTGATTTTGACCTAGTGACCTACTTTCACATTTCTCGAGCTACAGCCTTCAAATTTGGACCACTTGCATAGTTTTGTGTACGGAAATGAACTTTGACCTTAAGATTGACCTAGTGACCTACTTTCACATTTCTGTAGCTACAGGCTTCAGATTTAGACCACATGCATAGGATTGTGTACCGAACAAACTTTGACCTTGACATTGACCTAGTGACCTACTTTCACATTTTTGAAGGTACAGGCTTTAAATTTGGACCACATGCATAGATTTGTGTTTTGAAGTGTAATTTGACCTTGATTTTGACCTAGTGACCTACTTTCTCATTTCTCAAGCTACAGCCTTCAAATTTGGACTACTTGCATAGTTTTGTGTACCAAAATAAACTTAGTCCTTAAGATTGACCTAGTGACCTACTTCCAAATTTCTCAAACTGCAGCCTTCAAACTTGATGCACATGCATAGTTTTGTGTACAAAGAACTTTGTCCTTGAAATTGATCTAGTGACCTACTTCCACATTTCTCAGGCTACAGCTTTCGAATTTGGACCACATGCACAGTGTTGCGTACGGAAATGAAATTTGACCTTGAGCTAGTCAGTAAGTCTTGAAATTTGGAACACTCAAAAATGGCACATTGGTGGGCGCCAAGATCACTCTGTGATCTCTTGTTTTTATTTATCCCCATTTTGCTTAAAATTTCAAGTTAAAGTTTTGAGGCACTTTCACTTTATCTCTGTCATTATATTACCAAATGGATTTGATTCGAATTAGAATTTCAGGTTAATTGTGGTGCACTTTCACTATATCTTTGTCATTATGCCCCTCTTCAAAGAAGGAGGGGTATACTGTTTTGCAGATGCCTGTCGGTCGGTCGGTCTGTCAGTTGGTATGTAGACCAATCCGTTTCCGGATGATAACTCAAGAACGCTTGAGCCTAGGATTATGAAAGTTGATAGGGAGAGTGGTCAAAATCAGCAGATGACCCTTATTGATTTTGTAATCAGTAGGTCAAAGGTCAAGGTCACAGTGATGCAGAACAGTTAAACGGTTTTCCAAATGATAACTCAAGAACGCTTAAGCTTAGGATCATGAAAATTGACAGGAAAGTTGATCATGACCAGCAGATTATCCCTAACGATTTTGAGATTAATAGGTCAAAGGTCAAGGTCACAGTGACACCGAACAGTTACACGGTTTCCAGATGATAACTCGAGAATACTTTGGCCTAGGATCATGATAGTTGACAGGGAGGTTGGTCTTGACCAGCAGATGACCCCTATTGATTTTAAGGTCAGTAGGTCAAAGGTCAAGGTCACAGTGACCCGGAAAATTGATAGAGAGGTTGGTCATGACCAGCAGATAACCTCTAGCTCAAAGGTGACTGTGACCCGGAACAGTTAAACGGTTTTCGGACGATAACTTGAGAAGGCTTGGGCCTAGGATAACCTAGGATGATCAGCAGATGACCTCTATTGATGTTGAGGTCAGTAGGTTAAAGGTCAAGGTCACATTGACCCGGAACAGTTAAACGGTTTCCAGATGATAACTCAAGACTGAGGTCAGTAGGCCAAAAGCCAAGGTCACAGTGACCTGGAACAGTTAAACCATTTTAGGAGGATAACTTGAGAACGCTTGGGCCTCAGGATCATGAAACTTAATAGGGAGGTTGATCATGACAAGCAGATGACCTCTGTTTATTTTAAGGTCAATAGGTCAAAGGTCAAGGTCACATTTACCCAGAACAGTAAAACTTTTGTGTACAGTGACCAAATAATTTCTTTTCCTTGTGCAATTACTGAATGCATCAAGGGGATGCATTTCGTGTTCTACGAGCTCTTGTTACTAAATGAATTTGATTAAATCTTAAATTTGTTTTTCCAGATCATCATCCTCATCATATTGCACAAGGTCAGTCACTCTTGCACAAATATTTAATGAGTTATATTCCGTTTTTACTTAGAGCCCGCCCGCTTAGCTCAGTAGGTAGAGCGTCGGTCTGCGTATCGCGGGGTCGTGAGTTCGATCCTCGGGCGGGGCGTATGTTCTCCGTGACTACTTGATAAACGACATTGTGTCTGAAATCATTAGTCCTCCACCTCTGATAATTCATGTGGGGAAGTTGGCAGTTACTTGCGGAGAACAGGTTTGTACTGGTACAGAATCCAGGAACACTGGTTAGGTTAACTGCCCGCCGTTACATGACTGAAATACTGTTGAAAAACGGTGTTAAACCCAAAACAAACAAACAAAACAAACAAACTTAGAATTTCAATTTTGATGCTTTTTATTATACGCCCGTTTGAAAAACGGGACATATTATGGGAACGCCCCAGTTGGGCGGTTTCAGGAGGCGTCCACAGACTTTGTCTGGAGCATTTCTTCTTCATGCATGGAGGGATTTTGATGAAACTTGGCACAATTGTTCACCATCATGAGACGGAGTGTCATGCACAGGTCCCTTTAGAATTACTTCCCTTTGTTGTTACTATAAATAGCTTATATTGTAACTTTTTCATTGCTAGTCGTAGGGAAAAATCGAGACCACTTTTCTGTAGTACAACATGCATGTTACATCCAGTTTTGAGGTGTATTTTGACCTATCTCTATTTAATAAGTTTTTTTTTGTTTGGACTTAGATTTTTTTTTTTTTTTAGATTAACTTCCCTTAGTTGTTACTATAAATAACTTATATTGTAACTTTTTTATAATTGACCGTAGGGAAAAACCAAGACCACATTTCTGTGGTAGAACATAGATGTTACTTTCAAATTTTAGGTGTATTTTAAGGTGTCTCTACCTGGTAAGGAGTTTTTATGTGGAGTTAGAAAAACAAAAGAATTTCAATAAACCACAAAATTAAAATTCCATTTGCAAATACAGGTGCTAGTGTAAAGAAATTTGCTGTGGCGGGCGTATATTGTGACATTCTGGCACTCTTGTATCTCTATTGTTAAATGGATTTAATCAAACTTACAATGGTTGTTCCACATTATCACTCACATCATACAACACAAGTTTGAAACCAGTACATTCTGAGTTATGCCCTCTTTTTACCAATAGAATTTCCTGTTTAAGTTGCAGTGCACTTTTGCTGTATCTCCAGATAGATTTGATTCAAACTTAAAAAGTTGTTCCGAATTATTAGCCACATGATATGACACATGGTGCATTACTTTTGCAGAAGTTTTCCATGAATTGTGTTCCATTTATACTGATTTAATGTTTTGAGACTTAAGCTATTGTCCAATATCTTCATACACATTTGAATCATTAAACACTCCAGTGACACTCCTCAGATGTGCCCAATTTCACTATCCAGCATATAAATAGTCAAGCCCGCTGTCTTCTGTGACAGCTCTTGTTATACACCCATATAATAAATCATGAGACGGAGTGTCATGGGCAAGAACCAGGTCCCTAGGTCTAAGGTCAAGGTCACTATTAAAGGTCAAAGGTCAAGTTCAGTAATGACTTTGTCTGGAGCATTTCTTCATGCATGGAGGGATTTTGATGTAACTTGGCACAATTGTTCACCATCATGAGACAGAGTGTCATGTGCAAGAACCAGGTCCCTAGATCTAAGGTCAAGGTCAAACTTAGAGGTCAAAGGATGTAACAAGAATTACAACTTTATCCGGAGCATTTCTTCTTTAAGCATAGAGAGATTTTGATGTAACTTGGCAGAAATGTTCACCACCATGAGACGGAGTGTCATGCACAAGAACCAGGTCCCTTGGTTTAAAGTCAAGGTCACACTAAGAGGCCAAAGGTCAGATACAAGAATGACTTTGTCCAGAGCATTTCTTCTTCATGCAAGGAGGGATTTTGATGTAACTTAATCGGCACAATTGTTCACCATCATGAGACGGACTGTCATGTGCAAGGACCAGGTCCTTAGTTTAAAATTACTCCCCTTTGTTTTGCTATAAATAGCTTTTATTGTAACTTTTTAGCTCACCTGAGCATGAAGTGCTCAAAGGTGAGCTTTTGTGATCGCCCTGTGTCGGTTGTCCGTCGTCAGTCGTCGGTCGTCGTCGTCAACAATTTGACTGTTAACACTAGAGGTCACAATTTTGAGCCAATCTTAATGAAACTTGGTCAGAATATTACCCTCAATAAAGTCTTGGACAAGTTTGATATTGGGTCATCTGGGGTCAAAAACTAGGTCACCAGGTCAGATCAAAGGAAAAGCTTGTTAACACCCTAGAGGTCACAATTTTGGCCTAATCTTAATGAAACTTGGTCAGAATATTACCCTCAATGAAGTCTTTGACGAGTTTGATATTGGATCATCTGGTGTCAAAAACTAGGTCACCAGATCAAATCAAAGGAAAAGCTTGTTAACACTCAGAGGTCACATTTTTGGCCCAATCTTAATGAAACTTGGTCAGAATGTAACCCTCAATAAAATCTTGGATGAGTTAGATATTGGGTCATCTGGGGTCAAAAACCAGGTCACCAGGTCAGATCAAAGAAAATATTTGTTAACACTCTATAGAGGTCACAATTTGGGTCCAATCTTAATGAAAGTTGGTCAGAATATTACCCTCAATAAGGTCTTGGATGTGTTTGATATTGGGTCATCTTGGGTCAAAAACTAGGTCACCGGGTCAGATTAAAGGAAAAGCTTGTTAACACTGTAGAGGCCACATTTTAAGCATGGGTGAAAGTTGGAAAAACTGAAAATACTGAAAATAATATCTGGGGGCCGATATGGCCCCTGGTGGGTCCAGGCCAAAGCCTTGGCTAGGGGTCCAGGGGGCCAGAGGCCCCCGGAAGCTCCTGAAAGACAGCAATTTCCAAGTACTGTACAAAGCTTTTCCTGATAAGTAGAGTCCTCTGTATTTCAGTTTTGGAGACTTCTGCAAACAACAATTCAAGACCTTAGTTTTCAAAAATTAATTTGTAATTTTATTATTTCCACATTATTTCACAATATACAATGCGATTACATTCAAATTCTTATCATTGTTATTGTTTGTTGCCTCACTGGTATACAGTGATAAGATCTGTCCTCTAAGAGTTTTCTTTAGGTCATCCTTCTAACTTTTGGCAATGCTATGTGTGTTTACGTATGTGCCACTATGTGGCACTGGTTATGGCGTGTTGTTTATCCACCCTGTCTTGCATAGATTCAGTGTTCTTAGTACCATTAGAAGAACCCGGCAGAACCTGAAAGTAAACAAATGGACCCATTATTAAATGACATACAAAACTATACAGTAGAGCCATAAAAGAAATCAAGAACAGTCCCAAATTTAGACCACCATATATTTTTTTTAAAAATTGGGCATGGGTTCCCCTAACAAATTGGCTTCTTTGGTTTAAACTGACACTTTGAGGCTGGGCTCATAAGTTCAGGGCAAATTAAACTAATATTTACTCAGAATTAACAGACCAGTCCCAGCAAGCAACAGTGTATATGGCCAGTAAAGCAAGGAGAAGACAGAAGAAAGGAAGAGGGTGGGGTCACATCTGTGCCAAAATTGCCTGAATTAAGGATACAATAATGTATGAAGTTCAGGTAACACTGTTAAAGACTGTGTTTCAGTCTTTTGGGGTATGTTTAATACCCTTATTTTTATTTGAATTTGAGGCATACTTGTCATGGATGCTTGCGAGTTAGTACCTCTTCCATATAGATTAAGCATTTATAAACAGATAATGAAAAATCAACTCACCTCATTCCCCGTTTTCACAACCCGAGTGTTTTTTTTCTGGTGTTTGGCGTCCACGCAGTGAAGTCTGATACCTTTCTTTCCATTGGATTTGTAATTAATCGTTTGTGCAATATGCACACAGCAAATATCTATCTATCAGACCATTTCAACCCCTCAGAATCTACTCGGACAACTGCCATCGCCGTTAAATTTTGTTCTTGTCTTGTTTCTCAATCTCCCTGGTGTTTTAACCCGTTGGTAGAAACTTCATGATGGTCAGATCGGTCAATTTCTTCAATATTGTGAACATTGGAAATTTCTGCCTCCGATTAGCAGTAATGAACAGGTTTTTGGTTGTCGTAAAAGGAGGTCATAAAGTATCACGCGTACTGAAATGATTCGTTAACCATCGGTTACAAACGGTTACACACGGAAATTTCAAATGGAATCTTCAGTCTTACCTGCAGAAATAACCGATCTACAGTCTATTTTTGGATGAATAATCGTCAGCGTTCGGTTATTTTCGGCTATCGAATAATGTTACATACGGTATTCCTAACGGAAAAGGACGATGCAATTGTTGCAATCAGCGCTATCTTTAGCATCCTGGAAAATATGAATGTCATTATTTTGCCATTGTGGAACAATGACTAGGGGACGAGTTGACTTGACTCCCCCACCACCACCCCCCTCGAAAATCCCGTCGGATTTACACGATTTGGAAAAATGACCTTTGGGAAGGTCCAAAATACTGAATTCCGTCATAATACGGAAAACTTTCACCCATGTCATAAATGATTTATGATGGTGGGGTCAAAAACTAGGTCACTAGGACAAATCAAAAGAAAAGCTTGTTAACACTCTAGAGGCCACATTTATGACTGTATCTTCATGAAACTTAGTCAAAATGTTAATCTTGATGATCTTTAGGTCAAGTTCGAACCTGGGTCATGTCTGGTCAAAAACTTAGTCACTGGGTCAAATGAAAGGAAAAGCTTGTTAACACTGTAGAGGCCACATTTATGACTTACCTTCATGAAACTTGGTCAGAATGGTAATCTTGATGATCTCAAGGTCCAGTTTGAATCTGGGTCATGTAGGATAAAAAACTAGGTCAAAGCAAAGGAAAAGCTAGTTAACATTGTAGAGGCCACATTTATGGCCATATCTTAATGAAACTTGGTCAGAATGTTAATAAATCTAGGTCAGGTGGGGTCAAAAAGTAGGTCACCTGGTCAAATCAAAGGAAAAGCTTGTTAACACCCTAGAGGCCACATTTATGATGTATCTTCATGAAACTTAGTCAAAATGTTAACCTTGATGATCTTTAGGTCAAGTTCGAACCTGGGTTATGTCGGGTCAAAAACTAGGTCACCGGGTCAAATGAAAGGAAAAGCTTGTTAACACTGTAGAGGTCACATTTATGACTGTATCTTCATGAAACTTGGTCAGAATGGTAATCTTGATGATCTCAATGTCCAGTTTGAATCTGGATTTTTTGATAATTCTAAGGCCATGTTTGAAACTGGGCCATGTGGGATCAAAAACTAGGTCACCATTCAAATCAAAAGAAAAGCTTGTTAACACTGTAGAGGCCACATTTATGACCCTATTTTCATGAAACTTGGTCAGAATGTTTATCTCGATGATTCCAAGGCCAAGTTTAACAGGTGAGCAACATAGGGTCATCCTGACCTTCTTGTCTTCAGTCTAATGTGTTTCTTTTGATGTTTTGTAGTGTATTTACCCTCCAGCCTCGCCACTCAACAAGCAACACACATCTGCAGTAGCAACTGGCTAAAAAATAAGTGAAATACTGTTGAAAAATAACATTAATAAAGTAACAAATAAAAACAGAATCTGAAAATGAGAAAAGTGAGGATGCCTCAGACTTCTTATTTCCACTGTGACGGTAGATTTATTTCTCAAACTGATAATTACATATTCCATTCCTGATTTATGCTGACATTATTGCGTTGTGCCCTTATAGGGCTATAAACCATTATTATTTATTAGATTTTTCAAAGAATCGGTTCTTTAAAAACAGACAGAGAAGGCTGTGCTTTGTTTGTTAGAAATTTAGTTTATATGGTTTATAGGTGATTTAATGGCTGAAATTTCTGTCCGATGTATATAATACTGCAAATTTTAACACTGAATTTGTATTGAAGGACAGTTCTGGTTAACCTAATGTTGTTATGCTGAGAAAGTTCTGAAGCATGGTGGATTGTGAGCAAACTGTATCCAGTTTGATACAAGTATTTTATAGGTCTTAAACCTGAAAGGAAGATTGAAATGACTCGGCATACATAATGGAAACACATATTCTATTTTCCTTCTTTGAACAGCACAGCAGTTTATCGGAAAACAAATACAAATGTACTCTGTGGGTCGTCTTGAAATAGGATATGATAAAGGCACTTTTTAATAGAAATTAAAGTAATCTTTTGTCACAGCTGGGAAAATCACTTGTCATCTAAACTTGTTTTGATCTGGAATGGCATAATACCAGAGAAGTTATTAATGGCTATACATTATTATGTAGGTTTGATGGCTTAGAAATGTTCCAAGTGTGTGAAAGGTATGTGAATTTGTTCTGAAGTTTTAGTTGTAATGGAATAACACTTACATTTTTTGTGTCATCTGAGTGGTAAGCTTTGTTTCTTTCTGCCAAGCAGAATTTAAGATATTATCTGAAAATACCTGCACTTCTTAATTAGCCTTCGCCATTATTTATAACTGTTTTTAGCTCAAGTAGTGACAAGGTGAGCTTTTGTGATTGCCCTTCGTCTGTCGTCCATCCACAATTTCTTGTGAACACAATAGAGAACACATTTTGCAACTGGTTTTAATTAAACTTGCACACAACTTTTACTGGCATAATATCTCTGTTCTTTTGAAAAATTGGCCAGATCCCATTTGTGGGTTCCACAGTTATGGCCCCTTAAAAGGCCAAAACTTGCTATTTTTGGCTTGTGAACATGATAGAGACTACATTTTGCAATCAGCTTTAATCAAACTTGCACACAACTTGTATTGGCACAATATCTCGGTTCCTTTAGAAAACTGGCCAGATCCCATCATGGGTTCTAGAGTTATGGCCCCTTAAAGGGCCAAAATTTGTTACTTTGGCTTTTGCAGCCATACAGAGACTTCATTATGTCTCCCACCACACAGTGGTGTGGGAGACATATTGATTTACTCCAGTCTGTGTGTGTGTCTGTCACAAAGCTTGTCCGCACTCTTTAAGTCGAACATTTCTCATCCGATTTTCAACAAACTTGAACAAAATGTGTGACCATAAGACCTCGGCCAAGTTCGATAACTAGCCAAGTTCGATAACTAGCGAAATCGGTCCAGACGTCTTGGAGTTATGGCCCTTGAATTACCAAAAATCGGTCTTTTTACTCTTGTCCGCACTCTAATTCGAATATTTCTCCTCCAATCTTCACCAAACTTAAACAAAATGTGTTTGACCATGAGACCTCGGCCAAGTTCGATAACTAGCCAAATCGGTCCAGGCATTTTGGAGTAACGGCCCTTGAATTATCGAAAAATTGGCCTTTTTACTCATGTCCGCACTCTTAATCAAACATTTCTCATCTGATCTTCACCAAACATGAACAAAATGTGTTTGACCATGAGACCTCGGCCAAGTTCGATAACTAGCCAAATCGGTCCAGGCATTTTAGAGTTACGGCCCTTGAATTACCGAAAAAAATCTGTCTGTTTACTCTTGTCCGCTCTCTAAGTCGAACATTTCTCATCCGATCTTCACCAAACTTGAACAAAATGTGTTTGGCCATAAGACCTTACCCAAGTTTGATAACTAGCCAAATCGCCCAGGCACTTTTGATTTATGGCCCTTGAATTACTGATTGGATCCACTCATCCAGACCGTCTAATTGGATCCACTCGTCTAAAACATCTAGAGAAACTAACATTTTTCATAGGGGCAGTTGTGGGAGACATGCGCTTTTCTCAAAAGCATCTCTAGTTATAGTTTGATTTGATACAAACTAGCAAAATATCTTCAACAACAATAAATCTTGGATTCCATGATGCAATCATAGGTTCCGGAGTTACTGCCCCTGAATCCCTGATTGACCCCTGAAAGAGCCAGAATTGGGTAATTTTTACCAAGAAGTGTGCCCCTGTGAAAAAGGTTCATGAAGTTCATGAATTTATTCATGAAATAGTTCATGAATAAATATTCATGAGAATCAAAATTTATGTTTCATGTTGAATAAGTTCATGAATTAAAGATAATACATGAACAAGTTCATGCATACTGAAATTCATGAAACATAAATTTTGATTCTCATGAATATTTATTCATGAATTTTAATTCATGAACAAATTCATGAATATTGAAAGTCATGAAACATAAATTTTGATTTTCATGAATATTTATTCATGAACTATTTTTGTAAAAAAAAGAAAAGGGGGGTGGGGGGGGAGTTCATGAACTTATTCATGAACAAATTCATGAACTAGTCAAGGAAACCTGATAGGAGTGTAACACTATAATGAAACCTGAGAGGTCTGCATGTAATGGAATTCTTTTAACAATTTCGGTAGAGCTTGATACAAGAAAAAATCGTGTAGGTCAAAGTGTTTTCAGTTAGCTTGGCCAGAGACAGTTTTTTTAGCTCAACTGTCACAAAGTGACAAGGTGAGCTTTTGTGATCGCGCGGTGTCCGTCGTCCGTCGTCCGTGTGTGCGTCCGTGCGTGCGTCCGTCCGTAAACTTTTGCTTGTGACCACTCTAGAGGTCACATTTTTCATGGGATCTTTATGAAAGTTGGTCAGAATGTTCATCTTGATGATATCTAGGTCAAGTTCGAAACTGGGTCACGTGCCATCAAAAACTAGGTCAGTAGGTTAAAAATAGAAAAACCTTTTGACCTCTCTAGAGGCCATATATTTAAAAGATCTTCATGAAACTTGGTCAGAATGTTCATCTTGATGATATCTAGGTCAAGTTCGAAACTGGGTCACGTGCCATCAAAAACTAGGTCAGTAGGTCTAAAAATAGAAAAACCTTGTGACCTCTCTAGAGGCAATATATTTCACAAGATCTTCATGAAAATTGGTCAGAACGTTCACCTTGATAATATCTAGGTCAAGTTCGAAACTGGGTCACGTGCCATCAAAAACTAGGTCAGTAGGTCAAGTAATAGAAAAACCTTGTGACCTCTCTAGAGGCCATATTTTTCATGGGATCTGTATGAAAATTGGTCTGAATGTTCATCTTGACGATATCTAGGTCAAGTTCGAAACTGGGTCATGTGCGATCAAAAACTAGGTCAGTAGGTCTAAAAATAGAAAAACCTTGTGACCTCTCTAGAGGCCATATATTTCATGAGATCTTCATGAAAATTGGTCCGAATGTTCACCTTGATGATATCTAGGTGAAGTTCGAAATTGGGTCACGTGCGGTCAAAAACTAGGTCAGTAGGTCAAATAATAGAAAAACCTTGTGACCTCTCTAGAGGCCATATTTTTCATGGGATCTGTATGAAAATTGGTCTGAATGTTCATCTTGATGATATCTAGGTCAAGTTTGAAAGTGGGTCACGTGCCACCAAAAACTAGGTCAGTAGGTCAAATAATAGAAAAACCTCGTGACCTCTCTAAAGGCCATATTTTTCAAGGGATCTGTATGAAAATTGTCTGAATGTTCATCTTGATGATATCTAGGTCAAGTTCGAAACAGGGTCATGTGCGGTCAAAAACTAGGTCATTAGGTCTAAAAATAGAAAAACCTTGTGACCTCTCTAGAGACCATACTTGTGAATGGATCTCCATAAAAATTGGTCAGAATGTTCACCTTGATGATATCTAGGCCAAGTTTGAAACTGGGTCACGTGCCATAAAAAACTAGGTCAGTAGGTCAAATAATTAAAAAACCTTGTGACCTCTCTAGAGGCCATACTTTTCATGGGATCTGTATGAAAGTTGGTCTGAATGTTCATCTTGATGATATCTAGGTCAAGTTTGAAACTGGGTCAATTGCGGTCAAAAACTAGGTCAGTAGGTCTAAAATTATTAAAATCTTTTGACCTCTCTAGAGACCATATTTTTCAATGGATCTTCATGAAAATTGGTCAGAATTTTTATCTTGATAATATCTAGGTCAGGTTCAAAACTGGGTCACATGAGCTCAAAAACTAGGTCACTATGTCAAATAATAGAAAAAACGACTTCATACTCAAAACTGGGTCATGTGGGAAGAGGTGAGCGATTCAGGACCATCATGGTCCTCTTGTTTTAGTCTCTGCTGAGTCACTGTGACAAAGACATTTTCTACCCTCGACAAATGACATGTTGGGTAAAACAGTAAACTAGAGTGGGATTGGGAGCATAATAAGAAGTAAACAATTGCTGTATAAAATACAAAACATTAAGTTAAACAATGTATAATTTACTTTAATCTCAAGATTGAAATTTAGATTCTAGCTTTGCTTCAGGGTCGTGAAAACTTGTGACATTTTAAAAGGATGTTATTTTTTTAAATGAACGATTTATGACAACACCATAATTACTTATTTGATTTTCAGTATACTCATGTTCCTTTTAAACCATTCCTAACTGTAGTATGATAATTATTTCCTTCTTATTTGCTGCACAAACTTCTCAAAAATTGCTGAATCACATGTGCAAAAAATGTCCCAGCATGCAACAAAACAATGGAAACTGATCATGTGACATTATGAATTTAATGTTCATGAACATTCATGAAAAGTTCATGAACTTATTCAATTATTTCAAAAGGTAATAAACATAAGTTTTATGTTTAATAAATGAACAGTTCAGAAACTCACATATGGGTTCAAGAACTGGTTACACTGAACTAGAAAAAGGTTTTGAATTTTAGTACTTTTAATCAACCTGTGTTCATGAACAATTTTGGTTCTTAGAATCACAGTCTAAGAACTGTTATGCTGGTTCAAGAACAGTTCTTTAAGTTCTTCAGAAGTTCTTGAATGTTCATTGACAAGAACTTAATACAAGTTCTACAACATTTTTACAGGGTCATAACCCCGTAGTTTCTGAATCACAATTTCAATCATTATCTGAATTTCATTTTCAAGTTACAGGAGAAACATTTTCTTTACGATATGATACAAACTGTCAATCTAAAGATGTTGTATACTTAATAACGTGTAAAAGATGCAATATGCAATATGTTGGGCAGACTATGCAACAGGTTTCACGGCGTATGAATAGCCATAAATTTGACATATCTAATTTTACAGATCCTGCATATTCCACGTTGGTTGCTGGTCATTTTAATCAAGATGACCATAGTATTGATGACTTCACATTTATGCCTATTGATGTGGTAAATAATCAAATTAACTGGTTATGCAAGGAAACATTCTGGATTCATAAGTTAAAAACACTCAATCCTGATGGACTTAATTCAAAAACATTGTTTAATGTGTAATGAATTTTACATGTATATGTGTTTGTTTAGTACTATTGCATTTTTTCCTATTTATGGTTTTTTATATATACTGCTATAGGAAATCCTGTATTTTTATATCCGTAATGTACTAAACTTGCTATCTGTTATTCACATTAATTTATGTAATATTTTAAAAAAACAGTATACGTTTTTCCGCCATTCAACGTAACGTTTACTTCATGACGTCACGTCCGTTGTTTTATTATGTATTTATCCTGATGAAGGCGTAAGCGCCGAAACGTTGATAAAAGATCAATATTCACGTGTTGTTGTCGAATTTTACCATCGTATTTTCAAGTTCATGAATTTCTTAAATTATTTAATGGATTTTCTGAAATTTTCATGAACTACATTTACACTTCATGAAATGAAAGTAATATTCTTGAACTTGAGACTTCATGAATTTAAGTTAGTGAACTTTTCCTTGTAGTTCATGAATTCTTACAAATTCATGAATAAATTCATGAAGTTCATGAACCTTTTTCACAGGGGTGAACATGATAGAAGTGACATTTTATATTTGATTTTAACCATACTTACACACAACTTAAGTCACAATAAGATCTTGGTTGCTTTTGAAAACCGGCTAGATATAGAGGTTTCATTTATGCTTTGATTTGATACAAACTTGCACAAAATGATTATCTTGATGATCTCTGGGCCTGGATCGAAACTGGGTCATGTCGGGTTTCAAAACTAGGTCATCAGGTCAGATCAAAGTAAAAGCTTGTTAACAACCTAGACGCCACATTTATGACCCTATCTTCATGAAACTTGATGATCTCTGGGCCTGGATCGAAACTGGGTCATGTCGGGTTTCAGAACTAGGTCATCAGGTCAGATCAAAGGAAAAGCTTCGTTAACAACCTAGACGCCACATTTATGACCCTGTCTTCATGAAATTTGGTCAGAATGTTTATCTTGATGATTTCTAGGCCAAGTTGGAAACTGGGTCATATAGGATCAAAAACTAGGTCACACGGTCAAATCGAAGGAAAAGCTTGTTAACACACTTGAGGCCACATTTCCCTTTGTTGTTACTATAAATATCTTATATGATAGGCAAAAAGAAATCTATATGAAAACTGTAGGATTTTATATATGCAGATTTTAATCCAAGTGTTAACATATTGTATATATAGTACAATATTGTTTATACATCATTGACAGATATCAGTTCATTATGTTATACTGCAGTAGAGAAGATTAGGTGCCTGTTCTGTCATGCGTACTGATAATCTCCAGCTTCCTTAGATGTGCCCTTTTTCACTAGCCAACATCAATAATCTCCTGGGGTAGCTGTTGTTCACTATCCAGCATCAAAATAGTTGAGCGCGCTGTCTCCTGGGGTAGCTCTTGTTCACTATCCAGCATCAAAATAGTTGAGCGCGCTGTCTCCAGGGGTAGCTCTTGTTCACTATCCAGCATCAAAATAGTTGAGCACGCTGTCTCCTGGGGTAGCTCTTGTTCACTATCCAGCATCAAAATAGTTGAGCGCGCTGTCTCCAGGGGTAGCTCTTGTTCACTATCCAGCATCAAAATAGTTGAGCGCGCTGTCTCCTGGGGTAGCTCTTGTTCACTATCCAGCATCAAAATAGTTGAGCGCGCTGTCTCCTGGGGTAGCTCTTGTTCACTATCCAGCATCAAAATAGTTGAGCGCGCTGTCTCCAGGGGTAGCTCTTGTTCACTATCCAGCATCAAAATAGTTGAGCGCGCTGTCTCCTGGGGTAGCTTGATGTGCTGATGACCATAAAGGAAGAAATTTTTTCTGAAGGAATGGATTCAAAGTTGCTAAGATGCACAATCTTATCTGAATACAATATGCTTCAAGCTTTTAGTCGAACATTCTTCATGTGAAGATGATCTGTACTAAAAACTTTACTAAAGATGGAGGATAATTATTGGCACAGTAAAATATGCTATTTCATTATATATATTAGTCAGAAAAATATCAAAAACAAAACTGATATACTTAAATAGATATATGAAAAGACCGTTCTCTACCCCATTGTACATCTTACATAAATTCAGGTCAAATGCCGGCTAGAAAAAGGGTGACAGTATTTATTTTTGCAACAAGTAGAAGCTGTTTGGTTAATATTTTGATTATTCAGCTTAAATTTATTTTCGGCATAAATTTTGTAAGAAAGAATTGAAAAAAAACAGAACATTTTTCAAAATGGTGGATATTTCTGAAAGAAATACTTGTATATCTTTAACCTTAATAGCCTGCTGGTGGCAAGTGATTCTGCCTTTGCGACCAGTGCAGACCAAGTTCAGCCTGCACGGACGTGATCATGGTCTGCACTGTTCCCTATTCAGTCAGTAAATGTTCAGTGAACACCCCTTTGATAAACAATTGGAACTGCCCAAATTTTAGAAATTTACCAGGGTTAGGTTAAACAACTGGGTCAGTGTAGCATTATCATAAGGTCCTCTCCCAGGTTTAATCAAATGGGGGCACTTGTCCCCTTTTAGGGGCCGTTAGAGGCAAAGATAGAAAATAGTTTTTAATGACTTCTCCTTCTAGAGTTGTTCTGTAATGCTCTAGTACAGTTCTAGAACTGTTCTGACTTGTAGAACTGAGTTTTGCATTTAGAATTAACGTTAGCTTTTAAATGATTTCTTCTAATGGTCAATGCTGGCTTGATCTTCATCAGGCTTGGCGCGGTCCTCTCCCAAGTTAGTTCAGATGGGAAGCACTTGGCCATTAGAGCTTAAAATACAAAAATCTTGTAAATGACATGAACTGCTTGATCAATCTTCATCATACTTGGTCTGTAATGCAGTGTTCAAGAAAGACCCTGAAATTCACAAGACAGTCAGTCTGGTAAATATGAGTTTTTTACAGGACCTGATAATATTTTACCAGACTGAATTTTTTTTAATAAATTTGATACTGGTATTTAAAGTAAGGTTTCTTTGTTAAAACTTCAGCAAAATTATTATTATTATTATTATACCAGATTTATATAGCGACTTTTCATGATAAACACGTTCAAAGGCGCTTTACATATAGCAAATGCAGCCACACAGGGCGCGAAATTCATCCTCTACTAGTACAGACACAGAACGATCTGACCAGAGGGACAGAGAGAGATAAAGCCTCCAGAACAGATAGAGAGAAATCCTTTTTTTACATACAGGCCTGTCTGGCTAACTTAGCCTAGCTCTTTGCAAATAGGCAGTCTGGTTCTTTATTGGCCTGGTGTATAACACTGATACATGCAAAGCCATCTTTCCTGGAAGAACCAGTACGGGCCTCTTAGTTAGGTGGGAGACACTCAAGAGCATCTCAGAAATTTCCAGTGCCTGGACTGGGGTTTGATCCCCGGACTTCTGGATTGACAGTCAAGTGTGTTACCACTAGACCACCGGCCCACCTCATGGAGGACTTTCTTCTTATTTTATCATATTGACCTGCAATTTTTATCGGACACTCGGTCTTGTGAACTTGATATATAGGGGTGGACCAGATCAAAATTTACTGGACACATCCGACAGTCCGACAGCATTTTGCAACCTCTGCTGTAATACCATTATAATTGTTCTACTTGGTCCATTCTAGGGTCACCAGAGATAAAATAAAGAAAAACAAAAAACTTAAACCACTTTGTATCATGTAGTTCGTTCTAAGGGTTATGCATTTTTGAGGCGTTAAAGCATTATGTAGAAAAAAACTTTAAATAACTTTTTTTAATGAACTGCTTAATAAAGGATTTTACCAAACCTGGTCAGAATCGAGGTTCTCTTCAGGTGAGCAATATAGGCCTAATTGGACCTCTTTTCATTTATT
Organism: Mercenaria mercenaria; assembly: GCF_021730395.1. Taxonomy (NCBI): domain Eukaryota; kingdom Metazoa; phylum Mollusca; class Bivalvia; order Venerida; family Veneridae; genus Mercenaria; species Mercenaria mercenaria. The sequence continues at coordinate 57,649,764 of NC_069371.1, read as the reverse complement.
ATGTAACCAGCCAAGTTCATGTACATTGCAGTAATTCAGGTCTGGCCATAGTCACATGATGGTGACAGAACAATAGAATGTAATGTTGTTTTTCTATGGAAATGATAGAGATTACACTTATAATTATTCACTTATGATATAGAAAACCCAACAGTCAGAATAATCAAAGTATATCTGCTCAAAAGATTTCCAGCAAAGAATCCTTCATATAGTATATTAGAAACTTGATATTGTTTGAGCAGTAATCTGAAATTTCATTTTCACTTCGACCAGTTTCTGATTTAATGAGTTAAGTTTCTTATTGCTCAACAAGAAATAGGGAATATATTTTTGAAATAAATTTGAATGAATAGTTTGACATTTACTTTATAGTACAGGTTGTAATTAGCGTTGGGTGTTTTATTGCCTTAGCTTTGATTACTAATTGTTTTATTTTTGCACTTATTTCAGATTTGAAGAGAAAAGAGATCGAGGATGTGTTAACTTGGATGATTTCAGTTGTGTCTAAGAAGCATTGAGGTAAATTTTTATTTATTCTTTATCTATTTTCTCCTCCAATCAGTAATTCATGATTGCATGGTATCACCAAGCAATATATTTCCTTGTTGAATACCATATAATTTATTATTCCATATCAAATTTTGATAATGCAACGTTTTTGTGTTAAATAGCGATATAAAAAGCTTCTATATTGTTATTATACCAATTTATATTTTCATGATGAACACATTCAAAGGCACTTTACATATAGCAAACGCAGCCACACAGGGCGCGAAATTCATCCTCTACTAGTACAGACACAGCGCGATCTGACCAGACGGACAGAGTGAGATAAAGCCCCAAGAATGGATAGAGAGAAATCCTTTTTAGATACAGACTTGTCCCATTAACTTAGCCTAGGTCTTTGTGAATAGACAGTCTGGTTCTTTAAACGAGCCCGGTGTATAGCACTGATACACGTGAAGCCGTCTTTCCTGGGAAGAACCAGTACAGGCCTCTAAGTTAGGTGGGAGACACTGAAGAGCATCTCAGAAATTCCCAGTGTGTGGACCGGGATTCGAATCCCGGACCTCTGGATTGACAGTCAAGCGTGTAACCACTAGACCACCGGCCCACCAATGAAAGTATCAGTTGTAATAAATTTGTGTGTGAACAAATAAGGGGGCACACATTGTTGCCTGTCTTGTTAACCTAAGTTCTCATTATAAATTCGGGGCCTGCGTGGCCGAGTGCAGTGTGGGGGAACACGTGACCTAAAAACGACAGCTTACACGGAAAAATGGCCGATAATTTCTCCGATTCGCAAGGAAAATCCAGGTATTTCTATTGATCAACCTTTGTTTAGATGTTCTAATGTATCCTATCATATGCCCCCTACCTTTTGATTTCCTCCGGTACCCATACTTTGTTCTATTCACCTATATTTATCGAGAACACTTGGGAAGTTTGAATACATTCGCAAGTTTTGGAATGACGCTATCCACGGACGGATAAAGTTTTGTCCAGAAAATACAAATTACTGAAGTAAATGGCTGTACAATTACATGAAAAGTTAACCAAATACCCTGTTCAGCCTAAACATGTAAAGAACTGGCAAAAAGCAATGCTGCCAAAAAGAGAATGTCGAAATCTACGAAATGGCGCTGAACACGTACATAGTCTTCGAAGGTGCTGTGCACGTACAGGAGCAACTATTCTATTTTATATTAAAGAAATACTAAAGTTGCCGCGAGGCTTCTGTATTTACAACACACTATATGATTGTTTTTCGTAATAAATAACATTGTGGCGTCTCAGCTTTAAAGCTTTTTACTTCACTTTTGTTTCACGCACCGATGTCAAACAATATTCTTTCGGAATTCACAAAGATTCAAAAGTCTTTGGGTAGATAAAAGCACAAAATATGATTGTATTGTTTAAACACAGCAGAGAATATTGGCAGAAAACCCTGATTTACTCTCTCAGTCATAGCTGTGTAAAAGAATTTACTGGAAAACATTTGAATACACAACACTAGTTATCATATAAAGTGAATCTACTACGCCTTCGAGTAATGAATAAGGAAACTGATTTGTCAGATTTATTTTCCTTTGCAGGGGTATTCCTTTCTCGCCATACATGTGTTGGCACATAATCTAGGAGTTCGGTGACATGCTCCCCGGAAAATTGTTTGGTATTCAAATACCATGTGATACATTCTGGGCACATCTGAGTACCTCTCCAGTAACATATAATTGGCAATTTATTTTATAAATTTATTCTGACTTTTTTCCAGAATTTGAAACTGTGGTCAGAAGCCGGTACTGACCTATTTCACTCACAGTTTCCCGAAGAACGACTAAGAACGACTTAGAGGCACTGAGAAATAACAATGCAAAATAGGCAGAACTGACCTGGTTTTTATTTGCCTCTATTTAATTCAGCGACCATTTCCACAACTCTTTTATATTTGAAAAAACATCTTGGACTACACTTTTAAGAAACTAGAGTTTTACATTTGATTTCCCTCAGTTAAAAATACTACACCATGCATAACAATAATTATCTTGACTTTTAGCTATTCAAATTTCACCATTGGGTTCAGTTATTTATTAGTCATTTCTAACGACCGCTACAATATGTTGTTCGCATTTAATAATAATTATTCGGTAACTTTTGTCTGATATAGAGGGAAAAGGTCTAATTTATAGAATCGTAAAGAGCTGGCATTGGGTCAGAAAAAGTCCATATTCAGCATTTTCTTGAAGAGAAAGCATTTAAGACGTGGTCTACATCTTTGCAAACATCCTTTTAAATGTGTATAGAGCTAGTAAAACATTCTATCACTTGTCATTGTTGAACGAAAGTAGTTTTTGAATGCTTTCATTTTACTGAATGAGCGTTCGCAAAATGCAGATGTTGGAGGCATAGTCAGAAGCACAAACAGAATAGTGTTTACACACGGAGGGGTGTATAAGAGTGGTCTGAAGTCTGTGGTTTCTGACTGGCAATATTCAAGTGTAGTTTCTACCTTGTTACCTCATTTTTAAATATCTGAAATGTGCCATGAAGATCTGGTGAATATGCGGTGTAAATAGGCACTGGCACTTCTGACTTGTTTTCAGTAGATTTTGGCAGCAAAACGGACTTCATTTTGTAGAATGTGAGTTGCCATTTCTAGACAAAATGGTCAAAAAATACATTGATACCATAAACTCAAAGTAATCCAAGACAGATTCTGCATCATGGTTGTCTGTGTGCATTTACCTTCCAACACGCCTTGATTTAGATGTTTTAGTGCCGAAGTCTCTGATTATACGCATTGCATTTTTGTATCGGGCAAGCCACACTGCAGAGTCATTCCGCTCAGTCGAGAAAACTTGTATCTTTATCTCTGTAACGGCATTTAGTAAGTCCATATCTTCCTTCTGAAAAAAGGCTCTTTAGCGCTACGATGATACTCAACACATTTTCAGATTCAACAAGAGAAATGACAAAGTCAAATCTAAGAACTGCAGCAAGATACTAGTCTGCCTTCTCATTTCCATCTTCATGCAATATTTTCCGAGCATGGATTATCACTGGAAACGTGCTCTTGATTATGCAGAAGGCCCGACTTGACCACAGAGACTCAGAAAGGATTCGCATTTTTATGCGTTGTTCCAATTCCTCCCTTGGAACTGTGTCCCTTGCCAGTTCCTCGGTAAACGCTACCAATCATTCAGCTGAGTAATCGAACAGAAAGTTTATATCTTGCACAGTTGACATCAAGGTTTTGACACATGGGATTTTAGAACTGTGTACTAAGTCTAAATTCAAACAATGAGCTTTGCAATGTATATCAGTTGCGTCCGTAGCTCTTTCTTTTATAAGTGTTTGCACACCACGGTATTTTTATGTTTAATGTCCCATCATAGCATTGCGCTCTTAACTTTAGAATACCTAGATCAGCTTCTTACAAGAAATCCAGGATATTGCGATTAACTTTAACACCTTTGATAGATTTGCAGTCAATAAATCATATAGGAAGTCTTTACAGAGGCACATTTATCACTAGTCGGCCTAATCCTAATGCATAGCGAGAGGTGTTTCTTGGTTGATTTGTTAGTTGCATCGTCAACATTTATACAGTCCGCTTACAGTTTTTCTCATATTTGATTAAAGCAAACTCTCATTATCTCATTTTGAATGTCAGGAGATGCGTATTTTGAATTAGATCTCTATATGTGTATTGTCAGATTTTGTTGTTGTTGTTGTTGTTTAAATTATACTGTGCATTGCCCAAAAGCTCCTTTTGAATTTCACCATCTTGCGCAAATATGTTTAACATTGTCATGAAGTTGCTACCCTCTTCCGTATGGCCATGTGTCGCTATATTCTGCTCAATACAAACAACAGTACCCTTTATTATTTCTCCTTTTACGTGTCTATTTCTTTGTACTAAATTCTTTGTTGATTCAAATATTTTCTTGCTTGCCGAATTATTTTTTTCCTGTCTTGATAGTCGCACAATAACTTCCCTCTAGGACCGACGAAACGTGGTGATAGGATTCTGTATAACATCTTTTGAGCCAGATGAAAAAATTCTTCGAATCTGTGTAATACTGGTAGCTCTAATATGAAGGTTTTCTTCCTACCGCCAACAAACATACTGAAAATATGTAAATAAAAACATGACTTTCATATGAATTTACACAAACTAGGGAAAATAATTATGTAACATCCATCATCCTTTTCACCCTCGTATTCTAATTGCATTTTTTTGGCACTTTCGTGTTTTTTTTTTCTCATATTTGAAGAAAATGTGTAGTCATATGTCTAAAGTGTCTATATGTGTCTCCGAGACGTTATATAACACTATGTAAGTATGTGTTGCCATTGATATTACTCTAAATACTGCGTTTATGTAATTAAATGGGAAAAATTGCAGACCACCTATAAAGACGTTGTAAAAAGGTTTTCTTTTTATTTTCATTTGCATGTTCTTTCATGCACGTTCAGAATTAAATTATGCGGACAAATATAGAGCATGTCTGCTTAAGTGCATGAACTTTCGTAGATCTTGTTTTTCAGAAAATGCGATTCAACCTTTGACATTATAAATGTGTAAAACACTTTTAAACACAGAAGCCTCGTGGCAATATAAGTATTTCTATAATATAAGATTGAATCATTGGCCTTGTACGTGCACAGCGCCCTAGAAGACTATGTCCGTGTTCAGCGCCATTTCGTATATTTCGACATTCTCTTTTTGGTAGCTTTGATTTTGCCAGTCCGTTACATGTTTATGATGGACTGGATACTTTGTTAAGTTTTAATGTCATTGTACTGTCGTTTACTTCAGTAATTAGTATTTTCTGAACAAAATAATGTCGGTCCGTGGATACCGTCATCCCAAAAACTGCGAATGTATTCAAACTTCCCAAGTGTTCTCGGAAAATATAGGTGAATGGAACAAAAGAAAGGTACCACAGGAAATCGGAAGGTAAGGGGCATATGATAGGACATATTAGAACATCTAAAACAAATGTTTATCAATAGAAATACCTTGATTTTCCTGACGAATCGGAGAAATTATCGGCCATTTTTCCGTGTAATCTGCCTTTGTAAGTCACGTGATTCCCCACACTGGCCGAGTGGTTACGGTCACTGACATCAAATCACTTACCCCTCATCGATGTGGGTTCAAGCCTCACTCAGGGCGTTGAATTCTTCATGTGAGGAAGCCATCCAGCTGGCTTACGGAATGTCGATGGTTCTACCCAGGTACCCACTCGTGATGAAATAATGCAAGAAGGGGCCCCTGGGGTCTTCCTCCACCATCAAAGCTGGAAAGTCGCCATATGACCTATAATTATGTCGGTGTGACGTTAAACCCAACAAAATAAAATAAAAAACATTATAAATTCTTCTAAATAAACTGTCTTGATTAACTACTGTAGATTGTTTGATATCCATGATGAGTTTATTATTGCTAATAATAGTGAACATTGCTGTGACTGATTTTATAACTCTTGTATTTTCATTTCCCTGGTAGTAAGTTAAGTCTCTGTTAAAATGTAGCTCTCTGTCTATACTTGCCCACCAGACAAGCATATAAACCTACTTCCAGTTCATTATGGTTCTAAGTGTTTGAAAGATGAAAAGATCTTACATGTATTATGCATGATATTTTATACCTATTTTGACAAGAAAGACTTTTTCATGCTTGTAACCAGATTTATTACTTCTCTTCACACATGTGCTGTTTTAGGGATTGATTAGTGATATTTCTTAGTGGTTCATTTCATCATTTGAGCTTCTTAGGTGTCTGATTGCCAACATAGAATAGACTAAAGAAGAATTTATAGTGAGAACTTAGATATGAAAAGCTGAGTTCTTCAAGGCAACTATATAAAGGCATAATGTAATAAAAGGAAGAAAAGTTGTGTTGAAACTTAGTATCTCAGTATCAAACTTTTAGAATAGGCAGTCAGAACTTTACCTTTATTCTTCCAGCAGCAAGCTTTAAAAGTAGGCAGTGTAGAATTAGAATAATTCATTTATCCTTCCAGCAGAAAGTTTTTTTAACAGATAGTCTACAGATTCCTGACTAGTCTTCCGGTAGCAAGCATTAAGAAATTAAAATGTAATTAAAATTAAAATGATAGACCCAGAGGTGTGGAAATCTCAATAAAAATCTACTTGCCAGCAGTCAAAATTTACTAACCCGGATTTTCAACTTTAAAACTTGCATGAAACTGGTGATAATTCTTTATTTGGGACAATAATCTACGGTAGTAACAAAGTGTATTACTGTAACTGTGACAAAAAATAAGCTGCCAACTAGGGCTGGGTACCGCCTTGAAAAAAATACCGCGGTATACCACGTTTTTTTCCTAATTACCGCGGTATATACCACGGTATACCACCATATTTATCGTAAGACTTACAGCTATGGTAGTGGTCATAAAAATATTGAAAAACTCTCAGAAATACTTCATTTATTATGAGCAACAACGAAGACTAGTTACTTGACTAGAATTAAAGAAGAAGAAAAACACTGGAATATTAACTTGACTAATGACTAGTTAGATTAATGACCCTTAGTATTTTTTACCAGCGTGTATTCGTCGGAAGACGCCATATTGTATCTAGGGAAGCACTGGGTCACATATATATAGGTCGCGCTTGTTTGAAGTTCGATTCGTGCACCCGTTTGATAAACCAGTAACGTTTATGAAGGCTTCATCAGATCGTTTTCAAACAAAAAATAATAAATTTCGACTGAACATTTTCCATACTATTTATTTCTTTTTTAATACGTGCAAATACATACTGGGATATTTTAAACTATCATCATTTAAACAAGTCGGGACTCGCCGAATTTAGGCCTAAAAAATGTTGTGGTTCGGGTCACCAGACCCTACCTAGCAAAAGGTTCCGACCTTGCTGTTTTTTTCGACGCCAGACATCGCGAAATTCGTCGGTCCGACGGACAAGACCGGAAGATTTTGACGCGGACCGCCGTTTTACGAGTCGAGGTTGGTCCGACCATCCGGCATACTCGGCCGATCGGGCGAGTGGTTTTTACGTCGTAACTTACCAAATTCAGAAATTACATCCAGAAAAATAACCTGAATTTCGTGGAATTTACCCGCGAATCGCAAAGATATCAATACGGTCATGCCGGTAATTTTCCATTCCACGAGCACGTGCGACCTATCGTAATATCTCATTTACATCGCCGTTACTTTTGTTTTAAATATCGGCACGTACACGAAAAACGCGCGTAGTGCATTCATTCTTTAATATAATCGCTTCAAATTTTCATCACCGCTTGAGAAGTAATACAGTTTGAATTCTATAACGATTTTAATAAGATATCGACAGAAATGTAGGCAAAATTCTATAAAAACCATCGATTTTTCATATAATTATTTGTAAAATTTCAAACAGCGCGATCTTAATTATTTCTTTATTTCTAAAAGTAAATAAATAATACATACTATGGTCATACAATTCAGACTTTTGACCAGAAAGTACAAAAAACAGAATTAAAAAATCTTAAATAATGAAAAAGCGGCAGCAATTTAAATACATGGAGTAAAACGATCTTTGGCTAGCAGATTTCCGTAAGAATAGGTTACGTGACCTCGTGGACGTAGATAGAAATGTGGTTTTAAAATAAAGCAGTATGATGTCGTGGTTTTAATAAGAATTAAATGAATCTTTGTACAGTTATTTTTTGACACGACACTATGTAAGATATTCTTCTCACAATAATGTAAACATGAGGAAGAATTGACCTCATGACCGATATTGCAGAAAAATCGATATCAGGGGAGACAACAGCTATTTGGTATTGGTAACATATATTGGTAACAGGTGACCGGTATTGCGATGTCGATATCTACTGCCTCCGGGTATTGTCACCTGGATGTTTATTTCAATATCAAGTGTAATAAAAGAGAAGGTTTTTCATAAGATAATTAAACAAGCTTGAATTATCACTGGAGTTACAAATTATGGAAAAGGGATTTTCATTAGAAATAAAAGAAGTCATTTTTATCAAATGAATGTTTAATATGTAATTTTCTGAACCATAGCATTTTTAACATGTTATTTTATAATAATTAAATTAATTTTTATATCAATAGACCATATCTATCAGCAATAAAAACCATATTTTCATATAAAATTATTTTCATACATATTCTTATATAAGAAGAATCTATATTTTAACATGTTTTCGAAAAACAATGTAACAAATCGGCTGAACATTTCTATCTGTAAACCATTTAGGTTCAAGTTAAAGGCAAATATCGATGAAGTCTTTTATTTATTTATTTTTTTCATTTTCAACCAAATCTGAAATGTAAATGACCCTTAATCTGTAGAAAAAAGGAGGTTCGTACCCATAGACACATCCTTTTATATTTATATAGCACTAGCATTGATACTTTTACGGCGTCTCCCATCTATAAAATATGCTGTCGTTGAAAAATAAAATCTGACATATATATTTAAGAAATATGATCTGATTTTACATTGTTTTAAATAACGCTGTCTTTAAGTATAATATGTGTAAAAAGACCTAGATACCACCGCCCCCCCCCCCCCCCCCCCCCCCCCACCCCCCCCCCCCCCCCCCCCCCCCCCCCCCCCCCACACCCAACAAAAAAAAAGATCGAACCATGTTTTATCCGATTTTATAACTTTTACGGCCATAACACATTCTTGTCCAAAAAAAAAGGAAAACAAAGACAAACATCAAACAGGGAAGTCACAAAATACTAATAAACTTGGCGCCCCCACCCCCCACCCCCCACACACCCAACAAAAAAAAAAGAAGATCGAACCATGTTTTATCCGATTTTATAACTTTTACGGCCATAACACATTCTTGTCCAAAAAAAAAAGGAAAACAAAGACAAATATCAAACAGGGAAGTCACAAAATTCTAATAAACTTGACGAATATATTTTAAAATTGTCTGATTGATATGTATTATACCTGCTGCCACTACCACGTCCATTCTTATGTCACAAAAATACAAACGTAAGTTATTTTTTTTTTTTTTTTTTTTTAAACAGCTGTTTACAATTTATAATTACACAGGTGTAGGTTTTGAATTATTTTAATCTGAAATGGTTGAACATCACACGTATATCAATTCAGTAATTCTTAACATATAGACAAAATAGGAAGTTTAATGAATCGAAAATTATGGTATTTTTGTAAAATTTAAAAAAAAAAAAAGATAGTGGCAATCAGCGTGGTACAGGTATTTTGCTGTATTCAGGCAGACATTATTCATTTTAACCTTTAGCCTGCTGGCGGCAAATGATTCTGCCTTTGCGACCAGTGCAGACCAAGATCAGCCTGCACATCCGTGCAGTCTGATCATGGTCTGCACTGTTCGCTATTCAGTCAGTAAATTTTCAGTGAACACCCCTTTAAATAATAAATGGTATTGCCCAAATTAAATGACGAACCAGTTCATTGTAGAAATATAGCAGGCTAAGGGTTAATATAACTACACATATTCCACCAATATATGAAAACTGTTTGCAAAATAAAAAATATGCAAAAGATTAAAATCGCATTATAATTTTACCTTGTAATTACAAAACAAATACCCGTGTTAAATTCAAAACGCAATTATAGCCTTATCAGTATTATAAACGTCTGTGTTGTTTTAACGTTCCTTATTTAGAGGTAATTGGCAAGTTTTATTACAGGTCCAATAAAAAGGATTTATGCGTGATGCATACAACATTTTATTACTTCTATATAGAAATTTGTTTCATGTAAAATTACCTTGAATTGAACATGTACAATAAATTATGAAAGTAAGTTAATCACGACGACATTTATGATAACTGAAAAGATCATGAAACCAGGTAAAATGTTCACGAAAACAAAAATATATCATTAAGTTACTGAAGTAAAATTCAATTCTGTTTTAAATGCAGATATTATTTACATTGCAAAAACATTCTTGTACACAAAAAAATGCTCCGGACATATTTTCCAGCTTTAATTAGATCAAGGCGGACCTTGAAATTTATTTACTCAAATTTATTAAGTAAAATATATACAAAAAATTCTGTATTTTACTTTTTTACGACAGTTTGCATTTGTGATCCAAGGGTCGATAGGAAAGCTATCTCTTTTAATGTTTAATTGACATAATTGGCATAATTGACACTTGATATTTAAATGTATATGAAATAAGGTGAGAACAACAACATAAGAAGAAATGCGCATCTCTTTCTTTTTAGAACCGAAATATTAAAATGCAATATTTATCTTATATTGTTTTTGTGATATTCACACAAAATGAATTACTCGCGAAGTAAAATTACATTAAATGATTAAATCATTACTTTAACCTTTTGATCACAATACCGCATGTTCACGCGGCATACTATAATATCGTCTGCTTATGACGCTAAAACAACAACTTCGCGCTGAAGTTAATTTTTCTTCGAAATTAGTGGAAATAAACCGTCTGAGAACGAATCAAATTTTTATTTCACAAAAATGAAATAAATATCATTCAAAAGATAAATTCAATGAGAGTAGGAAAGTTCTTGCACCTAAGCTTTCATATCAATGGTTTTATACAAAAAAATGCTTTGAAGAAACGCATGTATGGAGATTTTATATGGAAACAAAGAAGGGAAAATATGACGAAATGATGGCATCAAACTTCATGCGAAGAACGAATCAAAAATTAAGATAAAATTTAATTTAAAAAAACCTTGTGATGAATCAAATGTTGAACTTTGGTAATATGTTTGCACCTAAGGTTTCTTATTTTTAGTAATTTTGTTATTAAGTAAAATGTGTACATGCCCTTCTTATTTCTATATAGAAAATCTGACCGCTATCGATTATTGGCCGGAGGAATATTCTTCGGTATGTTCCTTGAGGGCAAAATAGTCACAGAGGTAGGATATCTACTATTATCTTTTGACACATTTACCTGTCAGTTAATACGGGATATTGCACATTCGCTTTCAAAAAAAAATTAAAGAAGGAACTTTTTTTTATTGATTTCTTCTCAGCAATTTAAAGAACCGAGGCGGTACGATCAGACAGTGATGTGTCACATGGCGCGAAAACATGACGTAATGCCATGACAATCTCGGGCAACTATACCGCTTTGATCTCCACTTCAGATGCAATGATTCCGACACACTTCTTTTGGCTCTTTGAGGGGGTTTTAATTGATGATGAGAAAACAAGGCCAATTACTTAGTTTATCAACAGAATAATTACCGATAATTGTTAATGTTTTTTTTTTCGCTTTAAACACAGGTGTGTTGAATGATGAATATTGTTTCCATATTTTTGGGACACTTTTCAAAATAATTATTTTTCGGGATTTTTTAATCCAAAGCAATGTAGAATAGACTGGATACAAGAAAAATCTATCAACAGCTGCATACTGATAATAGGAATCAAGATTCCTGTTTATTTCATATTTAATGTTCGGTCCGGTAAATTTTAGTAGTTCGGTCCGGCATGTCTACGAACGCAGGTTTGTTTCAAGTGGGTGGGGTAAACATTTTTTGACGGATAGCTTTGTTTGCAATTGATTTTTATTCAATGTCCGATGTTTATACATGGAGTTATTATTTTTGTCAAAGGTAAGTGTATTTTTTATAATATGCAACACTATCGCACAGGAGTGTCAGTGTTTCATTTAAACTAATGACTAATGAAGAAGACACACCAACATTTAAAGCAAATATACATTGTAAACCTTAGGATTTAAGTTGAAACTGAGTAAAAACTACAAGATATAATGGTTTTCAAAAATGAATCACTTTACCTAAAAAAAATAATTTAAAAATTAAAAAAAAAAAATTAAAAACCGATCTACCCTACCTAGCAATTTTGGCAATGTTACCAGAACCACAACATTTTTTTAGGCCTTATCAGACTCGAAGTAAAAACAAGTGCGCCCATGACGTCATCCATCTATACGGAATAATCTGGAGGTTTTCGAAGGTTTTGATTGGGGATCACGCGGTCGATCATACATGTTCAATTGCACCATTGGGTGGTTATTTTTGGAAACTAATAATAGTAGCATGGGAATTCCAGAGATATAAATCGGAAAATCATGCATGGTGTCAAATGCTGTTACGTAAGGCTACATAGACAATGTAAATTAAAAATAAACAGAGGTAGGGATAATGTTGATAAAATATCGGTATTCCCCGATGGTACCGCGGTATCGTACCACGGGAAGATGGTACCACGGTTACCGGTATACCGGTAATACCGCGCACCTCTACTGCCAACACTTGCTTGTATGCAAGTTTGAATTTAAGTCTTGTCCGCTGGGCAGTGGAACAATTAACAGAGAAAGACTGCCCATGCGAACTCATGAAACTTTCTGACTTGTACTAGAAAGCTTTTTGTGCTTTTGATTTTCGTTTTGCCTGACTGTTGACTCCTGTTTTTGTCGGCAGATGAAGTTGTAACAACGGATTTGTCCAAAATTTATGAAAATTGTTTATGTTTCTGGTTTTTCTTGGCCAAGTTTTTAGTTGGTAGAGATAATTACCTCATTGAAACAGAGACATCGGTCCCTATCTCAGTCACACTTAAGGGTTCAAATGTCATGTGTTCTTACTTTGACTTTTAACTGGTTGCATGGTTTTCACCATTGAGGCAATATCTCAACAGATAATGGGCTGACATCATCAACATTTAGTTTGTTTTATTTTGAGACAGGTATAAAAGTTGACACAGAATCTGTCAAAGGTAGTATCTTTCAAAATACAAATTATGCATTATAACTTTATTTTATGGCTAGAATGTGATAGATTGTCATATATTGAGTAGCATTCTTTACACCTTTGTCATCCCTTGTCCATGCCAAGCTCTTATATTCCTGCAAGATTTTTCATCAGTTTTGTTGCAGCTTTTTCAATGGTTATTTTGTTGCAACAAATAACTGCTTAGGTTTGCTATAATGGTATTGCAATTTTACAGCATTCTACCCTGTTTCAGACAGTTTTTCTACAGGATGTGGTAGCACTCAGCTAAGGGAGAAACGAACAGGGATAAAAGTTCCTTTTAAAAAGGAATGTCTTGGCTAGCGAAGGGTATAGTGCAAAGGAGACAATTGTCTCAGGCTTGTCAGTGACTTTGTCCGGAGCATATCTTCTTCATGCATGGAGGGATTTTGATGAAACTTGGCACAGTTGTTCACCATCATAAGACTGAGTGTCATGCGCAAGAACCAGGTCCCTAGGTCTAAGGTCAAGGTCACACTTAGAGATCAAAGGTCAAATTCAAGAATGACTTTGTCCGGAGCATATCTTCTTCATGCATGGAGGGAGTTTGATGTAACTTGGCACAATTGTTCACCATCATGAGACAGAGTGTCATGCGCAAGAACCAGGTCCCTAGGTCTAAGGTCAAGGTCACAGAGGTCAAAGGATACAAGAATGAAAACTTTGTCCTGAGCATTTCTTCTTCATGCATGAAGGGATTTTGATATAACTTGGCACAAATGTTCACCACCACGAGATGGAGTGTCTTGCGCAAGAACCAGGTCCCTAGGTCTAAGGTCAAGGCCACATTTAGAGGCCAAAGGTCAGATACAAGAATGACTTTGTCCGAAGCATTTCTTCTTCATGCATGGAGGGATTTTGATGTAACTTGGCACAATTGTACACCATCATGAGACGAAGTGTCATGCGCAGGTCCCTTCTTTAGAATTACTTCCCTTTGTTGTTACTATAAATAGCTTATATTGCAACTTTTTCATTACTAGTCGTAGGGAAAAATCGAGACCACTTTTCTGTAGTACAACATGCATATTACATCCAATGTTGAGGTGTCTTTTGACCTATCTCTACAGGGTAAGGATTTTTGTGTGGACTTAAAAAAAAATTTTTGATTTTTTTTTTTTTTTTTTTTAAAGATTAACTTCCCTTAGTTGTTACTATAAATAACCCATACTGTAACTTTTTTATAATTGACCGTAGGAAAAAACCAAGATCACTTTTCTGTGGTACAACATAGATGTCACTTTCAAATTTTAGGTGTATTTTAAGGTATCTCTACTTGGTAAGGAGTTTTTTTGTGGACATAGAAAAACAAAAGAATTACAATAATTACTAAACAACCACAAAGTTAAGATTCCATTTGCAAACACAGCTGCTATTTGCTAATTTTCTGCGATGGGCGTATATTGTGACATTCTTGCACTCTTGTTATAAAATGTTTTACACCCTTAAGACTGCAAACATTTGAATTATTGCCCCTTATTTGTGACAAATGTACCAGTGGGGGCACACCCTGTGTCCTACAGACACTTTCTAGTTCTTTCTAAAGTTGACATTAATGATTAATGTATGCACAATAAAAAATGAAATAGTCATAACTGTCAAAGTTTTAGTACATGCAACTAACTTACCTATTCTTGCCATATTATTGTTCATAAACACCCTTGATTGAATTAAGAATAGACTCTCATCAAATTTTATTTATGAGTTATACAGTCCAATGGAACTGCATGATATTTAACTTATATCATAGTAGTAACTCATCACCGGAAAAAAATACCATAAACATGTATCATTGAAGAACAATGCACTTTATTTAAGAGAATATTATAATTCAATCACTTCAAGGTTATACGTATTGACTGTTCGGATCTTTTTTTCTACAATATAGAATTTGTTTTTATCCTGATTTTTTTTTAAGAACTTAATTATACTTAGGAAATTTAGCAAATAAAAAAGATATATAGTTATGTGTTTGTTTGTACTAAACTGATTGAAAAAATTTGGACCTTACACAAGTTTTCATATTAAATAGGCGGCTATAGGAAAATCACAATTTTGGTATGCTTTTTGCGAATAGAGATTTTTTCTACAATGAAGATTTTGATGAAACTTCTCACAGTTGTAAGTAAACATAATATGCTATAATATGGTGATTTAATACATATAGGTCTATGTGCTTGCTTTTACATTTGCCCATTATAATTAAATATTGAGAGACCATTGGTGAGAAGAAATTTCTGCTTTTTATCTTGAACTGATGCAATTTCTAAATTAATGTGACACTGAGGTTTATAATGAAGAGTAAGGAGTCCTCTCAAGAAGTAAGGACTGGATAAAGATGAAACACTCCATAAAGGATGGCTGTGTCCATAAAAGACAATTATGGTTTGTTTGTTTTTTAATCATTGTAATAAGTATTTAAGCTTTTAATAAGAGGCTGGGCTTATAGAAAATCCTGCCGGGCTTATAGAGAAATCCTAACAACAAAATATTAATTGATGTGTTCCTTTCTGAGCATCTGAAATCTTTTTCGTTATTTCCATGCCATTGAGGTCTTTCTGGTTATATCTGGGTTCCTGTCCAGTTATTGTTCCCACTTAGAATGGCAGATTGTGGAGGAAAATGTCTGCTTTGAACACTGCGGAAAATGGTTCCGCATACGGGAGTGTACGCATTCCATATACTCCTAATATACGGGCATATACGGAAACATTTTTCCCGTATATGGAACATTCCATATACGGGAATCCCATATTTTTTAATTGGACATTCATGTTTTTCTCACATGGATCCGTTCATTCATACTTAGCATAAATACGTTTCAACAGTTTATGTCAGTATTCAAATTTAAGGATTGTCAAGGTACAAAAGTGTGTTTAAGGCGCAAGTTTTGATCATACTTTCAGGAAAGATACCTTTTATATGATATTCGTCTATTAGACATATACGGGACCGTATACTCCCGTATATGCACATATTTTTCGCAGTGGAAAAACTTGCTTGTACTGGCCACTTTTCAGTAAGCCGTCAATGTTTCATATCACATGACTGTCTTTCATCATTTACTTCATAATGATAATGAAAGGAAAAGCTTTAAACCATGCACTTACTGTTTTTGGAAATGTTCAGAGTTTTAGCTAATTTTCATTGTAGTAAAATCAGATGGAATTACCATCTTGCCGAGGTAAGCCGGCAAGTGATGTTGTAAATGAACTCCAAAGAAGAGATGTACGCCTTCACTTTGCCTGTCTGCTAAAAAAACAAATCATAGTGTTGTATGCTGATAAAAATATAAAAAAAAAACATGAAGAAATTTGCAACACACACACACACACATCTGTTGAATATTCACTAATATATGGGCAGTAATATAGAGTAATTGAGTAATACATCTGCAAATCAATGGTATATTATGCTGCTGTTTCTCTCCAACAAATATATGGACTATTGTATTACTCCACTAGCTGCCATATTGCATAAAATACAGTGTATATCATATAGACACCGCCAATAGGAACTTGTTTTAATTCAAAAAAAAAAGAGCTGCAAGTACACACTTTAAATAGAGCCAAGAATGGTCTTTTTAGCAGGTCACATTTTGAAGTTGAAAATAATTTATTTTCCTGTTTAACATCATTTAATTGCTTATTTGAATGGGAATATTTTACAGCCTAATCATAATTTACCAAATAAGATGTTAAACATCCTTAATTATTGCCCTTAAAGATCTTAAGAATGAATCTTTTACTGAATGGTTCTTCACAAAGGAATAAAGAAGAAACATTTGAAAAATTCTCTTGTAGAATAAACGAATCATTAATTTATCAAGTCTGATTGATTTATGAACTGCCATTGCATTGTTTTATGCATGGTGCATTAAAATATTCAGTTAAGTGTTGCATGCTGAAGATCACCTGAGAATTAGGACATATTATATTGTAACAATTGTCATAGTTATACACAGTTCAGTCCACAGTTTAATCTACATGGTATGTCAGACTGCCAGATTCAAAGACAACCAGATGGAATAGAACTGCATAAGTATTATTATATCTCCAAAAAAATTAGTATCTTGGCTGCATTGACTGTTGCCTGATAAAATTTCAGTTGAATTTAAAAACTTGTGTCTTGATGAACTGAATATTTAATACCTTCACTGCTTACGTTTAGTTCACATCTTTTCCACGCCGGTAATGTAAAAAAACGTATTAGCATCTGTTGACCCTTTCACGCTTCCGTAGAATCAACATTTATTATACAAAATTCATTTTGAAATCTCAAATACACAGAAATATTTCTTTTTGTAATTATGTCTTCCCCATAGGTATGGGAGACATATTGTTCAATGCCTTCACTGTCTGTCCATCCACATAAAGCTTGTCCGGCTTTCACAGGTCAAACTGCTGGCCGGATTTTGAAGAAACTTCACAGGAGTGATTAGTGCCGAGCCTAGTTGTGCATATCGCCGACAAGTTCCGTTTCGCTGCACAAAATGGCTGCCAGCGCTAAAGATAGAAAAATTTTGTCTGGCTTTCACAGGTCAAACTGCTGCCTGGATTTCGAGGAAACTTCACAAGGAGTGATCAGTAACAACTGTAGTTGTGCATATGGCTGGCACGTTCCGCTTCGCCGCACAGAATGGCCACCAGAGCTAAAAATACAAAAATCTTGTCCGGCTTTCACAGGTCAGACTGTTGGACAGATTTCAACGAAACTTCACAGGAGTAATCAGTACCAAGCCTAGTTTTGCATATCGCCAACACGTTCCACTTCGCTGCACAAAAATGGCCGCCAACTGACATTCGCCCTGCATACCAACAAACATGCCCCTCTTCCATCTTTAGGATACATAGGGTGGAGACATATGTTTTTGTGGTAGTTTTTCTTTTATGTTATATAATAATGACAAATGCCAGTCTATTTTAGAGATTTTCGCAGAGAACTCATTGTAATATTATATGAAATTTTCGTCGTTTGAAAGGAGTGAATTAGACGAAAACTGGTTTCCCTTAATAATTAAGGTAGCTCCGATAGGTACTATCACTGTAGTTTATGCACAAAGTTTTCAGTAGTTTGGGTGCTAAACAGTCATTCAGCTTTGGAAACGACCAATGGCAAGTTGTGATTTTCTTTTCTAGATAATTCCTGTTGAAAGCTTGGCGTTACATTTTTACAGTAATATTTAAATAATTATGCGGTACATTTAATGTTAAAATGTATTTAATCAAGCTTTAACATGTTTTGATATATTGATACATGTATATGAAATGATTATATTATGCATTGTAATTAATAGCTTTTAAATGATATAATGAATTGTGAAGTATGAATATTTTTTGAATTATAAAATAATAAAAAACAATCGTCTGCAGTTCCTGCAGCTCATACCAAAAAATAACAAATGTGTTATAAATTGTTTTGTTCATTTATAAGTTCTATTGGAGGTAGGATAATAAGGGAACAATTGATATTGGACTAGGATATAGGCTGGCTATATTCATAATTTTACAAATAAAGATTTAAAAAATAATATATCATAGTCTACAAGCTAGTCTGAAAAAAGCTGTGTGAATATGTTTCCATGCTCTTTGCTTTTCCTGCAATACATTTCTGAATAAGATATTAAACATTTGTGTGACAAGATCAAATAAAGATTTGTATATTTATTGGGCTGCAGATATTCCCCCTAGTCAAACAGCTAACTGTTTTTTATCATGCACAAGCTGTTAACTCTAGTGACCAACAAACCTCTTTATTGTAAAGAGCAGTTTGCTGTTTGGTTTATAACCTGAATTCAAATATCCTGATCGATCACCCAACAACTAGTAATAATCCGATGAAAATAATAAACAAGGGCGAAGGGCATGTTTAGGCAATGTTTGACTATACCACCAAATTGCATATGATAAAGTGTTCGTGAATAAATGCACATGTGAATTATGGGAATGTTTTGCAATCTTTTATAGTGAGCAATAAATATAATTAAAATGTGCGTGTTATCATACACTATAAAAATGGAAAAAGATTTTTCACTGATAATCGTCTGCCAGTCTAAAGGTTTAGTTAGATTTCACTCACCATCTGTCGTCCATCCGGTGTCCATCCGTCCGTCCACAATTTCCTTTAAACAACATCTCCTCCTAAACCACCAGGCCAATTTTGATGAAATTTCACAGGGATGTTCTTTGAATGGTCTTCTTTAAAAGTTGTTCAAAAAATTGATTTCCAAACAGAACTCTGGTTGCCATAGCAACCGAAAGGAAAAACTTTAAAAATCTTCTTGTCCAAAACCACAGGTCATAGGGCTTTTGTATTTGGTATGTAGCATCATCTATTGGTCCTCTACCAAGATTGTTCAAATTATCCCCCTAGGGTCAAATATGAACCCGCCTTGGGGGTCATATGGTTTACATAGACTTGTATAGGGAAAACTTTAAACATCTTCTTGTCCCAAACCACAGGGCCTAGGGCTTTGGTATTTGGTATGTAGCATCATCTAATGTCCTCAACCAAGTTTTAACAAATTATCCCCCTAGTGTCAAATATGGCCCTGCCCCGGGGGTCACATGGTTTATATAGACTTATATAGGGAAAACTCTGCAAATCTGCTTGTCCAAAACCACTTGGCCTAGGGCTTTGATATTTGGTATGTAGCATCATCTAGTAGTCCTCTACCAAGATCAAATTATCCCCCTAGGGTCAAATATGGCCCCGCCCCTTTGGGGGCACATGGTATAAATAGACTTCAGTACGGGGTAAAAACCTTTAAAAAAAACTCTTGTCTTAAACCATAAGGTCCAGAGCTTTGATATTTATTATGTGTTATGCTCTAGTAGTTCTCTACCAAGATTGTTCAAATCATGACCCTAGGGTCAATATAAGCCACGCCCGGGTGGTCCCAGGTTGTTTTACATAGACTTACTTGCAGCAGCGGCAAAGAAATTTGGACAAGCATAATGTTTGATACAGATTTAAATACTCATCTTGGATTGTCATGACTTACTGTTCTATTTTCTTGTTTTTGAAGGTACAGCACAGAAGTTTGGACCAACAGTTTAATTTTTAAACTGTTCAGTAGTTATCTTTAATAATCTTGACCATGACTTACTCACCGCTTTTGTTAGTGAAGCTTAAGCAAAGAAATTTGTTCAAAAAAGCAACTAAACTCAGGTGAGTGATATAGGACCATCATGGCCCTCTTGTTTAGTTAGAAGTCTGTTATCTGTCCATCAGTCTCCCTGTTATCTGTCCATCAGTCTCCCATAATTTCTTTAAAGAATATCTTCCTCAAAACCACTATGCCAGTTTATATCAAACTTCCAAGGAATGTTCCTGGGGCGGTCCCCTTACAGATTCCTGCAAATCTAAGTCATCCGTGCTGCATTCCATTTGCCATGCCAACCTAAAGGAAAACTATGATTTTAAAATAATATCACAGAAATGTTCCTTTGGAGACCCTGTACTGAATTCCTTTAGATTCTTTTGTTTTGTAAATAAAACATGGCTACCAAGGATTGGTATAGTTTTTCTCCTTTTGGCCGCATAGAAAATTTAAATATCTTCTGCTCTGTAACTGCTGGCCTGATTTAAAAATAATTTCTCAGCAATGTACCTTAGGTGACTTGCTACCAAAGTCCTTCAGATGTTTGTTTTTTGTTAAGAAACATGGCTATGGGGGCTGGGAAAATTTTCCCAGTATCACAGTGTATAGACTCTGTACGCCCAAACGGAAGTCGCCAATAACTAGGCGTTCACTTTCGTTTTTCAAATTGTTGGAAGCTGTCGGTAGTAATTATTTTTATGTTTTTCTGTGTCTATTTGAAATAAATATTCTTCTTGTATATATTTTTCAATGTATGATAAATGTCTCTGCAACAAACTGCCGTTAAATAGACACTAACACATGAAAATAAAACGTATTTTCACCAAAAACACAACTGGTCATAGCAAAAGACGATGCATTCAGGCTAAAATGCCCGTTATTTAGGAAGTGCGAAGGAAACACGTGTCAGAACCGCTTCTGAATGTTACATTATCAATCCATGCACATGAGTTTATACCTACAAATATGAATTTACAATCCTAAATAGTTGAAATATTGTTTAATTCAACATGCATCTGAATTATGCACTGGCCGCCTAGTCGCAAAACTTTATATAAAAACTGTTCCTCTATTCGCCAAAACACTGTACGCCTATTCAATAAAGAAATGACGAAGTGTTTGGACTTGCAGGCTCTATACTCTGTACTCCTTGAATTAAGAAATATAAACTTTTGTATTGTATTTCACTTGCGACTGTGAAACAGTATTTATTAGTCTGTTTCACCAACGATGTCCTTGTCTTGGACAAGAAATAAAATCTTTATACGTGTTTCCGCTAACATTCGAGAAAAATATATATTTATTTCGCTCAGTTTGACGGACACTTTGTTTGTATTTCTTTTTTTCTTTTTTTTTTAGCTCGACTGTTCGGGAATAGGGGTGCTATTCTACTCGCCTCGGCTTCCGCGCTGGCTTTCTTGGTTAAATTTTTTCGGCAACCTTTTTTGTCACATCTTTTTTACTTTTGCTTAAACCTTACTGTATCTTCGCATAAACATTGTGCAGCATACAAACGAAGCCTTTTTATGCAGGGTCCCTGTGTCCATTATACCCAAGGTCAATGTCACTCAAGGTATTGCACTTAGTGTTTGACATTTTTTTTTAATTTAAGCTTCGCCTACAGACACACGCGCTATGAATGTTTATACGTGTTTCCGCTCACATACGAGAAAAAATATGTATTTATTTCGCTCAGTGTGACAGGACACTTTATTTTTTTCTTTGTATTTTTAGCTCGACTATTCGGGAATTGGGGTGCAGTTCTACTCGCCCCGGCTTCGGCGTTGGCTTTCTTGGTTAAAAGTCTTAAGGCAACCTTTTTTCGTCACATCTTTTTTACTTTTGCTTATTCCTTACTGTAACTTCGCATAAACATTGTACAGCATAGAAACAAAGCCTTTTTCTGCAGGGTCCCTGTGTCCATTATACCCAAGGTCAATGTCACTCAAGGTATTGTACTTAGTGTTTGAAATTACTTTTTGAATTTAAGCTCCGCCTACAGACACACGCACTGTCTGCCTGGTTGCTTTGTACAGTCAAAGTGTGCAATGAAAATGAGTCCCGCTCATCTATCTTTCAAGACGGTGGTCAATAATTATGAATGAAAACGAAACGAAAAAGAACCGGGTGTTAGCTTCGATCTGCTTGATTTTGAATGATATCAGCGATGCTTTAGAGCCGAATATTAAAATAAGCAGAAATTACCAGTTACCGTGCCAACGGCAACTGTTTTTTTTTTTCTGTGAGAGATGATAAAGTTCCCGTTGTAAAGTCCGAACAAGTCTCTGAGATGCCGAAAATTGATCAAACACTGAGTTGTGCCACGTAACGATTAAATGAATTATGCGCTAGTGATTTATGTGTAACGAATCTAGTCATTATTGCAAAAATCAGTTTCAAACACTATGCAGGTTAGAATTTATTAGTACGCACTTACCAAATTGAGTTAGGCGCACAGCTGCGCCGTGCTAGACCAATTTATTTTGATAAATGCTTACTAATAAACACAAACGAAAAGTGGAATCGAAACTGCAGTAATGGCATTTAAACTGGTCCATGACTGTTACGAAAACGAAAGAAGTTATAACTATTATATTTTAACTTTTGGTTATCATAAAACAAAGTCAAAACATTGAAATATAAGAATGAAAAGAAGTTTTGAATAGGCGTACAGTTTTTCGACTAAGCGTTCAGTCCGGATTTTAAAAATTGCGATTAGTGGGTCAGTAATATATCGAATAGTGGGACAGTGTAATCGGCACATATGTCTCTGAAAAACACATTTTCCTAAAAGCGTATTCGTTACCATAGAGTCATGCTGGTATTTATCGACGCGTAAGATATTTATCTATGAATTAGCAAAGGTTTCAATTCTTTGCAAAAGCTTGAGATACATGTATTTCAAAGAATTGACAGCTTCATTACAAAATCGAACAAATACCCACACGTGATTTGACTTGAAATTAAGTATATTAAGAGTTTTAACAGGCGTGTTTGGTATCCACGTAAACAGTAATTCCATATCGATACGTAAAATAAAAAATACACTTACTTCGTGCTATATTAACGAAATAAACAATGAAAATCCAAGCCATCCGCGACAGCAAAAAATTGTGTTTTGATTTCTGAACGCCTAGTTTTTGGCGACTTCCGGTTGGGCGTACAGAGAGTCTATACACTGTGAGTATGGCCGTATGGGAAACTTTGAAAGTTTCCTTCTCTGAAACAGCTGTCTCTGTTTAAAAATCATTTACTGAACTGATCCTTGTGTGACCCTCTTCCAAAGTCCTTTAGAGTGTTTCTTTTGTTAAAAAAAGAGGCCACCAGGGCCAAGCAGGGCTATTTAGCTCATCTGAATTTTGAAAAAAAATCTTCACTTGATTGTTGGTGTTGGTTTAGTTTTTTGTTTAGGTCCGCCTTTTCTCAAAAACTGTAAGAGCTACAGCTTTAAAACTTTTCACATTGTTTATCATCATTAGATGACTGTGTAGGCCAAGAACTATAACTCTGATATGCATTTATTCAAAATTATGGCTCTTTTCGTACATAGAAAATTGGGTTTCTTGGTTAAAATTTTTGTTTAGGTCCACCTTTTCCCAAAAACTATAAGAGATACAGCTTTGAAACTTTGCATACTTACTTATCTTCGTTAGATGACTATGTAGGCCAAAAGCCATGACTCTTACTTGCATTTTGTCAGAATTATGGCCCTTTTTGTACTTAGAAATTCTTAATGTAACTCATTTCTTACACACTGTCTAGCACTTGCAGAGGAGCGATGGAATCCGTAGGCGATGCTCTTGTTTTCATTTATGGCTATGTAGAGAACTTAGAAAATCTTTTTTCCGAAACTGCTGGCCCATTTCAAAATTATTATGTCTCCTACACTACTGTGTGGTGGGAAACATATTGATTTACCCCTGTGTGTCTGTATGTCTGTCACAAATCTTGTCCGCACTCTAAGACTAAGTCGAAGATTTCTCATGCGATCTTCACCAAACTTGAACAAAATGTGTTTGCCAATAAGTCCTTGGCCAAGTTCGATAACTAGTCAAATCAGCCCAAGCACTTCAGAATTATAGCCGAAGTACAAATAGGCTGCTTACTCCAACACTTACTCCAAAACTATCGAAAGGTATATTTTCTGTGAGTAAACTAAAACAGTATTATAAAGACAGACTTAACTATTCAGATGATTAGGCAGTTGTTGGAGACATGCGCTTTTCTCAAAAGCAGCTCTAGTTTCACAGCAAAATACCTTAAGTGGCCCTCTACTGAATTCCTTCAAAATTTATTTTTCTTTAAAAAAAAGCATGGCTGCCAGGGGATGGGGCTGGTTTGGACTATATAGAAAACTATGAAAATCTCCTGAAACTGCTACTGCTCATTTTAAAAATAATTTCAAAAAATTGATCTTAGGGTGAGCCTCCACTAAATTACTTCAAATCAGTCTGTTTCGTTAAAAAACATGGCTGCCATTAGGGGTGGGACTTATAATTTTTCACGATTTGGCTATATGGAAAAATTCGAAAGTCTTCTCCTGTCAAACCACTGCTCCGATCTTTTGAAATAATTTGACAGTAGACTAGTGCTCCTTGGTTAACCCTGTACCAAATGCTCTTCAAGCCATCCTGTCTATAAATGATGTCTTCTTTGAAGAGTGAAAGTGTTATGGTCGCTTATGCATAGCCTGTACGTTCGAATCCTGCCACAGGCAATAGGGATTTTTTGTTGTAAAATGCTGTGCTCTTTGATTAAGTGTTATGACTAAGAATTGGATTGCTTGGGTCAAAGGTCAAATGTCATTGTTACTAAAAATAGAAAAGATATGGTTTTCTGACAATAACATATTTTATAGGTAGATGTTAATATTTGTACTTGTATCTTGTGCAGCTTGCATCAAGGTTAACAGAAAACCTATTTTCACACAGAAGAATTGAGAAATTGCAACCAGACTTGCAGTATTTTAGGTAACCTTCACAGAGATTGCATTTTGGTTTTCTTTGGTCGTCAAGGTTTACGAAAGTGAAACTAAAAATAGAGGAAAACAATTTTGATTAGTAACATTAGTAAGGAATAAAACTTTACACTAAACTTGAAACTTGGGTATTTTGCAGAGACAAAGGTTCATGCAGTTTCATTTTGGTTTGCTATTGTTACACAATATACTTGAAAATATATGCTTTTTACTGAATGACTTGTATTAGAAATAAAGTACTTTCAGTAAAAACATGTAAGCTGTTTCAGCTAAATAACTTGAATAAGGAGTGACACATAGACGCCAAACAGACATCTATTTTGAAAATATAAGACTTTTTAGTGCTTTTTTCAGGCAGATAACGCTTTTTTAAAGGGATACAAGTTCACCAAATTTGCTTGTTCAGTTTACCTTTTGGAATCATAACTGAGACTCTTTATTGCTGAAGGGATTTTATTGAAACTGCATACAATGATGGTGGACATAATTTGTCAGGTGTCCACTCAGGAGTAATTTCTTATTTAGTAACAATATTTTCTCTTCTATGTCACATTTTACATGAAGCATTTGGAAGTTGAAAGTGGGAAAGGTCACGTCCAACATGTGGCTCTTGTTAAAACTTTTAATGTTTTCCTGTGATCTTTCTTGTCTGCTGACAACTCTTGTTAAATAATCAGAATTGATAGAATAAAAAAAAAAGACTCAGTCATTTAAGTTGTGACCCCCTAAGGGCATTTTATAATAGAAAAATTCAGCTTCAGACATTGTAATGTAACCCTGCATTACTTAATTGACTATACTTCACATAAAGGCTTTAAAAATTGATTACTGTCTGTAACAAAGTCTTACTTCATTTAATATTTATAATCTGACAAAGGTCAGCAATGTAAGGACTACATCACCCATCTCAGTACTTCACAAGACCATGATGTGCTTATGGTGAGCTTTTAGGGTCCCTTGATGGGTGTTGTCCGTCCATCCATTGTCTGGCGGTCCATTATCCACCATTTCTTTAAAGAACATGTTCTCTTAAACCACAGTGCCATTTTCAACCAAACTTCACAGGTTTCTTCCTTGGGTTATCCTCTTTCAGATTCCTTCAAATTTAGGTCATCCATGTAGAATTCTAGTTGCCATGGCAGCCAAAGGAAAAACTTCTAAGTTTCCTCTTCGGAATCTGCTGGCCAGGTTTTGGAGATCTTCTACCATATTCCTCCACATCATTCAGTTTCTTTAATAAACATGATTGCCAGGGGACGGGACTTAGTTTTCCCTATATTGCTGTATGGAAAACTTTGAAATTTCTTCTCTGAAACTTCTGGCCCAATTTCAAAAAACAATTTAACCTGTCTTAAGCAGCCAGCCAGGGGAAACAGACAACTTGTCCACTTAAGTCAGGTGACCGCTGATAGGAGAGGCAGCCAGTATATATATATTTCAGACTTCTGACCAGTGTTCAATCATGACTTTAGCCTTTAGGCCAATTTCTTTTTCGTTTTACTCTTATTATTTTACCAGGATACATTGACTTGCATTTGCCTTTGCAACACGAATGGTCTTCTTAGCAGGCGTGTTTTTTAAAACAAAAATTATCATAAACGATTTTCCAACTTCGAAACAAGCTTGTTTACGATTTTCGCCATCTTGATAAAGGGAAACTACTCTCTGCGCTTACTGTCTACGCTAAAATCTAAGATTGTCGTAATGTTCTGTAAAAGATCGAGTGGTTTATATTTCTTTCAATAATAGTATTTTGATGAAAGAAATATAAAAAAAGATTATAAATATTATGATACTGATTAAAGATCGAGTATTATCTTTAATCAAGATCAAACTGTGAACAACAAAATTGACATGAGGTGACACGCTAATTACCGGTAATTACTGGCCATTTGATCATAACAAAAAGAGGATCACAACTTTGGTTATCAGTTTGAATTGAGAAGCTCATGTCATTTTGTCGTATTTGTGGTAAAGTCATGCGAAACTTAGCAATCACAGTTTCTCAAAATGTCATCATTGCACATCAAATATAAAACTTCTGTTGTCTACCGGTCTTTCGATTAACTTTGGCATCACATGTCTGTCATTGATAGTTGATTTGTCTGTTGCTCTGGACATGGCTTGCAAAAACTGACCGCTGACCGTCTAATGCAGGTTGTTTTTAGGCTTTGGGAGGCAATTTGAGTGACTGCCGAATCCAGGTATAAAATAGAGGAAATTTCTTCAGGGGCGTCTCAAACTGACAGTTAACGTCAGGTGACCGCCGATTCAAGGTGACCGTTTAGGCAAGTTAGACAGTAATTTATCATTAAAAATGTTCCTTGGTGACTCTACTAAGTTTTTCAAATCGTTACAGTTCATAAAAAACATGGCTGAAGGGGGGCATGAGTAGTTTTCCTTATTCCTTGGCTTTATGGGAAACATTGAAAATCTTCTTTTTAGCTCACCTGTAACGTAGTGACAAGGTGAGCTTTTGTGATCGTCCATCCGTCCATCGTCTGTACACAATTTTTTATGAACACATTTTGCAGTTGACTTTAATCAGACTTTGGCATAATATCTTGGTTCCTTTCAAAAAATGGCCAGATCCCATCATGGGTTCTAGAGTTAATTGGAAAAAAAATTTGACTGCCTTTTGCTTAATGTGAAAAGAAATCATTTGAACATGTAAAATATGTGTAAAATATGAAACTGATGTTGCTTGTTGAATCCAGAAGCCCTGTTTTAAAATAATATTCACAGTATTGGTCCTTGTTTCAAAATTGTTCAGTCCAGCTGTAAATGTCAGGTGGAGTAATCTATGGCCATCATGACCCTCTTGTTTTAATCTGTTTATCTCTTGCTTAACCTGCACACTATATAGTACATTAAGTTGGAAGGCATCTTGTTGTTAAGGTACTCAAGTGGGCCATGAAGTTTGACTTTTTCAAGTTTTGACATGCCCTGTTTAGTATGGATCTGAAGAGTGGTGTATTATTTCCTATGCAACATGCAGATAATACATTAGGCCAATATAACAGTCCAAGGTGAACTATTTATGTACATGTGCATGAAAAGAGTGCTATATAAACGTGGTATAATAATAATAATAATTTGAAATCATTAATGTATAGTAATTAACTTTAAAAAGACTTTTCCCTCTGTAGTGTGAACCAACATTTTTGCTTGACTGTTCAGAGTAGGTAGAATTATTGCTGTCACCATACATCTGTTTTAAGGTTGTGATTATGTTATTAGGTTGTTATGTCAGTACTCCTAAATGGTTTGAACTTTGCACACTTGGTCACTGTAATGACTTAACATACAGTGCACAGGTTCAATAACTCTGTTTTGCATTTTAACAATATTATGCCCCTTATCGTAGTTTTAAGCAGTCCTTGGTTAAGTTTTTAGCTCTAAGTGCTCATTGTGAACTCTTATGTTTCTTGGATATCAGATGGTAGTGAGTCAACTAAAATACATTTCTGTGAAATCATTTTAAAATTGCTCCAGCAGGTGCAAAGAAGAAGATTTTCAAACTTTTCCATTTAGCCATAAAGAGAAAACTAGCCCGATTTCCTGGTAGCCACAGTTTTTAGCTCGCCTGGACTTTGTTCAGGGTGAGCTCATAATTTGTATAGATGGTCCATCATCCTGCGTCAACATTTTTATTGTGATCGCTTGATGTCTGGTGTCCGTCGTCTGTCAACATTTAGCTTGTGTATGCAATAGAGGCTGTATTTTTCAATTGATCTTCATGAAGTTTGGTCAGAATGATAATCTTGATGAAATCTAGGCCAAGTTCGAAAATGGATCATCTGGGGTCAATAACTAGGTCACTAGGTCAAATCAAAGAAAAACCTTGTGTATGCGATAGAGGCTGTATTTTTCAATTGATCTTCATGAATATTGGTCAGAATGATTACCCTGATGAAATCTAAGCCTTATTTGAAAATGGGTCATCTGGGATCAAAAACTAGGTCATTAGGTCAAATCAAAGAAAAACCTTTTGTATGCAATAGAGGCTATATTTTTCAACTGGTCTTCATGAAATTTTGTCAGAATTATTACCTTGATGAAATCTAGGCCAAGTTCGAAAATAGGTCATCTGGGGTCAAAAACTAGGTCACTAGGTTAAATCAAAGAAAACCTTGTGTCTGCGATAGAGACTGTATATTTCAATTGATATTCATGAATTTTAGTTAGAATGATTACCTTGATGAAATCTAGGCTAAGTTCAAAAATGGGTCATCTGGGATCAAAAACTAGGTCACTAGGTCAAATCAAAGAAAAACATTGTGTATGTGACAGAGACTGTATTTATGTCTCCCACCACACAGTGGTGTGGGAGACATATTGGTTTACTCCAGTCAGTGTGTGTGTCTGTCTGTCTGTGTGTGTGTCTGTCTGCCACAAAGCTTGTCCGCACTCTAAGTCGAACATTTCTCAGCCAACTTTCACCAAACTTGAACAAAATGTGTTTGACCATAAGACCTCAGCCAAGTTCGATAACTAGCCAAATCTGTCCAGGCATATTGGAGTTATGGCCCTTGAATTACCAAAAATCGGCCTTTTTACCCTTGTCTGCACTCTTAAGTCGAACATTTCTCATCTGATCTTCACCAAACTTGAAAAAAATGTGTTTGACCATGAAACCTAGGCCAAGTTTGATAACTAGCCAAATCGGTCCAGGCATTTGGAGTTACAGCCCTTGAATTACCGAAAAATCAGCCTTTTTACTATTGTCCGCACCCTAAGTCGAACATTTCTCATCTGATCTTCACCAAACTTAAACAAAATGTGTTTGACCATAAGACCTCAGACAAGTTCGATAATGAACCAAATCAGTCCAGACATTTTGGAGTTCTGGCCCTTGAATTGTAGTGAGTAAACAGTATATAAAGACTGACTTGCTATTTAGATGATTAGGCAGTTGTGGGAGACATTCGCTTTTCTCAAAAGCAGCTCTAGTTTTCAATTGATCTTCATGAATTTTAGTCAGAATGATTTCCTTGATGAAATCTAGGCCAAGTTCGAAAATGGGTCATCTGGGATCAAAAACTAGGTGACTAGATCAAATCAAAGAAAAACCTTGTGTATGCGATAGAAGCTGTATTTTTCAATGATCTTCATGAAAATTTGGTCAGAATGGTTGCCTTGATGAAATCTAAGTCGAATTCGAATATGGGTCATCTGGGGTTAAAAAGTAGGTCACTAGGTCAAATCAAAGAAAAACCTTGTTTGTGCGATAGAGGTTGTATTTTTCAGTTGATCTTCATGAAAATTTGGTCAGAATGGTTGCCTCGATGAAATCTAGGTCAAGTTTGAATATGGGTCATCTGGGATCAAAAACTAGGTCACTAGGTCATATCAAAAAATACCTGTTTAAACTCAAGAGACCACATTTTTGGTCCAATACTAATGAAAACTGGCCAGAATACTTGTTTCCATGAAATTACTAGGTCAAACATGTTTACACTGTTATGGTGTGTTTCTCAGGTGAGCGACCTAGGGCCATCTTGGCCCTCTTGTTTCTTAAACATCTTCTTCTCTGAAAGTACTGGTCAGAATTACACCAAACTTGATCAGTGGCATCCTGGCATGGACCACTATCAAGTTTGTTCAAATGGGTCACCATGGCCCCTTCAAAAGACTTCTTCTCATGATGGATCTTCATCAATGTTGGTCAGTAGCATCATTATAAGGTCCTTTCCGAATGTTATACAAATGGGGGCACTCGACTCCTTTCAGGGGCAGCTACAGCTAAAATTAGAAATACCTTTAAACCACTTCTTCTCATGAACTGCTGGATGGATTTTCATCAAACATGGTTTGACACAAATGTTCACCACATCAAGACAATATGCAGAGCGCATGTTTTGGATGGCTTGCTTCAAGGTCAGGATCACACAGGGGTCAAAAGTCATATGAGTGTGTTTCATGGCCACTCTGTAACTCTTTACCTGCTTAAAGGATTGTAAAGACACTTGGCACAAATATTCACCACATCAAGTCGTCATGCAGAGCGCCATGTTCTTGGTGTCTCACTTCAAGGTCAAGGTTACACATAGGGGTCGAAGCTCATCGCTCTCTAACACTTGAACCCCATGAAGGATTTCAAAGATACTTGATGCAAATGTTCACCACATCGAGACGATGTGCAGAGTGCATATTCTGGATGGCTTGCTACAAGGTCATGGTCACACTTATGGGTCAAAGGTCATACCTTTGGGCGTATATTGCTCAGCATTGAGGTTCTCTTGTTTTCAATTGGAGACACTTAAGCTTAAAATAAAAATACCTTTAAAGTACTTCTTCTCGTCAATGGTTTGATGGATCTTCATCGAAATTAAATCGTAGTATCATTATAAGGTCTTTTAACACTTCATTTCAATTGGAGACACTTGGCCATTTAAGCTTTAAATAGAAATACCTTTAAAGTACTTCTTCTAATGAACCGCTTGATGGGTCTTCATCAAGCTTGCTCTGTAACATTATTATAAGGCCCTAGCTTAGCTATACCAAATTTGTTCAAATGGGGGGCATGGTGGGATGCGGGGTGGGGGGTCACTTGGGCACTAGTTAAAGTAGAAATACCTTAGATTTAAATGATTTCATCTGATGGTGCGTGACAGCAAAATATAGAAAAAAAACTTTAAATAACTTTCGTTTTAATGAACAGCTTAAAGAATTTTCACCAAACCTAGTTAGAAGCAAAGTCAAGTGGTTAAGGATATCTTCAGGTGAGTGACTTAGGCCCATATTGGCCTCTTGTTAACTAAACAGAATTACTTGAATGAATTTTGTAGAAGGTCACCAGTGGAACATTTCTGGGAAATTATTTCAAAATCAGGTCAGTGTGTTTTTAGCTCACATGTCACAAAGTGACAGTGTGAGCTTTTGTGATCGCGCAGCGTCCGTCGTCCGTCGTCCGTCCGTCCGTCCGTCCGTGCGTAAACTTTTGCTTGTGACCTCTCTAGAGGTCACATTTTTCATGGGATCTTGATGAAAGTTGGTCAGAATGTTCATCTTAATGATATCTAGGTCAAGTTCGAAACTGGGTCACGTGCTGTCAAAAACTAGGTCAGCAGGTCTAAAAATAGAAAAACCTTGTGACCTCTCTAGAGGCCATATTTTTCACAAGATCTTCATGAAAATTGGTCACAATGTTTACCTTGATGATATCTAGGTCAAGTTCGAAACTGGGTCACGTGCGGTCAAAAACTAGGTCAGTAGGTCAAATAATAGAAAAACCTTGTGACCTCTCTAGAGGCCATATTTTTCATGGGATCTGTATGAAAGT
Source organism: Mercenaria mercenaria (assembly GCF_021730395.1). Classification (NCBI taxonomy): domain Eukaryota; kingdom Metazoa; phylum Mollusca; class Bivalvia; order Venerida; family Veneridae; genus Mercenaria; species Mercenaria mercenaria. The sequence continues at coordinate 57,617,119 of NC_069371.1, read as the reverse complement.
TGGTCTGAATGTTCATCTTGATGATATTTAGGTCAAGTTTGAAACTGGGTCAGCTGCGGTCAAAAACTAGGTCATTAGGTCTAAAAATAGAAAAACCTTGTGACCTCTCTAGAGGTCATACTTTTGAATGGATCTTCATGAAAATTGGTCAGAATGTTCACCTTGATGATATCTAGGTCAGGTTCGAAACTGGGTCACGTGCCTTCAATAACTAGGTCAGTAGGTCAAATAATAAAAAAACCTTGTGACCTCTTTAGAGGCCATATTTTTCATGGGATCTGTATGAAGGTTGGTCTGAATGTTTATCTTGATGATATCTAGGCCAAGTTCGAAACTGGGTCAACTGTGTTCAAAAACTAGGTCAGTAGGTCTAAAAATAGAAAAACCTTGTGACCTCTCTAGAGGCCATATTTTTCAAAGATCTTAATGAAAATTAGTCTGAATGTTCACCTTGATGATATCTAGGTCAAGTTTGAAACTGGGTCATGTGCCTTCAAAAACTAGGTCAGTAGGTCAAATAATAGAAAAACCTTGTGACCTCTCTAGAGGCCATATTTTTCATGGGATCTGTATGAAAGATGGTCTGAATGTTCATCTTGATGATATCTAGGTCAAGTTTGAAACTGGGTCAGCTGCGGTCAAAAACTAGGTCAGTAGGTCTAAAAATAGAAAAACCTTGTGACCTCTCTAGAGGTCATACTTTTGAATGGATCTTCATGAAAATTGGTCAGAATGTTCACCTTGATGATATCTAGGTCAGGTTCGAAACTGGGTCACGTGCCTTCAATAACTAGGTCAGTAGGTCAAATAATAAAAAAACCTTGTGACCTCTTTAGAGGCCATATTTTTCATGGGATCTGTATGAAGGTTGGTCTGAATGTTCATCTTGATGATATCTAGGCCAAGTTCGAAACTGGGTCAACTGTGTTCAAAAACTAGGTCAGTAGGTCTAAAAATAGAAAAACCTTGTGACCTCTCTAGAGGCCATATTTTTCAAAGATCTTCATGAAAATTAGTCTGAATGTTCACCTTGATGATATCTAGGTCAAGTTTGAAACTGGGTCATGTGCCTTCAAAAACTAGGTCAGTAGGTCAAATAATAGAAAAACCTTGTGACCTCTCTAGAGGCCATATTTTTCATGGGATCTGTATGAAAGATGGTCTGAATGTTCATCTTGATGATATCTAGGTCAAGTTTGAAACTGGGTCAGCTGCGGTCAAAAACTAGGTCATTAGGTCTAAAAATAGAAAAACCTTGTGACCTCTCTAGAGGCCATACTTTTGAATGGATCTTCATGAAAATTGGTCAGAATGTTCAACTTGATGACATCTAGATCAAGTTTGAAACTGGGTCACGTGCCATCAATAACTAGGTCAGTAGGTCAAATAATGAAAAAACCTTGTGACCTCTCTGGAGGCCATATTTTTCATGGGATCTGTATGAAGGTTGGTCTGAATGTTCATCTTTATGATATCTAGGTCAGGTTCAAAACTGGGTCACATGAGCTCAAAAACTAGGTCACTATGTCAAATAATAGAAAAAAAACGACGTCATACTCAGTTCAAAACTGGGTCATGTTGGGACAGGTGAGCGATTCAGGACCATCATGGTCCTCTTGTTTTTTATAGATTTTTTAACTTTTTCCTTTCTGTTGCCATCACAGGCAGAATTAAGCACGGATGTGACCTACATTTAAAGAAATCTGAAAGGGGACTACTAAAGGAACATTCCTGTGAAGGTTGGTTGAAACTGACTTAGCAGTTTAAGAGAATTGACTTCCTTTGAAGAAATTGTATCCATGGATCCTAAAAGCACACGGTAAGTACTTTGTGTTCAGGGCAGTTAAAAATTCAAAGATTAAGGATGTGAAAGTATACTGTCCATTAACTGACATATGATAATGCCCTTTACCAGTATTAGGAGTGGCTTGTCTGTTTAAATGCTCTTATCTGTAGGTTATCTGTAGTTCTCATTGAAAAATCTAATACACCTTAACTTTATGAAAAATCTGTGAAACATTTCTTTTTTTACCATTTTAAAACAAATGAGTGAAAAAGAAATGACTTTTAAGATCTGTGTCATAGAAAAGTAGCAGTGTGTGTTACAATAGAACAGATA